>NC_143480.1:48063366-48770919 GCF_027475165.1 Benincasa hispida
CTCTATACTATCTACTTCAACATTCTATATTGAATGAGTTGTATGAATTTCAAGATATACTCATTCACAGTATGAGGGATATATTCTATATGTTAATAGATGTCATTCTATGATATCTATTTTTTTCCAAATTGAATTCATACAATTCTTGCATGGACATCTTATTCGTCTAGAATCATTAACATGAAACTTTGCCATGTCTAAAAACTGGGATACTCCTTCTCTATACTCCAGTGATAAATTATTCTTTAGTTTAATCCATTCTTTATTCATCCTTAAAAATAAATCTTTTTTGACCAACTTGTAATCCAAAACAATAACCTGAATTAGAGGACAAAGTACAAAGTCTTTATTAAGCATGAATTTGATTAATTTAATAAACAATTCCAAGTTTATTCGGAGAATTTAAAATTTTAAATAATTTCTAATAGTTGATTTGACTTTTTTTTGCCCTTAATGTTATTGATTTTTTTTTTTGGCCCTTAAACTAAGTCCAAAATTAAGTAATAAGTAAAAGTGGTCCATTTTTTGCCCCTTGAAAACCAAAGTGTTTTTAGGTATAGAGTTTAGGGATACAAACATTATAGTAAATTAACAATAATATCCATAATATTAATTACATGTAACATCCATATTCCACAATTCACAATAACATCCACAATCCATCAAATTGCAAAAATTATGACATAAAAACAACAAATGAGATAGATGCTAAATGACAATAATCCACCAGCATAAATTGTAACATCCATAACAAATTATAACATCCATAATCCACAATTCACAATAATCCACTAAATTGCAGAAATTATAACATCTATTATAGTAAATTAAGTAATCCCTGACCTTAAGAATTAATGGGAAAAAAAAGACTCAATTCTCAATAACGTCCACAATCCATAATTCATAATTCACATTAGATTACCAACATGCTAGAAATTAAACATTACCAACATTACCAACATGTTAGAAATTAAACATTACCAACATTAATTACCAACATGCTAGAAATTAAAAAACAATGGCTTAAACTAATTCACAAAATAAGAGAAAATAAATGAAATGGATGTGCACAAACCTTGTTGAAAGCTTGAAAAGAACAACAAATTCGCAAGCAATGAAGGGGGAAGGCGGCAGAGGACCGCGGCGCGAAGGGGGAAGGAGAAGGCGGCGGGTGGCGGCATGAAGGGGGAAGGGGGAGCGGTGGGGGAAGAGTCAGAAGTGGGAAGGGAAGGATAAGGCGGCAGCGCGGCGGTGTGAAGGGGGAGAGGCGGCGCGGGCAAAGGGGAAGGGAAGGGGGAGCGGCGGCTAAGGTTTTGATCTTGAGAAGAAGGGGGAAATTAAGGAGAAGGATCTGGTTTTTACCAGATCCAATCTCCCGACACCGGCCAACGGAACTCTCGACGAATTGATTTAGGCGTTGGGAGTTCCTAAGGAACTCTCGACGGGCCTTTACAACATCAAGAGTTCCCTATCTCCCAACAATAGAGCTCTCGACCACCGATTTAAGAGTCGGGAAAGCTCATTTTTCTTGTAGTGTGACGATGGAACTGATGAACACAGATTTGACCAACGTTGGACCTTGTTCAGTTGCTCTAAAGAAGATGGAGTTGTTGATGAATGGCGAGATCCTCCACAAACGAAGTTGATGACAAAGCTGACGAACAAAGCTGAGACGGTGAGATCTACACCTTCATGAACGAAGTGAGAAAGGAGATAAGTGAGATTTGGTCCAATGGAAGAGAGCTTGGAGGAGAGAAGTGAGCAAAGGAGAGAGAAGAAAGATAGAGAAATGAAAGAGATGAAAATTTTTTATTAAAGGAAAAAAATAAATGGGCATCTTCAATATCGATTTTAAACTGACATTTTATCCTAATTAAAATATATCTTTAATGTCGGCTTAAAACTAACATTAAAAATCTTTTTTTTAACCGACATTATACATCCATTTTTAGTTTTTCCAACCGACATTAAAGTCCAAATTTTTTGTAGTGACAACTAGAGAAACTAAGAAGGAAATTATGTGGAGAGTGATTATTTAACTTCATTTTTAATTTACTTCTAGCTTTCTTTTTGTTTATTTCTTCGACTTCTTCTCCTAGTTTGTGAAGTAAGTATTTTTAATTTATTTTTCTTCTTCTTTTTAAGTTTGTTATTTTATTTCTATACATTTAGTTGTCATGTTTCAATTACTTTTAGTTTATACATTTTAATTTCCATGTTTTAATTACTTTTATACATTTAGTTTAAATCATTCTTATTTTTGTTTTCCTTTCTTTATTTTATATTTATTTTATTCATTTTTTAATAATTTATGAATCTTAAGTAAACATTTTAAATTTTAATTGTTGGGTTGTTTAAATTGTGATACAAAGTTCCTGTCAACAAATTTTCTAGATCCGCCACTATTGTGGATTTTATATGAATTTTACCATGTTTGCATATAGAAATAGTAAACACATAGAAATATGAATTTTATACATTTTTACTAACACATTTATAAAAAATATATTTATGCTTAAATTCCTAAATCACATCTTTTTTTTTTTACCATGTTTGCATTTCCATGTTGATGAACCACTATGAAAGATTTTCCACCGACGACGGGACAAAGCAATTACAATAAGAAAAAAAACCAAAACGGAAAATACAAACACTCTAGAAATTAGGCCATCGCCGTCGTCCATCATCTGATTTTATCACCTCTCTGCTCCTGAAATATTGATTCAATCAATGTTTTCCTGTCTCCCTCTTTGTACCAAATTAAAGTATTTACCTTTTAACGTTTCAAATTTTTTTTTTCTTTCTGTTTAAAAAAATTATTGGGAGATTAGAGATCAGGAACTTGTAACTTAAGGTAACGAGTTTGACCAATTAAATATAATATTGGTGTTAATCCGTCTAATAATTAACTGATGCACAAAAGCTTTATTTAATGAAAATAATGTTGATATGGTCATCGAGTTACATTGGTGAAGGTTCATGGAAAGGAAAATAAGTTTGAAAATAAGATTAATAATGCTGATATGTTGAGAGTAAGAACCAACATTGTAACACTCATGTATTCCAATAACCAACATGAGTCCTATAAAATTTTTCAGAGGTCATCTAACATAGATTTGTTTAAAGCTTGTTAGGGTGTTCGTTATTGTAGTATGATTGGCTTATTTATTACAGGCAAAACTTGAATGAGTGCATATTTCTATAACATGTTCCTTGTCGTGCTAATCTACATTGAGATTAGTTTCTTATATGGTCTTATGTGTTGTGCATAATTGCTAGTGTGCCTTCCTATCCTCAGCGGCATATTTTGCAATATGTTAGGACATTGTCGAGGATATTGTATAGTGATAGACATAAAATTATGCTGAATTTTTTTTCTTTATCTGTCAACAAGATTTTGCAAATTTTGTAACCTACCATCTTTTTCCCTGCAAATTTGATTTATTCTTTTCTTGAATATCTTCTCAAAGCTATCTTATATATTGTGATTCTATTCAATTTTAGGGTTGGCTATTTTGAAGATTCTTTAAAGTCGATCCTCTTGTGTGTTTTCTCTCTCAAATCACAAGTGTGTCAATCTCTCATCGGAGAAGATTGTATTGTTGTAGATCTTGAAACTTACTCTAGATCGTGGTGGTTTATTCTTCAAACTTATGGGAGTCTAAGTTCATCAAGTGGAGTGTCTTCATTTGAAGCTGGAAAGATAAATGTTTGGTGATAGGGAGTAGGGGAACCTATGTGATCATTCACTAATATTCTTTTACTTAAAGGGAGTCTAAGTATGTTGAATGTGAGATGATCTCACACTTAGAGGAAGTTTAAGTTTCAAAAATCAGGAGATAGATTTTGTTAGGTGAGAATATATATATATATATATATAGCCAATCTTAATTTTAAGGAATAAAATTAAAATTTGAAATTTTATTTAAAAATTACATCTTAAAAGATAATGGGAAACTATTTTTAAAAATAAGAGTTCTTTGGCCAAATGGCCAAAACTTTATGGACTCTTTAAAAAATGGCCAATGAAATAGTTAAAGACACTTTGACTTTACATTTAACCGGTTAAACAGAATCACACGTATACCTTCCTATTAAATCCCTACATTTATGGCGTATATTTAAAAAACAAAATCTACTAATTATTAAACCAAACCTAAATATCTAACCAATTAATTATTAAAACACATTGAAAATCTTCCCAAAGTCTGCAACTAACCCCACGAAAAATAATTATAAATATCTGCATTTTCTTACAAAAATTAAGATACACACATCCAACATCTAAATTCAAATACAATATAATCAAATAAATCATAAAATAATTATTTTAACACACAAACTAATATAACAATCAAATCAACTAAAATTCAAAATAAACATAAGCATTTAACACCTTAAAAACACTTTTATCTATAATACTCCTACCAGAAACCTTCAATACCCTTCAATACCCATCGTTTCATCTTTCATCTCTAGCCAACATAAATCTTTGGATTCGAAAACCATGTACGGATTGACATTTCATAACTTCCTCCTCCACCATACTTTAAATTAACCGAAATCCACCACCAGGATTTATACAGTGGACCCCACCACTACCGACTGGAAAGTTGCTTCCACCAATATGATTTCCATCTTGATCAACCACTACGAAGAAATTTCCGCCGCCGGAGCCTCTGCCGTTTACCCGATTCACATATTGTCTCCACCGATAATACAAAGCTACAATAAAAGAAACCAACATGACAAACATACCCACTAACATCAACACTGCAAAAACAATCGGAAACACTGTGAACATTAGGTCATCACGGTCGTTCATCATCTCTAATAATTATCACCTCTCAGCTGCTACAACGATTAATTTAATGGTTCTTTGTCTCCCTTTTTATAACAAATGAAAGTATTTAGATTTTAACGTTTCAAATGTTTTTCTTTTTTCCTTTTGTTTAAAAAATTGCATCTTGTGTGATTAGTTGACTTGAAAAATTTGAGGGATTAAGAACTTGTAAATTAAGGTAATGAGTTTGACTAATTGAATATAATATCATATGTGTTGCTCGGTCTAATAATTAACTGATGAAGAAAATGTTTGATTAAACATACTTGATAGTATAATATATACAAGATTCTTATGAGAATGTTGACATGGTCATCCAATTAATGATTTTGGTGAAGTTCAAGGAAATAAGAAGTTTCAAAATGTTGATATGTTTGGGTACTCATTCAAATGCTCATATGTTTAAAAAAAAAAAAAAAAACAAACAAACAAACCTTCCACCAATATCACATAAATAAGTAGAAAAAAACAGAAAAATTATATAAAATAATAAAATAAAGCAAACAAGAATTAACATAGAAAAACTTCAAACGAAAGAGAAAACCAATAAAAAAAACCACTCTGCAAAATTATTACAATCACTTAGAATTCTTTTCCCAACCATAGTTATAAGCACCTCTCTCAAAAGTATTATACCAATTACACAATTGAGCTAGTATACCAATTGAAAAAAGGATTAATTATCTGACATGCTATGGACAAGTTACACACAATGTTACAACAATCTCAAGAACATGGCAATAAACAATGATAATAAAGTAATAGAACAAAATACAATGTCTGGTAACCCAATTTGGTGCAATATCACCTATGTCTGGGGCAATATCCCCTTGAAAAGATATTTCACTAACTACTTGGTGAAAAGTTCTTAACTTTTAAATAAAAGAAAAAGAAAAGTGGGGAATCCCATAGTGGTTGGGACAACAAGAAGATGTCTCCTTATTTACCCCACATTTCCTTGTGGCTTTGGGACCCAAGGAGTACCCAAGTTTTTAGAGAGTAGGGTTTGATGGGTTTTTCACATGTGCCACCGTTCGTTCGATCGGGTGAGGCATGCGGAATAATATTTTTTTATTATTAAAAAAAACTTTCCTTTAATTAAGTTTTCAAATTCTACTAATTAATCATCCACTTTTGCCCGTCAACACATGCATGTTATTCTGTTTTCCGTGTTCATCGTGTGCGAGATCTCCATTTTGCACGTTCACCGTTGGCCTTCACGAACTATAAATAAGTTTTGTTTCGGTTCTTCAGAAAAAGGGGATTGAAAATACTCGTAGTTCTTCCATCATTGGGTTTTCTTTTGTCAACCACATATTTTCATTTCCTACATTTTTCGAAAACAATTTATAAGGGTATGAACATTTTCGATCGATTTCTAGTGCAATTATGATCGAGACAAATTTAATCTAGGTTGTTTTATCTTGGGACGACATGGCATTCTTTCTTAACTACTTACACAAAATGTAGAGCCATGAAACGTCTTAAAGAGAGTGTGATCTGCGATCCATCCTTTCACAAGTTTATGTTTTATAGGTTTTATTTGTTGCTACTAAATTTTAAGCTTCTGTTCCTATCATTTTTCGTCGGGTAGCCATTCCAACAATTTTAAGATGCCTTATCTGCCACTGTACGTGATGTCCGTATCAACACAAAATGACATTCTGTCCATTGATCTCAACCGTATTTTTCGATTTGAATGGGCACATTTTAAACGTTGGAAGCAAAAGATGATGTTCTTCCTCATCGTGAAGAAATTTGTTGATGTCTACACCATGGAGAAGTCAATTGTCCTACAAACAGATCTGACCGAACAACAGATCAAAGATACTACTGTTTGGGAACAAAATGATTTTCTTTGTAAAAATTTTATTTTAAATGGTTGGACTGATGATCTATATGACTATTACAGCATAATGACCATAGCAAAGAAGTATGAGATGTCTTGTAGAAAAAATACGATACGAAGTGGCCGGTTGGAAAAAGTATGTTGTCACCGTTATTTAAACTTCCAAATGTTAAATGAAAAATTTTTGGAAGCTCAATCCCATGAATTGCAGAAGATTGCTCATGAAATCATTAGTAAATGTATGCCCTAAATGAAGAATTTCAAGTTGTTATTATTGATAAGTTACCCTTATGTGGAAGGATTCTAAAAATACACTGAAACATAAAACCCAGGAATTTTCCTTGAAAAGTTTGATAACACGTCTGAGGATAAAAGTCAAAAGAATCATAAATCCCTTCAGAAGAAACGATAAAATTTCTTTACTTTAACATAAGAAGCCTGGACATATGGCCAGGATTTATAGAAACAAGCATCTTCTTACTACACAGGAAAACCTAACTGAAGAAAAATTAGTTGCCATGGTCATAGAAGTAAATGTGATCGAGGATTCTGAGGGGTGGTGGCTAGACATTAGCGCTACGCGTCATGTCTATTATGACCATTGTTTATTTAAATCATATTCTGAAACTAAGGATATAATTATAATGTTGAAGGATCATCACTCAACAATAGTTTCTTAAATTGGCAAATAGAGCTAAAGTTTATCTCTAGAAAGACTGCCATTCTGAAGAAAATTCTATACACTTTGAAAATGAGGAAGAATCTAGTCTCACGCTATCTCCTCAACAAGGTTGGCTTTACTCAGACCATAGGAGCTAACTTTATACTCTTACTAAAAATAATATCTTTGTAGGGAAGGGATAAGCAACTAATCTGTTGTGTTCTTTTAATGTTTAGCATTCTAGGCTTTGTCATGTCAATAAATGAATAATTAGTAACATAAGTAGGTTGGAAATAATTCCTAAATTATCCAAGAATGACTTTGACAAATGTGAATATTGTAGTCAGGCTAAAAAAACTAAGACTTTGCATAGATTTGTTTTTAGGGAATTTAAGCCTCTAGATTTGATTCATTCAGACTTATGTGAATTTGATGGTGTCTTGACTATGAATAGTAAAAGATGCTTTATTACTTTTACTGATGACTGCTCTGACTTCACGTTCGTATATTTGTTGATAAATAAAAGTGATGCTTTAGACATGTTCAAATTGTTTGTGATTGAAATAGAAACCTAATTTAACAGAAAAGTTAAGAGACTTCATAATGATAGAGTAACTGAATATGACTCAGATATTTTTAATAAATCCTATAACTCGCATGGAATAATTTATGAAAAGACGGCACCTTATTCTCTTGAAATGAATGAAAAAACTGAAAGAAAAATAGAACTCTATCTGAATTAGTAGTTACTATTTTACTTAATTCAGGAGCTGCATTTTATAGATAGGGTGAAATTATCCTAACTAGATGTTATGTACTTCATAGAATATCAAAGTCTAAAAACACAACTTCACTATATGAAGTCCTTAAGAATAAGAAATTGAACTTGTCATATTTTGGAACTTGGAAGTGTCTAGCCTATGTAAGAATACCATATCCTAAAAGATGGAAGTTTGCTAATAGAGCCTATGAATGTGTCTTTATAGGATATGTAGTAATAAGTAAAGCCTATAGGTTCTATAACCTAATAAATCAAGTGATTATAGAATCAAATGATGTTGAATTCTTTGAGGATAGATTTCCCTTTAAATCAAGGAATAGTGGGGGCTCGAGATCTAGTAGTCTACCATTAACTACAAATCAAACTTCAAATGAGGAAGCAAACTCAGAGCCCAGAAGAAGCATAAGAACTCGTACTGTTAAGAACTTTGGGGATGACTTCCAAACCTTCAATGTAGAAGATCCTAAGAACCTAAAAGATGTCTTATCCTCAGTAGATGCCAAGTTTTGGTAGGAAGCAATAAATGATGAAATTGACTATCTTGAGTCAAATAGGATTTAACATTTGGTAGACTTACCTCCTGGTTGCAAGACAATATGATGTAAATGGATCCTGAGGAAGAAACTCAAACCTGATGGAACAATTGACAAATACAAAACTAGACTTGTAGCTAAAGGGTTTCAGACAAAGAGAAAATATAGACTTCTTTGACACCTTCTCCCCTATGACTAAAATTACCTCAATCTATGTGTTGTTTCTTCTCGCTGCCTTAACAACCTTGTAGTACATCAGATTAATGTAAATATTACATTCCTAAATGGTGAACTTGAAGAAGAGATTTACCAGGAATAACCCGAAGGCTTCATAATCCTTGGTCATGAAAACAAGGTATGCAAGTTAAATAAATCTCTTTATGGCTTGAAACAAGCTCCTAAGCAATGGCATGAAAATTTTGATAATCTAGTCATATCTAAAGGATTCAAATTTAATGAAAGTGACAAATGAATCTACTATAAGTTTGAAAACAATCTATGAACTATCATATTTTTGTACGTAGATGATTTGTTAATTTTTGGATTGAACTTGCATGTTATAAATGATGTGAAATCCATGTTATAAATGATGTGAAATCCTCTCAGCTGCTACAACGATTAATTTAATGGTTTTTTGTCTCCCTTTTTATAACAAATGAAAGTATTTAGATTTTAATGTTTCAAATGTTTTTCTTTTTTCCTTTTGTTTAAAAAATTACATCTTGTGTGATTAGTTGACTTGGGAAATTTGAGGGATTAAGAACTTGTAAATTAAGGTAATGAGTTTGACTAATTGAGTATAATATCATATGTGTTGCTTGGTCTAATAATTAACTGATGAAGAAAATGTTTGATTAAACATACTTTGATAGTATAATATATACAAGATTCTTACGAGAATGTTGACATGGTCATCCAATTAATGATTTTGGTGAAGTTCAAGGAAATAAGAAAATGCTGATATATTTGGGTACTTATTCAAATGCTCATGTGTTTGGAAAAAAAAAACCTCCATCCCAATAGAAAAATTAAAGAAAGCGATAAATTAGGATCACAAGAACTAACATAGAAAAACTTCAAACTGAAGAAAAAATTGCGGAGCAAAAAAAAATTTACTATGTGCAAAATTATTACAATCATTAAGAAATTTTTTTTCCCAGCCATAATTATGAGAGGAGCACTCTCTCAAAAATATTATATCATTTATACAATTGAGCTAGTATACCAAATGAAGAAAGATTATCTGACATACTACAGACAAGGTACACACAAATGTTATCAGTCCCAAAAAGACATGAGAATAAGCAATGGTAATAAAGTAATAGCCCATAATAATACAACTTTGTTAACTCAATTTAGTGCAATACCACATGCGTTTGGGAGACGGTGTACTCTTGAAAAGATATTCTCACTAACTAATAGACGGTGTACCCAAACATCGCACTTATATAAATACAGGGATTTAACAGTGACCCATGAATAGCCTAACACTACAGAAAAAAAAAAAGGCATACGATAGCTTTAGAAAAACGATGTAATAGGTATTTTATAGTATTTTACACAAAATTCTGATCTCATGAAATGCTATAAAAATTCCAACTTTTTATAGCATTTAGTTCCGTGCTAAAAATTCTTCTTTTATAGTAATTGGTAAATGTTATAAAATGTTAAAGACTTTTAATAGCATTTTGTAAAAGCTATAAATACCAACTTTAAATAGCGTATTTGATATTTTTAAAATGAAAGATAGCATTTCAAATGCTTAATTTTTTTTTTTCTTTTCGTACCTTTTATAAACTTTATCCAGTTTTAATGAATGCTGATAATTGCATCTTGTTTATGGCTTCACGAATATGCTCATATCACCATTATTATGCTTTATATCTTGTCACACAATTAAAAGTCAAATAAAAAATAAGTACAATCCAAATAATCAAAATGTATATATCTAAATAAGTATTCATACAAGATTTATATTGCCCAAAATATATATTTATAGTAATGAGTATAAAATATTTAGAGATAAACCAAAACATAAACTATATAAATTACAAAATATGTTGATAATAAAATCCAAATAGCTCCAACTTAGTTGTGTTTGTGGTCTAAATATTGCATACATTATTGATAGTCATTCATCAACCTACAAAAAATCATTAAGTAATAAAAGTTAAGTGAAATAATTCAAATAAATAAATAAAATAATAAATAGATATACATACATATTAAAACTTTGTTGGTCATGCAATTGTACTACCAATTGTATTTGGTATCAATTCTCTTCTAAAAATGAAACATAACAAACAATTAGATTTAACCCATAATGAAAAGAATAAGAAAATAAAGAAAAAAACGACCTAAACATTAACACCTAAGACATTTGTCATTATATTTCTCGCTCATCTTTAAGAAAGTCATTATAATCGCTCATAACCATGCATTTATCAAAAGTCAAGATGATGGGGGCTTGGCTTAAAATGGCCAGTCATCTAAAAAGGTAATAATGCATTAGATCAATATCCTCAACAAAGAAACGACCATTTTTAAACAAGAAGAAAACATATTTATTTTCAATACTACGGCAACTTGCTTCGACATGGTTTAGATAATTAAGCAAATTAGAACAAATGATAATCATCAAAACCTAAAAGACAAGTGTGACTTAATCCAAAGATATCAGAAAGAGAATGTCCTTGTATAGGAAAAAAGAATACAATTATCTCAATAAGGTATTCCTTTCATTCTTCCTATATGGTGTTGGTAAAATATAATTCTTTTAGGGATATAGTTGATGGTTATTTGTTCGAGAGATATGCTAAAAAAAATGGTTCAATTATGCCTATTCATAATCCTAAATGGAATGCAATGACGTAGGGATCCATATTTACATATAATATCGATTACAATACGTTCGAATGACTCATTCTCATGATAAGTCGCATATGTAAACATGTTGGAAGTTTTGTAAGAATAGTTAGAAATGTGAGGTTGAAGGATATGGCTGACTCACACAACAAGTCAAAGTGCTTGTTGTCGTTTGAAGAGATATATGACTGGACAGTAAATGATAGTGCTAGAGAGGTAGACGATAACGTCAACAGGTAGACGATAGTGTCAAGAGGTGGACGATAGCACTTAGACAAGATAAACGATAACGTCAAAAGATAGACGATAGCGTTTGGTGGTGGTAGACGATGACATCTGAAGGAGGTAGACGGTAACTTTAAGAGATAGACGATATCGTGTAGATGATAGCTTCAGGAGGTAGATGATAGCGTCAAGAGGTAAACGATAGATGATATCGTGTAGATAATAGCGTCAGGAGGTAGACGATAGTATCAGAAAAGGTAAACGATAGTTTCAATCTGGCTGACGATAACTCAGACAGTACACGACAGTGGCAAGCCAACTTTTTCTTTATAATTTCTTGTGTATTGAAATGTACATAGGTGATGTATTTATACAATATGAAATTCCTAATTTGGGAATACAAAAATAACTCAACAAAACAAATGGTTAGACACTTTGTTGTAACCATCATATTCCTTTGGTAAGCCCTATTCTTGTGGTAGAAAGGCAAGACTGTACTGTGTTGGCATCCTTAACATCCCCCTTAAACAAGAAGGTAGTTCTACTACACTGAGTTTGGATCAAAGGTGATAGAACTATGAGTGTGTTAAGGTCTTGGTGAGGCAGTCAACGATTTGGTCGGAGGATGGTACATAACGAACATCAAGCTGACCACGAAAGACTTGATCACGAATGAAGTGAATGTCGATCTCAATGTGCTTGGTCCACGCATGAAACACCAGATTGACGGCTAGAGCATCGGTGCTGAGGTTGTCACACCACAGGACTATAGCCGACTTATGTTGGACACCAATCTTAAACAGTAGTTGTTGCACCCAGATGATTTCTGCAGAGGCATGAGCGAGCACTTTATATTTAGACTCTGTGCTAGACCGGGCAACAACAGATTGTTTCTTTGAGGACCAGAAGACAAGATTACCACCAACGAAGATGCAATACGCAGCAACTGATTTTCGATCATCTATGTTAGCTGCTCAATCGACATCGGAGAAGGCCGAAACATACAGGTCGGACCCATGTTGAATATAGAGGCTAAAGTGTCGAGTGCCAATCACATATCTTAGGACTCTCTTCACCGCTTGCCAGTGAACGTCGTAGGTTGCTTTATGTACTGACTTAGATGATTAACCGCATACGTAATATCAGGTCTCGTGGTGGTAAGTACTGTAGGGCGCCAATCGTGCTCCGATAGATGTAGGGATTGTCAAGAGGAGTACCATCGGAGATGGAGAGTTGCTTGTTTAGAACACTTGGAGAGGGTACCGGTTTTAGATCTCTAAGGTCAAGGCGATGAAATAGGTCCTCGACATACTTTTCCCGATTCAGTAGAACTCCATTTGGGACAGTGTGCAGTTGGACTCCAAGGAATTAATGGAGTTGGCCAAGATCTTTTAGAGCAAACTTGGAGTCCAAGACTGTTACAAGCTTGTTGATTACCCGCGAATCGGTGTCGTTGATAATTACATCATCAACATATACCAGTAAAAGTATCAAGGCAAAAGTGCTCTGATATATGAAGAGAGATGTATCAGACTTAGCATTCTGAAAGCCCCAGCTATATAGTGTTATTTTCAGTGTGTTGTTCCAGGCCTTTGAAGCTTGTTTGAGGCCATATATGGCCTTGTGTATGCAACATACATGATTTGGTAGTTGAAGATCAACAAATCCTTACGGTTGGAACATGTAAACTTCTTCATCGAGGACCCGATTAAGGAAGGCTTTATTAAAGTCTAATTGTCTCAGCTGCAACCCTTTGGATACAACAAGGCTAATGACGATCCGGATGGTGGATACCTTTACCACTGGACTAAATGTCTCGAAGAAATCAATGCCCGGGTTTTAATGGAAGCCTTTAGCTGCGAGGTGTGCCTTGTAGCGTAAAATATGGCCATTAGAACTCCATTTGATTTTGAATACCCATTTATTGCCAACAACGTTCATCGACGGTGACGGAGGAACTAAAGTCCAGGTCTGATTTTTCATTAGTGCTTGAAATTCATCATTCATCGCTTTGTTCCACTGCATGGTTTTAAGCGCATCACTGACTCGGGTAGGTTCGTTTAGGGACTAGTCTTTTTGGGTTTGGCAGGACAATATTTTGGGTTTGAAGATGCCTACTTTTCCTCGGGTAATCATGGGATGAGTAGATATGGGTACAGGGTGTGGGATAGTATCGGGTAAAGACTGGGCAGTGGACGACGAAGGTAAAAAATCGGTGGGTTGGACGGTAGGCGATGGTGAGTTAGGTGGTAAACAATCAGAGGGTAAACGATCGATGGGTACACGATCGGTGGGTAAGTGGGTGGTGGGTAAACGATCGGTGGACTGGACATTACATGATGAGGGTAAATATTCGTTAGGTGAACGAACGTTGGGTGAGCGATCGCTGGGTAAACAACTGGTGGGTAGACAATCAGTAGGTTGGACACTTGATGATGAGGGTAAATGATCGTTGTGTACACAATTGGTGGGTAGACAATTAGAAGAAGGAGGTGGAAAGGCTGGGCTGTCTGTAGAGGTATTAGCTGGTGATTGGGTGTGGGTTGTTCTGATAATTGGTGAGGGTGAGGTTGTGGATGTAGAGGGCATAGAGTCACTGTGCGATGTGTCCTGACTGAGGTGCAGCCAAGAAACTGGGTGGACGACAACTGCTTACTTGTCTGGTCTGCAAGTTGAAAGAGACACCTGACAAGGAAAGTCAGTTTCATCAAACATAACATGCCGAGAGATGAACAACTTACCACTGGGGTTGAGGCATTTATAGCCTTTGTGATTCACAGCTGGACCGAGATAGATGCATTTCTCTATGCGATAGCTCAACTTATGTGAATTGTACGGTCTCAAGCAGGGGAAATATGCACACCCAAATATTCGAAGCTCCTCAAACCTGAGCTTCTTTTTTAACATCACTTCCATTGGAGACTGTCCATTTAGGACAGAGGTATGAAGACCATTAATCTGTAGAGTTGAGTATGAGAAAGCATCCCACCATTGATGTAAGGGAAAATGTGCTTGGGCTAGTAGGGTTAGCCCTGTCTCCATTATGTGTCTGTGCTTTTGTTTAGCCCTTCCATTTTGTGCTGACGTATATGGATAGGTGTACCTAGAGGCAATGCCAAGTTGATGACAGACTTTGTGTATCTTGACAAATTCTTCACTATTATCCAACTGTAGGGACTTGATTAGTGTATTGAACTGAGTTTGTATCATGGTGAGAAAGTGTTGAAAAACTGCCAGTGTGTCACTTTTTAACCTCAGAGGATAGATCCATGTGTACCTACTGTGATCATCAACAAAGATAGCATAATATTTGTACCCATCTGTAGACAAGAGAGAAGTTGGACCCCACAAATCAGTATGTATAAGTTCAAAGGTTGCAGATGCTCTTGAGTTAGAGTTAGGGAAGGTTAAAGAATGCGATTTGCCATAGCTACAAGAATCACAAAATTCGAGTTCTTCATTAGATAACATAGGGAGATTACACCTGTGATAACAAACTCTCGTCTTTTTTATGAAGGATGGCCAAGCCTTCTATGCCATGTAACCTTAGACACCCTATGCTTCGAAGATATGCTAAGAACAGATAGATCTTTATTCTTGTGAACTGGTTACGATGGTACTTCGTTCCCTACTGACTTCAAGCTGACTTCTGCACCCTCTAACTGATATAGTACATCTTTAGGCATTCCCTTCATTACTTTTTGTCCCGTACCCTTGTCCTTAACAAGACAGTAATTCGTGTGAAATTTAATAAACACGTTATTGTCTTTTGTTAGCTTAGATATACTAACCAAATTTTTTGATATGGCAGGCACACATAACATATCGTTCAGTTTCAAATTGCAGACATCACTAGACAGACATGCAGTTCCAACATGAGAAGTTTCTAGAGTATTACCATTAGCTACAGTGACTGCTTCAGTACCTGAGTATTCAATCAGATTGCCAAGATTGTTGAAGTCTAAGGTAACATGATTGGAGGCACCACTGTCAGCATACCAATTTGCATCAGTCATGTTTTCTTGTCTTGTCAGAAATGGGTTACTTCTATAAGCAGTGGCTAGGGCTGTTGGGTGAGGTTGTGTGTTTTTGGTCTGGTTGTTGGGGAAGGGTTGTCCTTTGTTTTGAGGAGAATTGGGAACAAAATCTCTATTATACCTATTGAAGCAGTAGAACGCTATGTGTACTACCTTCCCACAGACTTAACACATAGGTTTGTTGTTGTTTCTTCCCCTGCCTCGACCTCTGCCATGGCTACCACCACCTCGTTGTCCTCCCCCAATAGACTGATTGCTACTATTGGTCTTGTTATTTTAGTTGACATGTCTAGTGTTTGACATATTCATTGATGCATTACTGATTTGGTTGAAGCTTACTTTCATCTTTTGGTTTGACTGATGCTCCAATCTCCTTTCATACAATAGAAGTTCTGACTGCATATCAAGCCACGACATGTCCGCTCTCCCTTGGATCATGGCCATGACGGCATTGTACTCTTCATCAAGTCCTAGTAGTACCTGTGAAACAAGAGCTCTTGGTGGCACAGGACTATCAGCTTGCTTGAGATTATTAGCATTCATTTTCATAATTCGAAGGTACTCTTCCATTTTCAAATTATCTTTCCTGGTTGTTTGAAACACATGTCTCAGATAATCTTCTTCGGCCTTGGACTGAACACCAAAGAGTTGTTGAATGTTGATCCACAGATCCCTTGCACATTCACATCCCATCACTTGAATGGCAACCTCTGGTGTCATGGAGTTATACAGCCAGCCAAGGAGGAGTTGATCTACAACCATCCACGTTTCGTATTGAGGATTTACCTCAAGTGTTGTCGAAGAGCTGGAAGTACCACTATCGGAGCTTCCTTCTATGCTGTGCAGAACAGTTTCTGCTCCAGTCAATCCAGTCGGTATGCTCTCACCAACTGCAGGTTGCAGAAACATTGGGGGACAAACCTTTTGTCCGGTCAGGTGTTCTTCGAATCGGTAACTCCGAAGGATTGGAAGCGTCAAGTTTTTCCATAGGAGGAAATTGTTGCGATCAAGTTTAATGGAGGTTATCTGATTGAGAAGTTGGTTTAAAGGTGGGCCACTGAAGTTGGTTGTACCGAGGGTGGCTCCCAGGTTTCCTTGATTGACGTTGGCTGACTCACGCGGCAAGTCAAAGTGCTTATTATCGTTTGAAGAGATATACGACTAAACAGTAAACGATAGTGCTGGAGAGGTAGAGGATAACATCAACAAGTAGACGATAGTGTCAAGAGGCGAACGATAGTACTTAGACAAGGTAAACGATAGCGTCAAAATATAAACGATAACGTTTAGTGGAGGTGGGCGATGACGTCTGAAGGAGGTAGACGATAGCTTCAAAAGATAGACGATATCGTGTAGACGATAGCGTCAGAAGGTAGACGATAGATGATATTGTGTAGACGATAGCGTCAGGAAGTAGACAATAGATGATATCGTGTAGACGACAGCGTCAGGAGGTAGATGATAGTATCAGAAACGGTAAACGATAGTTTCAATCAGGCAGACAATAACTCAGACAGTACACGACAGTGGCAAGCCAACTTTTCCTTTATAATTTCTTGTGTATTGAAATGTACATAGGTGATGTATTTATACAATATGGAATCCTTAATTTGGGAATGCAAAAATAACTCAACAAAACAAATGGTTAGACACTATGTTGTAACCATCCTATTCCTTTAGTAAGCCCAATTCTTGTGGTAGAGAGGCAAAATTGTAATTTATGTGTTTGCATCCTTAACAAGAATAAAATTATTTAAACTCATTTAGTGGCTATGTTCATAACATGAATAACCATCATTCTAAACATTGTGTTGGATAGAAGTTGCATAAAAAACTAAGGGGGAAAAAGCAAACACCAACCAACTGTCCATAAAATTTTAAAAGAACACCAACCAAATTCATATTATTGCTCACTATAAAAAGGAAAGTGGAAGAATAAGTTTTGTTTAATGTTGACAATAATTTTTGACATAATTAATGACCTGTTATGCAAAATGTAGTCCAATTAGAAAAATAACCAACGTAGAACTCTAAAAGTCTTCTAAATTTATATTAGAGGTTTTGGGAAGCAATAGTCCTGAAAAGCTAGGTAAAAATGTGAAGTTAAGACATACCAAAATAACTTATTACTTCAAAATGTGCGTAATTCATACCAACTAAATTTCAAATCTGCAACTTAGCTTGAGGAGCAAAAATCAAAATACATAATAGTCCCAAACATAAATGTAAAAATTGAAGGGAGAAAATTTAATATATTACTGATTTATTGTATACAGAAAAGAATTACATTGAGTAGTTTTTATTAACATTATTACTTACATAACTTGCAGTTCCCTTGTATGATCATCCTAACCTAAATGAGCATCAAAATCTGAAAGTAAGAGCACATAAATTTCCAGTTGTGAAGATTGTGACAAAAATGCTCAACTAATCTCATTAACAAAATATGAATTGGTGAGTCTTTAAAAAGCATGGACTAACCATTTCAAAATCCCTCCTAAACATGTTTAAATTACATAATTATCTTAAATGAATGAATTGTACTCAATGGTTAGTCCATGCTTTTTAAATACTAGACGATGGCTAATCAGTAGAGAATTCTCTCTCAAGGAACAGTGCAGGTTAATGCGGTGACTCATTGGACCGCAATGGATTGCACTCAATGGGGAGAGGTACATCCGGTAGACGTCTGCTCATGGAATGAACAACCTCTATATGCTATTTATGATGAATCATGGGGCAACAACCACCACCCTGGTTGGTGGGGTCACCTACTTTTTGGTCTGGATGACAATCTCAATCAGGAGGGCCATAGTTTCTATCAATTCAGCTAACAAGAGGATCGAGGCAACACTTCGGTCTCCACTAATTCAGATTGCAGCCCAAGTAATTCGCAAGGTACGCCACCTTGTGACCAACTGTTCGCATATGATACCTCTTTCAGTACCTCGTCTTTGGAGACATCATTAAAACAGGACATTGAAAAGAGCGAGGCAATGAGACAATCGCAAGCTGACTCTCTCAAAGAATTAGAAGATCAGATAGATCAGCTTGCGAGGGAATTAAAGAAGAAAGCGCTTGGCACGCAACATGGAAACTCGGGAGTGTCGGGGCCAAGAGGAAAAGAACAATGTCATGCAGTGACATTGAGGAATGGTAGAACGACAACCCCTATTATTCCAAAAGTACCAGATGCAGTAACAAAAGTACCAGCAAATTTGACTATTGATGATGACCAGTTACTTAATAATGGAAGCAACACTAATTCAGAAGTAAGACCATCTATAAAAGATGAAGCTCCTCAAGACATGAAGTCTTAATCAACGCAACCTCCAGCCAATGACACACAGTAAGTACAGGACCTCATCAAACAGCAAAGTGAACAAGAAACATGGCGGGATCCTCCACCTTTCCCATCCAGGCTGAAAAAGAAAGACGACAGCAAGCAGTTTTAGAGGTTTCTGGACGTTCTCTGACAGCTACACATTAATATTCCCCTGGTAGAAGCATTAGAGCAGATGTCGAGTTATGTGAAATTTCACAAGGATATTCTCGCCAACAAGAGAAAGATTGGGGAAAATGAAATAGTTGCACTAACATATGAATGTAGTGCTCTGTTTCAAAATATCTCCCTACTAAAATGAAAGACCCTGGGACTTTTACATTGCCCTGCACCATAGGAGGGAAGATGGTCGGAAACGCGCTGTGTGATTTAGGGGCAAGCATAAATTTGATGCCCTTGTCAATTTTTAAGAAGCTGGACATCGACGAAGCAAGGCCAACCACGATCACATTACAGCTAGCCGATAGATCAATAAAGCTTCCGGAGGGCAAGATAGAAAATGTTCTCGTGCAAGTGGACAAGTTTATCTTCCAAACAAACTTTGTTATATTGGATTATGAGGCCGATAGAGAAATTCCTATCATCCTAGGACGCCCATTTCTCGCTATAGAGCGAGCGTTAATCGATGTGCAGAAAGGAGAGTTGACCATCGGGTCGATGATCAAGAAGTAAAATTCAACGTACTCAATGTGTTGAAGTACCCGAGAGATATAGAGAACTGCCAATACATCAAAGAGCTGCGAGGAGAACAATGGCACGAATCCCTGAAGGACATGGAGGAGGAGGACTTTGAAATCGGCGCAATATTGGAAGAGGATTGCACTACAATTCATGCTGAATCTAATTTTGAATTGCTTAAGTTATCTGAATGGACATCGCAGCGTATTAAACCATCTTTAGAAGAGCCACCTATGTTAGAGTTAAAGTCGTTGCCGGTGCACCTAAAGTATGCTACTTAGGAAGTAACGACACGTTACCAGTTATCATTTCTGCATCATTGAGTAAGGAGAAAGAAGATGCTTTCCTACGAATCCTAAGAAATAACGCAAAAGCCTTAGGATGGACCTTGGCAGACATTCGAGGAATCAATCCCTCATATTGTATGCATAAGATCCGCTTGGAATAAGGAAAGAATGGATAAGTAGAAAGGCAATTTGCTTGAACCCTGCCACGAAGGAGGTTGAAAAGAAGGAAATAGTAAAATGGCTGGACGTAGGTGTCATCTACCCGATATCTGATAGCAATTGCGTGAGCCCAGTATAATGTATTTCGAAGAAAGGGGGGATGACAGTCATCACTAATGACAAGAATGAATTAGTTCCCATAAGGACAACTACGGGGTGAAGAATCTGCATGGATTATCGCAAGCTGAATTTGGCCACTAAAAAAGAACACTTTCCACTCCCGTTTATTGATCAGATGTTAGAAGACTTACGGGGAATGAATTTTCCTGCTTTCTTGATGGCTATTCAGGGTATAACCAAATAGAAATTTCACCGAAGGACCAAGACAAGACAACCTTTACCTGCCCATTTGGTACGTTCGCTTTCCGATGTATGCTATTTGGACTCTGTAATGCACCAGGCACTTTTCAATGATGCATGATGGCAATATTCTCAGATTACTTAGAGGAGTCAGTCGAGGTATTCATGGATGATTTATCAGTCTTTGGTAGTATATATGACTTCTTTTTGTCTAACCTTGAAAAAGTTTTGAAGAGATGCGTGGCAACAAATCTTGTTTTGAACTGGGAAAAATGCCACTTTATGGTGGAAGAAGGAATAGTCCTAGGTCACAAAATCTCCAAGATAGGATTGGAAGTTGACCAGGAAAAAATTGACGCAATTTCCAAATTATCCTTACCTGTGAACGTAAAAATACTTAGGATCTTTCTGAAGCACACGGGGTTTTATAGAAGATTTATTCGCAACTTTTCCTAGATCGCAAGACCCCTAAGTGCACTTCTTGATGCTGACCGCGAGTATAATTTTGATGACGCCTGCACCAAAGCATTTAACACATTGAAAGATGTGTTCATCTCCGCACCCATTTTGATTGCGCTCGATTGGATGCAACCATTCGCCCTGATGTGTGATGCTAGCGGATATGCTGTGGGCGCAGTCTTGAGTTAGCGCAAGGATAAGGTGTTGTATCCTATTTATTATGCAAGCAAAACATTGAACAACGTGCAAGAGAACTATACGACCACAAAAAAGGAAATGCTCGTAGTGGTATTTTCATTGGAGAAGTTCTGACAGTATTTAATCGGAACGAACGTGGTGGTGTAAGCAGATCACTCTGCGATTAAGTATCTAATGACGAAGAAGGATACAAAACCAAGGTTGATACAGTGCGTATTGCTCCTGCAAGAGTTCGACCTAGAAATCAATGACCGGAAAGGCACCGAGAACCAAGTCACAGATCATTTGTCAAGATTGGAAAATTGCGAGGTTCAAGGGACAGAAAAAGATATTGAGGAAAGATTCCCCGATGAGTTGTTGATGGTAGTAAACATTAATGTTCTCTGGTATGCGGACATAGTTAACTTCATAATTTGCGGTCAACTATCGGATGATTATACATACCAGAAGAAGAAGAAGCTAAGACATGATGCCAAATTTTATTTCTGGGACGACCTCTTCCTATATCGACAAGGAACTGATCATATAATACGTCGTTGTGTTCCTGAGCATGAAGCAAAAACATTTTAGAGCTCTGTCATGAGTCTCCTAATAGAGGACATTTTAGGGGGCAAAGGACGGCAGCAAAAGTCTTACAGTGCGACTATTTTTGGCCAACACTGTTTAAGGATTCCCATGCCCATGTTGTGCAATGCGATAGGTGTCAACGGACGGGGAATATGTCTAAAAGAAATGAAATGCCATTGACGTCAATCTTAGAAGTTGAATTACTTGATGTTTGGGGAATTGACTTCATGGGCCTGTTTCCACCATTAGAAGGTCATCAATATATTCTTGTTACGGTTAATTATGTATCAAATTGGGTTGAGGCCATCGCATGCACCAAGAATGACGCAACCACTGTGGCGAAGTTTCTGAAGAAGAACATTTTTGCTCGATATGGGACGCCACGAGCCTTAATCAGCGATGAGGGCTCTCACTTTATCAACCACATAATTGCTAACTTGTTGACTAAATTCAACGTCAGCCATCGAGTTGCAACTACTTATCACCCATAAACTAATAGGCAGGCAGAGATTTCTAATAGAGAGATCAAAACTATCTTGGGAAAGGTAGTTACTGCCATGAGGGATTGGTCACCCAAGCTTGATGAAGCACTATCGGCTTACAGGACTGCCTATAAAACACCAATTGACATGTCTCTGTACGCCTTGGTCTTCAGAAAATCTTGTCATTTGCCGCTTGAGTTGGAACATAAGGTGATGTGGGCATGCAAGAAGCTGAAGTTTGATTTAGCCAGTGTGGGGAAAGTCCAGAAGCTCCAATTGAATCAGTTGGTTGAATGACGAAGGGATGCCTATGAAAATGCTAAGATATACAAAGAGAATACAAAGAAATGGCATGATGACCGAATACACGATTGGACATTCACCGAAGGTCAACAGGTATTATTATCCAACGCACGTTTGCGATTGTTTCCAGGAAAGTTGAAGTCTCACTGGTTTGGGCCATTTCGAATCAAGACAATATTTCCTCACGGCACAATGGAACTAACAACTTTATATGGGAACAGCGCATTCAAAGTCAATGGTCAATGGATTAAGCCCTACTATGGAGGCGACTTCGATCGACGCATGGATACCATTGACTTGGGCAAGCAGGATTAAACCGCTTGCAGGGAAAGCGATTGCGGTAACTCTAAGAACTTCTTTCAATCGACCTTCCTATCTATGTTTACTCGCTTTTTTTTACCGTTTTCTAAATTCCGCCAATTACTATCTAGTGGAATCAGTCTTTAATATTTTTGTATTTCCTTCCAATTTAATTTCGCATGTTTCTCCATATCTTAAATTTAGTGGCACCGGTCATATAATTGTTGTGAATGATTGGATAAATCATCGCAAGGTCTTTTCGACTGGCGTTTTTGATGAATTAAGAAGACAGAAAAGTAAACTATGAGAGGGGTGTGCTGCGCACGTATATGTCTTTTGCCCGTCCTTAGCCAAATGCACTATGTTGAGGTAACCTCCAGAAATGCGTCTGTTAAGGGGTATGTTGCGGGGATGTATGCATGTTGCCCGTCCTCGGCAAAAATGTATCTGCGTTTATTGGAAGTATGGTGTGAATTCTAAATCATGCACCCTTCTGAATCAAATTGGTAAAGTAATCAAATTTTGTGACTCTTGTACAGGCAATAGAAAATTTTGTAATGTGTTCATTTGTAATTCTGTGACTCTTGTACATGCATTTGTAATTTGACACCTGTGGGGATAAGCCAAAACGAAGAGTGTAACCATGACCAACAGTCTCTAAATAAAGAAATGATGTAAATTTTTGCTCACTGCATATAGACACATCAAGTTGTTTTGACAAAGAAGAAATATTCTATTTTGAAAACTAGAAAAGCATCTTTGAGTAGAAGTTTTTCATATAGAAGAATAAAGTAGGGCTTGCTAAGAATTAACAAAAATAGAAGAAAATTGTGATGTCAAGTAATGTGCCTAAGTGTAGCATTCGGAGCAACCAATCGCCGCAAAAATAGATAATAGGAATTGAGCATAATTGCCTTAGTAGAAGATATGCTTGAGGACAAGCATATATCTAAATTTGGGGGTGTGATAACTTGTAGAAATACAAGTTATTTATGCCACCTTATATAGATATTGCGGCCAAAAGTTAGTGAATATGCACCGATTGTATGAAAATTAGTCTAGTATTAGAATAATTATAAATGTTTGCAATTACACCCACTAACACCATAAAGATGGAAGACAAGTCGAATTTTACTCTATTTTGCAGGAGAGCAAGTCACCGCTTGCGCCCAAGGCTCACGAGAAATTGATCAATGCATCTCTGTCACACTACGCCCCTCAATCAACAATGAAGAGACGATTATCGCAATGACGGCACAATGCGACAGTCGGTCCAGAGCTGTGTTTCAACCGCATGCGGTAATAAAAGCAATACTGCATGCGAACTTAAGATCGAATGATGTAGCTGAGCAACGCAAAAGCGGAGGATTGAGACACGTGTACAACTAACGGTTGTGCAGAATTGACGGTCTGATTGCATAACAGAAGGAATAATCTCCCTCCATCTTCGAAATTACCATAACCATTAGAGGGGACCACAAGGCCGGAGTCAAAGATCTGCACCTATAAATACCCCATTGATTTCAGAAAAAAGTATGCTACTTGATACGGGGCTAAGTGCTGCTAGATTATAGAGAAAAAGGCTGAGCTGAGTGCTTAAGTGAAGAAATCTGAGAAGAAGACGAGATAAGGCCGGGAGGTGAATCTCAAATCTAATCTGCCAAACACCCGATTGAAAGCTC
Source organism: Benincasa hispida (assembly GCF_027475165.1). Lineage (NCBI taxonomy): Eukaryota > Viridiplantae > Streptophyta > Magnoliopsida > Cucurbitales > Cucurbitaceae > Benincasa > Benincasa hispida. The sequence goes on from NC_143480.1 coordinate 48,087,982, forward strand.
TGTGCAAAGATCCTTGCTACCGGTGGAGCAAGCTTGAGAGGGAAGCTCTTCCTACAATCAAATTCATCCTATCCTGCAAGCATATCTCCATCGAATCAGTGCCAAGACATTGGCACTTATTTGTATCCTTCTATCTCTTTCATCATTGTATTTCTCGTTCTCTTTATCTTTTCATTCATACCATGTATCAAATGCTTAATAGAGATATTAAATGTTTCGATAGCTTTCAATTACCATTTTCTGTCTATTTCCATTCACTTGTCAATCACTTTCTTCATGATGTCTTCTAAATTCCCTAATAAGCAATATGAATTAACTAAGTACTTAATCTGTGTTAAAGATATAAAATGCGTTTAGCTAAGGCATGCTAGATGGCATCTTCACCTGTGAGAGCAGAAGTGAAGATACTATTCTAATCTATCGAGAAAAGGTCAGAAGAATGTATTAGCAAAAGCGAGTAGTACTTCCAGACATGGAAGCAACCTTGCATTCATTAGCTAGTCTCTGTTTCACCACAGACATGTGGGAGCATGGCCGTTCACTGAGAGGTGTACGCGAAGAGAAGAGCAGAACAGTATTTGTAGCTTCAATGCAATTAAGAACTTGCGTTGTTTATATTATTTGTCTTTCTCTTTCTATTCTGTTCATAAGACTTGTCGCTGCATCCCACGTCTTTGCATAACTTTCACAGCCAGCCTTGACTCCAACATCTTGTACATGAAGCCTGTATCTTGTATCATCTAGTTTAGGTTTACTGTATTTTCATTTTATTATCGCATCTTTACTGCTTTACTTTATTTATCGCAATTTATATACCTGTAAACACATTTTTAATAATTTAAAACCTGGTCGCATATATCATGAACATACCACAATAACCTAAATCAGTCCACGTGTTCGACCTCGTATCACACTGAGAAATTTGCGGTGGAATTACACTTGGTTCTATTGTAAGGAAACTTTTGACAACACATGGCATACTATGTGAACACCCATCATTAATGCATATCTAACGGTAGTATCGCATCATTTCGAGTATAGAACATCATCAATCATACCTATCAAAATCTGCGTAACAAAGTACAACTGAACCAATAACCGTTATGCCCCTGTAGTTGCATCTGTCTCCTTAAGTACCACTGATCACTCTAATGAACATAAATCATAGTCCTACTATGACTGAGTCTTCTCTTCCAAAGAGAAGCTGTGGCCATTATGTTGAAGCCCCGGAATCAGCCCTTAAGGGAGCAATCTCTCTACTTATCCCTGCTTCGGAAAAGAAGTGAATTCCATCTTGTGGATTGAGTTCCCAGCTCGTAGATCAACCAAGTCCCAGAAAGGTAGGCATGTTGAGTTGGCAATCTGGCCACTCTCACCCATACTAATCAAAGGACCGCCCTCAAAGGCAGGAGTTCCCAAAACACTCAGGATTGAGGTCGTGTCATCTATGGTCATTTAGGTGAGATGTAAGTCTCTAGTATCAACAGCGTTATATATAGAGTCTAATAATCTCGTGGTTCAGGTCTTATACAAACTCTTTATATAGGACATCCCCACTCCACGTCTCCACATGAATGGTCAGGATCTACCATCTGTAGTAGTTTACAATACTTGCAAACCTCTACGAAGCGGGCAGTATCCGTAGTGTCACCAGGATCAAGTATCTCACCTTAATCCTTATACTACAGACCGATTTAAGTTATCACTTAAGGCATGATCCACTTGTATATCACATATACATGCTTAAGTTCACATAAGATAATCAAGGAGCTTTGTTTATTGGATATGAGTAAATGCTAGTATTAAATAACACTTATTTTATTCATTGAATAATGTGTATCTTTACAAAACGAGACTTTGGGAGAATTAGGACACCAATCCCAAGAATCTTCCACTTGTCCTAATGACTCGGGAGACTAATGTACAATATAATATAAAATTGTATAATATACAATAAACTAGGGCATACCCCAGTTTCATCTCCCAGTTGCCTTAGACAAGATGCCGCATGTATCGCAGACCCAGACTATCCAGGTGGCCCTCGAACACTTTAGCCGTGAGGGCCTTTGTAAAGGGATCAGCAATATTGTATCCCGTAAGGATCAGATCCTTAGCTCCATACATAAGTATATAAACCCTCGTTCTTCAAAGATACTTGAGGATCATCGTGACCCATTCATCTTTATCAACATCCTCCATTACTTTCTTAAAAGACAACGGATCCTCGACTCCATCATTCGTAATGACGTTTTGGGCTTCAGTCAAATCCATGTAGTGATCTGGTGGGTTCATAACCCTCCCACTACGTTGAGACAGTCTTAACTCTTGAGCTGGTTGAGTAGACGTCACGACCTCAACAACTCTTGTTGATCTGTCGGTCTATTCAACAACTCTTGTTGAACCCTCAGCAGTCTCAGTCTCACTTAAGATCTCACGTAAAACAAGCTTACTCCGTGGCTTATGATCCCTCATGTGATCTTCTTCCAAAAAGATAGCATTAGTGGAAACAAACACTTTGTTCTCACTGGGATCATAGAAGAATTCTCCTCTCGTTTCTTTGGGGTAGCTCACAAAGAGGCAAACCTTCGAACGTGGTTCTAACTTCTTTGGGTTAGTCGCTAGCACATGTGCTGGACAACCCCAAATCCTAAAGTGACGTAAACTACCTTTACGGCCTCTCCATAACTCAAAAGATGTTTTAGAAACACTTTTCGAGGGAACGTTGTTCAAGATATAACATGCAGTTTGCACTGCATGACCCAAGAACGAGTCTGGAAGATGAGCATAACTCATCATAGACCGAACCATGTCCAACAAGGTCCTGTTTCTCCTTTCAGATACACCATTCTGCTAAGGTGTACCCAGGGCCGAGAGTTGGGATGCAATCCCATGTTCTATCATATAGTTCTGGAATTGGAGGTCCATATACTCTCCACCACGATCGGATCGTAGTATTTTTATCTTCTTACCTAACAAGTTTTCAACTTCAGCCTTATACTTCTTGAACTTGTCAAGAGCTTCAAACTTACGTTGCATTAGGAAAAGATACCCAAACCTGGAATAATCATCTATGAAATAGATGAAATATTCATACCCACCTCGAGCTCTAACATTCATCGGACCATAGAGGTCTAAATGTACAAGCTCCAAGGCTTCATTGGCTCTGTAACCTTTTCCAGTAAAAGGTTGTTTGGTCATCTTGCCTTCGAGGCATGATTCACATACCGACAAGGAGTTTTCTTTTAAACTTTTTAGAAATCCGCTTTTCACCAACTTCTCAATCCCATTGAGGTTGATGTGACCTAAGCTTAGATGCCAAAGATGGGAATTTTCTTTTGGAGAAACCTTTGGTCTTTTAGTTGTTGTTGCCGTACTGAACATTTCAGTGTTAAACAAGGCTTTTATGACTAACGACCTTAGTACATATAAGTTATTTTCCATTGAACCATAACCAATCTTCATTCCATTCTTGAAAATAAACACTTTATTCTTAGAAAAGGAGATGGTGTAGCCTTGTCAATGAGACAAGAAACCGAGATTAGGTTCCTCTTAATATGAGGAACTACAAAAACATTATTCAGTAATAGATAATTTTTCTTGTCAACAAATAACTTAAGCCTGCCTACAGCAATAGTTGAAACAACCACACCAGTACCGACTCGAAGAGTCATCTCTCCCTGTGGCAACGTTTGCCAGGAAATGAATCCTTGGTAAGAGAAACTGACATGATTTGTAGTACCTGAATCTAGGATCCAGGCATAATCATCATTCTCTACCAGACATGTCTCCAAGACCAATAAATCATATTTATTGTCTTGTTTCCTTTTTTGGAGAGTAGTGGGATGGAGGTCGTTTGCCACGAAATTCGTTTCACACAATTCTTTCCACTGTAAATAATCAGTCATTTTTAAAAGCTTTAAACGGAAATACTAACAAGTTGCTGAAAAGAAAAACATATTGACCTACGTTAGGTTTTAAGCAAATACCCATTGTAAAAAAAACAACATCCAATAAGGTTTTAGCAAAACTAACATGAACCCCGTGTGACATCTAGTTTCGCAATGACGCTTCAAAGGTTTAGGACAAAAGCCGCCGAAGGAAGGTCAGTTATCCTTCCTCTGAATTGAAAATTTCTCAACCAGTCATTAATACCAGAACAACTTTTGTTCCTACAATGACAAGCCATCATTGATTTGGCCAAGAGATTATTAACTTACTTAACAATCTCCCATAAGTGTGACCTGCCATTTTAAGCCCTAGAAGTCCGTCCCAAAAGGCCAATCCAAAGGAAAAAAATCTGACTAGGGAAAAACCTAAAGCGACCCTATCCATTTTTGGAGTTCATCTTTATATTGACCAACTGCACAAAACCCATCCGAAGAGGGATGCTCCGAAGGCAACATGAGGGCATACAGAATGATCTCACGGTGTGAACCAATGACAGAGACCATAGGACGTGTTGACACACACCCTTTAGCCATTTACTATAAATACTCTCTCCGTCCACCTTGATATTGACTCATGCAAACACCATCCGAAGGATGATGCATCCTAGGCATCTCGAGACCAAGTATGAATCTCACGGTGTGAACATACAGGGAGAAACGTGAGTAGAATCATAGACATATCTAATATGCCTTTTCCTCCCACTGAGTATTTTATAACCTAGGGTTTAGCTTACTTAGAAAAAATACAACTAAGGATTTTAACTAAGTGACTTTTAGGTTTTCTCAAGAGTAACATTTACCTTGGATAGTTGAACAACTTTTGATCATCATTCATTAAACTCTTTAACGAAGTTTTTGACCAAAATGTCGCATGCTTGTTGAAAATCTATCTAATTCACCTTTCTAGGTAGGTTCCCAGGTAGGGGTGTTACATATCCGTCAACTTAAGAACCCCAACTTAGCCAGAACCAGCCTTAGACAAAAGGTCCCTTATATATAGGTTTACAAAAAATTTAATCTTTTATTCTAACTAATTTAATCCTATTAAACTGATTTTAAAAGATTAATCTAGGTTACTAAACTCTTTAGAACCACTTGAACTTAGGCCAATCTCAATCCAATTTTAAAACCCTTTTAAAAAACTTGAGTTCACCCTAAGTCCGCATGCAACTCTGAAGTATTGATTTTAAGTCTAATTTCCTTTATAACACTTATAAACGGAAACAACCACAATGCTAAGCTAACACATACAAGGCATTCATAATGATTATAAACAGCCTAAGTGTCATGCTCAATGCATTGTCCATTCATTGCTACTTCTTTTATATAACACTTATACAAAACAACAATGAAACAAGCAAAACATGCTTCCATTCACCCTTAGACTATAACACTTATAATAAAAGGATGATGCAAGATAATGCTCACTGCATGCAAAATATAACTCTTATATTTCATGATGCATGCGCATGCTTTCAAGTAATTTCTTCATGCTCCATTATAACAATTATAATACATGATGCATGAATAATTTGACAACCTAAGGTGGGTTTTTAACTATATGACAAACACTTTGATAAATAAGTACCATAGATCACATGTATAAGCAATAAGAGTTGATGAACTGGGTAAAATTGCCTTAAAAAACACAAAAGGAAAGCTAACTATTACAAAGATAAGAAGTCTCCTATTCAAATAAGAAAAACGGGTCTTGAATCGCTTGGCAAAGCATCGCTTCTCCAACCATCCATCGTGTACTAAGCTCCCCACGATCGTCTACACAGTAAAACAAACTCTTTGCTCTATCGTTTACTAGCGCTCCCAGAGCTAAACAATCGTTTAGCATAACTATAATATCGTCTAGAAAAATCCAAGCGATCGTTTAGCTGTTTCTACATGATCGTCTACCTTTACTAAGCGATGAAGCCTGAAGTACACGATCGCTTAACGCGCTCCACACAGCGCCCGCCTTTTAACTACCAGGTACTCCACTAAAGATCGACAGCTGAACTCTCCTTACTACAGATATATATGTGTCTATCTTAACCAATCAGCAGTGCGACAACACTTCACAGATTGCTCGTAAGAACATCTAATAACCGTTATGCCCCTGTAGTTACATCTTTCTCCTTAAGTATCACTGATCCCTCTAATGAACATAAATCATAGTCCTACTATGACTGAGTCTTCTCTTCCAAAGAGAAGCTATGGCCACTATGTTCAAGCCCCGGAATCAGTCCTTAAGGGAGCAATCCCTCTACTTATCCCTGCTTCGGGAAATGAGTGAATTCCATCTTGTGGGTTGAGTTCCCAGTTCCCAGATCAGACAAGTCCCCAAAAAGGTAGGCATGTTGAGTTGGTAATCTGACCACTCTCACCCATACTAATCAAAGGACCGCCTTCAAAGGCAGGAGTTCCCAAAACACTCAGAATTGAGATCGTGTCATCTATGATCGTTTAGGTGAGATGTAAGTCTCTAGTATCAACGGCGTTATATATAGAGTCTAATCATCTCGTGGTCCAGGTCTTATACAAACTCTTTGTATAGACACTCCCGCTCCATATCTCACATGAATGGTTAGGATCTATCATCTGTAGTAGTTTACAACACTTGCAAACCTCTACGAAGCGGGTAGTATCCGTAGTGTCACCAGGATCAAGTATCTCACCTTAATCCTTATACTACAGACCGATTTAGGTTATCACTTAAGGCATGATCCACTTGTATATCACATATACATGCTTAAGTTCACATAAGATAACCAAGGAGCTTTGTTTATTGGATATGAGTAAATGCCAGAATTAAATAACACTTATTTTATTCATTGAACAATGTGTATCTTTACAAAACAATGAGACTATGGGAGAATTAGGACACCAATCCCAACATGCAATGCTTATAAAAAGTGAGTTGGTCATTGATGGCATTAGTGAAGGAACCATTGAAGGTCCTTAAGCAGAAAACGTGATTGGCCAATCCCATAATTTATAGAATATAAATTTTACAATAAACAACATACAGATTATGCATTTAAGAGATAATTATAGCATGCTTAAAATAAAAATAAAGAAGAGTAAAACGGATTTCAGAAATCCTTACCTTTGAAGAACTGTTCTTCAAGTAAAATCCCTCGAACTGAATGAAACACCACCACGATAAAACCTCTGTATTCTCTGGGTGAAAATCCAGGAGTTTGTGTGTGCTCTGGCTATTTTTGAAGAGGGAGATTTTTTTGAGTCGAGAGGAGGAGAAAACAGGGAAAAACTCAGAACGTTTATGTGTAAAACTATTTTCTCTGGTATTCTCTGGAAAAACCAGAATGGAAGAAGAGGAACAAGTGAACCAACAACTTCCCACTCTCACGTTGTAGAGAGAAAAAGGGGGAGTGAGTTACAACTCCCTCCCTAAAATTATTTTTTAAATAAATAAAATAAATTAAAATAATTTATTTTAATAAATAATTTAATATATATTTATATGATAACTACCTTATCATAATTAAACTATATATTATATCAAATATAACATATATACCTTATTGTTTCTATATTGTATCAAATACAATATAACATATAGTTTTCATTCTCTCACCAACGACATTTAATATAAATGTCATTTATATTAAATTTAATTAAATCACGTATAACTAATTCCCTCGATTAATTTGAACAATTCAAATTAATCTAAAAATTGATTCTCATTGATTCCTGTTGAGCTACAGAGGGGACCTCATGGATCTATAACTTGAAGCTCCAATGGTACGTGAATAATTAATTAAACTCTTTAATTAAAATATTCACCATGCGATAGGGAGAGGGGAAGGCTCGATCGACAAAAAAGAAAAGGAGAACCCCTAGAACCTGGCAAAGTCACTATCAATGAATTCCCACTTGGCTTCGTGCAGAACCAATGGGGCATTCTGGCGGGCGCGCGCGTGTAGGAAGGCCGACCACTACATAAGCTAAAAGACTGTCTGGCACTCCACTAAAGAGTGATAGTTATACTCTTTGCACTACAGATATATTTTTATGTCCATTGGATATAACCCGTCAATAGTGCAATGACCCTTCACAAATTGCTCGTAAGTACAGCTGGGCAAAAATTATCGTTTTTTCCCTGTAGTTACATCTAACTCCTTACGTACCACTGATTCCTCTAATGAACAATAAATCATAGTCAAACTATAACGAAAACCCCTCCCAGGCCAAGAGAGGGTGTGGCGCTATATTGTTCATGCCTCGGAATCAGCCCTCAAGGGAGCAATTTATCTACTTACCCCGATGTTGGGGAAGGAGTAAATTCCTTTTTGTGTAGCTGTATTCCCAGCTCCCCAATCAGACGAATCCCCAAAATGGTAGGCTTGTTGAGTCGGCGATTTGACCATTTTCACCCATACAAACCAAATGACCGCTTTCATAAGCAAAAGTTCACAATTCATTATGATTCAGGTCATGTCACCTATGGTCATCCTTGTGAAATGTAAGTCTCTATTATGAACGGCGTTATATAATAAGACTAAGAATTTCGTGGTCCAGTCTTATACAAACTCATTTGTATAGAATACCCCCACTCACATTTCTCCACATGAATGATCTGGATCAGATCATTTGTGGCACTTTGCAATAGTTGTAACATCTACAAAGCGGGTCATACTCGTAATGTCACAAGGATAAGATATCCAACCTTATTCATCTACTATAGGCCCTTTAGGTTATCACTTAAACATGATCCACCCGTATGTCTCTACATATATATTTAAGCTACAAGACAAACTTGGATGTTAGTTTATTGATTTTTGGATTAATATAACCAAATGTCAAATAAAACATCACATATTTTATTAGATAAATAAGATGTTTGTACAATACAATTACAAACTATAGGATCCTATGAGATTTTAGGGCACGAATCCCAACAATTAGGAAGTTACCAATGCTTAGATAGAGCTTGAAATGCACTAATATGGGTCAACCTTTTATGCCACATATCACCTTCTGTCATGTTGGAAACAGTCATTGTGCCTGTTGAGTTTATCTTCTCCACACCGTTAATTATGAACACTCCATTCACCTTTTCTCCTACCAAGACCATATTTCCATCTTCAATTACTTCAAAAGTTCATTCTTTGCCTCTATACTCACAACCAATCGAGTCCAGCGTCCCGAAAGAGACGAGGTTTCTCTTTAGACTAGGAATGTGTCTCACATTCCTTAGTAGTTTAATTGATCGATCCTTTAATTTTAAGGAAATTGAACCAATGCCTACTATTTTGCAGACCTCATTATTTTCCATATACAGAGGCTATTCTTTTATTTCTTTGTAGGTGATGAACCATGATCTGAAAGGGATCATGTGGAATGTGCAACCCAAATCTAACACCCAGTCATGTTTCTTCAGAGGGCTAATTAGATTAGCTTTGTGTTAAATGGAGGCTAATGCATCCGAATAGATAATAAAGTTGTCAACAACATAAGCTTCAACTTGTCTTATCTTTCTTTTGATTTTTCCTCTTAAGGGTGTAGCAATCCTTAATTAGTTGACGTTCCTTCTTACAATAGTTGCATCTAATCTTCTATCTGCTGATATTTTCTTCATTTGACGGCTATTTTGTATTCTTTTTCTGACTACTTCTTTGATTTTCCTTTTGCAAAATAAGCCTTCAGCTATTGGTTGCTCTTTCTTTGTGGTATTTAATTCCATTTCTTTGGTTTTCAAAGCTGATATGAATCCATCTATAGTGATTGACTCTCTGCCATACTTTAGTGCATTTTTAACTTCTTTGTAGGCCTCTGGCAATGAATTTAAAAACACAAATACTTCGTTTTTATCTTCAATCTTCTCACCAAGATTTTTAAACTTTGAAACAATCTTCTTATAGTCATCAAGATTCTCTGTTATTTATTTTGCAGGATCCATCTTGAAAGTGAAAAATCTCTCTCTTAAGTAAATCTTATTCGAAAAATTCTTTGTGGCAAACAACTCTTCTAGTTTAGTGAATATATTAAATGTCGTTTCTTGATCAATCACTTGTCATAAAACATTTTCGCTGAGATTCAAGATAACATTACCATATGCAGTTAGCTCCATATTTTCTTTTTCCTCTACTGTCAATGTGCCTGGTTATTTGGTAGGATCTTGAATGGCTATATGAGCCTTTTGCTGGCCTACAATTGCTTTGATTTTGGCTTTCCACAAGCCAAAATCACCTTTACCATTAAATTTCTCCACTTCGTATCTTGCAACAACCATCTATGATGAGTTGTTGATTCTTATTCTTCAAGATTTGATTTTTTTTAGTCTGAATAGCTCTAATACCATTTTTGTTGGGCCTTTTGGGACAATTGCACTGAGACCCAAGTCTGAGTATAGCTCAATGAAGGTGGAAGACAACTGTGGAAACAAGTTGATCTCCTGAGGCCATGTCATAGATGTGAAGAATTATCAGAAAGGTATTGCAAACAAAAATTCCTTTTCACTTTTGCTCTGTGAACGATATTTCTTAGAGAAATCCTCTCTAATGGAAATTTGTGTTGAATAGGGAGAATTGTTGCATGCAAGTATGAAGAATGAAAAAGATGAAGAAGAGAAGGAAGAAAAAAAGAGACACAAGTTACGTGGTTCGATTAAAGTGATCTACATCAACCGGAAGGAGCTCTGAAATTCTTGAAGAGAAAATATCATGAGTTCAATGATTTTTCTCTTCTTATCGCTCTATATGTCTCACAAGTTATAAATCTCCTTTTATACTTGAGGATGATTTGTTATTAAGAGAGTGAGTTATAAAAAATAAAGATGATTTCATATTTTTACAAGTTTCAACATATTATTTCATCATGATGGAACTATAAATCTTTGTAATAATACTTCTTTAGATCATTTTAACTGAGAAAAAATATAAAATAATTTACTGGATGAAATTTTTAATGCAGCGTGTGGATTGCACTGGCAAAATTAACAATTATATGTTCAAAATATTGTGTACCTATATTCTTGATCTTCTTATCCTAAATAATCGAGGGTAGTTATGTTTTTAGAAAAATCAACGGTTACAGGAATTGACCTTTTGGTAAATTTCAATTTTAAACAAAAAAAGCAAGTAACATTGTTTGGTAAGTTCAGACCAGATTTGCTATAGTTTAGTTTAAATGTTCAAATTTGACATTACTTAATTATTATTTTTTCACGTTTTTTCAAAGATTCAATAATTTAAATTTGCAAGAAACATAAATAATTAATAAAATAAAAACTTAATCTACTCTTTTTGGAAAAAAACAAAAAATCAATAGATTTCATTTGTTGAAAGATTTATATTTTTTTCCTCATTTTCTTAGCGGATGAAATCACTCACACATCTCCTAAAGAAAAAAAGAGAAAAATCATCCACATATACTGTGCTAACACATAAACTTTATGGGCATTATTACTATGTGGCATTATTACAACATTTTATGGTTTATTAAAGATATTGCAGAATTCTAAATACACAAATAATAGTAGAAGAGATATGATGGCTCACATCCTTCTGATTATTAGCTGATTTTTAATATTAAAATAATAAAAAAAATACCGTAGATTTATTAATTTGTAAATCAAGAAAAGAATAAGAGGCAAGATTTTAAAAAACAAGAAGGCAGGTAATACGAATCATCATTAGTTTTCTTTTACCCTATCTGGAACTAGTGAAATCAAAATTAAAATTATGAGTTAATGAAATAACAATATGGACAGTTCAGCTAGAAAAATTAGATTAAATGACTCAATCGGTGATGAACATTGCAAAATTAGAGTTCAAATAAACTAGATATACCCTACATAAATAAAATGGATTCTAAAGAAAGATTGGTTAGTCAAATGAGATTATATTGTTGAAGATCTTTTGGTTCCCATTGATTTGGAGAAGAACCTTGATACCGTTAAGAAAATCATAATGAAATATATTAGTTAATAAATACATGCAAATATAGTACACAAAGAAGCATTTAGATGGCAAATGGGAGAACTCATTTGAGATAATTAAAGAAAAGTACTACAACTATCAATTCACTTTTTTTTATATGAATTTTTCATTTTTGTCTAATACGATTTTAAAATAACATTATTCTTCGAATTCATCCCATTTGATATAATTCTAAAAAAATATACAATTATACTTAACATAACAATTTTAAATTATATAGGAAGATAAATCACTCAACAAGCATTTGGATGGAAAATAGAAGAAGGAAAAAGACAATGACAATTGAGGGAAAAAAAAAGAATGATGACGGAACAAAAAAAAACCTGAACTAATTGTAGTTGATCTTGAATTTGTTTCCTCTTGTGATTGTGGTATTCTAATGGAGGTGTAGAAGCGAGTCAATAAAAAAGAAGAAAAGATTGATAAAAAAAAGTGAGGGAAATTGATGGATTAAAGAAAGATTATGGAAAAAATTATTTATAGTTAAAAAAGTGCCTGAATTATAGGGAATCTAAAAGTGAAAGCTAGTCTTTAGCAGATTTTAAAAATCGTAAATTTAAAAAGTCATTTTCTATAATTTTTTTAAAAAATTAAAATTATCAAACGGGTTAATATTTTTTTCAAATGTTTTTTGTGAGGCAGCTAACGCAATGTCAAATGCAGCCATAATCTAGTTAATATTTTCTATAATGGGAACATATATAGCTTCCCTATTGTGAGAAAATGGATATCCCAATCAACAAAACTAAGGTTGACAGATTCGGGAATGAAAGAATAATTAAAATAAATAAATAAATCATGTGTCAACTCCAGACCATAGTCTCTTTGATGGATTGTTTAGTTTGGCAGAGAATCTGAAAACAAAAATTTAAAAATAAGGGATTCAATAAAAAATAGAGTTATATTTCATGTTTTTTCAAATATGTGTTTGGTAACAGATTTAAAAATAATATTTTAATTTAAATAACTTTTTAAAAATGTGATTGAAGTTATATTTAAAATTCATAAAACTTGTTTTAGTTATCCCTAAATAGTAATTGACAATAAACTATTATTAATTTATTAATAAACATATTTTAGATTAAATTTTTGTATAATTATTATTTTGTCATATTATAATTTATAATACATTACATAATATATATTTTATTTTTCGAAAATTGAGTTGAGTTTATAGTATGACATATTGTGGTTCTAAGTGTTTTTATCTTTATTTAATATAATTTGAAAACATAAAAATGTTGTTTTCAAAATTTGCACTATTTAGATTACAGAATGTAAAAACAGTTTTTGGAAACAGAATTCAGGTTGTCTTCCAAACACATATCTGATGAACTCAATGTATCCAAAAAGATAAAATAGAATATAGATTCTCTACCAAACAGGTCTTTAGGGTTTTGAGGTGAAACACCATGTTATATTAGAGTACATAAAGCTTAACCGAACATTCGATCTAAAAACTTGAAAACTAAGATCCAATCCAAGAATGGTGAACCCAAAGAGACATCATCTAGAGAGGGTATGTTGAGGATCCAACATTGAAAAAAATTAAAGGACCTCACAATCTGAATAAATAAGATTGAGTGATAACATGAGTAGTAGTTAGGTGAGACATTTTTGGTAGTACAATTGCAAGGAAAAATTGGAACCACAAATCTTGTGGTTTGACCACCAAATCTAACCGAATCAAATCGTTTTCATCCCTACTTTCGGTTGACGTGACTAATTGAAATATTAAGGAATCAAATTGAGGGTTTCATGAAAAAGTTTAAAGAAAAAAGGTATGATATTTTGAAATATTAAAGGATTAGAATGATAATTTATAAATTAAAATATTATTTCAGTCTATATATTTTTAAAATTTGTTCTATTTTAGTTTACATATTCTACCTCCACCGTAACTAGTTTGGTAAGAAAGATTTGTATAATTAAATATAATTGTATATTGGATGGAGTCGATTCTCCAATTAGGATGTTCCTCTTCGGATTGTCCCATCTATCTTAGTTTAGTGTTTTAGCTTTTATTTAATCTATCATTTATATTTTCTAGCTAAAATTAAGTGTTAAGATATGTGAGTATTCGGTTCAACTAGAAACCTAATTTTGAAGACAATACTTTATACATTATATTAATAGTATTTGTGTACACTTGCGATATTGCAAATTAAAAGAAAAAAAATCACATATTTGTTTGTAAATTATAACAATTTCTTCTAACTTTTATATTTCTCTCACATGTTCTACAATAAAGTTTTTTTAAAAAAAAAAAAATAAATTAAAAATGGAGAATGTGCCTTGTGCAATCGCAGTACGATTCGGTTGGGACTAATTTAATGATTTATCATTAAGAAGAGAATTTTAAAATGATTAATTAAATCACTTCTATCGGATTCAAAAATACAGCAAAACATGTCATTTATTCCGAAATCGATTTAGTATTGGATTTTGAAATTTTGAATGCAAGATTTTATAGTGAAAATCAATTTTAGATTATTAAACATGCGTGTCAAAGTGATTTTGATTATGCCAAAGGTGATTTTGGAATTTTTAAATCACTTTCAAACATATAATAAAAGAGTTTTACAAAATAAAATTTTCCATTATTCATATAGAGACTCCTCTTTAAAGGTTGCTCTCGTGGCCAATATGATCATAGTTTAATTGACATAAAACTTGTACTATCAAATTGAAGGCTAGAAATTCAATTTTTTCGACTTCATATGGTAAAAAAAAAAAAAAAAAAAAATCGTGTAATCTTTCATAAAATAGATTTTTGAATGGGGGATTTTCACAAATAAAAAAAAATAACGGAGCTATTTATACAAAATAACAAAATTTTAATTTTATTTGATAAAGGTTGATAGAGGTTGATAAAAATCTATCAGTATCTATCAGTGATAGAAAGTGACAGAAGTCGATCACTAATTGACGCTGATAATAGAAGTCTATCAATGTGTATCAATATTTTTTTTTTTTTTTTACTATTTATGTAAATAGTTTAATATTTTTTTCTATCAGTAAAAATTTTCTTTTCTTTTTTTTATATAGTTAAAATTTAACACGTGGACTTTTTGAAGTTTTCATATGAAATTCTATATTACATTGTTCAAAGAAATTATTTCAAACGAAAGAGAGGAAAATCTTTAAAATTTTCAAAACATCTGTTTTGGTCGGTTGATTTTGGGAAATTTTAGGAATAGAAGCGATCGGCTGAGCAATAAAATATTGGTTTCAATTTAGTTGGTCATTTAGCTTGTGAACAAAATGTTTGTGTTAATGTTAGAGAGATAACACAGAATATAAGATTCTCTTGAGAATGTTTTGAAATGGTCAATTGTTGACTATGTTTATGAAGTTCATGGAAACGAGAAGGTTGGAAGTTTTAATTTAATAATTGAATTTTACAACTCTCTACCACAATCAAGTACAATGTATGCTAGAAAAAAGTACAATAATATATGTCATATCCCTCTCGATTCATGAATGTTGATATGATTGACTATTACAATAAATTAAAAAATTAAGGTGAATCCATCACACATAATACAAATGTTCTATACATGGTCCTGCTAATCATACAAACAACAAATAAAATTTAAACAACAAACTAAGTAAATAACGCACAAAGATTAGTAACTCAGTTTTTTGATATACTACCTACGTCTAAGGGATAGTGTGCCCAAGAAAGATAACTTAACTAATATGAAAAGGCAAGCGTTTATGACGTTATACTTATGTGTAAAGTAATGACAATTATTACAGTGGCACTTGTAGGGCCTAATTTATTATTGATCGCATAGGCTTCCCCTAAGTGTGAGACTTCTTCTCAATAGAACTTATATTCCCCTTAAGTATGTGAATATTAACGAAGAATCACTTAGGTTCCCCTTATGTACATGACTTCCTCTCACCAAGGTTTTATCTTCCCACCTTCAAATGAAGACCACTCGACTTGTTAGACTCAGGCTCCATCTAAGTTTGAGAACTCTTTATCAGTCAACATTGTCTTAGGTTCCTCCTAAGGATGAGAATCTCTCCTTAATCAATAATGCCTTAAGCTCCCCCTAAGGACAAGGATCTCTTCTCAAGATAGATTCAAACTTCAAGAATAATAATATAACATGCCACATAATATTATTTTAAACTTCTTGCTTCACAAACTCTAGAATCAACATAACTTAGTCGTTCGACCACCATACACAATCTTACTAAGCTCAAAACAAAAGTGGCAACCTTAGCAACACAACATCATGCTCTTTAATATGCACAGTGAAGAAGGGCAAATATCCTGTTCAAATTCAGCAAACCATAAATAAGGAAAACATCCCAGAGAAATAAAATCATATAATATATATTTCTAATAAAGAAAAATAATTTGCAAAATCTGCATCTAGAGACACATTACGTGAGACATTTTTTTAGACAACTACCAAACCAGAGTAACATCAACCCCAAATGATCTTAAACAAATATAGCCAATTCAAACTTCAACATAAATCTTCTATAGTAGTTCTAAATCTAGCAATTTATTTACTTTCTATTTTAGAAACAAACCGATTTTAACTCTTAAATTTATTCGACGATATTAATTTTGACCTTAAACTTAAATAAGTATTGCATTTTTAATCATGATTCAATTTTGTAAATTAATTGCCTACTAGTTCTAACAAATATAATTGAAAAAAAAAAAATCTTGTTAAAATATTAATTTTAATAGAATAAAATTTGCATAAAAAGAAGTTAGACCAAATGTACTAATTAACAATGAAATAATTTTTTCAAAATTCATAAATTTTAATGAAAATTTTAGTTCTAATAAATGTTATTTTCTCTAAAATGTTATCATATTGTATATGTGTATTGTTTATAGTTCGTTGAATGCTGTATAAGAGAAATTTTAAAACTTTTCTAATGATATTCGGAGTAAATAACTTATTAGAATTATTATTTATTTAAACAAAAGTTATAAAGGGTTAAACGTTTGTCTAAATTTCAAGTAGCGTTTGATGAATTGAAAGTGTGAATCAAAATTAATACAACTAATTGATAAATTTATAGGACAAAATTGATTATTTTTCTCTTTGTTTTTATCATTAACAAATGTGTGAGAGTGATGATTTAAACATTTTTCCTTAAGCGACAGTAGATGAATGTCTTTACTATTGAACAATTATATTATTTGCAATAGGTGGATACATTTCAATTTACACCTATCTTTATATTATCTTCTCATTACATTCATCTTCCAAAAAAAAGTAAGAAGAATTTATCATGAAAATTTAAGATTGAATAATTTGATAAGATGCACGAATATAGCTATTCCTCGGGAGATGCATTAAATATTTTCCCTATATTATTCCTGTTGGCCATTGTCACCCTATTTACTAGAAGAAATTTTGCAATCTCCATTTTTTTTTCCCATTTTCCTAAGGAAATACACAGAATAAAAAATTTAAAATTTAGTGAGAAATGGACCAAAATAATAAATTAACACCAATAGTAAAAAACACACAAATGTGTTTCAACAGAGAAGGAATTCGAATTACTAACAGATAACACACAATATTTACAAATTTTCTCCACCTATGTATGAGAGATCGAGTCCTAACATTACTGCCACCGCCGCCACCACCCCCACACCCGCCACCGCCGCCACCACCCCCACACCCGCCACCGCCGCCACCACCCCCACACCCGCCTCCTCCGCCACCACCCTCACACCCGCCTCCTCCGCCACCACCCCCACACCCGCCTCCTCCGCCATCACCCCCACTGCCGCCACCGCCGCCACCTCCACCCCCACATATGCCTCCGAAATTGGCTTCTACATCGAGGCCGGCACCTTCGCCACCGGCGCTCTCCGAGCAGAGACAATTCAAGACAATGAAAACAATAAAAATGGAAACAGAAACCACGATGAATATGATAAATGGCGTAGCAATCATAATTGGTATGATTTTGAATCTTGCGTTGTGATATGGATTTTCATCTTTTTATAATGGACCAAAGCGACCCACAAAGAGAGGGATTGTATAATGTGGAGTTGAAATTTCCAAATGGTTGCATTTCACGTGTTGGATTGGTTTTTTAAAAAGATATATTCAATATAATTTAATAATCGACTTATAGAAGTCGTACTTTTATATATTTTCTGAAATTTCGACCTTCATTGATCCAAGTTTTCTCATTAAAAACTAAGCTAACCAGATCATCACTCATTTACCAAAAATATTTATATATATATATATTGAATTTGGTCTTCATTCTCTTAAAATTTTAATGTCAATCATCAATTTATTAAAAATTATAAATAGCTAATATTTAGGTGCATCCCTATAGCACCTATAGGTCCATTTGATAACGTTTTCGCTTTCTGTTTCCTATTTCTGTTCCTCATTTTTCAAGAAACGGATCTGTTTGATAACTATTCCTGTTTTTTGAACCCAAAATTTGATAAACGTTACTAAAAATTACGTAAAATTTGAGGAACTACAAAAAGTAATTTCTCTTATTTCATTTCTATTTTATTTAAAGTTGTTCCTTTAGTATATCATAATGGAGACTTGGCTCATTAGATTTAGATACATGTCTAAATCACTCCACTCCTCAACACCATAGTCCTGGGATTAAATCTCACATGGGGCTTTATTTTTACTTTCTTCTTTCTTTCTTTTATATTTTCTTTTTCTCTATATTCTTTTATATTTCTTTTATTTATATTTACTTTCTTCTTTCTTTCTTTTATATTTCATTTTTCTTATATTTTTTATATTTCTTTTATAATTATTTATTTTCTTTTTTATTTCTTTTAAATTTCCTTTTTCTTTATATTTTTTAATTTTTTAATTTTTATTTATTTCTTTCTTTTATATTTTCCTATTTCCTTTATAATTATTTATTTCTTTTATTTATATTTCTTTTATTTATTATTTTTTTAATATCTATATTTTAATCTAATTTTGAATTTTGAATTTTCAAATATTTAGGTTTATATATTATTTGATTTTCAAATTTAAAAATTTAACTAGGGTTATTTTCAAATATTTAGATTTACATATTATTTTAATTTTCAAATTTCAAATTTTCAATAGGATTGTTTACAAATATAGAAAAATAAACCAAAATATTTATAAATATGATAAAATTTTACTATCTATCCGGATCTATCGAAAATAGACTGTGATATTTTGCTATTATATGTAAATATTTTCAATAGTTTTGTCATTTAAAATAATTTTCCTATTCAATATGTATATATAAATATTTTTTGAATTTGAATTTTAAATTTTGCAAAATGCATTTTATATCTTTTTTAAATTCATATTTTTTTAATTTTTCTGACATACAAAACCAATTATAAGTTTATAATATTATAAATTTTGTTTACTAAGATATTTATTTAGGTTCTTTTTAGTATTTTTACAACCATGACATTTACATAATAATATAATTGAGTTAGATTTGAGACTACATCATTTAAAATTTAAAACAAATGACTTGAGTGAGGAATAATATTGTAAATTAAATTTTAGTAACATATGAATGATAGAAATAATTATATTATCGATATTAATTTTATATTGGGACTTATGTGCATTCGATAGTTTAAATATTTAATAACTATCTTTCATACTTTAATACATGCTATATATCTTTTTATTTTATATAATTAGATTATAGTTAAACTATAAAATATGGAAAAAAAAATAAGGAAAAAAATAAAAAAAAAAAAAAAAAAAAAACGAGAAATAATAAATAATTATCAAATAAATTTCTGTTCTTGTTGCTTTTTTCCAAGAAACAAGAAACAGGAATAATTATTAAACATATTCCTATTTCTTATTCTAAAAAAAGAGGAAACGGGAAACAAAAAATAGGAAACGAGAACGTTATCAAACGGGTCCTATATTTATGCATCCCACTTTCATTACTCACATAAAAAAATCATTAAAATATTTTAAAAAGTAAATAAGAAGAATTTGCCATATAAGAAAATTTGGTTCGGTTTCAAACGAGAATGTTATCAAATAGGTTCGGTTCGATTTCACATATTAGAAAATTTGGTTTGGTTCGGTTTGACTACCAAATCAAACCGAACTGAACCGTTTTCATCCTTACTTTCGGTTGATGTGACTAAAAGAAATATTAAGAAATCAAATTGAGGATTTCATGAAAAAGTTTAAAGAAAAGAGGTGTAATATTTTGAAATATTAAAGGATTAGAATGATAATTTATAAATCAAAATATTATTTTAGTCTATTTAAATTTATTCTATTTTATTTTTCATATTATACCTTCATCTTGACTACTTTGGTAAGAAAGATTCATATAATTAAATATAATTGTATATTGGATGAAGTCGATTCTCCAATTAGGATGTTCTTCTTCGGATTGTCCCATCTATCTTAGTTTATTGTTTTAGTTTTTATTTAATCTATCATTTATATTTTCTAAATAAAATTAAGTGTTAGGATATGTGAGTATTCAATTCATCTATCTTAGTTTAGTGTTTTCGCTTTTATTTAATCTATCATTTATATTTTCTAGCTAAAATTAAGTGTTAGGATATGTGAGTATTCAATTCAACTGCAAACCTAATTTTCAAGACGATACTTTATACATTATATTAATAGTATTTGTGTACACTTGCGATATTGCAAATTAAAAGGAAAAAAATCACATATTTGTTAGTAAATTATAGGAATTTCTTCTAACTTTTTATATTTCTCTCACATGTTCTACAATAAAGTTTTTTTTTTCTAAAATAAATAAAAATTGGAGAATGTGCATTGTGCAAATACAGCTCTCGCAGTACGATTCCGTTGGGACTAATTTAATGATTTATCGTTAAGAGAATTTTATGGAGATGTTGGGATTGGTTTTAAAAATATTTAATCACTTCTATCTATCGTATTCAAAATTACACCAAAATGTTCCGAAATCGATTTAGTATTGGATTTTAAAATTTTAAATGCAAGATTTTATAATGAAAATCATTTTTAGATTATTAAACATGCGTGTCAAAATGATTTTGAATACGACAAAAGTAATTTTGAATACGATAAAAGTGATTTTGGAATTTTTAAATCACTTCCAAACATATTATAAAAGAGTTTTATAAAATAAAATTTTCCATTATTCCATTATTCATATAGAGACTCCTCTTTAAAGGTTGCTCTCGTGGCCAATATGATCATAGTTTAATTGACTTAAAACTTGTATTATCAAATTGAAGGTTAGACGTTCAATTCTTTCCACTTCATATGGTAAAAAAAAAAAAGAAAAAAAATTCCCGTGTAATCTTTTATTTTTAATTTTCAATTCAAATTCTTTTATCATTGTGTCAACTTGTATATTCATAAAATAGATTTTTGATAAGAGAATTTTCACAAATAAAAAAATAAGAGAACTATTTACACAAATAGAAAAATTTTAGTTGACTATATTTATGAAGTTCATGGAAACGAGAAGGTTGGAAGTTTTAATTTAATAATTGAATTTTACAACTCACTCTACCACAATCAAGAACAATGTATGCTAGAAAAAAGGACAATAATATATGTCATATCCCTCTCGATTCATGGATGTTGACGAATGAAAATATTACAACAAATTAAAAAATTAAGGTGAATCCATCCCACATAATACAAATGTTCTACCGATGGCCCCTGCTAATCATATAAACAACAAATAAAGTACAAACAACAATCTAAGTAAATAACACACCGAGATTATTAACTCAGTTTGGTGATATACTACCTACATCTAGAGGACAATGTGCCTGAGAAAGATAACTAATATGAAAAGGCAAGCATTACGACGTTGTACTTATATGTAAAGTAATGACCATTATTACAGTGACACTCGTGAGCCTAATTTGTTGTTGATCGCATAGACTCCTCCCTAGGTGTGAGCTTCTTCTCAATAAAACTTAGACTCCCCCTAAGTATGTGAATATTAGTGAATAAAAACTTAGGCTCCCCCTATGTGCAAGACTCCCTCTCACCAAGGTTTTATCTTCCCACCTGTTGGAAATGGCAGGGCCCTCAGAACGACGAACTGTAAACCGTCAAGGCACGGCGGTCAAATGAAGAGCAAAACCTGCAAAATAAAAACTCGTTATAGGCTGAGTCGCGGAGCTCGCTCTCTTTAAGACGTTTCGCGGCTCTGTCCAAGTGTGCAGATAGGTCTGAAAATTGTCACGTCGTTCCAGGATAAAATAGCCAAATGAAAATTGATCAGAAATGCACCGTTACCGATCGGAATATACACCTAAACTCACTGCTCGGAAAGCTAAGATGGAGGAGGAGAGAAAATTAAAGTGGGAATTTAGAAGATGAATTATGTATATAACGAAATGTTGAAGGCCTCGCCTTTTATAGGCCTTCAGTGTCGAAACGGACCGTTTTAAAAATAATCAACGGACCATTTTAAATATAATCAATAGACCGTTTTAAAATTAATCAACGAACCGTTTTAAAAATAATGGACCATTTTAAATATAATTAATGAACTGTTTTAAATATAAATTTGCACCTAATAATCCCCCAGTTGGAAATTTAAACAAAACAAGAAGAGAGGAAAGATTTTCATCGAGCAGTTTCAGTCTATACAACACTGTGCATAAGCAAAGGTGTCTTATGACTTGAACCTTTACATAGTATAGATGATTTAGAATATAGTAGAGTAACCCTTATTTTTGAACTCTATCTCTAGCAGCATCTCATACAGAGTGTTATTAGGGTGTAGTACGAAAGCCCGTGCTTTTAAGGCCTAGCATGTGAATCCCGGTTTAGTGAATGCTCTAGAGAGTTTGCCTATAAACTCCATAGGAAGCGGCCCTCACTTCCACATTCATACAGGTGAGTGTATCAAGGGTACTCCTGTAGCTGGGTACCCCACTTGTTATCAAGTATAGATCTCATTAAGAACTAAGTTTAACCTTTCTTACACTTCAGGATATCATGCTCAGACTTTAAGTCATAGGAATGAAACTCTGTATTTGGTTTAGCATGGTTCACTATATATCACTCGTGATTAGTTATTATCCGTTGAACCTGTTTCTTGGATCTCTAGTCTACAGGTTGGGTTTTCCTCACTGTGATTCATTTTTCGATAGGCATGAGTCCCATCCTTTCTGAGGTTCTGAAAACCTTTTCTTTGGCTAGTCCTTTCGTCAAAGGATCTGCCAAATTTTCATCAGTTTGTATGTGATCCACTCTAACTGCACTAGTAGTGAGAAACTCTCTAATGGTACTGTGCCTACGACGTATTTGACGTCTCTTTCCGTTGTAGTAGCAGTTCTAAACTTTTGTGATTGTTGCAGTACTATCGCAATGGATCAAGGTATATCGGAAAACATAACCATAACATTTACACCAAAAAAACATATTCACGAGGTGTATCAGATAATCACATGGATACAAGATCCAGTACATTTAAAAATCACTTCCTCATAAATTTTATAACTCATAACTTTTAATCCTACTACTTTCTCATCATTTCAAAATCATTTAAAATAAAAAATGCTTTCACATTCTTAAACATACAAATCGACAAAAAAACATCATAGTATTAAAAATTCGTATACATTTTTTTTGAAATAAATGGACAATTCTTTTAAAATCATACATAATCATAAAATTTCATAAAATACTAAGCTATCATAATAAAACATTAGAAAATAAACCCCACACAGAATTACGTGTGATCACACGTTGCATCGTGAGCTACTCCAACTTAGGGTCTAATATTTCATTAATTTGGTTCCATATTTGATTTCTTGTGTATACCTTCAAACTTGAAGAAGAGAAAAATAAATGAAACTACTCCAGCAAAGTCCTTCACTTGGTTTCCATAATTCCAAAATTTCTAAGAAAATACTCACCAAAATACGACTTATATAAAAATTCTGAAAAACAATTTGTGATAATGACTCCATGGTACAAATGGTATACAATTTCTCTCTCTCTTTTTTTTCTTTAAAACACTGAATATTAAAATGACAATTATACCCTTCATATGTAAATGATTTCCCTTTAGTTTGGTTTCCAGAATTCTTTGTTTATACAAGCCATGACAATTCCCATTTTCTTTCCTTAAATAATTCAACCTCTCCCATAAATTAGACAATTTTGGATTCCCAATCTCTCTTTTATTTTCTTTTTATTTACTTATTTTTAACCCTTTTTTTTTCAATAGCTTGAAAATGGTGAGGGATCTTCCTTATATGATAATTTGAGTAAAGTTGTATCGTTTCATAAATGAACATATCTTTTCGTAATTAACCAACTTGAAGAAGAGACAATACTATTCGAATGGTCACGAAAAGACTATAAAAATGTCTGTTCTTCAAATTGGAAAAAATATTTTTTTTAACCATTACTTTTCTTCCATAAAAATCTTCTCCCCTTTTGGAAACTGGTTTAAGTTTGGTTTATTTCTACAAAGTATAGTTCGTTGGATCTCATAGACGAAGTACTGTTTTTATAAGAACGTTAATTTGTTCTATCATGAGAGACAATTACTCAAGAAACTAAAACACTAAAATGGGTAAAATTGTCTTAAGAAGACAACGTGTTGGGCTCAGATTCTCTCACGTTTACAAGGTTGTGTATTTTCTTATATTTTTGTGATATTATTCCTACAACAAACTTCCATCTTCCACTTCGGGGATTCCCTTTCCGATACCGAAAATCTCTATTACACTTATTCTTCTCTTGATCCTAGCAATGTTTGCTTCTCTACTTATATGGAGACTTTCATCCATCGTCCCACCGGTCGATTCTCTGACGGTCATGCTATTCTCGACTTCTTTGGTTTCATTTTTTGCCCCTTTCTTCCTCAATTCCTGTTTTGTTCTATTTCCTCTCTTTGTTCATCTTAACTTGTGCTTTTCCATTTGTAGTCATATCGTTGGGGATTCCACTGGTACAACCATATCAAAGTTTGGGACTGAGGATAGAGGGGACTACCGCTGAGGAGTTTCAGAAGGGCTTGAATTTCTTCGGCTGTTTCCCTCAGGAATAAGCTCAAATGGTTCAAGGAATCATACTCTTCCCTTTGCACCTCTCCTCCTTCAAGTGCGCTCTTCTTCTCTTTCTATTCCTTAGATTGTACCTGATGTAAATCACACAAAGAGTTTACGAAATACTACATCTCATTACGATAATGTGATTGATCTATTCATAAGTAGTTAAAATTGTTATATTATAAAATTTTTAAATATTGTATTAAAATTTAGGAAAATTATTTAAATGGTAAAACTATTAAAAATATTTACAAGATATAACAAAATTTTAGAATTATCAATGATAGACATTGATAGGCAGAATGGTCTATCAATGTCTATCATTGTTAGTTCGCTATATTTTGTAAATATTTTAATTTATTTTTTCTATATTTAAAAACAACCCTAAAATTTAAAACAAATATATATTATTTGTTTATTATATGTTAAAATATAGGGGGTTTTCAAAAATAGAAAAAATAGGGAAACTATTTAAACAAAATAGCAAGACTTATATTAGTTTCTATCACTGATAGCGCTGATAAATGTCTATCAATTATATCAGTCTGTTTTTGCTATGCTTAATTTCATTCCAATGTATTTTTGTAGGAGAAGAACTATATCTAGCTAATAAATTTATTGAAAATGTATTGAAAATGTAATATCTGGCCTTGTATTATTAACAAGATACATATGTACACCGATTGCACTAAGATATGGTACTTCAGGATCAAGAAGTTCTTCATTATCTTCTCAAGGTCGAAATATATCTTTCTTTATATCCAATGAATGGGCTTCCATTGGAATATTTAATGGATGTGTTTTGTCCATATAAAATCTTTTCAAAACTTTTCCTGTATAAGCTGACTAATGAATCAATATTCCATTGCTAAATGCTCAATTTGCAAACCAAGGAAAATTTTTTGTTTTTCCAAGATCTTTCGTCTCAAATTCTTTCTTAAGATATTCTATTGCCTTTGAAAGCTTTTCAAGAATTTCAATTATATTCAAGTCATCAACATATACAGTTATAATAGCAAATCATAACTGTGATTTATAAAAAACACATGGACATATTGGATTATTCTAATATTATTCTTTCAATAATACTTAGACGATTGTACCACATCCATCCTGATTGTTTCAATCCATATAGTGATCTCTATAACTTTATTGAATACCATTCCCATGAATTTGATGTATACGTTTCCGGTACCTTAAATTCTTTTGAGATTCTAATATAAATATCATTATTAAGAGATTCATATAAATATGTTGTGACTACATCTATAAGATATTTCATACACAATCAAGTAAATTATCTTAGTGTAATTGCATTCATCACTGGAGAATATGTCTCTTCATAATCAATACCAGGTCTTTGTGAAAAACCTTGTGCAACTAGTCTTGATTTGTATCTCGTGACCTCATTATTTTCATTTCTTTTTCTACAAATACTCATTTATATCCCACAGGTTTGACATCTTCTGGTGTTCGGACTACTAGTCTAAAAACCTGGCGTTTTGAAAGTGAGTTTAATTCTGCCTTGATTGCTTCTTTCCATTGAAGCCAATCTTTTCTATGTCGATGTTCTTCAACAGATTTTGGTTCAGGATCCTCATTTTCAGATATAATATCAAGAGCAACATTATACACAAAAATGTTGTCAATAATTACATTAGTTTGATTCCATCTTTTCCTGTCATGACATAGTTTATTGAAATCTTATTATTATCTTTAGGTATTTCACCTTCCTCACTAGTCATGTCGAAGATTTCTTCATGGGTATTTATATCATCAACCAAGTCTTTTTCATTATTAATTATTTTTTGTTTTCGATGATTTGTATCTTTGGAACACACTGGTCTGGTCTACAACACTTTTGGCGTGTTCCAGACTCATTAGTGACTACTTGTTGTGTTGGGATATCAATTTTTTATGGAACATTTGTAGCTGGTATATGTGACTTAGTTACTTTCTTTGCATCTATAAATGCATCTAGTAATTGATTTTCTATATTTTGAAAATGAACTATTTTCTAAACTTCAAGTTCACATTGATCTACATGGAGAACTAAATGAGACAATAATGATGCATTCCATGTAATTTCTTTTCCCAATTTCCTAATTCCTCTCCATAGTGTTGGAAAATTTGTATTATTAAAATGGCAATAAGAAAATTGTGCAAAAAATACATCACCTATCAGGGGTTCAAGATATTTAATAATTAATGGGGAATCATATCCAACATATATTCCTAAACTCCTTTGAGGACCCAACATAGTACATTGTAGTGGAGCAATTGAAACATATACTGCATACCCAAATATTCTTAAATTGGAAATATTTAGCTCATGACCATATAAGCTAATTGTAATGACGAGTACTTATGATAAACTACTGGCCTAATGCGTACAAGTGACGTTGCATGAAAAATATCATGTCCCCATACAAATGAAGGAAGCTTAGCTTTCATAAGTGATGCTTTTGCAATTAATTGCAAACGTTTTATAAATGATTCTATTAAATCATTTTCTGTATGAACATGAGTTATAGGATGCTAACACTTATCCCAATTGACATATAATAATTATCAAAAGCTTGAGATGTAAATTCACCAGCATTATCAAGATGGATGATCTTAATTGTATAATTAGGAAATTATACTTTTAACTTAATTATTCAAGCAAATAATCTTGCAAATGCAAGATTTTGACTTGATAATAAGCACATGTGTGACCATATACTGGATGCATCTATTAATACCATAAAATATCTAAATGGTCCACTTGGTGGGTTAATAGATCCACATATATCACCATGAAATCATTCTAAAAATGCAGGTGATTCAGTCCCCACTTTAGTTAGTGATGGTCTAATTATTTATTTGCCTTAAGAGCAAGCATCACATGATAATTCATTAGATTGAAGAATCTTCTAGCTCTTCAATCGGTGTCCATTTGAATTCCTATTGTTATTCTCATCATTATAGATCCTGAATGACCCAATCGATCATGCCAAATCTTAAATATGTCTGGATTCATGAACTTCAGGTTAATTGTTGCATATGTTTCAGTTACTCGTATATAAGTATAATACAATCCAGAAGATAAAGCAAACAATTTTTCTAATATACAATTTTCATTTGAGATAGTAGAGATAATATATAGAAATTCCACATTATTCTTACTATCAGTTTCAATATGATAACCATTATTGTAACGTATATCTTTAAAACTTAAAATAATTCTCTTTGATTAACTAGAGAACAATGCATTGTGAATTGTAAATTTTGTTCCTTTAGGCAAATTAATATTTGCTTTTTCCTTTGATCATAACCTGATATTGTATTTACTTTTGTTTTCAATATTGTCAATTTGGAAAAATATTGTTTATTTGTTAGTATTGTGTGTGTAGTGTCATTGTCTGTAAGACATAGATCTTTTTGGCTCATTTTTTAAACACCCAACATATGAAAATGATCCATGTTTCTTCATTGAAAGAAATAATTACAATAAGAAAAACAACACTTAAAATATACAAAAGTTACTAAAAAAACATGAAGATAGATAAAAAAAAACAACAACATTAAGTCTAGATATTCTCAAAATGAAAAGAAATCTTTGATATTCCATCAACTATGCCAATCTTCTCTTCAAAAGATTCAAAGAAGTCCACCACATGCAAAAATTTGTTTCCACATATTTTTTTTTCTTTTTTCTTTAAGAAGGCTTGATAGAGGTCAATTAAGTGTTTTGGCGTACGGTAAGTGTTGGGTTGATGCCCTAAATCTTGTAGAGTCCTATAGTTTGTAAACCTTGTATGAATAAACATTTCCGTGATTAATAATATTTGATATTTTATTCACTTTGTCTATGAAATATATGATATTTTAGTTGCATTAACCACAAACCAATAAACTAACATCCAGGATTCTCGTTGTAACTTAAACATGTATGTGGAGACATACATGTGGATCATGTTTAAGTGATAACCTGAATGGTCTGTAGTATATGGATAAGACTGGGTACCTTATTCTGGTGACACTACGAGTATGGCCCACTTTGTAGGTGTTACAAATGTTGTAAAGTGCTACAAATGACCTGATCCTGATCATTCATGTATTAGACATGCGAGCAGGGATATTCTATATAAAAGAGTTTGTATAAGACCGGACCACGAAATTTTTAGTCTCATTATATAACACTATTCATAATAGAGACTTTCATTTCACTAGGATGACCATAAGTAACATGACCTTAATCCTGAGTGAGTTGTGAACTCCTGCCTATGAGGGCAGTCTTTTGATTTGTATAGGTGAGAGTGGCCAGATCGCCGGCTCAACAAGCCTACCATTTTGGGGATTCGTCTGATTGGGGAGTTGGAACACAACTACACAAGATGGAATTCACTCTTTCCCCGAAGCAAGGGTAAATAGAGAAATTACTCCCTTAAAGGCTGATTCCAAGTCTTAAACAATGTGGTGCCACACACTCTCTTGGCCAGAGAGGGGTCTAGTCATAGTGGGACTATGATCTATTGTTCATTAGAGAAATCTATGGTACTTAAGGAGTTAGATGTAACTACAAGGGTAAAATGGTAATTTGGCCCAGTTGTACTTACGAGCAATTTGTAAAGGGTCATCGTATTATTGATTGCTTATATCCAATGGACATAGAAATATATCTGTAGTGCAAATAGTTCAGCCGTTGGTCTTTAGTGAAGTGTCCGACAGTTAACGGATGGTAGATAGTGTGATTAAGGGTTTAATTAGTTATTCATGTACTATGGGAGATTCAAGCTACAGGCCCATAAGGTCCCCTTGATAGCTTAAAGGATTTAGTTGAGAATAAGTTTTTGGGTTAATTTGAAATGTTTAAATGTTCAAATTGATATAATTAAATTGATTCAATTATATATGATATAATTGACATAATGTATTTGATACATTATAGTTTAATTGGAGGAACAAATATTTGAATTTGATTCAAATATATTTTCTATGAATAAAATTCATAGTTGTTAAATTTAATATAAATATGATTTATATTAAATGTTATAAAATAGAGAAAAAGAATTATGGTTTATATATTGTATATGGTGTAATACTAAACCATAGGTTAGAAATATAATATGATAAGTAGATTATCATTTTTTATTTCTAATTATTAATTATTGGATAATTATCCCATTTTTTCCCTCTAACCACCTTAGTGGGAGGTTAGTGGTTTTTTTTTTTTTATATGGAAAATGGAATAAAAAGAAAAACAGTTTTTCTTTTTTCTTCAGATTTGTGTTGAGAGACTACATGATCAAATTAGAGAGTCTATGCGATGGACTTGATTTCCTAAATGATTGAACGAAATTCTATGCGATAGTGTTTTTCTCTTCAATCGTCTTCCTCCTTCAAACTCCTAAACACCCTCCTTACCAAGATAGCCAGAGCCCACCACTCTTGGTTCTCACACTGAGAATACCAAGATCACCAAGTGGTCATGTCCTCTTCTTTTGGTTCGAGTTTGGTTGCTGTTCGAGGAATTCAGTTGTTGTTCGAAGTGTTCAAGTTGGTCCGAGGGATTAACGCGAAGAAGAGTTTTTCAAAGGTATAATCTCTAAAACCTTGTTTCTTATTTCAAAAGCATGCTGTAATTTATGTTTTGATGCATAATTTGTACTATTTACTTTAAATGTATGTTTCAATCAAATGAGACTTGGACGATTCGCTTCCGCTCATAGGTTCTCTGTAAAACAAGTTCCTTCAATTGGTATCAGAGCCAGGTTATGTTCTAATTTCCAAATTCCATTTATGCTTGAAATTGTTTACAGTTTAGTGGATTTTACTTCTGCGTTGCGTTTAATGGTTAAATGTATGTGGATGTTTGTTTATGGATAATTTTGGGATAATTGTCTCAGTTTATAGATTTCTTTTTAAAGTTACAAAAGTTAATTTGTAAGAGCCCCTACGTTTTTTGGCATAATTCTTGTAATAGTGTCTGTATTGATTTTGTTTTTTGAGTCGTTCTTAAAGCAGAAAACACAAAGGTTGCAGTTCGTTTCAATGGAGAAGACGAAACGGTGGCCGCATCGCTATACGATCATTTAGATTTGGTTATGTGTTCGTGTAGAATTTTCTATACGATTGTGTGATATTTGCTAAACAATCGCATAACAAATGGTACGCAATTGTATAAAATGTTTACTCGATTATGTTGCGTTGGCTACATGATCGCATAGACGCTCGAGAATTAAAAGATCATGCAGTATTTGATACTCAACACAAGGCATGCGTGATAAACGATCGTGTAGACTATCATGCTCATCGCACAGCCAATAGCTACATGGTCACATAGTATACGATACTCGGCTCACGCTACTCGATCATGTAGACTATCATGCTCATCCCATAGTCTTTATGTAAACCCCGTACTCCATTTTTCATACATAAGTGAGTAACAAGCGTGTTAAGTAAAATTATGAAAGGAGGTAAAGAAAGTAGGAAGATGGAGGAGGAAAATTCTAAGTGTTAGAAATACTTAGTCAATGGTGAGTTTTAGATAATATAACAAGTGAAAATTGGCTAAGTATGGAAGCAAAATGTAGCCATGCATTGATAGAAAAGTGTGGACGCATGGGGTTGCGTGTGTAGCAACCAAGGCTTGTAGAGGTTAAGTGTTGAAGGCAAGGGTAAACTATGCGTTGGTACTAAGGATGAACGCATGAGTTAAAAGGCATGATGCGTTGATAAAGCTTGCGGCAGCCACAAGTATGTGCGAGCAAAGGCGCTGGACGATCGTGTAGCAGTTGAGCAGCACTATAAGATTGGGTATGCGATCGTCTAGTGGTACTCAAGGAGTTACATGTAACTATAGGAGCAAAATGGTAAATTAGCTCAGCTATACTTACGAGCGATCTGTGAAGTGTTATCATACTGTTGATTGGTATATTTGATGGACACAGAAATATATCTGTAATGAGAAGAGTGCAGTTGTCGGTCTTTAGTGGAGTTCTCGGTAGTTAATGGATAGTGGATTTCGTGATTAAAAATTTTAGTTAGTTATTCACGTACGGTTGTAGCTTTAAGCTACAGGTCCATAAGGTCCCCTTAGTAGCTCAATGTATTCAAATTGAGAATAAGTTTTTGGGAGGATCTTGCTAAGGATGCAAATCTCGCTGGAAAGTTACAA
This sequence comes from Benincasa hispida, assembly GCF_027475165.1. Classification (NCBI taxonomy): domain Eukaryota; kingdom Viridiplantae; phylum Streptophyta; class Magnoliopsida; order Cucurbitales; family Cucurbitaceae; genus Benincasa; species Benincasa hispida. The sequence goes on from NC_143480.1 coordinate 48,120,079, forward strand.
ATCTCGTTAGAAGTCATAAATCTCGCTGGAAAGTTACAAATCTCGCTGGAAGTGGTAAGTCCCGCTAATGAGGGTGATCTCACTCATGATGATCATCTTACTAGTAATGTTGTTTTGTTGGTGAAAGTTTCATTAATAAGCGAGCTACCTTAAATATTTTATTGAGAATTCTAAGGAATCTAACCGAGGATTATGTCCTTTCAAGCCAAGAAGAGCTAAGAGAGGCTTATAAACCGTTTAAGAGCCCCGATGACCTATGAGTGACTAATGTTTCTAAATGATAAAGTTTATGCTTTGCAAAGTTATTCTCATGCTAAGTTTTATGTGATTGCGAGCAACTTATTTCTATGATTGAAAGCATGACCAACACATGATGTTTACTAATGTATGAGTTTTCCAAGTATGTTTTCCATGTCTAATGCATGCTAATGGTTTTTACAAGCTAGTTCAACATGATTTAAGCTAACTTATTTTACAAAATATGAAGCATGGGTTAGGATTATAGCTAAGGTTGAATGAAGCTTGATGTACTATGTTTTAAATACCTAAGGTTTTCAAAGTATATACGTTGGTATTCCTAAACATAATGAAAAAGGATGCTGAAGGTAAGGAAGGTATCCTAAAAAGATTTCTATGCTATATTTGAAAACTATTCTTTTAAATGCACTTCGAGAACTTGACAGCTTAAGTGAGCCGGATACTGAAGGTAAGGAAGGTATCTGAGTAAATATATCTAAGGTGTTGACGGTACTTAGAAAACTCCACGTGCACATAGGTAGTTCTGAATGAGAGGCCGAATTATGGGTCTCCTAGGCCATATACCAGCAAAAGGAGGCCGAAGTATGGGTCTCTTGGCCGGTAACTGACGTTGGGAGCTAGAGCGATGTATGCTCATTCTCAACTAGGAAATAATGATGTTTAATGGTGTTTAAGAGTAGTGATCAATGTTTATGTTTAGAGGAAGTTGCTTGAGATGCCCATCGATATATTTAAAGAGATCGACGTAGGGATCTTTCCTAGCCATAGTTCAGTATGAAGAGATCGAAGTATGGGTCTCATCTGGCCATGGCTTGGCATTGGGAATTAGAGTGATGGATGTTAATTCTCAACTAAGATTTAGGTGTCAGATACAATGGCTTTAAAAGTTTTATGTTCACGTTTTCTTGGCATATTTTAGTTCCAATATTATGTTTTCGAGCTTTCAGTTTAAGCATGAGATTTATGTTTTTATTAAGTCAATCACTAGGCGAGTAGCTCATTCTTTCAAATATTTTTCTTTTCCCAGGTAGTGATCATCTCCCCGGAGGTTAGCTGTCATCCTGCTCTTCCACTCAAGGACTCTAGTTAAAAGTCTAAAGTCTAGAGAGAAGTTTTAGGTGTTTACTCTGTAAATGTCTGTACATATGTGTTGCTCATATTATGGACTAGTAAAGTATATTGGGACCGCTGAAATCTGTATGTGTTAATATGATGTAATTATGTTGTTGTTGATGCCTGGTGTTCCGAGGTTATTTTTTAAAGTTTCATTAGTTTGGTGAATGTTATATATGTATTCTAGGGATCTAAGCAGGTTAAAAATGTTAGTAAGGCAGTAAGTGTCATAAAAGAGTTGGTAACTACTATCGTCACATTCACTTCTGGATTAAGAATGGTAAACTTGGAGGGGATGTGACACTTTAGCTACACGATTGCATGGTATGCCTTACTCGAAGTGCATTGCACAATCGCGTGGACTTTCATGCTCATTGCATAGTCCAAAGCTACGCGATCGTTGCTACACGATCGTTTATACTCAACACTTGTTGCTCGACGATCAAAGGATTTCTACACGATCAAACTACAAGGCTTCAAGGTAAGAAGATCAAGACCTGGTTCACCTGTTCCGAACCAGAGGGCTCAACCTTTTGTAATAGATTAGCCTTTTATTTTTCGATTTTGAGATATACTATCCCGATCCATCAATTTTTTATTAGATATGCATTGATGTATGTTTATATTATATGTCATAATGTATGTCATATAGTTTTAAAACCCACCATAGGTTATGTATTTTATTTCATGCATCATTTTATATTATAAGTGTTATAATATAATAGTAATGTATGTTTAAATTACTTAAAGCATGCTCATGCATCATATAATATAAGAGTTATACTATATGCATGGATTATAGCATATCCATGCATCATTTATATTATAAATGTTATATATAAGGTTGTATGTATGTATGGAGTGTATGCTATAGCTTAGTTCATTACTTGTTTATATAAAAGTTATATATTAGTAATGAATAAACATTGCATGAAGCATGATACTACCTTAGGTTTATTTATAAGTGTTATAAATAACTTATTGAAGGAAATCGAAATCGAGATTTTCGTGAGCAGCAGAAGCAAGACTATTCCAAATTACAATCATGAATCAACAAATCATTTATAGTCGACTTCAATACAAACGGTTATACAATTTACAGAGAAATTACAGCATGAAACAACAAATGTACAGAGGGAAAAATTGTACTAATAGTGGCAGAAGCATCTCTACGCTCTGATGCGCACTCTTATCAAACAACAGCAACCACGAGTGCTCGATCTACAGGAACGCAACATCGCGCACGAACACTTCACGCTCGTCCTCAACAATCTCCTCGGTCACAAACTCCTCCGTAATCGTGAACGGCCTCCGCAGCACCACGAACAGCCTCCGGAAAACCTCGACGGTGTCAAGTTGAGTTTGACACCACCAACAAGGTGACATTGGTATTCTCGGTGTGAGAATCTAGAGGGTGGGCTCTGTTCGGACTTGGTGAAAGGCAGACGAACGGAGGAAATAGCGATTGCGTACATGACTGGGCAAGTGGGAGAAATGGGAGAAGTCGGAGACCTATCGTATAGGTCGATGCCCAATCGTTTAGATAAAACTATGCGATCGTCTAGCAAAAGTTATGCGATCGTTTAGCTTTATTGTCTAGCTCGGTCTATCGCGTACAGACTCTACACGATTGTTTACCTTGGGCCAGCGATCGTCTAGCAAAGCTATATGACCGTTTAGTAAACACTGGACGATCGTTTAGCTCGCACTTGCACGATCGTTTAGTAAATCTGTATTTACTTGACAATTTCTGTGAGTTACCATGATCCAATAACCACCCACTACATTTGGTTATTTGAAAGAAAAAATATTAATTATCTAATAATTAATATTATTATAAATATAAATGATAACCAACTTATCATACTATATTTATAACTTATAGTTTTAATATTTCATCTCATGAAACATATAAACCATCGTTCTTTTTCTATTCCATGATACTTAATGTAAATCTCATTTACATCAATCCTCCACTAGATGTATCTCATACATCATACCAATTATATCACCATATAATCAAAATACCTCTTGTCAATTTGAATATTTCAAATCAACATCAAGAACTGATCCTCAATAGAATCCAAGCTACCAAGGGGACCTCATGGACCTGTAGATCTGACACTCCAACTGTACGTGAATAACTAACTAAACTCTTTAGTCACGGGATCCACCATCCATTAACTGCCAGGCACTCCACTAAAGACCGACAGTTGAACTCTCCTCACTACAGATATATTATGTGTCCATCTTAACCAATCAGTAGTGCGACAACGCTTCACATATCGCTCGTAAGTACAGCTGGGCTAATAACCATTATGCCCTTATAGTTACATCATCTCCTTAAGTACCTGATCCCTCTAATGAACATAAATCATAGTCCTACTATGACTGAATCTTTACTTCCAAAGAGAAGCTGTGGCCACTATGTTTAAGCCCCGGAATCAGCCCTTAAGGGAGCAATCTCTCTATTTATCCTTGCTTCAGGAAAGGAATGAATTCCATATTGTGGATTGAGTTCCCAGCTACCAAATCAGACAAGTCCACAAAAAGGTAGGCATGTTGAGTTGGCAATATAGCCACTCTAACCCATACTAATCAAAAGACCGCCCTCAAAGGCAGGAGTTCACAAAACACTCAGGATTGAGGTCGTGTCACCTATGGTCGTTTAGGTGAGAAGCAAGTCTCTAGTATCAATGGTGTTATATATAGAGTCTAGTCATCTCGTGGTCCAGGTCTTATACAAACTCTTTGTATAGGACACCCCCCCTCTACATCTCCACACGAATGGTCAGGATCTACCATCTATAGTAGTTTACAACACTTGCAAACCTCTACAAAGTGGGTCGTATTCGTAGTGTCACTAAGATCAGGTATTTCATTGTAATCTTTATACTACAGACCGGTTTAGGTTATCACTTAAGACATGATCCACTTGTATATCATATATATATGCTTAAGTTCACATAAGATAACCAAGGAGCTTTGTTTATTGGATATGAGTAAATGCCATAATTAAATAACACTTATTTTATTCATTTAACAATGTGTATCTTTACAAAACAATGAGACTCCGGGAGAATTAGAACACCAATCCCAACACTTACTATGTCTAGCTAGCAATGTTGAATGGTTATAATTGTTTAATTTTTTATAAGTGTTATAATTAATTAAATTAGAATTTTAAAATCAATTGTAATAATGTATTTGATACATCATAGTTTATTTTGAATATGATTCAAATATATTTTCTATGAATACAATTTATAGTTCTTAAATTGAATATAAATATGATTTATACTAAATTCCATAAAATAGAGAAACAGAACTATTGTTTATATATTGTATATGATGCAATATTAAATCTATAGGTTATAAATATAATATGATAAGTTGATGATAGAATATTAAAACTATAGGTTATAAATAAAATATGATAAGTTGATGATGCAATATTAAAACTATAGGTTATAAACATTAAGTTGGTTATCATATTTATTTATAATTATTAATTATTGGATAATTATATATTTTTTCTCTCTAACCACCTTAGTGAGAGGTTGGTGGTTTTTTTATGAAAAATGAAATAAAAAGAAAAATATTTTTTCTTTTTTCTTCAGATGTGTGTTACACGGTTGAGAGACTATACGATCAACTTAGAGAGTCTATGTGATAATTTGATCGCCTAAACGATTGAACGAAACTCTATGCGATAGTGTTTTCTCTTCAATCGTCTTCCTCCTCCAAACTCCTAAACACCCTCCTTACCAAAATAGCCAATGGTTGTGGCCTCTTCCTTTGGTTAGAGTTTCGTTGTTGTTCTAGGAGTTCAGTTGTTGTTCGAAGTGTTCAAGTTGGTTGAGGGATTAAAGTGAAGAGGAGTTCTTCAAAGGTATAATCTCTAAAATCTTTTTTCTTATTTCAAAAGCATGTTGTAATTTATATTTTGATGCATAATTTGTATTGTTTATTATAAATGTTTATTTCAATCGAAATGAGATTTGGATAATCCACTTCCGCTCATAGCTATAAAACGAGTTTCTTCAACAGGTATATGACTAATACCCATTCATTCCACATCAGAAGCATTTATTTTCAACACTTTTTGAACTCTTATCTTGTGGAGCTTTTCCTTTTTTATCATCATTTTGTGTGGTTCTTTTGAATTTGAGTGAATGAAATGACCATCATGAAAATAATAATTATTTCTTGCTCTGTCACGGTCATGACCTCGATTGCGACCATGGTTATTATTAAAATCCACAACATTCACCTTAGGGAATGGTTTCATTTCGGTTGGTCGAGATTCATGATTTTTCATCAATCACTCGTTATTTTGTTCGTCCACGAGAAGCCATGAAATTAATTCAGAATACTGTTTAAAAACTTTCTCTCAATATTGCTGCTGCATGAGCATATTCGAGACATGAAATATAGAAAATGTCTTACCTAATATATCAACATCAGTAATTTTTTCTCCTCATAAAAACAATTTTGAATTGATTTTAAATAATGCGGAATTGTAATCACTTACTGATTTAAAATATTGTAGCCTCAAATGTATCCACTCATAACAGACTTTAGGAAGAATAACTGTCTTTTGATGATCATACCTTTCAAATTTTTTTCACAAGATACGGGGTTCTTTTATTGTAAGATACTCCATTTTTAATCCCTCGTGGAGATGATGACGAAGAAAAATCATAACTTTTTCTTTGTTCTGACTAGATATCATATTTTCTTCTTTAATTTCTTTTCTCCCAAGTTCATAGCATCCAGGTGAATTTCGACATCAAGCACCCATGAGAAATAATTATTGCCATTACTGTCAAGGACTGCAAATTCTAATTTTGTAAGGTTTATCATGGCAACATTATCACAAAATATTGTATTTATATTAGAAATTTAATATGTACTAAATATGCAAACTTACATTTAATTTATTAAGTATAATAAAGAGGAAAAAAATTGACCAACCTTTAGGACCTACCTTCAGCGATGAAAGCAACAGAAGCTCGTGCTGTTAAATTGAGAACACAATGGAGCACAACGTATATGAAGAAAATATAATATATATATATATATAAATATAATAATAAATAATATAATATAATACAATAATAATAAAATAATAAAATATAACTAAACTTATAAATAACTAAATTAAAGATAACTAAAATTATAATTTTATGGAAATAGGAATAATAGAAATAGAAAATATGATTTAATGGATATAGGAAATATATGAAAATTTTGTTTTATTTTCACCAATGTGCATAATTTTAAGATCCACCAAATGTCACTATTTATAGGCAAAGTGGCAAGTACGATGTAGAATTAATGGACACCAAGCATGAATTATTACAAGCCGCATAGACAACATAATTGATATTTTATATGTGTCCTAAATCTCTTATATTCTCGTATTTTGTAAACTTATGTAAAAAAGTTGTTATTAATAAAATAATTGATATTTTATATGTGCATTTATTCAATTCAATAAACTAATATCCTAGGTTATTCTATGTAACTTAAACATGTATGTGGAGACATACATGTGGATAATATTTAAGTAATAACCTAGATGGTCTATAGTAGATGGATAAGACTGAGACCTTATTCTAATGACACTATAGATGCGATTCACTTTGTAATTGTTACAATTGTTGTAAAGTGTTACAATTGTTGTAAAGTGTTACAAATGATCTGATCCTGATAATTCATGTGGAGACATGTGAATAGGGGTATCCTGTAAACCCTAAACCGTATTTTATTATGTAAGTATGTTTAAGCTAGTATATTGATGTATGGTTAATTCTATTTATGTATGTTGTTTATAAAAGGGGGCTTAGAAGTTTCGAAGAAAATCACTGAAGAAGTATAGAGCAGGAAGATGGTCTTACTGCCATGCGTCCAAGGTTACAAAGGGGAAAATGGCTAAATGTGAAGCTTGTGTTAAGGGCCATGAAGAACCTAGTGAAGGCTAAGGCATGTGGGATGTGTGTAGCCAAACTGGTTTGAGAAAGTGTAAGAGGGCCACTAAGGCAAGGGCTATGTGGCCTGCAAGGTGCAACTTATGCGTTGGCTTGATGGGCATTAAAGAGTGTCGTGGAGGCTTTGGAGATGTTGGTGAGTAGCAAGTGTCAACGCAAGTGCCTAAGTTGTGAGGGCAAGAAACAAGGGGTTGAGATGTTTTGATCGAGAGAAAGGTCTATGTGTTTCAAAGTAGCCTATGCGATGGTATTTTAACCTATGCATTGGTGTGAGATGAAAGAGTTCAACTTAATTACCGAGCTTAGTGGGCCAGTCACCGTGTTTAAATGCCTTAAGTATGTTTAATGGCTGAGTTGTCACCATATTAAACCATCTACCCATGTTTGCCTTAGTATAAAAGGGGAAGTCAAGTAAGAGAGCTTGGTTTGGCATTTTCAGTTGTGTTAAGGGAAGAAAGTTGTTATCGAATTGAAGTTTGAGTAGTGTTAAAGGCGAGCCGAGGCTGGCAAGAAGGGTTTCCCATGTATTTTAGATAAAGTTTGAGGATTTCCTTAAGTGCTCCAAGTTTTGGGATTTCTCGGGCAGGTGATGAAGATTGATAAATTTTGGGCTTGACAAGAAGAATCAAGACTCAAATTTTAAGGTAAGGAAGTTAAGGTGTTTATAAAGAAGTTCTTAGAAGAAAATTCTATGAAATAACATATGGAATTTAAGTTATTAAGGCTAGAAGTTGAATATGGAAAATTAATGTTTGAACAAGCAAGCAGTTGCATTTGAAGGTTAAGCACACAGTTGAGGGGTGAGGTTGTGCACAATTGAACGCAAATGCTAGCTGTGGTGTGTGTGTGTGCAAGGTGAGTGCAAGGTTGTGAGGGAAGGAGAACATCGGCCAGACGTGCTGAGGAAGGTGTTAGGGAGCACTTCACACATAGGCACCGTGGGCATGTCCTAGAGCCTAACTGAGTGTTGTGAGCGCATTGCCACTCATGAGCTGAGCGCAAGGTAAACTGTCTTTATATCGTGTTGCGATGAAGTATGCTATGTGATGAAGTTTTATATGTGATGGAAGTCGCGAGGATTGTCTAAGGGTGATGTTAAACTTAAGAATGTAAGTTAAGCTCAAGAGGGAGCTAATAGTTTAACTAAAGGTATTTACTGATGTTACAAGGTAAACGCAAATAGGAGAAGCCTATCATTCTTTGAGGAAGTAGCCTAGCATAGTGAGTGACAAAGTTTATGAATATTTTCTTTTATGTGTTTTCATCGCATGATTTACTATTGAGCTAATTTTCAAGATGTTTTCTTAATGATGAACCATTCATGAGCTTTTAGCTTTACGATGAGCTTTCTAAGTAAAGCATGAATTCTCTTAAGCACTACTTCAATGTATGCACTAGTATGAAGGTCAATGAGTTGATGCATAGTTCAAACTTTTCTTGAACATTAAAATTTATGAAGCATGAGTTAATTATAACTCCTTATCTTATAATAGACTTTCATAATGAATGCATTTGAGACTTGTTTTATTGGGATGTTTGATGTTTCAAAGTTTGAGTTTTCTTTTCCAAATAAGAGTCATGATGTTATAATGATGAATCCATATATTGAAGGTATGAAGGCATCCGGTATTGGGTTGTATGTCCTAAAACTCGCAATTTGTCATGTTAAACATATTCTATTATCAATAAAGATGTTATTGGCGTTTATTCAATAAATCTATTATTGAATATGTGAATTACACTTGTAAAGTCTAAATCTAATAAACTAAAGATCCATGGCTATTATATGAATACATGAAATTTATGTGGAGATATAAGAGTGGATCAAGTTCAGTAAATAGCAAAAATGGTCTATAGTATACGAATAAGGCTGCGTACCTTATTTTGGTAACATTATCGGATGTGGTCCACTCTGTAGTTGTTACAATTTGTTGTAAAGTGCTACAAATGAAGTGATCCTGATTCGTTTATGTATTAACATGAGGAGTGAGGGCATCCTATGCAATGAGTTAAAATAAGATCAGACCACTAGATTAGGCCATCAAATAATTTACTCTTGAAGGAAATCGAATCCGAGGATTTTCATGAGCAGCGGAAAATAGATCATTCCAAATTAAAATCATGTATGAACATTAGAATTACAGTCGTAAACAGAACATATAGTTATACAATCCATACAGAAATTACAACATGAAACAACAATTAAACAAGGAGAAAAACTACAAACGTTTTTCAACTCGTCTCCAAGCTCCTTGCTCACAAACGCTCGAACAACACGACCGCTCCGCAGCACGAATACCGCGTACTCGTCCTCCGCGATCATCTCGGTCACGAACACTCCAACAACATGAACGGCCTCCACAGAACCTCGACGGTGTCGAGTTGAGTAAAATACCACCAAGAAGGTTACCTGGGTATTCTCGATGTGAGAATCCAGAGGGTGGGCTCTGTTTGGACTTGGTTTGAGGCCGAAAAATGGAGGAAACAACAATTTTGTACAAGATTAGACAAGTGGGAGAAGACAGAAACCTATCGTATAGGTCGATGCCCAATCGTTTAGCAAATGCTAAGTGATCGTCTAGCAAAAGATAAGTGATCGTTTAGCTCATCGTTTAATAACAAGTCTGTCGCCTACAAAACCCTACACGATCATTTACTTCGCTCAAGTTTTCGCTTAGTAAATCAGAATTTACTTGACAAGCTTCCATGAGATGTTTTTTCGAGAGAAAATTTCAAAATTACTTTTGCCAAAACTTTTTCCAAAAAACTTACTAAAAATATGAAAACAATTTTTCTTTTATCTCACGGTTACCATGAACCACCAATAACCTCTCACTCAATTGGTTATTAGAGAAAAAGATTTAATTATCCAATAATTAATATTATTATAAATACAAATGATAACCAACTTATCATACTATATTTATAACCTATAGTTTTAATATTTCATCTCATGAAACATATAAACCATAGTTCTTTTTCTATTCTATGGTACTTCATGTAAATCTCATTTACATCAATCCTCCACTAGATGTATTCCATACATCATACCGATCATATCATATATAATCAAAATACCTCTTGTTAATTTAAACATTTCAAATCAACACCAAGAACTGATCCTCAACTGAATCCATTGAGCTACCAAAGGGACCTTATGGACCTGTAGCTCAAAGCTCTAACGGAACGTGAATAACTGACTAAACTCTTTAGTCACGAGATCCACCATCCGTTAACTACCAGGCACTCCACTAAAGACCGACAGTTGAACTCTTCTTACTACAGATATATTATGTGCCCATCTTAACCAATCAGTAGTGCGACAACGCTTCACAGATTGCTTGTAAGTACAGCTGGGCCAATAACCGTTATGCTTCTATAGTTACATCTGTCTCCTTAAGTACCACCGATCCCTCTAATGAACATAAATCATAGTCCTACTATGAATGAATCTTTTCTTCCAAAGAGAAGCTGTGGCCACTATGTTTAAGCTCCAGAATCAGCCTTTAAGGGAGCAATTTCTCTATTTATCCCTGCTTCGAGAAAGGAGTGAATTCCATATTGTGGATTGTGTTCCCAGCTCCCAAATCAGACAAGTCCCTAGAAAGGTAGGCATGTTGAGTTGGCAATCTAGCCACTCTAACCCGTACTAAGGATTGCCCTCAAAGATAGGAGTTCACAAAACACTCAGGATTGAGGTCGTGTCACCTATGGTCATTTAGCTGAGATGCAAGTCTCTAGTATCAACGGCTTATATATAGAATCTAGTCATCTCGTGGTCCAGGTCTTATACAAACTCTTTGTATAGGACACCCCCCCTCCACGTCTCCACACGAATGGCCAGGATCTACCATCTATAGTACTTGCAAACCTCTAAAAAGTGGGTCGTATCTGTAGTGTCACTAAGATTAGGTATCCCACTGTAATCTTTATACTACAAACCGATTTAGGTTATCACTTAAGACATGATCCACTTGTATATCACATATACTTGTTTAATTTCACATAAGATAACCAAGGAACTTTGTTTATTGGATATGAATAAATGCCAGAATTAAATAACACTTATTTTATTCATTTAACAATGTGTATCTTTACAAAACAACAAGACCCTAGGAGAATTAGGGCACCAATCCCAACAACTCTGACTATTTCAAAGCAATGACCTAGGTAATTTGATCTTAATCCTGAACTAACTATGAACTCCTGTTTATTCAGGATTATCCTTAGATTTTCATGGGTGAATGTTGGCTCAATAGCGTCAGCTCAATAAGCCTCCCATTTCAGGGGTAAGACCAGGTAAATAGCTGGGAACATAGATGCAATACAAAATTCACTCCTACCTGTTTTAAGGGATGGTAGAGAGGTTGTTCCCTTAAGTACTGACTACAGGTCTTAAACAAGGGGCCCCACCCTCTCATTGGCCCGAAAGGGACTTGGTTAATAACTGGATCACAAACCAATTGTTCATTAGAGATTAGTAGGACTTAAGGAGCAAGATTTAATCTCGGGGCTAAAACAACTTATGACCCAGCCGTTATTACGAACAACCAGTGAAGGGCTGACTTACTTATCATGATTCTATCAATTAGACACATAATATATCTATAGTGAGGGGAATACAACTATAGGCTAGAGTAGACAGTCTTGCTAGTTAACGAATATTGATTAACTAGATTAAAGAGTTTGACCGGTTAGTCTCAGATCGTTGGAGCCCATGATCTATAGGTTCATCAGGTCTATTTGCTAGCTCACTACGGACAAAATTGAAGAACTATGTGAAGTAAGAATTTAAAATGTTCAAATTCAAGCATTAGGAAAAATTTTATTTTATATGAGATGTAATTTATAATTAAATAATTAATTTATTAATTACTTTTTAGAGTATTCTTGAACATTAGCATGAAAGTGTTTTTTAAACTTGATTAATATGATTAATCAAAGTTAGGTGTCAAAAATAATTTAATATGTGATATTAAATTTATGTTTAAACATTTTCTAAATTATGAAAATGCTTTTTCATAAAAGATTGATTTATTTGTATTAAAATTAGTTAGTAGAAAAATTCAATTGTTGGATTTTCCCACTAAGTAAGTGGACGTTGAAGTGGCACTTCTAAAGCTTGACACCTAAAGATTACATGCTAGTAGATTTTGAGGTGGAAGATATGCAAAATGGGATTTTGCGTGTAATTTGTCTTTAAATAATTTGGTTTTTGAAATGTGGAAAAACTAATGCTCCTTTGACTTTTCACTTGACTCTTCTACCAAAATCTCTGTACTCTCAACTTTTCTAGAGTGAAATTCCTTAATCTTCACTAACAAAACGTTCCCACCACCGTGTTCTTCAATAAAAGAATAGCAAGGATTTACCGTTGGTGGTGTCAATCGAGCACAGAGAAGAAGATTACGGTGGATTATACAAAGGTTGTATTTTCTAACCCTTTATGCATGCTTATTCTTAGTTTTATGTAATAAGAATGTTATCAATCCTTGCTTCCGCTAAGCATGCTGTTCTTTATGTTCTATCATCTGGGTCCCCTGATACCTAAGGTATGGCGGTATTCAGGATACTACCACGTACACGTAGGTACAATACTATCAACGTTGATTGTATTGAAAATTACTCTACATCAGTTAAGAATTGATGTTGAGGGATCGAGCAAAAGGGTTCCCTCTCAACTAAGGTTTAATGAAGAGAATTTCAATGATATGTTGATGCTTGAGTTTTAGGGTTTGAATGTTTTACATGTTTTCTAATACATGAATATAATTTTTTTAAACCCTGATATTTTAAGGAAGTTGGTGTTTCAATAAAGCTCAATAAATATTTTTTCCCCAGGTAGCGGTCAACATCCCCGAGGAGAGCTGTTTTGCAAGTCTGCCACTCATTATTCAAGAGTTGAAGTGAAGTTAACTTAGGTTTTTAAGTTGTCTTGTTAACGGTTGTCCTTCAGGTGTTTTAGTTCTGTTGTTGAACATGTTATGGTTTATCAGGTGTTTAAGTAATTAAATATTAAAATTGTTTATCAGGTGGTTGAGTTCTATTGAGCAGATAAAGGATGAGGATGGGCAGTTGGTATCATAAGAGGGTTGGCATCAACTGTCTTCATAACTCTTCTCAGGATGGAAAGAGTTTCTGGGAGGGGATGTGACATATCTTATACAAAGAGTTTGTATAAGATTGGACCACGAAATGAATAGTCTCTCTTTATAATACCGATACTTGAAGAGATCTATATTTCACTAGAATTATCGTAGGTGACTTGACCTTAATCCCAAGTGAGTTGTGAACTCCTGTCTATGAAGGCGATCCTCTGATTTGTATGGGTGAGAGTGGCTAGGTTCACTAACTCAATATGCCTTCCATTTTAAGGATTCATCTAATTGTGGAGCTTGAAACTCAACTACACAAGATGAAATTCAGTTCTTCCCTTTGTTAGGGTAAGTAGATGAATTGCTCCCTTAAGAGTTGATTTTGAAGTTTGAACAATGAGGGCCTTCACCTCACTGGCTAGAAAAGGGTGCAGTTATAGTGGGACTATGACTAATTATTCATTAGAGTGATCAATGGTACTCAGGGAGTCAAATGTAACTATATGGGTAAAACGATAATTTTGATTCAGTTGTACTTACGAGGAATTTTTTAAGGGTCAACGCACTGTTGATTGATTATATCCAATGAACAAAAGTATATCTACAATGTGAATAATATAGTTGTCGGTCTTTAGTGGAGTGACCGACAGTTAATGAATGTTGATTGATCTGATTAAAGAGTTTGATCAATTAATCTCGTATCATTGAAGCTTCAAACTGTAGATCCATAAGGTCCCCTTGTTAGCTCAATAAGGATTAATGAAAATCAAACTCATTTTGGTTTAATTTGAATTGTTTAAATTAATTAAAAAGGACTTAATTGTATGAAATACAATTAATATATTGTATGTTGATACATTATTATAAAGTATAATGTATGTGATACATTATGATATAAAGTTTTAAGGAGAGAATTAAATATTTGAATATGATTCAAATATTGGTTATATGAATATGATTCATATAAATTAGAGGTTAAAATTAATATGAATATGATTCATATTAATACTATAATTATAAAACTACTGGGTATATACTATATGAGATATAATATATGGTTTAATTATATTAATTATTTAATATGATTAAATTAAATTTGAATTTATGAAATAAAAATTAAAATATAATTCCTTGGGAGTTATTAAAGGATTCTTTTTTAAATTGAGTTGGGAGTCATTTTATGATGTACTCACTCAAATATTTCTCTCATATAGAGTGGTTTTTGAAGAGGTGGAAAAATAATACGTATTTTGGAGTTCTTGTGGAACGATTCTACAATCTCTTCATCTTCTTCCCTCCGTAAAACAAAAACTCTCTCAACCAATCAAGTTTCTTCCCTTCACCATAATCCATAGGAAGTCCAAAACTCTCCTTTGTTTCTCTCATTGAGAATAACAAGGAAGACTCCTTGTGGTGGTGTTCATGAAACCAAGGTGTTCATGTGGTTGAGTTTGTGATATTTAGGATCAACAAGGAGTAGTCTTGATTATGATCTCACCGGAGAGAGGAAGCGAGAAGATTATATCTTCAAGGGTTAGTTTAATTTCTTCCCTTTTTTCCTCTCTGTACTTGTAGAAGCATGCTAGGGTGAATATTTATCTAGTAGTTTCTATTTGCTTTGTTTCTTATGTTGTGTAAAATGAATTTCAAAGACACAAGCAATCATTCACTTCTGTTGTGTAGGAATTCCAACTCCCTTTCAGCTACCAACATAGGAAATGTACAAATAGACCCTATATTCTTGGCTAATGATCGCAATAGACCCATTCAAGAGTACACATTGCCCAACCTTTATGAATTTTCACCTGGAGTAGTGTTACTAATGATAGATGCCAAAAGATTTAAGACAAAACCAATCATGTTGCAAACAATACAAAAAGTGGGCCAATTCGAAGCTTTTTCGGGTGAAGATCTGCTTGTACACCTAAAAAGCTTTTTAGAAATTTGCATCAATTCTTTAATTTCAAGTATCTCATCGGAAGCATTACTACATTTACCCTATGAGATGAAGCTAGAAAGTGGGCTTATTCCTTTAAGACCAATGAAATTACTACATGGGAGTAGATGGTGGAGAAGTTCATGCACAAATTATTTTCACCTACCATTATGCCAAGCAAAGAAGGAAGATAATGACTTTTAAACAGAGGGAGATGGAGACACTTAGCCAACTCATGGAATCGCTTCAAGCGTCTGGTTAGGAATTACCCATATAACGGCCTTCTTGAGCGTGTACAAATGAAAACCTTTAACAATGGCTTGAACCGAGCTTAACAATCAATGGCAAATTCCTCTACTGCCGAAAGATTATTAGATAAAGCTTACACTAAAGCCAATTCTGTGTTAGATCAAATTTTAAATAACAATGAAGATTGAGTCGATGATGATTATGGCTCAAAATCAACTAAGAAAAGGAAAACCCTCGATAATGATGTCGTGGCTAAATTAATCGCGCAACCATGACAAGTTTTTTACAAACAATGGCACTCAACAACAGAACTCTGGCTGGTAATGTATGACAAATCAATGTGTTGAGCCCAAGCTGTGTGGGATGCGGTGAACCTCATTCTTATGAAATGTGCTCGCGAAATCCCCAGTCAGTTTTCTTTGTGAGAAACAATCCTTATTCGAAAACATATAATCCTTGATGGAGAAACTATCCAAAGTTTTCCTGAGGAGGAGCACAAACGCAAGCTGACCACTTGGGAGGGCCGATTCAACAAATGAATAGAGGTGTATCCTACCTGGTTTCAATCCGCCTAACCAAGGGCAATAACAAACAATGCATGATAGATCAAACCAAGCATCTAGTTCTTCAACGCTATTGGAAAGTTCGATAAAAGAATATATCCAAACAAGTGACACGCTAATTCAAAACCAAGATTCTTCTATAAGAAATTTAGAAATGCATGTGGGTCAGCTTGCTAATGAGTTGAAAAGTAGACCAAGGGAATCTTTACCAAGAAATATCGAAGCTCCAAAGCATGCTGGTGGGTTAGGTAAAGAACAGTGTGACACTTTGTAGTGTGAAATCGATGTCCACTGATAGGAAGATAAGGAATGGACTAACTTCTTCCTCAACACATAACCAGTCAAAGCATTCATCTAAAGAAACAAACAAACCATCAATGCATGGAGAAAAAGATAATTTGAAGAATGAAAAGCAAAGAAAGAAAGAAGTTATGGCTGCAATGGCCAATACTCTAGAAAACAATGAACGACTAACACCTCTTTACCCATAGAGATTAAAGAAGAAGAATGATAAGGGTCCATTTCGACACTTCCTTGATGTATTAAAGCAGTTACATATATAGTCAAAGCATTAGAATAAATGCCTTCTTATATGAAGTTTTTAAAAGACATACTCTTTAAGAAGAGGAGGTTGGGAGAGTTCGAAACTGTGGCATTAACGTAAGAATGCAGTGCCATGCTTTAAGAGCACATTCTAACCAAAATGCAAGATCTTGACACTTCCAATCCCCCTTCTCTATTGGAGGAATTGACATAAGGTAAGCCCCACATGACTTGGGGGTAAGTATAAACCTGATGAGTCAATCTATTTTTAAGAAATTAGGGATTGGTGAAACAAGATCGACAATAGTGACTCTACAGTTGGCATACTGGTCTAAAATTGAAGACGTGTTAGTAAAGGTTGACAAATTCACTTGTCCCGTAGACTTCATAATTCTAGATTATGAAGCAGATAAAAGATGTGCCAATAATCTTGGCCAAACCATTCTTATCAACTGACTGAGCATTGATAGACGTTCAATGTTCTTAAGGCATTGAAGTATCTTGATAAATTGAATGCATGCTAGATGATTGAAATAGCAGAAAATTAGGAGCATGAGAACAATAGTGACAGTGATGCAAACAATCTAAGAAGATTAAGTAGATGCACGACAAGCTGAAATATGTTGTACTGTGGAGGAAATCCAGAATAAATTTTGAAGCTCTTGATTTAAGCAACCAAAATCGCATGGTCAAACCATCACTGGAATAGCCTCCTACGTTAGAGATGAACACTCTTCCAACCCATTTAAAATTTCCCTATATTAGAAATGAAAACACATTATCAGTTATCATTTCAGCCACATTGACTCTTGATAACTAATCAACTCTCATGCAAGTTTTGAAGAAGTACATCTGAACCAAAGGATGGACTATTGTAGATATTAAGGGAGTCAGCCCTTCATATTGTCTGTATAAAAGTAGACTCGAACAAAGAAAAGATGAATCTATTGAGCCTCAATGGAGACTAAATCCTATGATGAAAAAAGTTGTAAAAAAGAAAATCATCAAATGGTTGGACGCAAGGGTAATCTACTTCATCGCTGATAATAAATGGGTAAGTCCAATTCAATGCAGATGACTGTAATCTCCAATAAGAACAATGAATTGATCCCCACTCGAGCTGTCACCTTGTGGCACATATGCATGGATTACATGAAACTCAACACAACGTCTAAGAAATATCATTTCCCTCTACCCTTCATTGACCAAATGCAATATAGGCTAGCCAAAAATGATTTCTTCTGATTGTTAGATGGATACTCAAGTTATAATCAGATTATGATAGTCCTTGAATTTTAGGAGAAAACTACATTTACATGTCCATATGGGACTTTTGCCTTCCGGCGCATGCCCTTTGGATTATGCAATGCTCCTAGCATTTTTGAAAGATGTATTATGGCTATCTTCTCTAATTTTCTGGAGTAGTTGTTAAAGATATTCATGGATGATTTCTCCATGTTTGGGAATTCATAGGAAGCATGCCTAACTAACCTAGAAGTAGTGTTGCGAAGATGTGAGGATACTAACCTGGTGCTCAATTGAAAAAAAAATGTCATTATATGGAAACCAAAGGAGTTGTGCTTGAGCATAAGGTATCCAAAGTTGGTCTAGAAGTCGATAAAGCCAAAATTGAGACCATTGAAAAACTCTCCCCTCCCCTCCCTTCTCCCCCTGCAAATGTGAAGGCATTACAAAGCATCCTTCGACATGCTAAATTCTACCGAAAGTTCATGAAAGTTTTTTCAAAAATACCACATCCATTAAATATGTTGTTAGAACTAAACAAACCATGCAACATCGACATGAAATGCTTGAAGGTGTTTGAAACACTAAAGCATGTGTCGGTAACAGCGCCGATTTTAACCACTCTTGATTGGTTGAAACCATTTAAGTTGATGTGCGATATAAGTGATTATGCGATGGGCACAACATTAATCCAACACAAGGAAAAAATTCTCCACCTAATAGCTTATGCTAACAATACACTTAGCAAGACACAAGAAAATTACACGACTACAAAGAAGGAATTGCTAGTTGAAGTGTTTGCTGTGAAAAAATTTTGGGCCTACTCTTGGGGATTAAGGTTATCATACACACTGAGCATTTTGCTATAAAATATTGAAATGGACTATGTATTGAAATGGGTTGAGGTCATTTCCTGAGCTAACTGTGTCAAAGTTTATTAAGAAGAAAATCTTCACACATTTTGGCACCCCCAAGGCACTAATAAGTGACGAAGGTATGCAATTTCTTGATCGCGTCATTGGTAAATTATTGCTTAAATATAATGTGCATCATAGGGTGGCCATACTAATATCACCCACAATCCAATGGGCAACGAGATATTTTCAATAGAGAGATAAAATCTATCCTGGAAAAGTTGTTAATGTCTCTCGGAAGACTAAGCACATAAATTGGACGAGGCGTTATGGGCATACAAAACTACATACAAAGTGCCCATAAAAATGTCCCCTTACGTGCTCATGTTTATAAAAGCTCACCATCTGCTGTTGGAATTGGAATACAAGGCATACTACATGTTAAAGAAGCTAAACTTCAATTTGGATGCTGTAAGAGATGCGTGCAAACTGCAACTTAACGAGCTGGATGAGTAGAGGCTTTAGGCTTATGAAAACACGAAGATTTATAAAGAAAGGACTAAGCGTTGGCATGACCAACACATTAGTAAGGAACCTTTTTCTATTGGCCAGAATGTCCTCTTATTTAACTCATGACTTCGATTGTTTCCAGGAAAGTTGAAATCAGGATGGTCTGGTCCGTTCATCAACAAGGAAATATTTTCCCATGGTACGGTTGAGCTAACCAACGAGGATGGATCTAACGTATTTAAAGTAAATGGCTAGAGAATAAAACTATATTACGAAGGCGAAATGGATAGAGGAAAGGCCTCCGTGGACCTCGTTGACACCAAATAAAGGATGTGTCGATGATCCCTATACTAAACACAAACACAACTTTTCCAAGGACGCATCTTTTGACCCTCTTTACTTGTTTTCTAGTTTATTATTTCTTTTTTCGTTGTTTTACTACTTTGTTTGAATTTGATATTATTTGAAAAGTTTTATTTGGTTGAGTGTTCAGATTGAAATGTGATTGATTGATTTACACTTGTTCTTAATTTTGGGAAAGTGAATGATGCGTTGAATGCATAAATGCATTTTTAGAATAGGTGAATGCGTTCATATGCTTCAACGCATAAAAGAAGCTATTTAGGTTTCTATCTATTAAGGAATTCAAGGGGATGTATGCATGTGTTGCCTGAGAAGGCATCTCGTCGGTCCTCATTAAATGCTTCATCATTATGCATGACGTCAACATGTCAAATCATCGTTCAACCTCTCTCTCTATATAAACCCCTCGCTTCTTCATTTCCTTCTTTTTTGAACTCTCGACTTTTTCTTTCGATCATCTACAACCTTAGCTCTCTTACCTTCTAATCACCATCCAACAAACATTCTCTCTACCAAATTTTTTATAAATATTTCCCTTCCTCCATCAATGGTCCACCAAGACAACCTCGAGAACGTCTCAACCCGTGTAGCCCTCACAACCCACCCAACGGATTTGCTCTTTCACGCATCAAGCACGTCGTCCATTGGTGATCTCCACTATAACTCCAACCATCCCTAGCCATTCAAGCCTCCCCTTCAATTGGCCCTTCCCATGCCTTGTGTCCACTAGCTCCCCTTGACCTTTCCATACTTGAACCCTTGGCTACCTACATGAGCTCATGCTATTAGTTCCTCTTTGCTACAACATAAGGCTAAGGGTAGCGCTGGCACTCAAACCTAGCCATCCACCACACTTATTGTTACAGGACCGAGCATTGAGAGGGTCTACCCCAATAGACTTCAGTTGGAAGCAATGCATCTAATGCCTCCAAATTCTAATGATCTGGCTAGCGCAAGCGAGGCATTGAGGAGAGATGAGATGGATGTCTTCTGGGACATCCTAAAGAGCATTGAATGCAAGAGGGAATCGATTGATGTGGGAGTTGTGGATCAGCCAACATTGAGGAGGGTTAATCAACAGGAAGAAATGAAGAAAATGAGAAATAAGGAAGTACATTCACCACAAGGGTCTGTCTTTATGACGAATGAGGGGTCCATTAGAAGGTTATGAGGCTTTTCAGAAGAATAATGTCAAGAATGAGGTTCTAAAGAAGGGAGAACAAGTGGTCATAAGGCCTTTGAAGAAAGAATTTTGGAATGAGAAAAGAATAACGAATAGTTGGCCGTGTCTAGTGCCATTGTTATTGAATTGGACAAAGAAGAGGAGGTGGTTCCCTTGCAAAGGAAGTCAAAGAAAAACACCCACGTTGAATCCTCCAGTGAATGTGCAAAAAAAAACACCGAGTATTGAGGTCATCCTCGTTGCATCCTCTATGGAGCGGTTGCAAAGAAAGTTGGTAGAGAAGACAAAGAAGGTGGCAACAAGGTTGCATGAAATAAGGATGGAAGCTGAGCTTCTCATCACCGCAAAAAAATTGGATGCGAAGATGTGCGGTGAGGAGCTAGAAAAAGAAGTGGTTGAGCTCGAGGTTGAATTTAACACATAAGTAAAAAAGTAAATAGCACTGAACATTGCAGCAGTGGTAATAGACAAAAAGCTCTAAGAAGAAAATATTAATGCAGAAAAGAAAGCGAAAAAGAAGAAGGAACACATTACGCGCAACCTCCAAAAAAATCCGAAAAGAAAAAAAGAGAGAGAATAGAGGAGGAGAAAAAGAAAGAAGAGGAGAAAAAGGAAAAGGTGAAGAAAAAGGATGAAAAGAAGAAATATAAAGTAGGCGAAGGAAGCAAGGTGTAAGAAAACTTTAAAAAGAAGAGGAAGAAAAAGGGCAAAAAAAAGTGGTTGAAGAAGCACCACCAAAGGATGGAGGCAAAGGTTGAAAGAAACAGTTCAACGACCTCTTGTTGAAGATGGAGTTTTCCCTATGAGTTTCCCCTTGCCCGCATTCAGCATTGACACTATTGATATGTTGAAGTGATATTGATTTGATGAAGGCCCTCGCATGATTCAGCCTGTAGTCATGCATGCCTTTTCTCCACCCTGAAAAAGACTAAGTACAAATCCGAAAGTGTCGAGTGTCTTTCGACGCTAGGAAGATCAACAAGCTATTTAAGTTATGAAGCTGCGGGCAACAAATTCATAGAATTGCTAATGCAAGAGCAAATGGATGATGCATTAAGAGTGTTGACAAAGCCTGGGTTGGCATGGGCAATCCCCCCATGGGCATCAGAACACTACCCTCAAAATTGGCTAACTCAAAAGGCCAATTTATGCGTTTACTTTATCAAGATGAATTTGATATGTACAAGCATTGTACATCATTTTCTAGGGACCGGGTGATGGAAGCCTAGGATATTATGAAGGGCATCCACATGGATGTTGGACGTATACTAGCTACTGAAATTCAAAACATATTTGGCAAGCCAGGGGGTCAGTTGTTCTTTCCTTTGTTGATCATCGCTGTATGTCAATGTTTTCGTGGACATAGACAATGAGACATTTGTAGACGTGAAAGATATCATTGATAACAAAACCCTCTACAGACTGTTGAGAGACTCATCGCATCGACTAGAGTCACCAACCAAAAAGCAGTCCTTACAGTCGTAGAATGACAATTCATCACGGCTTCCAATACCCATAAAAAGAAAATTAATGAAAAAGGATTTTGAGATTAAGAAAGCATCAAACTCTGATAAGCTGATTGTTGAAGAAGAAAAATTAGAGCTCAACCTCCCACATTCACTAATAGAAGAAGAAAAATATTTCATTCCTCCTCTTTCCCCGCCTACCGAGCACCACGAAAAAAACCCCTCCACTAGTGATGTGTTATTTTATTGGATGGAAATATGGATGAAATGCGTTGGTGGAATTACATTGTGCACTCAAGTTTCTCCATCGGAATTCAAGTGTAAATTCCCCTGAGTTTCCTGGTAAGTCCAGGGTCGATCATAGGGACTTGAGAAAATAGTTTGCGTTGATAATTCTCTTATGAAAACTTTGCAATAACTGGGTAAATAAATGAAGTGGTTGGTTTGTTGTTGTGTTGATAGAAAGAAATAAATAAATGCGGCAGATTTGAGAAACAAAGTTGCGTTGATAGATGCAATGAGTATGCGATGAACGGGTTGAGAAGATCTTTAGCTATCGTTACTTGGGAATGCATCAGACTATGCGATCATGTTACTATCATGCATAGCAAGTCATTTTCCAATGTAAATGCAATGCTTCTAAATCTAAGACGCAAGTGTTGCATGCAAAATGTCCATAGAGCTTATTCCTAAGTCTCTAGTCTTGTCCCATGCATTGATGCAAAGTGCAAGAAAGTAAAGTGACTGCATACAATCATATCTTATTGCTAAGATGCATGCGATGCATTGATAACAAATAGTGCTCATCCTTAAGCATCTATCTCCCATTTATGCGTTCTAATCTGGTTCTTCCAAACCTAGATTCTGACCTGACCTTCCCAAGTCTAGATCCTGTCCTTAGACTACCCTCCCGAGTATCTCTAATAGACGAATGAAGCATACATAAACAAGATAATCACACAGAATGAAGATTCCCTCATTGTGCTAGCTAAATGCTTCTCAACCCATTCAACTAATTTAGCTACTCATGCGTGAATCGCAGAGAGTGAACAGATATAGAGAAAGAAATTCCATTCTTATATATAAGTTAAGTACAAAATGCTAATAGAAGTTAAGGTAGAGAGCCTGGTTAGCAATTCCTTACTGACCGAGGCTTTTTACACTAGAATCTCTATTCTCAACTAAAGATATTCCTGCTTCTGCAGGAGTCGGTCCTCTCTCTGTCTTAGTAGCTTTCGGTGCTCTCCCAAGCTTGCCAGAACAATCTACCGGCACAACTTCTCCCTTGCGTCCGCCTTAAAATGGTGAAAGAAAACTATGGATAGAGGCGTGAACTAAAAATGGTGAACTAATCAACTGCTTAACCCCTTCTCTGAAGAATACGCTTGGCATTTATAAGGCATCAAAGGTGAAAGGTGACTTCTCTCTCCTGGCTGTACAGATGGGACAGCTTTAATTCCTGACTGATGCACCGGATAATTGTCACCAATAAAGTTGGATATACTTTGTGACCGTTATCGACTGTCAACTTAATTTAGATCCGACTGTTGTCAGCTTTCTGTCCCATCGATCTTAATTGTCCTTTCGTCTGGATGCATCCACCATGTTATGGTGATCCTTCTTGGGTGGATATTTGCAAGCACGATCAACGCAAAGTCTTGCGGTGAAGTTGCGCTCGACCAATGAATTGCTATGATCGCAATCTGTGCAATGCATTAACGCATATTCTGCACAAAAAATACAAAAATCAATAGTTCCAATGTATTGACGCACGCGACCGCAATATTCTAGATTTTATGCTTAATGGACACAATTTATCATTTTTCATCAACGCAATCCAACATTGTTTAATAACTTAGCGCTATGATAAAGTGCATTTATGCTCGTTGTCAACTAGAAAATGAACCAGCTCTCTCTCCACCGCATAAAGAATTAAGAGAGAGGATACCCCTCCTCCCTCCTAAAATTAGAGAAAAGTCTCTGGCCCCTGAGGAGTCAACACGTCAAAAACCTCCACCATGTGCTTGCCTTGTGCTTGGACGTAGAGTATCTCGTACCCTTAAGCCAGACCTCATTGATGTTGATATGACTGGCATGGAGAAATTTTGGAGGGAACACGTTTTAAAGCATTTTATTCAACCATCAGTCAATTGGCCAGGCAAGAAGAAATCCTTAGCCAACAAAATGGCTAGTGATCTTTCAAGTACCTATCGCTGCCTGGTGATGATGCGTGTTAGCACAACCTTCCTCAAGAACTTAGCGATGAATAGGATGGCATGGATGAGCTCTACAAATACCTAGATGATGGAATCCTCCAATCTATATTGGAGTCGATGGATAGGTTGTCCAGCTAAAAAACGTGCTTACGTGCTAGCACAACGAATTGATGGAGTTTGTTTTGCAACGCAACCTTCAGATGAGGAATTTCACTTAATGCCAAGCACAAAGGTACGACAAATAGTTCAATACGCTAATGAATTATATTTATGAAGTTTTTGTTCAGCACATTCCAGCTCCCATTATTCCTCATTCTCTTTAGCTGCCCTTGCGTTTTCCAGATGAAGAAAATCCTCCCCTTACACGAAACAATGAAAACAGCCCTATGAGAAGATAAATTTGGGGATGTTCATTTTTTTGCTTCTTTTCCTTAATATTTTGCAAATATTGTTTGACTGCATTGTATTTACAATGAATTAATTCTTACAGCTCCATACATTTTCTTCTTCCATTTTTCTTGTGCTTATATCTTGCATTTATTTATTGTCTTCTTCATCTTCCTCCTTATCTTTATGTGTTTGAGTTATAGCCTCAATGATAACCCTTGTGTTGACTAGCTTTTAGATTCATTAAGATTGATGTTAGTTCAAAGTTAGGACCCTTTCTTTAGGAAACATTTCTGGAATTTAATATGCATGCAAGCTTTACCTCAAATCTCTTTTGCATAATTTTTCTAAGACAATCTCATAAACTTAATTTCAACAATGAGAACCTTGCAGCCTTCAAATTTTGGAGGGTGGGAGAGGTTTGAGCTAATGCATTCAAACTCGTAAAATCTCTTTATGACTAATAATTAAAAAAAATGTTGATAAAAATAATAACTTCGTTGTCAACGCAAGAAAAAACCCGTCTGTTAAAAGTTTTACTTGTAAATGACACCTGCTCATAGTTGGATACTCGCATGACACCCCTGGAGGCAAGCCAAAATAAAGGTAGGTAGCCATGATCAACGTAAAATCAAACAAATAAAGTATGCAACTCCGATGTCTAAGCCAAAAGAAAAATTTAGCGAAGATAAGAGTTAGGTTGAGAAGGGCACTTGCTCGTAGTTGAATATCTGCATGATATCCGTGGGAGCAAGTCAAAATAAAGGTAGGTTACCCAAATCAACGCATATATAATAATGTGTACTTAATAAAAATAAAAAGTAACAAAGAGAGCTTTTATGTTTTTAAACCATGAGCGCATTTCTTAAGAGAGAAATAAGAATGCCTAGAAATGAGCAAGGGATTTTAAGACTAAACTTGCCGTATTTGAAATATAGGAAATATTTCTACTGGAAGTGAGTGAGACTTTGAGACTAACTGTTGGTTCGTGAATCTCAAGCTAGGAAGTACAATTAAGAGGTTAAGTTAATGCATAAATTTGAATTTGAGATCTATGCTAGGATTTTAAGTAATGCTTGAGGACAAGCATTATTCTAAATTTAGGGGTGTGATAACTTGTATAAATATAAGTTATTGTAACTCTTTATTTAGAATAATTAGAGAAATTCAGTAGAAAATGCATGAACTTAAGATGGAATCATGTAAAAAGGCAAAGTTTTGCGTTCAAGTATTTATAAAACATGAACTCTTGAAAATTATCAATGTAACATCTTTGAACACAAGACTTGAGTGAGAAGAAGCTAAAAAAGTTGCAAAGTTAAAGCTGCAGTCGTTGGATACATAAAGAAGCTTAAATTAACCCCAACTTGAACACACAAGGAACCATACATCGAAAGAATCATGAAGAAAGGAAAATGACACACGCATAGGTGGTGGCAGTCAAATCAAAATGTAAGTTCGTAGCTGATTTGAGATAGTCGCAGCAAAGCCAATGAATCTATGATGCGATGCAATCAACGTAGAAATGCATGGAATTAAATGCAAAGGTGTCAGACAATCATTAGAAAGAAGTAACGAACCTTCCTTTTCACACCTAAAAATAGTCCAACAATTTTAATACAAAGGAGTGGACCTTATGTTGAGAAATTGACCGAAGTTCTACCAAAATCTCTACCCATCTTCTTCAACCTTTCGACCTTATTTTTGGAGAATTTTGAATTAGAGCTCAGCTTTCTTCTCTGATTAGGAGAAGAGCTTCATCCATCTTCACGATCAGCACAAAGAAGCAGTCAACCATTAGAGCTAGAGGGAGCAAGAAATTGAACCCGATGGTTCGACACCTTCTATCTTTACATTTTTGCTTTCTGTACTTTATTTGTATTTGAATATTGAGATCGAAAAACTTTATATTTTAATATAAATTATGATTTTTACTTCTTATCATTCATGCTTTCATCTTTTTCTGCCATAAGCAACTAAATTATGAATGGGTTGGGAAGAATGGACTAACATTCTCATGAGTTATGTATAAATTGAAGTTCATCTTGTTTAATGCATGCTTAATATATTGCTTTCCATCTGATTAATCGGTTTAAGTGGAAATAGCGAACTGTTTGAGAGAGTAAGTAGTTGGAGAACTCATTAAACAAGAAAAGAATTAGTTTTAGAGATAAATTTAACCTTTTGTCCAAATTAACTTAAGAATGCGTCCTAAAGATAAGGTTTATGTGGCTTAAAATGTTGAGAAGTGAGATTTTCATTTTATAAGTTAAGGACATGAAGGATACTGATTCATTACCTATGTGGATATCAGTGAGCCTTCTCAACAATACTTCATCAACTGCAATCCTACACTCTTTACCACATGTTGCTTGCATTTGTGTTGTATACACTTCATTCCACGCATACATTCATCGTTCACACTTTCCAAGCATCACTATCACTTATCACATTCAACGCATCACACTTTCATAAACATTCTCCACATTCGTTTTCATCCATTCCACCTTTAGCTTGTAACTGAATTATTATTTTAACTGTATAAACACATTCTTCAACGCATTAATTTGATAAACTCGTACCTACGTTCATCTCATTACGTTCAACAATCATTCAGTACAAAAAGTCCCTATGTTCAACCTTAGTTCTCACCTAGAAACCTTTATTAAGTTTGCAATTGAGCTTAATATTGGGAAACTTGTCATAAATAGAGCACACTATTCTTCATTATTTATCATTCAACGTAACAAGCAACATATATTGATGATCGATGCATTACTTTTGGAACCAAAGCGTGATGATGGTGCTATTGATGTGTCAACCTAATTGAGATGTCCGAGTGTGCCTATTAATCGTCCCTCGACCTTTAGTACTTTGTTAAAAAAATCAATATATTCTAAACATTCAATTTCATCAAATTGCACCTCAAACTATAATATTTGTTGTGCAATATTTATAATTGGATAGGCTTACATTTAAACTCACCAATCAAAATTTCCACGTGCACATTTAATGAATATAACATATGTTTGCTACGAAATTAATGAACCATCAAAGACCAAAAACGAGACAAGAATTGAATTTTTGCTTAAATTTGGATGTATTTGAAATGTTTACTCATTAGTTTTGTCGGTCTCTATACATTGAATTGACTTAATTTTTTTTTGGAAAGCTTGATTTGTGGTTGAAATGAAGTGAAATAAAATTAGATGAGTACTGCTCGGTGTTAACTCTTAATTGGAACTCAATGCATGGGCTTACGTAGGCACTCGAGTCACAAATAGAGAACACCTTATTAGATTAATCAGTTAATCCTAGATTATTGGGACATTAATTAGCTTCAAACTAAAGAATATGAAAATTAGTACTTCTTCCTTTTCAACCCTTATCCATATAAACTCTAAAGTTATTAAGTTTTGGTCTAAAATTATTCTATATTAAATAGTCTCCAATCTCAAAAAAGTATATGAGAATATGAGAGTATTGTGAGTCAACAGTAGATTTAATATGGACTCGGAGGGCTCGAGCTCCCCTCAATTTTATGCTCTCCATATAATTATATAGGAAGAAAACTAACATAGTAGCAAACCATCATGAGTTGGCCTAATGGTAAAAAGGAGAAATAGTTTCAATAATTGACTAAGAAATTAACAAAATAAGAATGACTTCAGCTAGCTCAATGGTAAATGCATGTTCCATCCCCCTTTGTCCCAATTTTGAATCCCATTTTGAGTATTTATTTTTCGAATTTTCCTTCCTT
Organism: Benincasa hispida; assembly: GCF_027475165.1. Classification (NCBI taxonomy): domain Eukaryota; kingdom Viridiplantae; phylum Streptophyta; class Magnoliopsida; order Cucurbitales; family Cucurbitaceae; genus Benincasa; species Benincasa hispida. The sequence goes on from NC_143480.1 coordinate 48,148,813, forward strand.
TAATATTGAGACCTTCAATTTTTGAAAAAACAATAATTTCACTAATCTCTACAAATACATACTACCACAAAATTAGGTTTTAATATCGGTTTAAAACTGACATTATAGGGGTACAATATTGGTTGAAAATCGACATCGAAGATCGTCTTATAAAAGGTCTTTAATGTTGGTTTTAAACAGACATTAAAGACTGACATTATAGCTTACCGAAATTTCAAAGCCAAAATTCTTTAATGTCGGTTGAAAACCGATATTGTACACCATCATCAATGTCAGTTGAAAACCGATATTGTCCACCATCTTCTATGTTAGTTTTTTATCAATTTTTTCAATAATTTTTCGATATTTTTTTAATGCCTCATTTTTTAAAATGCCTAATCCATTTTTAATGTCGATCAAAGAGTTAAAAGTCAACATTAACAAAAAAATACATATATATTTTCTGCTCAAGCACATGCAAATCAATAATATATTTTTTCTAAACAATAATATTTCTCTTACTTGTACATATACAAAATAAAATCTTAATTGCTTTTATATACTATGATTTCAAGAAACACAAAGATTAACTAACTTATTGGAAGAAGGAAATAAAACTAGATAACAAAGGAAATAAAACACATCCATAGATTGTTGTATCAATTTGACCAAACAATCATAACAACCACTAACAAAGTTGAGTTCATTCCATTTGAAGGAACGTAATAAAGATTTGGGAAATGCATCATAGTTATGCTTCATAGTTGATCCTTTTCTCATGCATTTTCAAACCAGAAGATCCTAAAACTACCTACAACAAGAAAATAAAGATAACACTTTGTGAAGTATCTTAAAAGTAAAACCTTCTATAAAATTCGACCTCTAACTGAGTCAATTGTAATGAAATGTAAAAGCAACCTAGGGAACATTACCATATTTTAACCTATAACTAACTTTACTAATTCTTATGCTTTAGAAAATTTTCGACAGCATGACATCACTATACAACAAAACCAAAATTTATTTACTTCGACACTTGTTCAAAGAAATACACTTCCAACACAACATTCAAACAACAATCTTCTCTCAATAGAACTACCAGAATTTCTAGAACACTATAATATTCAAACCAATTGCGTAGTAATTTGGGCAAAAATGGATTAAAACTTATATGAGCACAAAATTGCAATATATGAGCACAAATTGGAGAGTCATAACATTTCTAAGTAAAGAAACCTTAGCCAAAAGAATAAAACATGATCACACTCAAATTTGACTAAAACCAAACAAAACTATAATGTACCAATTCACCTGCAATTCCATTAAGGGTGATAAAGTATGATTTTAGAATAGGATGGACTTTGGAACCCCACCTAAGTTCTATCATTTTATTTACCCCTCCTACTCAAGTCTAGAATGTATGAAGCATATACACACATATATTTAGATGACTACCTCAAAAGCTTTCAAATCCTAGATTTTAAAGCATTGTCTTACCTTGAAAATCACTTGTAGTGTGATGTGCAAATAAAATTGTGCAAAATAGACTTTAGCAAATCAATACAAGTAGCATGAAATATAATTTAGAGAGCTGAGAGCTCCAAGAATCAAGAACTACCTCCATTGATTGAATACACATTCCACTCAAACTAAACAAAAGACTTAATCCAAAACATAAACAAGTTCTTGTCGATTCTAACATCCAAATTTCAAAGATTCGTAACAACAGAGCACGGAAAAAAAAACAATTACTTATGTTAATGAACTAACCTTTCTTCTCGCCTTCAAAGTAAGTGTGATGTCCATCGTGTACTCCATACTCAAAATCTTCCTGTGAAATGAAACATAAAATTGTTAACATCTCTATCCTAAAATTAACTGACACAGAATTTAACTTTAGTTTTAAATTAGTTAACTACTACTCATCATCGGAAAGCAGATAATCAATATAAAAGCTGAATATACGAAATGTTCGAAAAATTTCGTGGAGACCAACAATAACAAGGAAAAATTAGGTAACCTTAAGCTTGTGAACTTAACAATAATCAATAATAAGGCCAAAAATTGTTTATATCAACATGAGACAAACACAAAGGAACACAAATAAAATATTTTAAAGACCAAAATATAACCCAAGAAAATGTAGTATAAGCACATTAACCACCAAACAAAATGATGAAAGCAAGACCATCAAACAAGTTCATATTCTTGAACTAATTTTCATTTCAACACTTCAAAATCTTGCGAACCATAATCAACAACATACATAAAAAAAATTATATTAAATTTTGAGATAAACTCATAAGAAAAAATAAAATATTAAAGGTTAAAATATATATATATATATATATATAAAGTTCTATACACTTGAATCACGCTAAGCAAGACTATCAAACAGGCACATATTCTTAAACTAATTTTATTCCAACATTTCAAAATGTCAAGAAGCTTAATCATTGGAATAAAAAAAAAAAAAGGAATGAAATAACTTTAAATTGCTAAATTAAAAATAAATATAAATAAAAAATTTTACCTTTGGAGCAAGCAAACAACCCACACAAGAATTGTGATGAGTTTCACTCAACCCACAAACTTGAACAAATCTGACTTGAGCTCAAAGATTGGAACATATATGAAAAACAAATTGTATGGTCAGATCTGAAGACCTGTGAGTAGATCGGGCAAATAGACGACTGGATCTAAAAACTCCACAACCAGATCTACAAATCCGACTCTGGCGACGAGCTGAATGGTGAATGATGATACCGAACACACAATCTGATATTTGACCGGAGCTGCACGAGTGATATCAAGTGGTGAGATCTGACCGACGACGGCTGAGCAGATGAATAGTGAAATGATGGAGTTGACAACGGAGCTAATGAACAGTGAGATGTTCATTCTTCGGCTGAGCTGATTGTAGATCTGACACTACAAGAAATCGCACTTCTCTCGACGTCATAATTCGTCAGGAAATGGTGGAAATGCATCAGAAAAACCTCTCCCGACGAATAATGGATCGTTGGGAGTTTGGTCGGAAAAAACCATCGGAAGAGGTACTCCCAATGCATGAAACAAGATGTCAGAAGTTAGTCGAAGAACTCCCGATGCATGTATAGGGCGTCGGGAGTTCCTCAAACTGTCGACGCATTATATATGGCATCGGCAGTTTGAGGAACTCTCGATGCCCTATACATGTGTTGGGAGTTCCGACTAACTTCCGACGCTTTGTTTCATGCGTCGGTAGTTCTCGAACTCCTGCCAATTTGTTTCATGTGTCGAGAGTTCAAGAATATGAACTTGATAAGGTTACCCATGTCAACCCCCTTGGAAAACATGATTAGGTCTTGGACTCCGGTTGTACTTACCATATAACACCTATGAGACCCTGGTTTAATTCCTACAAAGAGATAGATGGAGAGATGGTTTACATGGGGAATAACCAAGGCTGTAAAATTGAAGGTATTGGGTCAGTCTCCATGAAACTCAAAGATGGGACTATCAAACTTCTAAGGAATGTGATACATGACCCACTTCTTAAGAGAAACCTAATCTCCCTTGGAATGCTAGATGCAGTAGGATGTGAATACAGGGGCAAATGTGGAACTCTAGATGTTTTTAAAGATTCTAAGATAGTTCTTGTTAGGGAAAAGGTCAATGACTTGTTTGTAGTTAGAGGTGTAGAAATGATGAAAGGGGCAGATGTTGCCACACATAATGATATGACAGAAGTCGATGTATGCCATAAAAGACTGTCTCACATAAGTGCCAAGGGGCTGGAAGCTCTGTCTAAACAGGAAATTCTACCAAAAGAAATCTCAGACAAGCTAACTTTCTGTGAACATTGTGTTTTGGGGAAAGCAACTAGACACAGCTTCACCAAAGCACACCATTCAACTAAGGCAATCTTAGATTACATTCACTCAGACCTTTGGGGTCCAGCTCAAACTCCTAGCCTAAGTGGTTCAAGGTATCTACTTTTCTTTATAGATGACTTCTTAAGGAAAAGCTAGGTTTTCTTTCTTAAATCTAAAGACCAAGTGTTTTATAAATTTAAAGAATGAAAACTCATGATTGAGAAGCAAACCTCTAAGGAAATTAAATATCTAAGGACGGATAATGGGTTAGAGTTTTGTAGTGAAGAATTTAATAAGTTCTGTAAGGAATCCATCATAACCAGGCATAGGAAAGTCAGACATACACACCAACAGAATGGGGTAGCTGCGAGACTTAATAGAACCATTATGGAAAGGGTTAGGTGCTTACTCTCAGATGCTATACTCAGTGAGAAGTATTGGGCTGAAGCTGCTAACTATGTTGTTTACACCTTAAATAGGTGCCATCATACATCCCTAAACTTTATGACCCCTAAAGAAAAATGGAAAAAACATTCTCCTAACCTAGATAACCTAAGAGTTTTTGGATGTGTTGGTTATATACATCAAAATCAAGGAAAGCTAAAGTCTAGGGTTGTGAAATGCATGTTTGTTGGGTTTACTGAAGGTGTAAAGGGTCTAAGATGTGGAACTCAGCTGAGAAAAGGTTTGTAGTCAATAGGGATGTTACCTTTAAAGAAAGGAAAATGTTCATGTAAAAAGAAAAGACTACAATCAAGGTACCTAAAAGCTCTTCAACTAGGATTGAGGTGGAGGCCCAAAAGGACAAGTCAATAGAACATGATTCTCCTAATGAATTAGAAGAAGAAGTTGATATTGGAGAACAACAGAAAGAAACCATTGAGACACAACTTGATTTGAGTCAATACTCTCTAGTTAAGGATAGGCAGATAAGAGTGATTGTTCCACTAGCTAGGTATACTTAAACAAACTATATGAACCTAGTTTTAAATACAACCATAGCTCCAAGTGACCAGAAACCAGCCAATTTTGAGGAGGCAGTAAACTGCCCTGATGCTAGAAACTGGATTGAAGCTATGTGTGAAGAAATGTAATCACTAAGTGTTAATGACACATGGACTCTAGCTCCTCTTCCTAAAGGGTGCAAAGCAATAGCTTCTAAGTGGATCTACAAACTAAAGGAAGGTTCCTCCAAGGATGAAAAGCCAAGGTACAAAGCAAGGTTAGTGGCTAAAGGCTTCACTCAAAGGGAAGGCATTAACTACTCTAAAATTTTCTCACCAGTGGTTAAGCAAACATCTAATAGACTATTACTATCATTGGTTGCTCAATATAATCTTGAACTAGATCAGCTAGATGTTAAAACAACCTTCTTACATGGTTATTTAGATAAGGTCATCTACATGGTTCAGCCTAAAGGTTTTGTTGAAAAAGGTAAAGAGGATTTATATTGTCTTCTAAATAAGTCCATTTATTGTCTTAAACAGTCTCCTAGATGTTGGTATAGAAGATTCAATGACTACATTGAAAGTATTGGTTTTCAAAAAAGCACATATGACATCTGTACCTATATTAACTCAACCTCCTATAAGAATAAGGTGTACCTCCTCCTCTATGTGGATGACATGTTGCTAGCTAGAACCACAAAAGAAGATCTAAATCATGTCAAAAATCTCCTAAAGAGAGCATTTGACATGAGAGATATGGGTCAGTCTAAAAAGATTTTATGGATTGAAATAGACAAAGATAAGGGATCCTCTATCCTAAGCATCAGCCAAACCAACTATTGTGAGAAAGTGATTAGAAGGTTTAATTTGTCCAATGCTAAACCTGTGTCTATCCCTATTGCTCAACACTTTAAGCTATCCTTAGATAATTCTCATAAAGAAACTGACTTAGAATACTTAAATCAGATGTAGATGGTTCCCTATAGTAGAGGAAGCTTAATGTACCTCATGATCTCTATTAGGCCTGACCTATCCTATTGTGCAAGTCTAGTGAGCAGATTTATGTCAAACCAAGGGAAAAGACATTGGGAAGCTACTAAGTGGATTCTTAGATATCTAATTTGGTCCAAGCAGTCTAAACTAATCTATAAGAGTGTTAAACAAACAGACCATGAACTCTATGGATATGTAGACTCTAATTTTGTTGGAGATCAAGATAAAAGAAGGTCTCTAACAGGATATCTTTTCTTATATGGCCCAAATTTACTAAGCTGAAAGGCTAACCTATAGTTAATAATAGCTCTATCCACTACTAAAGCTGAATACATAGCACTTTCAGAAGCAATAAAAGAGGCATTGTGGTTAAAGAGCTTGATGGAAGACTTTGGTATCAAACAAACAGTAGTTAAGATCTACTGTGATAACCAAAGTGCAATCCATCTTTCAAAAAACCCACAATATCACTCAAGGACAAAATATATCGATATTAAATATCATTTTGTAAGGGACAGAATTGAAAAAGGGCAAGTTGAAGTGCTAAAAGTCCATACCTCATAAAACGCAACAGACATGCTTACCAAGCCGGTATCGAAATGCCTTGACCTTATCGGCTTTGTTCTACTTGAAAAAGGATAATCAGTGGTCAGATTTGGAAGGGAGAAGTTTTACAGAGTTGAGATTAAGGTGGAGAATTGAAAGATAATAATCTCAAAATAAGCTTCAACGGCTAGTTTCTTTTAACAACCTTCATAACAGAAATGTAATCATATATAAATAGTTGATAGTTTTACATTTTGTGTTGTTCTTTACGTTTCTCAAATATACAAATTTGTAAAGAAAAATCTCTCTGTAAAAATCTTCAATAATATACATCATCCCTTCTCGTGGACGTAGGCTCTGAGTTAGGCTGAACCACGTACATGCTCATGTTCCTCTTCTATTCCTCTTTCTGTTCTTCAAATTGCATGTTTAAATATTTTCTTCAATCACTGCAAATCACACAAGAACTCATTTGAAGGCAAAAAAATTTCGAGAGTTTTTCGTTGAAACTAAAAAGAAAAGAAAGAAAGAAGATTACCATCAAAACCATTTTTGGGTCGGCTTCAATCTTTCCCATTGAATTCAGATAGTGGAGGTCTCCACGTGTAGCAGAGTTAGCTGAGAGGTGTGGCACATTGTGTGCCTTTCGTTCCACCATCCTCTTTTTTTTGGGCTAAGTTTCCACTTTCTTGGGCCTAAAGTCATATTAAACCCAACACATTTGTTTTTTAACGTCTTCAAGTTCCTTAATCCTCGACTGAGATTGTTCGAAATTCGCTCTCAATTCCTTCATCTCTCTCTCTGTTCCTTGAGTAGATGACGAACTCGATGAGTTGTTATCCTTCTTGACTTAGGTTTAGGGCCCCAACCTAGGCCTTTTGAATATCCGGGTCGTCTACCCAAAACTGTCTCACAGATTTCATCCTCTGTTAGTGGTTGAGAACCTTATGGTGTTGGGTTGGATTGTAATTCTAACATTTGATTCTAAACATATTAATTAAATGTGTAAGTATGAACGACTGAAGTTAGAAATGAAAAACAACACGAAAGTAAAACAAAAAATATTACATGTGCATTTTCAGCTATCTCGTTCACGAACTTACCACCTTTAGAGTGTGTTTCCCTAAATAGGTCAACACATCCTATTTCTCGACCTTCCTTTGCCTGTAACTCTACCTGAATTTGAAGGAATGACTTCGATCCACCTACGTGGTCGAATGGTAATTTCTCTCTATTCTTCCTGTTCGTCTCCGACATTTCCTACATTTCAACAAAAAATAAATAACAAATATTCTATAATAGTAAATGCAGTAAATGATATACGTCCTAAATTATTTTAACCTGAAATGTTTCACTCTCGAAGCAGTCACACAAAAAATACCAATCTTCTAGTCTATTTTTAAGCAAACTAGGCAAGTTGGCACGTGCTTGCTGAAGATCTCCACATTTCCTGTAATGTCTGTGCAAATCTACTCTAAATTCTTTGAAGGAGTTTTACATTTGATGTTCTATAAAATGGTTAAGTCATTGACTGCGCATATCAAGTACGAAATGGGGCTACAAAAGAATGAAGGAAGAATTAGCATATATGATGTTTATGACTCTTAGTCTACAATTGACTCTAAAAGAATAAACTTATAATTACTTACCAATAATTGACTTTTAGCCAATTCTATAAACTCATTTGGAACCTCAGAAAAAGTACGACATCGTACTGGAAATACAGATCTCATGGCGACACCAATCGCATTACTAAATTGTACCGAATGTTGAAAAATCGGCTTCATCTCCCCCCTCATTTATCACGATTGTAATTCTGTCATGTTTTTTGACGTATTTTTCCAAATCGATGTTCTATGAATGCTTGTATTTCCTCCAAGTGGATGCTGAGATACTATCTGAGGAATAAAAAAATTTAAAACAGTTTATGATGTATTTCAGTTAACATAATATATTTCAAAATATACTAACCTGAAGTGTCACCTACAGAAGATCTCATGTTGCCTAGATATATCTCCTGAAATTCTTCACCTACCTCCCGTTGCCTATTAGGGGTTGACATCGTATCTATACAAACACAAAAAAGATAAAACAATATTAAATTAATATGAAATATGTGTAAACAGAGGCAAAGAGAATTGAGTAGATACATGATTACTCATCATCTAATCTAAATCAAATTATTCATCAGCACTTGAACTGTTATTGGGAGATAATTGTTCTTCATCATTGTTTATGAAGTCATCATCGCCATGTCGAATAATTGGTCTTTCCACAACTATAGGATCAACGTCAACTATGCATAAAGTAACCTCCTCAATGGTTTCATCCACTCGGACTCCACCGACAATTTCTAGTAAATCTAATTGTGCATTTTCAACATCATCCACTTCTGGTACATCCTATATACACTTATTTTGGACTACTTGAACAACTTTCCAATTGCTACCATATTTGATGTCATCAATGTAAAAGACTTGTTATGCTTGGATAGCAAAGATGAAAGGCTCATCAACATATCAAAAGTATGATGTATGAACGATTTGTATCTTAAATCCACATGTGTCCTATTACTTTTGTTGTTATCCGTGTCAAACCATCTACACTTCAACAAAAAAACATGTCTTCTGTTCGTATATTGAAAATCTAATACTTCGTCTACAACACTGTAGAAATTTTAATCCACACATCTGTTCCCACTGATCTCCCCGGCCACTAGGACTCCACTATTTTGTGTAGCTCGACGATTATCATGTTCTACAGTGTGAAACCGTACCTCATTAACAATACATCCATTGTAAGAGTGCACCTCAGACGAAGGTCCCATTGCAAATGAAAAGAAATCATCGGAGATATCTTCTTTTTTGCGCTGTTGTAGAACCTGATAATTAATTATACATTAAAAATAACTATGAAAAATGAATCATCTCTCAACTTTCAATACTATGTATACCTAGATCTGAACCAATCGGGAAATTTGTGTTGATATCTTATATATAAGTCAGAGGCGCTTTGTGCTTCATGACGAATTAACCTCAAGTGTTGCTTAGAAAATTGATCATTTGAAATTATATCAAAGGATTTATCCTAGAACTTAGAAATTTATAAAGTTTGAAATATACTTGCAGTAATTTGTTATTTCTTTACAATTGTTGAGAATGTACCAATGTGTGATATGCTTTTCCTCCGCTAATAGCATTCATAAAGTTGACGCCCTTAATGGTCGTATCCTATGCCTAAATAATTCAAATTCACCAAATATCTTATGATCGGGAATGTTATCATCATTTCGTTCATCTCTATTGAATCTCATTTCAATCCCACTTAGATATCATGAGCAGAAGTTCCATGATTCATTCATTACATATGCTTCCGCTATAGACCCCTCGGGATGTGCTTTGTTCCGTACAAGTTTTTTTAATGTTCATAAACTTCTTTCAATAGGATACATCTAACTGTAACTAACTGTACCCACCACTTTGGTTTTATATGGTAGATGAACTGCAAGGTGTACCATTACATAGAAGAAGGCAGGCGAAAATATTTTCTCCAACTTACAAAGTATGACTATGATGTCTGCTTGTCGTCTGTTCAAATCACTTACACGTATTGTATTTGCACCTAAGTCGCGAATGAATGTACACAATTCAACAATAGCAGTGGATATGTTCTTCGGTAGGTATGCTCGAATACCAATAGGGAGTAGTCTGTGAAGCAACACATGACAGTCGTATGTTTTCAGCCCCGATATTTTTCCATCTTTTTCATTCACACATCGTGATATGTTATACACGAATTCATCAGGAAATTTCACTGATATCAAATGCTTACAAAACGAAATCCGTTCACCATTAGTTATTTGTACATTGCATGTGGTTTTACAAATCTGTTATCGACCTGTATCAAGTGTAACTCTTTCTTATTTTCAAATCTGGTAAGTCTAATCATGCGTTGGTTGTATCCTTTGTCTTTCCTTCAATATTTAACAATGTGCCCACCAAATTGTCGCATATATTTTTTTTCAATATGCATTACATCCAATTTATGTCGTAAGAATAGTCTGGACCAATATGGAAGTTGGAAAAAAATACTTTTCTTAGTCCAGTTTAGAATTCGTTTTCTTTTTTTTATCTTGCTTCGATGGATGTTTGCTAAGCACAAAAAAGTTCAACGTATTTATTTGTTGTAAGATCTCTTCCCATTCGTTACGATTGGAGGAGGTCTACGTTCAACTTTTTCATCATGTTGCCTACTTTGACACTAACTATGATTCTCTGGAAGATAACTTCGATGTCCCATAAATGATATTTTCCCTCGGACGAATTATCTTCTTTGCATATTGGACATGCTTGATAACCTTTTGTACTCCACCTAGATAGGTCACCGTAGGTAGGGAAGTCATTAATCGTCCATAATAATGTAGCACATAGTTGAAAAACTCACCAGTAACAGAATCATAAGTTCGCACACATTGTCCATAACTCTTTCAACTCTTCAATCAATGGCTGCAAGTAAACATCAATTTTCTTTCCAGGAGATTTTGGACCAAGTATGAGCAAAGACATGAAGAAGTTTGTTTTCTTCATGCATTTCCAAGGGGGCAAATTATAAGTAATTATCACCAAAGGCCACATACTATAAGAAGTACTCATATTTCCAAATGGATTGAACCCATCTGAAACTAATCCCAAACAACATTTTGGGGATCTAAAGCGAAATGAGGAAATTCACAATCAAAATGTTTCCACCCCTCTGCATCAGTTGGATGTCGCAATATATCATCCATTTCAACTCGCTTATCTTTATGTCATCTCATGTCAGAAGCGCCTTCTTTTGATGCAAATAATCGTTTTAATCTCGGTATCAAAAGAAAATGACACAATACCTTATATGGTATTTTTTTTACCCTTGCCATCATCAACTTTGTACCGAGACTCACCATAAATGGGGCATTGTTGCAAATCTACAATCTCTTTCTAATACAATACACAATCATATTTGCACGCATGAATAGACTGATAACCTAGGCCTAAATCACGCAATTTTCGCTTGGCTTCATAAAAGGAAGTAGGTATAGTGGTGTCAACTAGAAACGCTGCTTTTAACAATTCCAGCAACATGTCAAACCATTTGTTACTTCAACTGTTGAGAACTTTGATATGCATCAACTTTACTAAAAAGTTCAAGGACGAAAATTGCGAATAACCAGGGTATAATTCATTACGTGCTTTGGTCATTAAATCCTCGAATAAGTTCGTGGTATCTCTTTCTTGACCATTAGAGGACATTTCATTCTCAATCCCTTCTTCATTTGCATCTTCATTTTCAATTGGAACTTGTAGATCGTTTTTTAAGATTCAACATCTCATTTTCTTCGACAACATTGCCCTTTATACTATCTACTTCAACATTTTGTATTGAATGGGTTGTATGACTTTCAAAACCTCTAGATAAGTTTACTGGCTCTCCATGATATACTCATTCACAGTATGAGGGATATATTCTACATGTTAATAGATGTCATTCCATGATATCTATTTTTTCCCAAATTGAATTCATACAATTCTTGCATGGACATCTTATTCGTCTAGAATCATTAACATGAAACTTTGCCATATCTAAAAACTGGGATACTCCTTCTCTATACTCCACTGATAACTTATTCTTTAGTTTAATCCATTCTTTATTCATCCTTAAAAATAAATCTTTTCTGACCAACTTGTAATCCAAAACAATAACCTGAATTAGAGGACAAATTACAAAGTCTTTATTAAGCATGAATTTTGATAAATTTAATAAACAATTCTAAGTTTATTCGGAGAATTTAAAATTTTAAATAATTTTTAATAGTTGATTTGACCTTTTTTTTGCCCCTAATGTTATTGATTTTTTTTTTCTCTTAAACTAAGTCCAAAATTAAGTAATAAGTAAAAGTGGTCCATTTTTTGCCCCTTGAAAACCAAAGTGTTTTTAGGGTATAGAGTTTAGGGATATAAACATTATAGTAAATTAACAATAACATCCATAATATTAATTACATGTAACATCCATATTCCACAATTCACAATAACATCCATAATCCACCAAATTGCAAAAATTATAACGTAAAAACAACAAATGAGATAGATGCTAAATGACAATAATCCACCAAATTGCATAAATTGTAACATCCATAATAAATTATAACATTCATAATCCACAATTCACAATAATCCACCAAATTGCAGAAATTGTAACATCTATTATAGTAAATTAAGTAATCCCTAACCTTAAGAATTAAATGGAAAAAAAAAAGACTCAATTCACAATAACATCCACAATCCATCATTCATAATTCACATTAGATTACCAACATGCTAGAAATTAAATATTACCAACATTACTAACATGTTAGAAATTAAACATTACCAATATTACCATTATCAACATTAATTACCAACATGCTAGAAATTAAAAACAATGGCTTAAACTAATTCACAAAATAAGAGAAAATAAATGAAATGGATGTGCACAAACCTTGTTGAAAGCTTGAAAAGAACAACAAATCTGCAAGCAATGAAGGAGGAAGGCGGCGGCGGACGGCGGCACGAAAGGGGAAGGAGAAGACGACGGGTGGCGACGCGAAGGGGGAAGGGGGAGCGGCGGGGGAAGAGGCAGAAGGGGGAAGGGAAGGAGAAGGCGGCGGCACGACAGCGTGAAGGGGGAGAGGTGGCACGGGCGAAGGGGAAGGGAAGGGGGAGCGGCGGCTAGGGTTTTAATCTTGAGAAGAAGGGGAAACTTAAGGAGAATGATCTGGTTTTTACCAGATCCAATCTCCTGACACTGGTCGATGGGCGTCGGGAGATCCGTAGGAACTCCTGACGAGTTGCTTTAGGTGTCGGGAGTTCCTAAGGAACTCTCGACAGGCCTTTACGATGTCAGGACTTCCCTATCTCCCGACGACCGAGCTCCCAATGACCGATTTAGGAGTCGGAAAAGCTCATTTTTCTTGTAGTGTGACGATGGAACTGATGAATGCAGATTTGATCGACATTGGACCTTGTTCACCTGCTCTAAAGAAGATGGAGATGTTGAAGAATGGTGAGATCCTCCACAAACGGAGTTGATGACGAAGCTGACGAACGAAGCTGAGACAGTGAGATCTACACCTTCATGAACGAAATGAGAAAGGAGATAAGTGAGATTTGGTCCAATGGAAGAGAGCTTGGAGGAGAGAAGTGAGAAAAGGAGAGAGAAGAAAGATAGAGAAATGAAAGAGATGAAAATTTTTTATTAAAGAAAAAAGATAAATGGGCATCTTCAATGTCGGTTTTAAACTGACATTTTACCCTAATTAAAATATATCTTTAATGTCGGCTTAAAACCAACGTTAAAGATCTTTTTTTTAACCGACATTATACATCCATTTTTAGTTTTTCCAACTGATATTAAAGTCCAAATTTTTTGTAGTGACAACTAGAGAAACTAAGAAGGAAATTATGTGGAGAGTGATTATTTAACTTCATTTTTAATTTACTTCTAGCTTTCTTTTTGTTTATTTCTTCGACTTCTTCTCCTAGTTTGTGAAGTAAGTATTTTTAATTTATTTTTCTTCTTCTTTTTAAGTTTGTTATTTTATTTCTATACATTTAGTTGTCATGTTTCAATTACTTTTAGTTTATGCATTTTAATTTCCATGTTTTAATTACTTTTATACATTTAGTTTAAATCATTCTTATTTTTGTTTTACTTTCTTTATTTTATATTTATTTTATTCATTTTTGAAATAATTTATGAATCTTAAGTAAACATTTTAAACTTTACTTGTTGGGTTGTTTAAATTGTGATACAAAATTTCTGTCAACAAATTTTCTAGATCCGCCACTACTGTGACTGAGACGTTTTGATAACAAAGTCGTAGAATTTTATACATTTTTTACTAACACGTTTATAAAAAAGATATTTATGCTTAAATTCCTAAATCACATCTTCTTTTTTTTTTTTACCATGAAATAAATTTTACCATGTTCGCATTTCCATGTTGATGAACCACTATAAAAGATTTTCCACCGACGACGGGACAAAGCAATTACAATAAGAAAAAAAACCAAAACGGAAAATACAAACACTCTAGAAATTAGGCCATCGCCGTCGTCCATCATCTGATTTTATCACCTCTCAGCTCCTGAAATATTGATTCAATCAATGTTTTCCTGTCTCCCTCTTTGTACCAAATTAAAGTATTTACCTTTTAACGTTTCAAATGTTTTTTTTTTTTCTTTCTGTTTAAAAAAATTATTGGGAGATTAGAGATTAGGAACTTGTAACTTAAGGTAACGAGTTTGACCAATTAAATATAATATTGGTGTTAATCGGTCTAATAATTAACTGATGAACAAAAGCTTTATTTAATGAAAATAATGTTGATATGGTCATCGAGTTACATTGGTGAAGGTTCATGGAAAGGAAAATAAGTTTGAAAATAAGATTAATAATGCTGATATGTTAGAGTAAGAACCAACATTGTAACACCCATGTATTCCAATAATCAACATGAGTCTTATAAAATTTTTCAGAGGTCATCTAACATAGATTTGTTTAAAGCTTGTTAGGGTGTTCGTTATTGTAGTATGATTGGCTTATTTATTACAGGCAAAACTTGAATGAGTACATATTTCTATAACATGTTCCTTGTTGTGCTAATCTACATTGAGATTAGTTTCTTATATGGTGTTATGTGTTGTGCATATTTGCTAGTGTGCCTTCCTATCCTCAGCGGCATATTTTGCAATATGTTAGGACATTGTCGAGGATATTGTATAGTGATAGACATAAAATTATGCTGAATTTTTTTTCTTTATCTGTCAACAAGATTTTGCAAATTTTGTAACCTACTATCTTTTTCCCTGCAAATTTGATTTATTCTTTTCTTGAATATCTTCTCAAAGCTATCTTATATATTGTGATTCTGTTCAATTTTAGGGTTGGCTATTTTGAAGATTCTTTAAAGTCGATCCTCTTGTGTGTTTTCTCTCTCAAATCACAAGTGTGTCAATCTCTCATTGGAGAAGATTGTATTGTTGTAGATCTTGAAACTTACTCTAGATCGTGGTGGTTTATTCTTCAAACTTATGGGAGTCTAAGTTCATCAAGTGGAGTGTCTTCATTTGAAGCTGGAAAGATAAATGTTTGGTGATAGGGAGTAGGGGAACCTATGTGATCATTCACTAATATTCTTTTACTTAAAGGGAGTCTAAGTATGTTGAATGTGAGATGATCTCACACTTAGGGGAAGTTTAAGTTTCATTGAGAGAGGGAGTTCTCACACTTAGGGAGAGCCTAAGTGATCGTTCATTGAGAGGGAGTCTCACATAGATAAATACATCATTGTAATTACTTAACTTTATATTAGTGAATATATCTTTGGCTCACTACCTCCTAAACATAGGTGGTATTGCACCGAACTGAGTTACCAAACTCTGTGATCTTTTTTGGCTTTAATTTTCTATATTTATCTATGATGTTTGTGGAAATGCTATAACATCATATGTAACATGTTTTGTCATGTGTTAGATAACCTTTATTTCAAAGCTAAGTACGATTAACTTAAAGAAAGGTACACCTTGTTGGTATAAATAGTAGCTTTTAGTTCTTTCTAGTCTTTCTTAATCTTACCATGCTTTCTTTTCTTCAGAATCTCTCAATTCACATGCGCATGCATAAAATGGTTGATGTATCTTTTTACTTTGAAATTTTAATTTCATTAAAGTTCTACCAATGACTTAGACGTAGTTAATTAATTGGGATTGCTATAACTTTTAAAATAATTACTAGCAACTATACTTTTAGAAAAATTAATTTTAATATTAACATATAAGTGCGATAAATTTTCAATTTTAGACCATAACCCGAGTTGGTTATAATATATGTTCAGTAAATAAATACTGAAGTTTTGTGTTTTACATATAATAAATAAAATTATTTGTTTAGCTATTTATATAATTTTTCATTTTCTAAATAATTGTTTAAAATTTTATATTTTGTACTCTCTTTATTAAATTGTTAAGTATTAAGGAAAATAGTATAATTTCTTTTTAAGGAAAATGATGCATTCAACGTATCAAAAATCAGGAGATAGATTTTGTTAGGTGAGAATATATATATATATATATATATATAGCCAATCTACTAATTATTAAACCAAACCTAAATATCTAACCAATTAATTATTAAAACACATTGAAAATCTTCCCAAAGTCTGCAACTAACCCCACGAAAAATAATTATAAATATCTGCATTTTCTTACAAAAATTAAGATACACACATCCAACATCTAAATTCAAATACAATATAATCAAATAAATCATAAAATAATTATTTTAACACACAAACTAATATAACAATCAAATCAACTAAAATTCAAAATAAACATAAGCATTTAACACCTTAAAAACACTTTTATCTATAATACTCCTACCAGAAACCTTCAATACCCTTCAATACCCATCGTTTCATCTTTCATCTCTAGCCAACATAAACCTTTGATTCGAAAACCATGTACGGATTTCCATCTAAAGCTTCTATAATCTAAAACCGATGTGACGAGACTTAACCACAAAATCCAGTTGCTGAGATTAGCAGTTGGTGGCATAACTACCACTGCGGCCGCAGGTGCAAGATCTACAAGATTGACATTTCATAACTTCCTCTTCCGCCATACTTTCAATCAACCGAAATCCACTACTAGGATTTATACAGTGGACCCCACCACCACCGGTCGGAAAGTTGCTTCCACCAATATGATTTCCATCTTGATCAACCACTACGAAGAAATTTTCGCCGCCGGAGCCTCCACCATTCACCCGATTCACATATTGTCTCCACCGATAATACAAAGCTACAATAAAAAAAACCAACATGACAAACATACCCGCTAACATCAACACTGCAAAAACTATCGGAAACACTGTGAACATTAGGTCATCACGGTCGTTCATCATCTCTAATAATTATCACCTCTCAGCTGCTACAACGATTAATTTAATGGTTCTTTGTCTCCCTTTTTATAACAAATGAAAGTATTTAGATTTTAACGTTTCAAATGTTTTTTTTTTTCCTTTTGTTTAAAAAATTGCATCTTGTGTGATTAGTTGACTTGAAAAATTTGAGGGATTAAGAACTTGTAAATTAAGGTAATGAGTTTGACTAATTGAATATAATATCATATGTGTTGCTCGGTCTAATAATTAACTGATGAAGAAAATGTTTGATTAAACATACTTGATAGTATAATATATACAAGATTCTTATGAGAATGTTGACATGGTCATCCAATTGATGATTTTGGTGAAGTTCAAGGAAATAAGAAGTTTCAAAATGTTGATATGTTTGGGTACTCATTCAAATGCTCATATGTTTAAAAAAAAAAAAACAAACAAACCTTCCACCAATATCACATAAATAAGTAGAAAAAAACAGAAAAATTATATAAAATAATAAAATAAAGAAAACAAGAATTAACATAGAAAAACTTCAAACGAAAGAAAAAACCAATAAAAAAAACCACTCTGCAAAATTATTACAATCACTTAGAATTCTTTTCCCAACCATAGTTATGAGCACCTCTCTCAAAAGTATTATACCAATTACACAATTGAGCTAGTATACCAATTGAAAAAAGGATTAATTATCTGACATGCTATGGACAAGTTACACACAATGTTACAACAATCTCAAGAACATGGCAATAAACAATGATAATAAAGTAATAGAACAAAATACAATGTTTGGTAACCCAATTTGGTGCAATATCACCTATGTCTGGGGGCAATATCCCTTTGAAAAGATATTTCACTAACTACTTGGTGAAAAGTTCTTAACTTTTAAATAAAAGAAAAAGAAAAGTGGGGAATCCCACAGTGGTTGGGACAACAAGAAGATGTCTCCTTATTTACCCCACATTTCCTTGTGGCTTTGGGACCCAAGGAGTACCCAAGTTTTTAGAGAGTAGGGTTTGATGGTTTTTTCACATGTGCCACCGTCCGTTCGATCGGGTGAGGCATGCGGAATAATATTTTTTTATTATTAAAAAAAACTTTCCTTTAATTAAGTTTTCAAATTCTACTAATTAATCATCCACTTTTGCCCGTCAACACGTGCATGTTATTCTGTTTTCCGTGTTCATCGTGTGCGAGATCTCCATTTTGCACGTTCACCGTTGGCCTTCACGGACTATAAATAAGTTTTGTTTCGGTTCTTCAAAAAAAGGGGATTGAAAATACTCGTAGTTCTTCCATCATTGGGTTTTCTTTTGTCAACCGCATATTTTCATTTCCTACATTTTTCGAAAACAATTTATAAGGGTATGAACATTTTCGATCGATTTCTAGTGCAATTATGATCGAGACAAATTTAATCTAGGTTGTTTTATCTTGGGACGAGATGGCATTCTTTCTTAACTACTTACACAAAATGTAGAGCCATGAAACGTCTTAAAGAGAGTGTGATCTGCGATCCATCCTTTCACAAGTTTATGTTTTATAGGTTTTATTTGTTGCTACTAAATTTTAAGCTTCTGTTCCTATCATTTTTTGTCGGGTAGCCATTCCAACAATTTTAAGATGCCTTATCTGCCACTGTACGTGATGTCCGTATCAACACAAAATGACATTCTGTCCATTGATCTCAACCGTATTTTTCGATTTGAATGGGCACATTTTAAACGTTGGAAGCAAAAGATGATGTTCTTCCTCACCGTGAAGAAATTTGTTGATGCCTACACCATGGAGAAGTCAATTGTCCTACAAACGGATCCGACCGAACAACAGATCAAAGATACTACTATTTGGGAACAAAATGATTTTCTTTGTAAAAATTTTATTTTAAATGGTTGGACTGATGATCTATATGACTATTACAGCATAATGACCATAGCAAAGAAGTATGAGATGTCTTGTAGAAAAAATACGATACGAAGTGGCCGGTTGGAAAAAGTATGTTGTCAACCGTTATTTAAACTTCCAAATGTTAAATGAAAAATTTTTGGAAGCTCAATCCCATGAATTGCAGAAGATTGCTCATGAAATCATTAGTAAATGTATGCCCTAAATGAAGAATTTCAAGTTGTTGTTATTATTGATAAGTTACCCTTATGTGGAAGGATTCTAAAAATACACTGAAACATAAAACCAAGGAATTTTCCTTGAAAAGTTTGATAACACGTCTGAGGATAAAAGTCAAAAGAATCATAAATCCCTTCAGAAGAAACGATAAAATTTCTTTACTTTAACATAAGAAGCCTGGACATATGGCCAGGATCTATAGAAACAAGCATCGTCTTACTACACAGGAAAACCTAACTGAAGAAAAATTAGTTGCCATGGTCATAGAAGTAAATGTGATCGAGGATTCTGAGGGGTGGTGGCTAGACATTAGCGCTACGCGTCATGTCTGTTATGACCATTGTTTATTTAAATCATATTCTGAAACTAAGGATAGAATTATAATGTTGAAGGATCATCACTCAACAATAGTTTCTTAAATTGGCGAATAGAGCTAAAGTTTATCTCTAGAAAGACTGCCATTCTGAAGAAAGTTCTATACACTTTGAAAATGAGAAAGAATCTAGTCTCACGCTATCTCCTCAACAAGGTTGGCTTTACTCAGACCATAGGAGCTAACTTTATACTCTCACTAAAAATAATATCTTTGTAGGGAAGGGATAAGCAACTAATCTGTTGTGTTCTTTTAATGTTTAGCATTCTAGGCTTTGTCATGTTAATAAATGAATAATTAGTAACATAAGTAGGTTGGAAATAATTCTTAAATTATCCAAGAATGAATTTGACAAATGTGAATATTGTAGTCAGGCTAAAAAAACTAAGACTTTGCATAGATTTGTTTTTAGGGAATTTAAGCCTCTAGATTTGATTCATTCAGACTTATGTGAATTTGATGGTGTCTTGACTATGAATAGTAAAAGATGTTTTATTACTTTTACTGATGACTGCTCTGACTTCACGTTCGTATATTTGTTGATAAATAAAAGTGATGCTTTAGACATGTTCAAATTGTTTGTGATTGAAATAGAAACCTAATTTATCAGAAAAGTTAAGAGACTTCATAATGATAGAGTAACTGAATATGACTCAGATATTTTTAATAAATCCTATAACTCGCATGGAATAATTTATGAAAAGACGGCACCTTATTCTCTTGAAATGAATGCAAAAACTGAAAGAAAAATAGAACTCTATCTGAATTAGTAGTTACTATTTTACTTAATTCAGGAGCTACATTTTATAGATAGGGTGAAATTATCCTAACTAGATGTTATGTACTTCATAGAATATCAAAGTCTAAAAACACAACTTCACTGTATGAAGTCCTTAAGAATAAGAAATTGAACTTGTCATATTTTGGAACTTGGAAGTGTCTAGCCTAGGTAAGAATACCATATCCTAAAAGAAGGAAGTTTGCTAATAGAGCCTATGAATGTGTCTTTATAGGATATGTAGTAATAAGTAAAGCCTATAGGTTCTATAACCTAATAAATCAAGTGATTATAGAATCAAATGATGTTGAATTCTTTGAGGATAGATTTCCCTTTAAATCAAGGAATAGTGGGGGCTCGAGATCTAGTAGTCTACCATTAACTACAAATCAAACTTTAAATGAGGAAGCAAACTCAGAGCCCAGAAGAAGCATAAGAACTCGTACTGTTAAGAAATTTGGGGATGACTTCCAAACCTTCAATGTAGAAGATCCTAAGAACCTAAAAGATGTCTTATCCTCAGTAGATGCCAAGTTTTGGCAGGAAGCAATAAATGATGAAATTGACTATCTTGAGTCAAATAGGATTTAACATTTGGTAGACTTACCTCTTGGTTGCAAGGCAATATGATGTAAATGGATCCTGAGGAAGAAACTCAAACCTGATGGAACAATTGACAAATACAAAACTAGACTTGTAGCTAAAGGGTTTCAAACAAAGAGAAAACATAGACTTCTTTGACACCTTCTCCCCTATGACTAAAATTACCTCAATCTATGTGTTGTTTCTTCTCACTGCCTTAACAACCTTGTAGTACATCAGATTAATGTAAATATTACATTCCTAAATGGTGAACTTGAAGAAGAGATTTACCAGGAATAACCCGAAGGCTTCATAATCCATGGTCATGAAAACAAGGTATGCAAGTTAAATAAATCTCTTTATGGCTTGAAACAAGCTCCTAAGCAATGGCATGAAAATTTTGATAATCTAGTCATATCTAAAGGATTCAAATTTAATGAAAGTGACAAATGAATCTACTATAAGTTTGAAAACAATCTATGAACTATCATATTTTTGTACGTAGATGATTTGTTAATATTTGGATTGAACTTGCATGTTATAAATGATGTGAAATCCATGTTGAGTGCAAACTTTGATATGAAAGACTTAGGAGAAGCATATATGATCTTAGGCATAAAAGTGATAGGTCTAAAAAGGGAATTTCTTTGGGTCAATCTCATTATATTGAAAAGATTCCAAAGAAATATAATTACTTTGAATGTAAACAAGCATGTACTCCTTATGATCCTAGTGTTAAGTTGCTCAAGAACACCGGTAACAGTTTTAATCAATCCGAGTATGTGAGCATCCTAGAGAGTCTCAGATATACTGTTTGTTGGGATTGTGCCCTAAATCTCTCTTGTATTCTCGTAGTTTGTAAACATTGTATAAACAAATTGTTATTAATAAAATAATTGTTATTTTATGAGCATTTACTCAATTCAATAAACTAAGATCCTAGGTTATTTTATGTAATTTAAATATGTATGTAGAGACATACAAATGGATCATGTTTAATGATAACCTAAACAATCTGTAGTAAATAGATAAGGTTTGGTACCTTATCTTGGTGACACTACGGATACGGCCTACTTTGTAAATGTTACAAGTGTTATAAAGTGTTATAAATGATCTGATCCTGATCATTCATGTGGACACATGTGAGTAAGAGTATTATATACAAAGAGTTTGTATAAGATTGGATCACAAAATGACTAGTCTCATTATATAACGCTGTTAATAGTAGAGACTTACATTTCACTAGGATGACCATAGGTGGCATGACCTGAATCCTGAGTGAGTTGTGAACTCCTACCTATGAAAGTAGTCCTTTGATTTGCATAGGTGAAAGTGCGTAGATCGCTGACTCAATATGCCTACAATTTGGGGGATTTGTTTGATTGTGGAGTTGGGAACATAGCTACACGAGACAAAATTCAATCTTTCCCTGGTATCGAGGTATGTAGATAAATTGCTCCCTTAAGGGTTGATTCCAAGACTTGAACAATATCGTGTCACACCCTCTCCTGGCCTGGAGGGGTTAAGTCATAGTTGGACTTTGACTTATTATTCATTAGAGGAATCAGTGATACTTAAGGAGTTAGAAGTAGGGGCAAAATGGTAATTTTGGCCCAATTGTACTTACAAGCAATTGGTGAAGGGTCACGCACTGTTGACTGATTATAACCAATTGACACAGAAATATATTTGTAGTGCAGCTGTCGGTCTTTAGTAGAATGTCCAACAGTTAATGGATGTTGAATAATTTAATTAAAGAAGATTAATTAATTATTCAAGTACCATTGGAATTTCAATGTACAAGTCCATGAGGTCCCATTTGTTGCTCAACAAGGATTTAATGAGAATCAATTTTGGATTAATTTGAATTGTTCAAATTAATTAAGGGAATTAATTATATGTGATATATTTGATTTTTTATTTGATTATATATGATATAATTACTATAATATATTTGATACATTATTTGAGATGAAATAAATATTTCAATTTGATACTATAATGTGAGTCTTTTCACACCTTAATTCTCTTTTTTCCATTTATGATTGCATGTTGTAAATTTATGACTATGCATAATGTTTGTATCCTATAATTTTGATTCTGTGAAAATAAATCTTGGACCGATCTCCACGCTTCATTGTGTTTTCTTTCTCAACCGCATGTTTTTCTTTCCTAGTTTTCTATGCACAATCTAGAAGGTGTGAGCATTTCTGATCTGTTTCGGTGCAATTTCAATCGAGACAAATTTAAGCTGGGTTGTTTTATCTGGGACAACATGGCATTCCTTCCGAACTGCTTGCACAAAGGATAAATCCGCGAAATGTCTTAAAGAGAGCCTAATCCGCGACTCAACCTTTCACAAATTTCTATTTTACGAGTTTTGTTCGTTGCTGCTAATTTATGAGCTTTGTTCCTGTCATTTTTCATCAAGTAGTCGTTCCAACACCAATAGCTAAGCAATTACAATATTTTACTTATTTGTATACACTCTACAAAAACAGTGTTTCTTGACGTTTTTAAATGTCAAGAACCACTTTTCTTAATGTTTTAAAAAAGTCAAGGAAGCCAGTGTCAAGAATGTCAATTTTCTTGACGTTTTAAAAAGGTCAAAAAAAGTGACACTTGACATTTAAAAAATGTCAAAAAACACCGACACTTGACATATTTGAAATGTCAAGAATATGAGTGTTTTTATCAGGAAAAAACGTCAAAAAAATTTTAACTTGACAATAAAAAAAGTCAAGATATATCATACTTGACATATTAGAAATGTCAAGAATATGGAAATTTTTGACCCGTTAAACATGTTAAGAATATCTATAATCTTGACAAGGAAAAAACATCAAGAAATTTGTTTGTAATTTTTTTTCAAAAAATTGTAATGTTGACGTTTTTACCTATAATTGCTCATGTATTGTAATCCAACAACCACATTTGGTATATATATGACATACGTTCATCAATCAAATAAACAATACACACATTTAAATCTTATATATCAACCAAATTTCCACCAATATCTCTTTACAAAAACTTCACTTCTTTAACATTGTCAATATTACAACCTCATAAAATATTTCTAAGTTAAAAGAATATGGAAAACCCCATATGAACAATTCCAATATTATAGTCAACCTTATATGAACAATTTCAAAAGTATAACAACTATCAACCCCCATATGAACACATTTCCTATTGTACAATCAACACCCTCATCCCCTCTAAGAAGAATTTAAAAAAATTACACCTATCAATCCCGTATGAAGTAATCCTAGCCAAGTCTCGCTCACTATGCTCATGACTCCATAAGAATAACATAGCCCACCTTGAATTCATCTCTTTGAGCACATACATCAATGAAATAATATTCCAAAACTACAACATATAGATTGAAATAACTTAAAATTACTAAACTTAAGTACCACAACCTACAAAGTCTTAAAACTTAAAGAACAAGCAAGAGTGGCAAAAAGAACATGCACACAAGATCTAGAAAGATGAACACACACAATTGTAGTCCTCGTGTCCTATAATCCATTCCTGTATCAAATGTCACAAATTTACACAAAACCCAAGGATAATTCAGTAGGTAAACAATTTTAGATGTAAATGCAATGTGAATATTATTCTTTCCAAATTCATGCTAATAGATATATAGAAGTTAACACTTAAAACTCAAGTACACACCTCGCATACATCATCTGGTACTAGATAACCACGTCCTCTATAAGAACAAACAAAGAGAAGATGTCAAGATATAAACTAATTAGTTTATAACAACAAACGAAGGCAATGAGGTTTATTTGTAGTACTCTAGATTAACTTATCATATTTTTTTTTCCTAGGAATTGTAATTTTCTTACATGATTGATTTAATTAAGTTGAAAATTCTTCTCATCCATTCTATTTTTAGGATTTGGCTAGTATTATACTAAAGGATACCTTTCTTTGGAAGTTGAAGTTGCTCAAATCAACTACTGCTTATGCTAATTTTCGTCTCCATGTTGTTAATGTCGAAGATATAAAGGAACGTTCAAATTCACCATTTTATGTAATTTAAATACCTTATTATGTAATCTAAATAAGGTCTAGTTATATAATCTAAATACCATGTTATTGCATAATAGTTTTTCTTTGTCCTTTCCTATTTTACCCTCTTCCAAGTCAGATTCACCATTCTCAAAATACTTCATCTCTACTTACAACCTACATGAGAGCCAACAAACAAAAATAATAATAAATATGGATCTAACTTTAATTTTATACATTACCATATATTTAAAGGGCGAAAATAATAAAACTATTTGAGATAGAAAGAATGAATGAATCTCGATTCCAAAGAAATGCTTAATATGAAGAACAAAAAATAATGAATCTCTACTTATCTTCTTCTTTAAGCTTCATCTGTTACTCTGCAAATCAACGAAAACACCATTTTATAATCAAATCACAATGTTTTTAAAGCATCGAGTTGAATCGAGTAAAGATTAAGACTCATCAAGTAGTATCGAGTCAAGATTAATACTCATCGTGTAGCATCAAGTCAAAATTAATACTCATCAAGTTGCAATGAGTAGACAATAGAAACTCATCGAGTTACATCGAGTAAAGATTAATACTCATCGAGTAGCATCGAATCAGGATTAATACTCATCGAGTTGCATCAAGTAGACAACAGAAACTCATCCAGTTGCATCGAGGAAAGAACAAAAACTCATCGAGTAAAGAACAGAAACTTATCGAGTTGCATCGAGTCAAGATTAATACTCATCGAGTAGCATCAAGTCAAGATTAATACTCATCGAGTTGCATCGAGTAGACAATAGAAACTCATTGAGTTGCATCGAGTAAAGATTAATACTTATCAAGTAGCATTGAGTTAAGATTAATACTCATTGAGTAGCATCGAGTAGACAATAAAAACACATCGAGTTGCATCAAGGAAAGAACAAAAAACTCATCGAGTAAAGAACAGAAACTCATCGAGTAAAGAAGAATACTCATCGAGTAAAGAGGAATAACTATCGAGTAAGAGAGAAAAATAGAGAAACTCTCAGTGAAGAGAGAGAGAGAAAAGTTTTCCTCACCTTTCTGATCAACAAAGCCTGAAAGAAGTTGTGCCATACACGTGTTTGAAGAATGATTTGCAATAATGCTAAACAAGAAGAATGATGATGAACAAGAAAAATGATGAACAACAAATTTCATGATTTGCAGTAATACTAAAGCAAAATGAAAAGGAAATTGAAGAGAATAGTAGAAGATGATATACCTTTAGAGAACTGAGAGTGAGAAATGGTTTAGAGATTAAGAATGGATGTTAATGGATGAAGACGACAAAATAAAAGAGCTTTACCCTATTTTTCCATCAAAATCCGTAGCATTGCAACGCTATTGCATGAGGCGCACACGTTTTTTATTTTTCCGTCAAAATTCCTAACATTGCAATGCTACTTTTCAATGTTGCAATGCTGCCCTGTCTATTCTAGTATTCTCGACATTTTTAAAACGTCAAGAAACCCTTAATTGAACTTGACATTTTT
This sequence comes from Benincasa hispida, assembly GCF_027475165.1. NCBI lineage: Eukaryota > Viridiplantae > Streptophyta > Magnoliopsida > Cucurbitales > Cucurbitaceae > Benincasa > Benincasa hispida. The sequence goes on from NC_143480.1 coordinate 48,175,512, forward strand.
AAAACATCAAGTATTGTATTTTCTAAAAAAAAAAAATGAACGACCTTTGCTTTTCTAAAATAATTCTTGAAATTTTTCCTTTAAAATAACCCATTTCTTGACATTTTTTTTCCATAAAAACACCAAGTATTTAAAATTGCAAACGTCAAGAAAGGTGGTTTTTCTTGTAGTGCGTAATATAAGGTTTTAGGTGACTCACAAACAGTCTAACTTATTGAAAAGATACTTAGGCTCCTTAAATGTGAGACTCCTTCTCAATTATAACTTCTATCTTTATAATATCAAATGAAGATCATTTCATTTTATGAACTTAGGCTCCTCATAAGTCTAAGAATTCTCATGTAACGAATAATGTTTTAAGATGATCTTGAGAAACACCTTAATATCAATCTACAATACTTTTTGTTTCGCAAACAATATCATTTCACAAACAGTTTAACTTATATTTGTTTAATTTGTAGTATGTAAAGGTAAAATCTCTAATATATATTCCTTTTATTCTTTCTCTCAAACGTTACAATAAGTTTAAGTCTTCTGAATCTTCTTACAACTTTAGTTCTGAAGTCTTCAAGAGCTTAGAGCCTTAGTCTTCCAAGTCTTCAATCTTTAGATCTTTAGTACTTGGGGGTTATAGTCTTCAAAGCTTGAGAGCTTAAAGAGCTTTAGTCTTTCAAGGTTGAGAACTTTGGTGCTTCAGTCCTTTGGAGCTTGAGAACTTGGGATATTCAAATTTCAATTCTGTAGAACTTCAATCTTTAGAGCTTCTGATCTTTAGAGCCTCCTATCTTCAAAACATCCAATCTTTAGAACTTTTTCTCCCCCTTAAAATGGATTTTTTTAAATAATAATGTAATTTAATTAAATATTGACAAAAATAGGGTGGGTTGAAAAGTATTGACAAGTTTAAAGTTACTAAATCACATACCTTGTACACGATTTAGCGTTAATGTAATCCCTATCCATGTTTTCACGATAAATCTGTATGGGGTACACGATTTAGGTGCCACGCAGGCAAAAAAAAAAACTATCTAACAAAAAAAAAACAACCAGCAAGCCGTTCTTGTCAAAATCATGCAAAATCGTGGACACCATCCAAGATTTGGGGAGAGAAATTTAGAGAATTTAATTTGAGAGAGAATTTGATTTTAGAAGAAAAATTTGTAGGGATTTTTTTAATCTCAATCTCTATGATCTAATTTTATAGAGAATTTGGAGAGATGTTATAAGATTTTTTCATTACTTTAGTCATCTATATGATATGTAATACAGGTCTACTGTTTTAATCCCTCCATATTTCTCCCTTTTTTCTTCTTTTTCTTCTTTTTCTTCTTTTTCAAATTATGTGGTCTTCAAATTTTTTTTATCAAAACATTTTTGTGTTTTGTTTGAAGGAGTTGAAGGAATTTAGCTTTTGTTTTCATCATCTTATAATTCTAAATTAATGTAGTTTTGAAGGTTTTATATAGTTGATATAGGCAAAACACCAAACATAATTGCTATGTTTGTTTCTTCTTCTTCCTTTCTCTCTTTGAAATCTTGAATATTTGTGAATGCCTTTTTTTTGTTTCACAATAATCGAAAGAGAAGAGAGGGGACTACAAATTGTTTTCTTCTTTGATTTGCATGAGTAAAAATATGAATTTGGTAAAGTGGTTTGATAAAGAAAATACACTTAAAGGGAGATATGTGGCATTAGTATATGTCTACACGCATTTCACATGTGAAGGCAATGGATTTAACAGAAAGCTAAAACTAAGGTTGATTATTCTTTATTTATTTTTTTGCATTTATGAATATTTCAAAAGAAAAAACTAAGTATCTAGATTTAGCCTAACACTAAAATTGAGGCTAATTATTCTTTATTTATTTTTTGTATTTACGAATGTTTCAAAAAAAAAATAGAAAACTCGTGTACCTAGTACACGAGTTCCACATGGTCAACAACCTGGCAGCAACGTGAAAAGGTGTTTGAAAGGGGATAAACTTGTGTACCTGGTACACGAGTTTTCTATCTATTTTTGTCAATATATTAACCTACCTTAAATCACAGATTCATTATTTTGTCAATATTATTAAAACCATTTTTTTCATAACTACCCTATATTTGTCATTTCTTTTTAAACATACGATAACTCTTGACCATGACACTTTAAAATGAAAGGCAAGACTTCTATTTATAGAACTTTCATGGGCCTTGAGTAGGCTTGGGCCTAGTTGATTTATGGGATTGGCCCTTGGGCCAAATTAATTGGGTTTTGGGCCAGATTGCCCTATTTTTGGGCTCAGTTGAACATGAACCCATATTTAATTGGACTAAATTAATTAATTTGATCCAACGATTAAGATGAAAATACATGGTATTACTAGGACTCGTCAACTTTCTTTCTTCAAATTCATTTTTGGGACGTGTATTAGCTTTTAATTAACCCAAAAATTGATAATTTGTAATCTCATCATTAATTTTGAGAAATGACGTGACAATTTGTGATTGTTCAAAATTTTTTAATCAATAAATACGATCAACATATTTGTGGTTTACGACCAAACACAAGACAATGACATAATATTTTTTGTAAAGCATCTCAAGAGACAAAATGCAGGACATCTCAAGGAACAAGATTACCAAAGAACCAGACCTAAAAACTATAGTCAACACCAAGGCTCTAACTTCAAACTTAAAGTACTTCCTATTGCGATGATTTAAACCAAATGTCTAAGTTTCTTTTCTAGTGCTTGGAGCCATTGTTTTTTTCTTTTCTTTTTTTCTTTTTTTCTTTTTAATTTTTTTAATATGAAACAACTATATTTCTAATATTTCATCAAAATTCAATACACGTGGAGTAAGGATCTAACATGATTTCGTGGATGGATTTTTTTAGCCTAGCATTATCAGAAAAAATTATAAAAATTATGGAAAGTAATTGGACAGGAATACTAAGCAAAAATCAAGAACTATAAAATGTTAATCAATAAAATAGGATTTTGAGAAAGTTTGTGATCAGGGTCCGAGACATGTCGTAGAGACGTCCTCTTAAAATCAACTTTTTGTCATCTTTAAATTCATTAAAAAAAAATCCTTTTAGAATTTCAATAGTATAAAAATTCGTTTAAAAATATAAATTAAACACTGAATGATTTTGAGTTATTAAATATATATTTTATTTTGATTTTAAACTCGATAGATGTGATTTTAATTATTTAAATTCAATTCCCAAACATGAACAAAATAAAATTAATACTTTGAAAGATGCATTCGATTGTATTTTGGGAAAATCATTCCTTGGATATTTTCTAAAATATTGCCCTTCAATTATATATTCTAAGTTTTCTTTCAACTTTCTTAGTTAATTACCTTAACCCCCAATAAACCTAAAACTGTTTGTTTTGAAAATTATTTAGGTCCCCTTTAGTAATTATTTTATTTTTAAAAAAAAAATAAAAATTAAGCTTATTTCATCTATATTTCTTACAATGATTTGCATCTTTATTAAGTATAATTATTGAATTTTTAGTCAAATTCAAAAAACAAAAACAACTTTTTGTAAGTTATTTTTTTTATTTTCAAAATTTGGCTGGTGAAAAGTAGATAATAAAAGAAGAAATTTGGAGGTGAAAGTAATATTCATAAACTTAATTTTAAAAAAACAAAATGATTATCAAATGAAACCTTAGTTTGTAGAGTTGTTAAATAAACCATTTATTTAGAATGCAAAGTTATTTAAATAATGTGATGTTATGAAGTTTGTGTTTATTATGATTGCTGAATTTTAAAACTACGAAAGTAAGAATATAACAGCCGAAACTGGATTATCCCCATTTCTCGAATTACCTATTGTGTTAAAAAATAGGAAGGAAAAATTTTGTCTGAGCCCGGGTTCGAACCGGGGACCTCTAGTGTGTGAGACTAGCGTGATAACCAACTACACCACCCAGACCTTTTGTTTGCATATGTATAACATTTTATAAATTTGAAGTGTTGAGATGAGAGAGATGAATACTCTTTATAATGAATATAATTTGTTAAATTCCTTCTTAACCTTGTACCTAGTTATTCTTTTTTTTTGGAGAGAATTAATGCTATAATATTAATAATTAATGTCGCTATTTGATTTTTTAAAAAAGAGTAAGCATATTTTTTCATTATTTCTTATCATAATTTTCATCTTTTTTATCTAAATGAGTTGACTTTTAGTCAAATTTCAGAAAAATAATATTTTTATAAACTACGTTTTTATTTTTTATTTTTTAATTTGGCTTCGATTTAGTAAACATTGTTAAAATGTAGATAACAAAATAATCCATTTAGAGATAAAATGAATGTCTATAGGTTTAATTTTCAAAAATAAAAAATAAAAAATCAATTGGTTATCAAACAACTAAGTTAAATGGATATTTTGCAATTGTTAAATTCATCATTTAACAAACTCAAAAACATAAGTTAATAGGTTGGGATAACTTTATTTAGATCAAAATCTAAATATTCATCTTCACTTGTTAGTCAAGCAAAAACTAATATTAATCGAAGAGAAAATGATATTATATGAAAGTTTGAACTAATATCATATCAAATCACTAATTAACTTAAAAACTTAAGTTCATAAATGATGATAAAAGATAAATTTCATTATATAATTTTTTTAGTACAACAACGATAACATAAAAGATTGAAACCTCCCATCTACTTAGCATACACTTTTAACAATTTAATTACATAGTTGAACACACCAATATCACGCTTGTTTTTGCAAATATAAGGTTGATTATTGTTAAAGATATAGATCTTTATGGAATAGTTTTTTTTTTCCCTTCTTTTGCCTTCCCACTTAAGCTTTGCATTGTCTTGGGCCCGAAGATAGAATTGTATTGCGATTTTGTGAAACTGAAACTTCAAAGTAGTTGCGTTTTACGCGTCAATTATTCAATGAAATTAATACTTTTGAAAGATACATTTCAACTGTATTCTGGGAAATCTATGAAGCACGTTCATGTGAAGCAAGAATCATATCAGATACGTATAAAATATCGATAATACTTGTAAGATATATATCTGACACGACAATCAATCTATCTAATCTTTTTCAATCTAAAAGTAGGTAACCTATTTAAAAAGTTCACTACTCGAGTTCAGAACTAAAAGAAAAAATAAATAAATAACGGACCACCCTAGACTAGAATCATCTAATCTCCATCTTTACATTTGAGTCCCGCAATTCATACTTATCCCTCTAATCTTCTTCTTCTTTGCAATATGAGTTACTTTTCTATTACATTTTATTAACTATTGTACTTCAACATCTAAGATATTTTTTTTCTGTATTATATTTCAGTATTTGTATTCTATTTTGTGCTATTGTTATTAACTTATATGCTAAATTTATCTATATCCTAGATTTTTTTTAAAGAAAAAGAAAATGTTTCTTCAACGTAACAGTATCCTCATTTTTTTAGAAGTATATATATATATATATATGGTCTATCCTTAGACATATTCGTATCTTAGTTTTTTAGAAATTGACGAATCGTCGTATCCGATCGTATCCGTATCGTGTAGCCGTATGTGCTTCATAGTGGAAAATTCATTTCTTGGATATTTCTTTCAAATTGTGGTCTAAAGTCGTCCTTATATTTGGGATATTTTCGACCCATAAATTAGAGTAGAAGGGCAATGATTAACTACAATTAAGTTGCATCTAATCTCATGTTCTCCCTTCTCTTTACATACAAAGAAAAAAAAATTAAGACTTACATTTCACTAAAATGACCATAGGTGACATGACCTTAATCCTGAGTGAGTTGAAAACTCCTGCCTATGAGGGCGGTCCTTTGATTAGTATGGGTGAGGGTGGCCAAACTGTCAAATCAACAAGCCTGCCTTTTTGGGGATTCGTCTGATTGGGGAGTTGGGAACTCAGCTACACAAGACAGAATTCACTCCTTCCCCGAAGCAGGAGTAAGTAGATAAATTGCTTCCTTAAGGGCTGATTCCGAATCTTGAACATAGTTGCCATACCCTCTCTTTGGAAGAGAAGACTCAATCATAGTAAGACTATGACTTATTGTTCATTAGAGGAATCAGTGGTACTTAAGGAGTTAGATGTAACAACAGGGGCAATTTGTGAAGGGTTATTGCACTGTTGATTGGTTATATAGACACAGAAATATATTTGTTGTGAGAAGAGTGCAGCTGTCAGTCTTTAGTGGAGTGACCAACAGTTAACGGATGGTGGATCTCGTGACTAAAGAGTTTAGTCAGTTATTCATGTACCATTAGAGCTTCAAGCTACAGGTCCATGAGGTCCCATTGGTAGCTCAATGGGTTTAAGTTGAGAATCAGATTTTGTTTTTATTTAAAGTGTTCAAATTAACAAGAGAAAATTCAATTATATGTGATATAATTGATATGATGTATCAGATACATTAACTTGAGAAATTAATATAAATATGATTTATATTAATTACCATAAAATAGAAAAAGAACTATGGTTTATATGTTTCATTTGATGAAATATTAAAACTATAGGTTATAAATATAATATGATAAGTTGGTTATCATATTTATTTATAATATATTAATTATATGATAATTAATTATTTTTCTCTAATAATCGATTTGAGTGGGAGCTTATTAGAAGTTTATGGTAGCTGTGAGATAAAAGAAAAATTGTTTTCCAAAATTAGTAGTTGATTCATTTCGGGAAAATCTCACGAAAAAGGCTATCAAGTAAAAAGTGTTTTTACTAAGCGATAGCATTGAGAGCATACACGATCGAGCTAAGAGTTGACTATACGATAGTTGCTCGTTCGATCGATGCTACACAATCGAGTAGCAAAATTCGATACGATAGGCTTCTTCTGCTAAATGATTGAGTACATCGTCTATGCGATAGACAGTCTTCATCTCCCACTTACTTGATTGTCTACTCGATCATTTACCTTCTGTCTTCCTCAATCCAAGATCATACAGAGCCCACAACTCCTAGATTCTCACGTCGAGAATACCAAGGTAACCACTTGTGGTGGTGTTCTAAATCCATTCAAGGATCGAGTTGGACTCGATTGGGTTTGAGGTGCATCCAGATGTTCGTGGAGGTCGTGTTTTGTTCCTTGCATTTGAGTGCTGCTTTGGACGCATTGGAAATTGGTCGAGGGATACTTGAAGAAGAGTTCTTCAAAGGTACGCGTACTCTATCCCTTATATCTTCTTATAGCATGCTGTAATTTCTATTTATGCATAATCTGTTCGTTTTCGTTTAAGACTGTAATTATTGTGTTCATTCTGAATGGGATTTGGAACGATCCACTTCTGGTGCTCATAGAGATCTCTGTTTAGATTTCTTTCAAAGCTCACATTTTTCAAAAAAAAAAAAGGGAAAAAAAATATACAGTGGCTCACCATCGGCTGGTGAAGAGAAAGAAGACTTACCATTGGATTTGGTAACCTTACCAAGATCCGAACACCATCTTCCATCCCCTACCAAGCAAGATCTGAGCTCCAACATGGTTGTACGATTTCAGACTCAGAAAGACATGAGGATCAACACAAAAGATTGGAGAACCGAAAGAAGCGGCAAGGGGAAACCCTTGTTTGGAGCAAAGAGAGCAAAGATAACCGAAATAAGCGGCAAGATAAAGGGGGAACGAGAGTGGCGTTCGGAACGGCAAGATGAAAGAGGAAGCCAAAAGAAAGGGTTACGAATCTAGAGAAAAACACAAATCTAGATTACCAAACATATCGTAGTCTACGAAGGATTTCTTTAAATCCGACCAAAGAGAATCACAATGGTAGGCAATCAACAGGAAAGGAGAAAAGGAAGCTTCAAAACCCACTAGGAACAACGCCGATTAGGAACAATGATGAAACCCTAAGGAGAAGAGATGGAAGAAAATGGAGCAAAATAATTGAGCGATAATTGGAGTAAGCAAAACGGGAGAAAGTAAAATAATCAACCCACATAATCTCTGCTTAGTGAGATTTGGGCTCCAACTAAAGTAGTTGGAGCCCCAAATGTTGGCCAATTCTAAATAGGGGCCCAAATGCCCCCTTAGAGTATTAGATTGCAATGTTCTAGCATTTAGTATTTGATATTAATATTGTATCATTTTCTATTATGTTAATTAGTTGTAGATAAAAGCTCATTAAGCCCATTTCAATTCTTGTATTTAAGTTTCCTTATCTCATTATTATTATTAAGAAATCCTAATGATATTTCTCCAATATTTTTGCATCTCTTCGTAAAATTATTAATAGTATTAGAGCCCAATCTATGCGGAGACATTTTCTTGAATATTCTTCTTCAATCATCGGCAAAAATGGTCATCGTTATTATGTCTCTACCGTCCATCAAGCTCTAACCAGCGTAATTGATGATGTCACCGTCGTCAGCTTCATGCGTACAAGTAGCTCACTTGGAGAGCGTTTCGCGGTCGTTCCAGCAAAAGAAAGCACTCGGTAAAACCAATTTCTTCTTTTTTAATACCTAAAAACAATTTTTCCATCTTGGTCTTCTTCTAAATCTCTCATCTCTCATATCTCATCTTCTACTTAATTTTGTTCTACCAAAATCTCAGCAAATCCAACAAAAAAATAAAAAATCAATGGCTTTATGGCCTCCCTTCAGAATCTCAAAAAAGCATAACCTTCATCAAAATCTCATTCTCTCATACTAAATTATTTTTCTTTATCTTCTTCGCTCTCTTTCAAAAATCGTCAAATCCTAAAATCTTCAAATCTCATTCTCTTAGATCTCATCTTCTTCAGTGAATCTACGACCTCTCTAATGGCAGAATCTTCTTCCCCTTTCTTTCAACCTCTGAAATTCCTTCTTCATCACTTTTCTTACCTTTTTCAAAGCTCCTCATAAATGGCGAACCCAACCATTTTCGACTCCCTTACCCAAACACCACTCCTAAGTTTTGAATCTAAAGCTTCCAGAAAATCTCAGCCTCAATTTCTCTCTCCTTCACATCTCTCTACATCTCTCTACATTCTTCCCCATACATTTTCAATTTCTCAAGCAACTTTTTCTCTTCTCCTCCACATAAAATCAAATCAATAGCATTTAGTATTATTTTAATCAAATCAACTTTCTCTCTCTAATAAAGTTAGAGTATTAGATAGCCATCCATTCATTTTGTATTATGTTAATTACTTGTACGTAAAAATTCATGGGGCCCATTTTAATTCTTGTATTTAAGTTTCCTTTTCTCATCATTATTATTGAGAAATTCTAATGATATTTCTCTGATATTTCGGCATCTCTCTAAAATCATTAAAGAAACAAAGAGAGAAGAATAATAATAGTTACGAAAATTTATTTCAAATAAAAAAAATTACCAACAAAAATTCATTACAATTTAATTTAATTGTATAGGGAGATATTACAGCCTTGCTAATCGTTTAATACATATATACGGCCACCACAGACAGAAAAAAAATCATCGTCAACAGGCAGAGACACCGCCGCCTCCACCACCGCCTCCGCCGGCACCTCCACAATCGTGTCCTCCACCTCCAAAATGACCTGCTGCGTGGTGACCGCCGGCATCTCCATGGTGATGATGGAATCCTCCACCATGACCAGCTCCGCTGAAATAAGCACGTCCTCCGCCGCTGGAACTGCCACCAGCTGTCCAGCAAAGTAAACTCAACACCGTTAAAACTACACAAACGGAAACAAAAACCACTGGGATTATAATAAACGGTTCAACCATTGTTTTTAGAATATAATTTCCCTTTTTTTCCTATGATATCCTGAAAGTTTGATTTTATGTGTATAAATACGGATTTCCTTCCATTTATTTATAACAAACGAAATGCAACCCGATTGGTTCAACACGTTTCAATTATTTGAATTTTACACGTAAATGAAATATTGATTTGTCAAACATTCAACCATTGGATATTTTCTGAAAGTTTGAATAATAGTACTTTTCTTATAAAACATTGCATTCCCGTTGTGACAAATCATAAAAAGTTTGACAGATTATAAACAGTTGCAATATGCAACATTTATGAAGATGTCACAAAATTATAATATTTTATTGTTCACTGCATCATTATGCCACCTTTTTGGTGGAAAGACAATATGAAAAATAAAATGTCTGAGCCCGGGTTCGAACCGGGGACCTCTAGTGTGTGAGACTAGCGTGATAACCAACTACACCACCCAGACAATTTCTGACTACAATAAAATTTAATATTAAATATTTTGAGTTTACATTTTTTGTTAAAAAATGATGGGGAAAAAAATGAAATGCTATTATTAGAAGTGCTTGGAAGTAGAATGATGTCTAGTTGAATATGGAAAACAGAAATGGAATCGTTTTCAACTTGGCAGGCAGAGAGAGATCACTAAAAATAGGAAAAGTACAACTAAGCAAATAAAACCACATTCTTCAATGAATTATTTACAGTGTCCAGATGGGAAAGACAGAAACAATTTATATAAAGCTGTGAGAGAAAAAGAAGAATTAAGAGCGATACAGAAGAAGAAAGGAAAAAAAGAGGGGGAAATTTTATGGACAATGAGAACCGTCATTCTTCTTCAGATGCTCCTCGGAAAAAAACAGCTCGCGGTGGATGGAGAGCCGTGAGATTCATACTTGGTAAGTTTTTGTGAATGAAATCTTGTTATTTGCTCTTGGTTTGTTGATTTTTGGTAGTTTTAATTTGTAGGGAATGAAACGTTCGAGAAACTGGCATCGATGAGCTTGATTGGTAATTTGGTATTGTATTTGCACACAATGTATAATTTGGACAATGTAGCTTCGGCTTATGTGTTTCAAATCTGGGGTGGTACCACCAATTTTGCTCCCCTTGCTGGCGCTTTTCTTGCCGATGCTTATTTGGGAAGGTTTTACACTCTCCTCTTTGGCTCCATTGCCTCTTTTCTGGTACTCTTCCATTATATACCTTCTTACCATTCACATGTTTCATAGTGATTTTGAAATTGATCGAATTACTGAAGTTTGTGTATCACATCCGAACTGTGGGTCAGAAATTAATGTCTGCCAGGTGTTTTGGTGCAAAAATATGGACAAATTGAGTTAATGGCAAAAGACTCATTGGAATAAACCTACCCCCAATTTACCTGACAAATTTTAATTATTGGGTAATTCTAATTCTCATATTCCTGGGAATATATAAATCGCCAGCTTCTCCGTTTCTAATTAGTTTAAAAGATTTCTAAAACTTTCTGAATTGTCATCTAGTTCAAACATTTGGAAAGTTAGGTAACCATTTGATATTTTATTTTTGTTTCTAAAAATTAAATCTATTATGATTTGTATCTTTCTTAAAATTCTTAGTCAAATTTCAAAAACAAAAACTACTTTTTTTTAATTCTCAAAATTTTGTTTGGGTTTTTAAACTATTGATATGGAGGTGGAGGTAGTGTTCATTTTCAAAAATAAAAACAAAAAATCAAAATGGTTAACAAACGAGACCAAAATTATTTACGTATGGTTTGATAAGTATTTTGCTCTTTTTTTTTTTGTTTTTGAAAATTACCAAAATTTTAAAAGTAAAAGAAAGAGGCTTTAAATACTTGTTTTTGAAAATTTGAATTTAGCTATGAGAATTAAACTCTTCTACTCAAGAAATATGAGATTAAATTTTCAAAACATAAACAGAAAAAAAAACGAAATGGGTTAACAAATATGGCCTTAAGGATTTGGTAAGTTGATTTTAGGTATGTTCATGTGCAAAATCAAACAAAAGAGTCCTATTCAAAACAGTACCCAATTAAGTTTAAGAATCTATACTGATAAATTGATAAAGAAAACAATATTTTGAAGAACCTGTTAAATTTGTTTTCTTTTCAATATAACAATAAATAGACAAAGAACTCTCAAATCAAAGTTAATTAAGGAGTTGTCAATTCTCTAAAACAAAACAAGAAGCCTTATAAATATTGTTATGGTCTAAATGTTGTGATATATTGATTGAATATAGGGCATGGGAGTGCTGTCACTAGGCGCAGGCTTGCCTCAAATGAGACCTCCACCCTGCATCAGTGGTGAATCCAGTTGCCCACAACCTCAACCATGGCAACTCGGCTTCCTCTACCTCGGCCTCGGACTAATCGTCGTCGGAGCCGGAGGTATACGGCCTTGCAACATCTCCTTCGGCGCCGACCAATTCGACACCAACACTGAAAAGGGCAGAGCCAAACTCGAAAGCTTCTTAAACTGGTGGTACTTGCTCTTCTCCATCGCCCTTGTCATAGCACTAACCATCGTCGTATATGTCCAAACCAACATCAGTTGGACCCTCGGCTTCGCCATTCCGACTGCCTGCTTCGTCGTATCGATCCTCATCTTCCTCTCTGGCCGTCGTTTTTACGTCTGCAAAGCACCACAAGGCAGTGTCTTTTCAGACTTAGCAAAAGTCGTCGTAGCGATGTTCCGAAAGCGAAAAATCCCAAAACCAAATCAAATTGATCACTTACATAACCCTCCAATGAATTCATGTAAGTTAGCTCACACAGACAGGTTTTTGGTATTTGACAAAGCGGCTACAGTGGTTGATTCCTCCATTGAATTAGACGAAGAAGGGAAATCAAAGGACGAATGGAGATTATGTAGTGTTCATCAAGTTGAACAATTTAAATGCGTAGTTGGGATTATCCCTGTTTGGTTAGCTGGAATTGCATGCTTTATCTCAATGCAACAAATGGGTTCATTTGGGATTTTACAAGCCATTCAAATGAACAGATTTATAGGACCTCATTTCCAAATCCCACCAGCTTGGATGAGTTTAACTCCCATGATTGCTCTATCAATTTGGATTTACATTTACGAGAAATACGTCGAATTCATGAAGAAAAAAACCCATAGCAACAAACGTTTCTCCATGAAAACAAGAATTGAAATTGGGATTGTGATGTCGGTTCTATGTATGGTGGTAGCTGGACTTCTGGAGAAGCTCCGCCGTGATGCGGCAGTCGAGAATAAGTCGTTTGTATCGCCGTTACATGTTTGGATGTTAATACCAGAGTTTGCTCTGTCTGGATTAACAGAGGCATTTGCTGCGATTGCGGTGATGGAGCTTTTGACGACGCATTTGCCGGAGAGCCTGAGGACAGTGGCCGGAGCGATATTTTTCTTGAGTTTGTCGTTGGCGAGTTACTTGAGCTCTGTTTTGATGGGGATAGTGAGCAAAATAGGGAGAATGGAAGCAGGAGAAATGCAATGGCTTGGAGGAAATGATTTGAATAAAAATAGGCTCGATTATTTCTTCTATGTAGTTGGTGGGATTGCAGCTTTGAATTTCTTCTACTTTCGATTCTTTGCTGCTGGGTTTTTACCAAGCCCCGATGTTGATCCGCGGCAGAAGGCACATCAAAGGCAGTTAGAGGACGCAGAATTGGGTCGTAGATAATACACAATAACCATTATCATTTGGGATATAATATATATACATATATGATTCTTTCATTCAATCATTAAAATTCTCTTCTTCTTCTTTTTTTCTTTTTTCTTTTTTGGTTTGTGGGTGTTTTCATTTTCTAGAAATATATGCATTTAGGTGTTTCATAGACTATATATTCATATTTTTTTTTTTAACATCCAAGAATAAACAGCTTTATAAAATTAATTATATTTAGGTTTCTTCATTTTTATACTGTGTAGAGTTTAATGTATTTTGATGGTTCAAAATCTAAAGTGAATTTTTTCAATTTATATTAAAATATATATATAACACGAATTGATATTCTCTTTCAATTTTTTTTTTTTTAGTTTGATAAGTGTAATTGCAATTGGTAGCATTTTTAGGAATAATAATTCAGTGTATAACATCATTTTAAAAAATTGCAAATATAGATAAGTCTATCAACGATCGTTGATAGACTCCTTTGGACCTAATGTCTATATTTGCAACTGTCTCTTTTGATAATGTATAAAGTATAATCTACTAAAAGAAATATTATCAATAGTAAAAAATTAGAGTGGATCTAACATAGAATGCAAATGTCAAGCATGATGTTATAATATGATAACTTCGGCACCTAATGACCTCGTCATTCTCTTGCAATTGGATTCTTTCAGCATCAAAAAGGAAAGTGTAATTTATTGGTATAGGTAACAACTTTCAATTCTTTTAAACTTTTTTTACTATACTTTCATGTCCTCAAGGTCCTTCTCATTTGGAAGTAATCTTGGTTCATTCAAGTTTTGACGGTGCCGCACAAAGCCCTCCTCTCTTCCTTCACAAGTTTCCTCCTTTGTGTGAAGAGCAACATCGTCGTCTGTGTCATTCTATCGCTCAATTACAGACTACCACTAGCCATTCCGCCACACTCTCGACTACCTCATGCTATCGTTTGTGTTAAGACTGCCATGGATTTTCATCCCTCATTCATTCTCTCTTTTTTTCTTGATATCTTTTTCGCTGCTATTTACCATATATGATCGCTACTGTCGTTTTGTGGTTGTAAGAGTAGTCAGCCAACAGTATTTAAGTGAGTATAGGGTTGTTTTGTGAGTTTTTGTTGAAGTTTTAGATTTTTGTGATATAATTGGCTTCAATTAAATTAAGGACTGTTTTGGAGTTTGATGGAAGTTTTAGCTGCCATCAAGAAAAAAGTGTTTAACAACATTTGATTGAATGTAATGCAACAATATAGTGTATTTGCATAATAGTACGGTGTATTTGCACTTTTCTGGGTTTGTTTTAGTTTGTAATATTTGATTTTATCAATTTTAGTGTATAGGGATAGTTTGGATATTTGCTAATTAGTATTTTTTTTTTTCATTCATTTTACTATTTTTACGATTTTAAGTTTATTTTGCTATTTTTTCAAGGAAACCTTAAAATTTACTACTTGTCTTGTTAGTCCGTGAAAAATTGGATGAAAATTGATTAGACTGATAGAAAGGAAGAAAAACAAAAAATGAAGAAATTTTGGAAAATTGAGGTACTTTCCATTGAAATTTCTTATTGGCTGGCTCAAGGGTGAGTGATTGTTTAGCTTCGCACGTGTTGAGCCTCAAATTGAAGTTAGAAATCCAAGAGAAAAGTTTGATTCCCAAATTTTTGTGGTAACGACCGTTTACTGTTAAAACTGACCATTTTGAACTTAGATGACCTAAGGTAATTCGATCTTAATCCTGAGCTAACTATGAACACCTCTTTATTCGAGATTATCCTTTGATCTGCATAGATGAGAGTAGTTTATCAGCACTACTCAATAAGCCTCACATTTTAGAGATAATACCGGATAGATAGTTGGGGACATAGTCCTACAAGATGGAATTCACTCCTACCCAATATAGGGTTAGCAAATAGGTTGAGTTGGAGTATAAACCAATTGTTCAATAGATGATCAGCAGGAACTTAAAGAGTAAGATGTATTTATAGAGGTAAAAGGGTAATTTTGACCTAGCAGTAAATAAGAACGACCTATGAATGATCAACTTATTGATTATGGTTAGATCAAGTGGACAAAAATATATCTTAATGAGGAGAGTGCAACTATCGAGCTAAAGTGGTGTGTCTCGTAGGTAACGAATATTGATTAATTCGGTATAAAAAGTTTGACCAATTAATCTCAAATCGTTGGAGCTCATAATCTGTAGGTCAAGGTCCCTCTACTAGCTTAGTAAAATATTACACCTTGGATTAGTTAATTGAGCACATTCGAAACGTTCAAATTCAAAATTAGGGTTTAGAATTTGAAAGGTTTAAATTCAATTTAGTGTTTGGATAATTATATTCGATATAGTTAAACGTTTAAATTTATCAAAATTAAACGTAATTGGAGAGATCAAAATATTTATATATTGATTACATGAACAGGATTCATGTTTGAAATCAGGTGTTTTATTAATTTAATATTTTATATTAAATTATTAATTAATTATGTTTAATTAATTTTTTAAAATCAAATTAATTTCATTTTTCAAAATTCAATTTCAAGAATTGAATTTGTTTTATTGATTTGAATTAAATCAATAAAAATTGAAAATTAATTATTCAATAGTGGGATTATCCAACATTTGAAGTTCTTAGTGGATTAATCCATATTTTAACACCTTGCCCACTTACTAAGTGCTAATTAAAGTGTCAATTAGTTGGATATGTGAGTGCTTGTATGAATAAACTTGATAAATACTGCATTTTTCTGATTTTTCAAGTTCACGCAATTGATTTTCTGTAGAAATTTATGAACTTCTGAAAACTCTCTCCTTCTTGCACCTAATTGAGCTTAATTTTGATTTTCCACCGCTCAATCCAAGGCTGAGGATAGTAGAGAAGATCCTTTTGGTGGTCTACTGGTGATTTGGAGATTCAATTTCAAGGAGAGAGCAAGGAACAAGAAAGAAT
The DNA here is from genome assembly GCF_027475165.1 of Benincasa hispida. Classification (NCBI taxonomy): domain Eukaryota; kingdom Viridiplantae; phylum Streptophyta; class Magnoliopsida; order Cucurbitales; family Cucurbitaceae; genus Benincasa; species Benincasa hispida. Next base: position 48,191,839 of record NC_143480.1, read on the forward strand.
CTACAAAGGTTGTACATTTTGAAACCTTCATCTTGAAAAACTGTTTTTAAGCATACTTTATACTCACATTAAATGTAATTAAAGTATTTAATATTTCTATTTGCTTCCGTTTGTTGCATATTTACTCTACAATTGGTATCAGAGCATGATTTACGCACTCAATTAATATTAATTTGAGTATGGTGGGTGAATTATTTCTTGAGATCCATGTTGGTTGACTAATATGGTGTTTATTCAATTTTGGCATTAGATTACTCTTTGATTCCATAGTTAAATTTGCAATTGACTATTGGTTGATGAGCCTTAATGTGTGCATGAGAGTCTGTAATTTTATTGGAGTCAATAAAGTTGAAATTAGGTTGTAATTGGAGATTGAAGCAAGCAAGTTCATCTGTTTTTTCTAGAAGCTGAAGCTATTGTTAGACAACGTTGCAACGCAGTCCTTGTAGCATTGCAATGTTGTTCTTCATTAGCCCAAGGTGTTACAATGTTAGGATGGAAAGTAGCAACACTGCTCATCCCAACCCAAAAACGTGCGCATTCGTGAATCGATTCGCGGAAGAGGGCCAGTTCGATCGGTTAATCAACCTAGAGGTCCGGTTCAGCTCATTTTGGATCGATTTAGCCTCAATTGGAGTCTTTGAAGGGTCGATCCGTGCAGTTCGGGTCAGATCGAGCAGTCTAGATTCAAATTAAAGCTCATTTTGAATTATTTTTGTAATAAATTAGTTTATTTACTTGCTTAGGATGCCAAAGTTGAACCATATCAGTGTTGTTTTAAAAATTTATGCATGTGATATATGTTATATTTAAACTAAACATGTATGTGCATATTGTATGCCATGTAAACTTAAAATTCCATCATAAGAAAGCATGTATCATGCATTATAATACGTTATAAATTAGTTATAATATATAGTATGCATGATTAGGGTTTCATAAGTTTAATATAATTGTTATATTAATGTATGGAATGCCTGAAATGCATGTTATAGCATGTCTACAATTTTATAAGAGTTATAAAATGAATTAAATATTTAAAATCTATAACAAAGATAAGTTGCATGCTCACTTAGGATTCAATGACAACTTGTTTTAATAGTTAAAATATGTCATTATCTTATAATATACAGTTACAAACTCAATCGGTCTATAATCCTGTCTAACGCTGGAGGTATTTAAGTTGACGGTTTACGTAACACCTGCTACCTGGGGATTATAGCCGAAATACTGAGTATTGTTAACCGATTCTATGAGCCTGTGTGAGTGATATGAGGTAATAAAATGGTTTTCTCACTTAGACATCATAGGTTAAAATCCAAATATAGACGTTATACGTGGATAAAACCGTATAGACTTAGGGTGTTTAATTAACCAAAATATACCTAAGTATAATTATACCCAGAACATTTAGAACATTTTAGTGGGAGATTAATAGTATATACGATATATTATTTTTAGCTCTTGAATCCCTAAGAGTTTATACCGTGAGATCCATGCTCGGCTTCGTGTCGCTTTTTCGCAACTACTCCATTCAGAAAGTGTTTGAATGGGTCGATAACAAGGTGAATAGAGAGAGTAGTTCATAATAAGTGGGTGCCAGAAATATGTCAGCATATCCTACGGTTTCTTCCATTAGTTTGAATTGTGAGACTCTTATGTTGCATCTGCTGTCGTTTTTAGGTGGCATTAGCTAGTCGTTTTCAACGATGATTCCCTCGAAGAATTCTAACATGAGATTGAAGGATCCCAATGAAGGGTCTCTGAGCAAACGCAACAGATCGTCTCAAATCCCATTTTACAAAATTCGATTTTACAAAAATAAAAAAATAAAAAAATTATGCATTTAATTCAAAAGTACATCATGCATATAATATGAAATTACTGAAAAATAAATTTGGGTTTCAGAAACTTTTACCTTTAAAGACGTTCTTCAAAAGAAATCCCACTTCTCTATGCAAATCACGAACAACCTGAAATATTGGTGAGGGAAGAGAGAATTGAAAGGAAGTGATGAAAGAAGATTAGAATTTTGTTTTCATAGAACTGTTCTGTGCATAGTCTCATTTCTTTCTCTTTTTGCAGGAAGAAGAAGAAGAAAATTCATTCATCACTCCCTCTATCGACCACCCACATAATACATGGGTGGAGAGAAAATTGGGGACGGAAGTTAACTCCTTCCCAATAATTCAAAAAACAAAAATAATTAATTTTAAAAGATAATAATAATATAAATTTTAATTAATTAATATAATATATATTTATAATAACTAATTTATTATACATATATACATAATTATATGATATACGACATATGACATATAACATATAGTTTTTATATTGTATCAAATACAATATAGCCTATAGTTTCTATTTTGTCTCAACAATGGCTTTTAATATAAATCACATTTACATTAAATTTGATTATACGAATCCAATTCATATATTTAATATTTGAATCATATTCAAATATTTATTCCCTCTCATAAATAGTTAATATTATAATGTATCAAATACATTATAGTAATTATATCATATATAATTAAAATTTAATTATCATATATAATTAATGCTCTCAATTAATTTGAACAATTCAAATTAATCCAAAAACTGATTCTCATTTAATCCCGTTGAGCTACCGAGGGGACCTTATGGACCTGTAGCTTGAAGTTCCAACGGTACATAAATAACTAATTAAACTCTTTAATTAAATTATTCACCATCCGCTAACTGTCGGGCACTCTATTAAAGAACAACGGCTGCACTCTTCGCACTACAAATATATTTTTATGTCCATTGGATATAACCAATCAATAGTACGATAACCCTTCATAAATTGCTCGTAAGTATAGTTGGGCCAAAATTACCGTTTTGCTCCTATAGTTACTTCCAACTCCTTATGTACCACTGATCCCTCTAATGAACAATAAATCATAGTCCAACTATGATCAAACCCCTCTCGGGCCAGGAAAGGGTGTGGCACCACATTGTTCAAGCCTCAAAGTCAACTACACCCTCTCCTGGCCCGAGAGGGTTTGATCATAGTTGGACTATGATCTATTGTTTATTAGAGGGATCAGTGGTACTTAAAGAGTTAGATGTAACTATAGAGGCAAAACGGTAATTTGGCCTAGCTGTACTTACGAGCAATTTGTAATGAGTTATCGTACTGTTGATTGGTTATATCCAATGGACACAGAAATATATTTGTAGTGCGAAGAGTGTAGCTGTCGTTCTTTAATGGAGTGCCTAATAGTTAACAGATGGTAGATAATGTGATTAAAGAGTTTGATCAATTATTCACGTATCATTGGAGCTTCAAGCTACAGGTCTATAAGGTCCCCTTGGTAGCTCAAAGGATTTAAGTTGAGAACAGTTTTTGGGTTAATTTGAAATGTTCAAATTAATATGAGGGAATTTAATTATATATGGTATAATTCAATTAATTCAATTATATATGATATAATTAAAATAATGTATTTGATACATTATAGTTTGATTGGAGGAACAAATATTTGAATCTGGTTCAAATATATTTTTTATGAATAAGATTCATAGTTGTTAAATTTAATATAAATATGATTTATATTAAATACTATAAAATAGAGAAAAATATCTATGATTTATATATTGTATAGATGTAATATTAAAACTATAGGTTATAAATATATAAGTTGGTTATCATATTTATTTATAATTAATAATTATTTGATAATTAAACTATTTTTCTCTCCAACCACCCTTAGTGAAAAGTTAATTGGTTTTTATGGCAATTTGGGATAAATGAAATATGATTTTATTGTTCCAAGTGGTTGAGTTACACGATTTGAGAGATTCTACAGGACAACCTTGAGATCCTATGCGATAGCCTCAGTTCCCTAAACGATCAATAGTTTTTTCTATGCAATAGAGAGTTTGCCTCCTCGATCGTCTTCCTCCTCCAACTCTAAACTCCCCTCTAACCAAAATTAGACAAAGCCCACCACTCCTGGATTCTCACATCGAGAATACCAAGGCCACCAAATAGTAGTGTCTCCTTTTGGTTTGAGTTTGCGTTGTTGTTGTTCGTTTGGAGTGTTCGTGACTTGTTCGATGCATTCATAAACGAGTTAGTTCGAGGGATTTACTTAAAGAATAGTACTTCAAAGGTATAATTTATAATCTTGTTTATTATTAAAAAAACGTGTTGTAATTTATGTTTTATGCATAATCTGTTTATTTTACTCTAAATATTTGTTTTCAATTGAAACAGGATTTGGACGATCCACTTCTGCTCAAATGTTCTCTGAAATACGAGTTCCTTCAATTGGTATCAGAGCCAAGTTAGCATCATTGTGGAGTCGTTACCAAAAAGCTTCCTTCACTTTGTTAGCAATGTTGTTCTGAATAGGGTTGACTATAACCTTACAACTCTGCTCAGTGAGTTGCAGACTTTTCAATCTTTGCTAAAAAGCAAGGAGAAGAAAGTTGGTGAGGCAAATGTTGCTTCATCTTCTAAAAAGTTTCATAAAGGTTCGACCTTTGGAACTAGGTCTGCATCTTTTGCCTCCGGCACTAAGAGGAAAGTGTTTCCATTCCAACCAGGACAGGCACTGAAAGTGAAACTGCCCAAAATATTTGGTTGAGAAGAAGAAGGCCAAACAAGGTAAATGTGTTTTACTAGTTTCGGAAACTTGTTTAGTGGAGAATGATGATTCTGCCCTGATTATCGACTCTGGGGCCACTAACCATGTTTGTTCTTCACTTCAAGGAATTAGTTCCTAGCGGCAGATTGGTGCTGATGAGATGACGATGCGAGTCAGAACTAGGCACATCATCTTAACTATTGGCAATAGAAGGTCTCCGATTGACTTTGCAGAATAAGTTTATCATTTTGAATGAAGTATATGTAGTTCCCGAGTTAAGAAGGAACTTTATTTCTGTAAAGTCTTTGCTCGAATGTAATTATCAACTATTTTTTTTAATAAAGTGTTTATTTCGAAAAATGGTGTTGATATATGTTCAACTCAACTGGAAAGTAATTTGTATGTACTAAGACCGTTAGCAACAAATGCTCTCCATAACATAGAGATATTTAAAACTGTCATAACTCAAAATAAATGACTTAAAATTTCTCTTAAAGAAACCATCCAACTTTGCACCTAAGGTTAGAACACATAAATCTCAATAGGATTGAGAGATTGGTGAAGAATGGACTTCTAAGCGAGTTAGAAGAAAATTCTTTACTAGTGTATGAGTCATGCTTTGAAGGCAAAATGACTAAAAGACCTTTTACTGGAAAAGGTTATAGGGCCAAAGAGCCTCTAGAGCTAGTGCATTCAGACTTTTGTGGTCCGATGAATGTGCGAGCTAGGGGAGGTTATGAATACTTCATCACTTTAACTGATGATTATTCAAGGTATGGGTACGTTTATTTAATGCAACATAAGTCTAAGCCCTTTGAAAAGTTCAAAGAGTTCAAGGCTAAAGTTGAAAACGCATTAAGTAAAATGATTAAAACACTTCGATATGATCGAGGTGGAGAGTTTTTGGATTCTGATTTCCAGAACTATAGATAGAACATGGAATAGTTCCCCAACTCTCACCACCTAGTACACCACAGCAGAATGGTGTATCAGAGAGGAGAAATCGAACCTTATTGAACATGGTTCGATCGATGATGAGTTACGCTTCCCTACCTGACTCATTTTAGGGTTTTGCAGTAGAGACTGCAACTTATATCCTGAACTATGTTCCCTTCAAAAGTGTTACTAGAACACCTTTGGAGTTATGGAATGATCGTAAAGCTAGTTTTCATCATTTCCATATCTAGGGTTGCTCAACACATGTGCTTGAGGCTAATCTTAAGAAACTAGAACCACATTCAAGGTTATGCCTATTTGTAGGCTACCCCAAGGGAATGAGAGGAGGTTATTTTTATGATCCTAAGAAAACAAAATGTTTCTATCGACAAATGCTACTTTTCTTGAAGAGGATTATATAGGGGAGCATAGACTTAGAAGCAAAATCGTGTTGAATGAGATTTCCAAAGAAACTACTGAATCTTTAATAAGAGTTGTTGAAGAACCTATTACCTCAACAAAAGTTGTTGAAGTAGGTTCATCTAGTAGGTCAAATCCACCTCAAGTGTTGAGGGAATCTCGACGTAATAGAAGGGTTACGAACCCACCTATTCGCTATATGGGTTTGATTGAAATCTTGACTATGGTTGCTGATGGCGAGGTTAAGGATCTTTTGTCTTACAAGAAGACAATGGAGGATGTTGACAGAGATGAATGGATCAAAGTCATGGATCTCGAAATGGAGTCTATGTATTTTAATTCAGTTTTGGATCTTATAGATCAACCTGATGGGGTTAAACCTATAGGTTATAAATGGATATACAAGAGGAAACGGGGTGCTGATAGGAAGGTGCAAACTTTCAAGGCTAAACTGGTGTCAAACGGTTATACCCAGGTAGAGGGAGTCAACTATGAGGAGACTTTCTCGCCTGTTGACATGCTGAAGTCTATCCGGATCCTTCTATCCATTGCCTTATATTATGACTATGAGATATGTCAAATGGATGTCAAGACTGCTTTTCTGAATGGCAATCTTGAGGAGACCATTTATATGGTGCAACCGGAGGGATTCATAGTCCAAGGTCAAAAGTAAAAGGTTTGCAAGCTGAATTGGTCCATTTATAGACTAAAACAAGCATCTCGATCTTGGAACATAAGGTTTGATACTACGATCAAATCGTATAGCTTTGATCAGAACATTGATGAGCCTTGTGTCTACAAGAAAATCATCAACAGTTTAGTAGTTTTCCTAGTATTGCATGTAGATGATATCCTACTCATTGGAAATGAAGTAGGCTTACTGACTACAGTTAAGAACTTGCTAACGACCCAATTCCAAATGAAAGATTTGGGAATGGCTCAGTTTGTTCTTGGTATTAAGATCTTTTAGGATTGAAAGAACAGAATGCTAGCACTGTCTCAAGTATCGTATATTAACAAGATGTTGATCAAACATTCGATGCAGAACTCCAAGAGGGGCCTATTTCCTTTCAGGCATGGAGTTACTTTGTCTAAAGAATAGTGTCCTAAGACACCTCAAGAAGTTGAGGAAATAGAACGGTCTCCTATGCATTTGTCGTGGGCAATTTGATGTATGCGATGTTATGTACTAGACCTAATATCCGTATGCAGCAGGGAAAGTCAGTAGATATCAGTCTAATCCAGGATATGATCACTGGACAGCCGTCAAGAACATCTTCAAGTATCTACGAAGAACGAGGGACTACATGCTTTTGTATAGTTCTAAGGATTTGATCCTTAAAGGATACACGGACTATGATTATCAGATTGATAGGGATTCTCGGAAATCAACTTCAGGATCAGTGTTCACACTTAATAGAGAGGCTGTAGTATGGCGAAGCACCAAGTAGGGGTGCATCGCGGTCTCCACCATGGAGGCCGAGTATGTAACTACTTGTGAAGCTGCTAAAAAGGTCATTTGGCTCAGGAAATTCCTGACTGATTTGGAAGTTGTTCCAGATATGTCAAAGCCCATCACACTTTATTGTGATAATAGTGGTGTTGTGGCTAATTCTCGCGAGCCCATGAGTCATAAGCGCTACAAGCACATTGAGCGAAAATACCATTTCAGCCGAGATATTGTGCATCGAGGGGACATGATTGTCACGAAGATAGCTTCAGAGCACAACGTTATTGATTCGTTTACGAAGGCCCTCACGACTATAATGTTTGAGGGTCACTTGCAGAGTATGGGTCTATAGGACAGACAACGGCTGGACTAGGGCAAGCGGGAGATCTTGTACTGGGCGTATTGTGCCCTAGTTTACTATTTTGTGTACTTGTAATTTGATTATCTTGTACACTCCACTACCTTTAGGACAAGTGGGAGATTGTTGGGGTTAATGCCTTAAATCTAGTATAATTCTATAGTTTGTAAACATTGTATATTTAATATTTTATTCACTTCTGTTTATGAAATATATAATATTTTAGTTGCATTAATCACAAATCAATAAACTAACGTCCATGGTTATCATTGTAACTTAAACATGTATGTGGAGACATACAGGTGGATCATGTTTAAGTGATAACCTAAATGGTTTGTAACATATGGATAAGGCGGGGTACCTTATCCTTGTGACACTACGAGTATGGCCTGCTTTGTAGGTGTTACAAATGTTGTAAAGTGTTACAAGTGATGTGATCATGATCATTCATGTATTAGACATGCGAGCCGAGATATTCTATACAAAGGAGTTTGTATAAGACCGGACCACAAAATATTTAGTCTCATTATATAACGTCGTTCATAATAGAGACTTTCATTTCACTAGGATGACCATAATTATTATCATATTTATTTATAATGATTAATTATTTGATAATTAAACCCTTTTTCTCTCCAACCACCCTTAGTGGGAAGTTAATCAGTTTTTATGGCAATTTTGGATAAATGAAATATGATTTTATTGTTCCAAGTGGTTGAGTTACACAATTTGAGAGATTCTACACAACAATCTTGAGAGCCTATGCGATGGCCTCAGTTCCCTAAAAGATCAAGAGTTTTTTCTATGCGATAGAGAGTTTGCCTCCTCGATTGTTTTCCTCCTTCAACTCCAAACTCCCCTCTAACCAAAATTAGCCAGAGTCCACCACTCTTGGATTCTCACATCGAGAATACCAAAGTGACTAAGTGGTAGTGTCTCCTTTTGATTCGAGTTTGCATTGTTGTTGTTCGTGACTTGTTCAACGCGTTCGTGAATGAGTTAATTCGAGGGATTTACTTGAAGAATAGTTCTTCAAAGGTATAATTTATAAACTCTTGTTTATTATTTAAAGATATGCAGTAATTTATGTTTTATGCATAATCTATGTATTTTACTGTAAATGTTTGTATTCAATCGAAACGAGATTTGGACGATCTACTTCCGTTCAAAGGTTCTTTAAAATATGAGTTCCTTCACTTTTGTGTCTCCACAAAAAGTTTAAGTACTCATGTAATAGTTATGGATCTTTTAGTTTATTAGATTTATTTCTAAAACGAAAAAGCAATTCATATATTCAATAACAACTTTATTGAATTTTTAGAATAAGTCTAATGTTTACTAACCACAAGTTTTAGGACACAAAACTCAACATCGAGCCCCTTGTTCAAGACCTGAGATTCAAGGGAACAACCTCTTTACTATCCCTAATAGCGAGTAGGAGTGAATTCCATATTATACTCTATGTCCCCAACTATCTAACCGATCTTATTCCTGGAATGGGAGGATTATTAAGCCAACGTTGTTGAGCCAACCCCCACCCATGAAAATCTAAGGATAATCCTGAATAAATAGGAGTTCATAGTTAGCTCAGGATTCACGTTAAGTTACCTAGGTCATCGCTTTGAAATAGTCAGCCTTAAACAGTAAATAACATTATAAAGTAAGAGTGACTTATTTTTTGTCCGAGTAAGATTGATTTATTTCTTTGTCCGATCTTATACAAACTCTTTGTATAGGACGCCCCCACTTGCATGCCTACACATGAATGAAGTAGGATCACTTTGTTTGTAGCACTTTACAACAATTGTAACATTTACAAAGTAGACCGCATCCGATAGTGCTACCAGAATAAAGTATCATACCTTATTCGTATACCACATACCATTTTGGCTATTTACTCAAACTTAATCCATTTTATGTTTCTACATAAAGTCCAAATATTCATGAAATAACCATGGATCTTAGTTTATTAGATTTAGTAAGTGCAATTTACATATTTAACAACAGTTTTATTGAATAGATATCAATAACATTTTTGTTGCAAATAGAATATGTTTTTACAAACTGTGAGTTTTATGATATACAACCTAACAATTATTTCTTTCATTTTTAATTACAAATGTACAATAGGTCAGGGAGATTCAACCTAAAACTCATTAATACTCAGTTTAATATACTCATTTTGACAATTTGGCCATGTTTGGAATAATTAGAGAAAAGGTGTTTTTTTTTTAAAAAAAGATTTTTATATATTTTTTAAACACTTAAATAACTAATCATTTTCAATCGTGTATCAATAGTATATCAAGAGTATCAAGTATCTATCAATAGTGTATCAAATATGTATAAGAAGTATATCAAGTATATCAGACATATACTAGTAGTATATCAAAATATCAAGTGTATAGCAGTAATGTATCAAGTGTATCACATGGGTTAAGCTTATTTTTTTTACTATTTATGCAAAAGTAATAAGTCTAGGTTATGGATTTAATTTTTTAAACTTATTTTGCCGAATCTGTAAAAAGCCCCCAAAAAATTTAATAACATAATTTCTAGATTCTAAAAAAACATAATTTATAATTGTAATATATCTTGTGAAAAATATGTAAGATATAAAAATAATTTAATTGAAAAAAATAATTTTTTTAGAGCACTTAAAAAACCGATATAATTGCCAAGAAAGAAGCATTTAAATGAGCCAAAAGGGATATTTCCAGGGAAAAAGAAAAAGTCAAGGGGGGAAAGCCATTCATATAGCTTTTATTTTATTTATCTTTCTTTATCTTTTTTGTTTGTTTGTTTGTTTCTTTTTTTTTCTAGTTTGCAAATAAAACGATATTCCAAGACATCATTATCAAAGAATTTGTTTATTTTAAATATAAACGATACAGCTAAGAAATTAAAATAATATATTTTATAAAATAAATACTATTTTCATATTGCAAACTTTGGAGAAAAAAAATATGTAGTGTAAACTTTTGTTATTGTTTTTTCTTAAATTAAGTCAAGTCAATAATTAGCTTTTACTTCATCTAAAATGAAATAACTAACTTCTAATTGATCCATTTTCAGTCAAAATTTATTTCCATCTCCGAATATTTCTTCCTTTTCTTTGAACTAACACTACCAAATTAGACCATTTAATATACATTAATTGACATGTGTTGTGCACATATTAAATTGACCCAAAAACAATAAGCTATTATTAATACAGACTTTTTGTTTTTGACATAAAACTGAAACTTTTTTCCAAATCAAATTTCAGAAAAAAAAAATTAAAACAAAAAACTTAAATTAATCCGGACTAAATTTTGTGATTTTACCGAGAAATTTCGGACCAACCACGGACCCACGTTATTTGTTAAATTAATGACAGAATTCCAAAATCGTCAAATTTGTGATCAATTAGGGGTTGACGTGTGCCCCAAATTAAAGTTGAAGACAAATTTCGATGATGCCACGTAGTTTACTATTGAATTGGATAAAATTAACTTGATCCAATTTAATATTATTATTATTTGGGTTAAAATCTCTAAACGAGACTCAAATGTCAAATCAAACCAAAATCTAATTAATTGGGCCCAAGAGTCAAGCCCATAGTCAACCAAGCCCAAACCCATGAAACCCATTGAGAACTCTATAAATAGAGAAGTTAACAAGCCCAAAGGGTTCAACAACCAGCTTAAAGATTATAGTTTATTTTGAAAGCATCAAAATACTATGTATTAAAGATTGTACCCACTTTCTACAAAATTAATATAAATACAAAGTTCAAGCTCCACGAAAGAAATTTATCTTGAAATCTTGTGCGAACATACCCAATATATCATCTAATTAATTTTCAAACCTAGTCGATGTGAATCTTAAATTAATATAATTTAGTTAAAAAATACTTTTCATCTCTAAACTTTTATGAAAGTAACATTTAGTTCTCAAATTTTGATTTATAACGATTTATTCTCTGTCCTTTTAATTTTGTAACAATTTAGTCTATGAACTTTAGTATGTAGCAATTTAGTCATTATAGTTAAAAAAAACTATAACAATTTAGTCACAAACATAAACATTAATCAAAATCAGATGTCAAATTTTAATGTTTTATGATGTAGACTTTGTATTTTGTAAATATTGATTTTTTAGTTAGTTTTCGATTTATTTAAAATATGAATTAAATCGTTATAAATTTTAAAGTACAAAGACTAAATTATTATATAATAAAATGGAGGGATTAAATGATTAAAATTGAAAGTATAAAAATTAAATCGTAAGTTTATGAATTATTTGTTAACCTATAAAAGTTGAGAGATAAAAATAATATATTTAAGCATATAATTTAAAACATTTTATTATTTTATTTTATTTTATTTTTTAAAAAAAGAAAAGTCGGCAGAAATTGATTCGCGTCTTATTTGTCAAAATTTCTAAAACCACCGATAAACCCATGAGGTCAAATGGAAATTTCCAAAGTCCACAACTTTTGTTCTTGTTAGGTTTTCCTTGTTCTAGGGTTTTTCTCCATTCCATTCCACCCTTCACTTTTCTCCTTAATTGTTGATTTCCTTCTCTTTAAGACGGATGTGAGATCAATATCACTCATCATTCTCCCAGCTTCCAGGACGGTTTTTGAAAAACAGCAAATGAATATGGAAGCTCGAGTTGGTGTGGTGGTCGAAGGAGGACAGCAGGCTCTTAATTCTGCTCACGACGGCGGGGCCAGGAAATATTTACACCAACAAGGCCAGAACAAACCCTCGTTGAACCAGCAACCGCAGATTGGCACGGTGCAGCAGCTTCTAGCCGGTGGTATCGCGGGTGCCTTTAGCAAGACATGTACGGCGCCTCTTGCTCGCCTTACTATCCTCTTTCAGGTTCTTTGATTCTTCTTTATCCGCTTTTTATGTCCATTTCGAAAGGGTTTTGTCTATGTTCTTTTTCTGATTAATATGTCAATTAAAAGCAGAAACTTGTGGGGTTGGGGAAATTATTGCCTTGCTCCTTGTTTATGGGTTGACCGGGATTCTTCTTCTTTTATTGTGTATCTTGCTTCTGGTCAGGAATGATTAGGTATTAAAATCTTGTATTGGCTTGACAGTAGGAATGAATGCTGGGTTTCACTTGATTGATTAACGTGCTTCTCTTGCTCTGACTTTTAATTAATTTAGTTGGATCCAACTTTACCAGGTGCAAGGTATGCACTCTGATATTGCTGCAATGAAGAAAGCCAGCATTTGGCATGAAGCTTCACGTATCATCAATGAGGAGGGATTCCGGGCATTTTGGAAAGGCAATCTGGTCACAATAGCTCACCGCCTACCTTATTCTTCTGTCAATTTCTATGCTTATGAACAATACAAGAAGGTGACCAATGTAATCTATGATATTGTTTGAATAACTTTGTTGGTTAGTGGCAGAGAGCATTTAAATATTTTTATGACTGTCTCCTGTCTTTTTCCCTCCTATTTGCAGTTTCTGCACTCATTGATTAGGGAAAGATACCAGGGCAATGCCAGCGCAGATCTTCTTGTGCATTTTTCTGGTGGTGGTTTGGCTGGAATAACTGCTGCCTCTGTTACGTACCCACTGGACCTTGTTAGGACCAGACTTGCAGCACAGGTAAATTATTGCTAATGTTGCTAATAGAAATTTCAATGAAAGGAGGAAATCCTTAGGAACCAAGATGGCATGGGCTACATTTTTCCCACCTCCGTTAGAATGAAATGTCTGATGTAGTACTTAAGTGACTCGACTCTCCCACCTCAATAGTTGACTTTTGAGGTCACTGAAAGGAAAGGGAAAAAAATTACACCAACCAAGAGCCTGAATAAAAATATTTTCTCAAGTCTTTTGAAAGCAAGAGTCTTTTCTTTTTGAAGGTTTTATTTCTCCTTTTAACCGAAGGCAGCAAGGGTAGGCTCTGATCAATAGTATTAGATAGCATGGAAGCATGGAGTTTTATCTCAAAACCAATTGTCAATGAGAGTAATAACCCATCTATCTTATAAAGAGTGTGGGATCCTTGATTTCCAATGTGGGATTCTCAACAAACAGAACCTATAGAAGTTCTTTCTCTTTATGAGAGGAGTGTCGATAGCCATGTTGTTTTGGGTGTGATTTGTTTTGACTTATTTTTTTGTGTTAGGCTTCTGCTTTGGAACAATATTTTTTAGCCTTCCAATTTCTTATCGAAAAGTTTGTTTGTATCAAAAAAAAAAAAAAAAAGATGCTATTAATTAGCAAAGCAAGTTGTAGTTATAGTTTCCAATCCATGTGTTACTACTTTTTTTTTCCTTCTATATAGTAAGTCTTCTCATATTTAAATTCCCCAGAGAAATACCATTTATTACAGAGGCATTTGGCACGCATTCCATACCATTTTCCGGGAAGAAGGTTTCTTAGGCATGTATAAAGGGCTCGGAGCAACCTTGTTGGTATGCATTTTGCTAGTTTTACATTTACCTTCATATTTACCTCATCCATTTGACTCGAGGGACTTGTGGATCTATGTGTGGTACAGGGTGTTGGACCAAGTATAGCTATAAGCTTTTCAGTGTATGAAAGCTTGAGATCATTTTGGCAATCTCGAAGGTATGAACTTTGTGGCTAGGTTAGGTTATATATGGGTGTACTATATATAGTTGTTATGTGCATTTTGGTTTCATACTTATGGGTTTCGGCATAGTGATCATTCAATTTGATGCCAGGCCGAACGACTCCACTGTAATGGTCAGTCTTGCATGCGGTAGTCTTTCAGGCATAGCATCATCAACAGGTAATTGTGGCTTCATTAACTGACTTACTATTCCTTCTCATTGAGGATTTGGTATAGTGTCAGAATTTTGAGATTAATTTGCCATTGGATCAAACTGAAGAATGTTTTGTTTCCAGTTCATCATATTCATTTGCAACAGTACGGTTTGGTCTAACACAATGCATTCAACTGATATGCATAACTATACTTGCTTTGATTTTACAAGTGGACATATTTATCTTTCGCCCTGCTTAAATTGAATTACATGATTTATTTCAGCTACGTTTCCTTTGGATCTTGTAAGACGAAGGAAACAATTGGAAGGTGCTGGTGGTCGAGCCCGTGTTTATAACACTGGGTTGTATGGAATATTTAAACACATTGTGCAGACAGAAGGTCTAAAAGGTTTGTACCGAGGGATTCTTCCAGAGTACTATAAGGTTGTGCCAAGTGTAGGCATCGTCTTCATGACGTACGAGACTCTGAAAACAGTTCTGTCACAAATTTCCTCCCGTTCATAGCTGCTCTCGGATGTGTGATTCTTCCATTCGAGTGCTTATTTTGAGTCACTGTATTATTTCCAGCCAGTAGTATTCAATGGTGAACAAAATGAGATACGTAGAAATAGGTTACTGGTCAATAGGATATTTTAGAGCGACCATTCTTTTTTCCTTGATAGATTTTGTGGCAGTAAATTTTTGCTCGTTACTGCCAGGATACTACTAGTATTTTAATTCTTGTACAGGAAGAGTTTAACCCAAAGGAGTTGCCAATTTCGATACCATTCAAGATACCATTCAAAAGCTTGAAGAGCTACGTAGTCTTTATTGTATTTTTAGGTTTACAATTGTGTGTTTAATAATGTGTTCTATTTTGCCCATGGAATCTCTCAGCTCTGATACTTGCCTTTATCACCTTTGTTCGGGACTAGATCAGTATTTGTACTTGAATTTTAATATTTGAGATTTCAATTCAACGTTTGAAGATCTCCGTCGCTCTGATTCGTTCTTCCCAAAAAAAAAAGTCAACGTTTGACGATCCTAGTATTTTAAAATTCTTCTCAAGTCAAATATAAGCAGTCAATTCCTGTCCTCAGAATGAGTCATGTTGTTTGATAGGAGTTTGAACTGAATTAGTAATCCATTGATATGGATATGGTTTGCTTGAAATTAGTAACTTCAAACTTTATTCAATCAACTGTGTTGAACGCGAAGCTCCTTTTTCAGAATTGGAATATAAATTAGACAAGAATAACCCCTCCTTATTTTTAATATAATAATAATAAGAAAATTTGATTTCTTTAACTAATTGTTTTTATAGTATTTTTTTGAAAAACTGTTTTAAAAGGTAAAATTACAGAAAATATTTATAAATATAACAAAAATTTATAGTCTATTAGACATCTATTATGATAGAAGATAATGGTTTATCATCTATCAGTAATATTTTGCTATATTTATAAATATTGTTGTTTATTTTGCTATATTTGAAGATATTTTTAATATTTTTTTATTCTAATATTTAGTTATTATTAGCAAATATAACTAATTAAAGTTAAAATTACATCAACTAACAAATTTCAACATAATTAAATGATTGCCAACTTAATTAAACTAAATCAACTAAAAAAATCAAACTATCAAGAAGAATATAAATCAATTTTATTTATATATGCTTTTACTATCTGATAGATCTATTTTATTTTAAGAATTAAATAAATCGTTATCAATTAAAATTAAATAGAAAAAGAAAAATTGTCTTAAATGGCAAAAATGTTGAAAATATTTTCAAATATAGCAAATATATTAGAGTCTACCATGATAGGCAGTGATAGACACTGATAGGCAAATATTAGTGTCTATCAGTGATAAATGATAATCGTCTATCAGTGTCTATCATGGATAGATGATAACATTTTGCTATATTTCTAAATATTTTAGTTCATTTTGCTGTATTTGAAAACAACCTTTCTTCCTAAGAACTTACATTTGATGAAAGAATAAATCGAAGAAGGAATCGGTAAAAATGTAAAATAATTTAGGGAAACGTTGAATCATAAATGAAAGCAAAAGTATAAAGGTGTAAAGTACTTTTACGACACAAATAAAAAATGAGAATGAGATTGATAAGAGCTTAGAAAATGAATGTGATTGCCCTTTTGAGACTCCTTAATTGACAACGAGACCCAATAATTTATTACCTTCCTAGTAAGCATTCTCATGAAATTACTTCAAACTACGTACATCCAAATAAGTATCTAAAAGAGAGGACTTACTTTGTCAATACAATTGGCAATTGGTACTACCAATCAATCTAAACTTTCTTTACACTATATACAATTTATACCTCCACAATCATATAATGACTCTTGGTTGAATGTTACAGTCCTAATTTCAAAATGTAAGAAAAAGGAAATAAAAACAAAGAAATCGAAAATAAAAAGGATATTAGACTCATTTAGTCTACTCCATTGAAGGATTTGGAGTAATCTAACCTCCCAATAACTCAAGAGTTCAAAGTACTTGAAGAATTTGGAGTAATCTAACCTCCCAGTAACAAGAGTTCAAAGTACAAGCTCTCTCCTTTCTCTCTACTCTAATTCAATTTTGAATATGAATTTTGTGGTACGAATTGTAGAATAGTATGAGAATGTGAAGGTTCAAATTTAGGTTATGGGTCCCGATACACAATTCTAAATTAAAAATTTTATATGAAAATCTAAACAATTTATATTTCAATGATTGTTATGGATCATTTTGGACCAAGAGCCATTGAGTTCAAGAGAGTGGAACGTTAAGGATAAGATTGAAATAACCGTAGTCATGTGAGACAAGCCAAAGGAGTGTGAGAAATGGACAAAGGGAGGCGGTCCAAGGTGTCCTCCTCGGCCTCGAAGGTTGAGGTTGAGGCCACTTCAAGCCAAGCACCTAAGGTGTTTGTCTCGGCCTTAGCCCAAGGTGCTCATATCGGCTTGGAGGCTAAGGGCACTTTGGACGAAATGCCAAGTTACCTGTTGAACGAGGCTGAGGCTACTTTGAGCCAAGTGACCCAACCTACTCGCCTTGACCTTGGAGTTTGAGGTTGGGATCACTATTTTCCCGTCATAGGGACTCACTTCTTGTGAGCCACGATCTTAGCCCCTATGGTAGACTTGACTGGCATCTCCAAGCCCTTTTTGGATTAGAAACCCTAGGGTTCACTCCTTTGTAAACAAGATATCATAACTCTCAAAAAGTAAGTTCTTTCTACCTCTAGCTTGCTTCGATCCTTTGCTAATTACTGACTTAAGCATTAGAAATTATGTGGTAGACATATAGGTATTCTCTTTTTTTTTTTTTTTATTTTGCAAGGTCGTCTTTCTTCCTTCAAATTACAAATTTATTACTGAAGACATGTGAAGGCCAAATGAGTCTTCATGTGTAGATAATTTTGAAAAGTTTTCGAAATATCAAGATTAATATTACAACTCTAAAAAGTATAAGAGCATTTTATAATTTCAACTTTTTTTTTTTTTAAAAAAAACATTAATTTCAAAAAATCCAAACATTGGTTCATCGATTTCATAAGCAAGGGGAAAACACTTGGCTTGGAGAAAAAGGAAACCTATTCTGTAAAATGAAGGTTCACATCCCTTAAAGCACCTCCTTCTTCCATTTTTGCTCTCCTTCAACCGTTTCGACGAAACCAGCCGCACCGCCCATCTTTTCTCTCTGATTCTCTCCGCCAGGTATGCATTTCTAATCTGTAACTCCGCCGACTGTTTTCCGATGGTCTGTCTACTGAAAGAACCTACTGATTTTCCATTATGAATTAGGGAAGCGGTTTATTGTTTCGATTCTAAGCTTTCTTTGCACTTTAGGACCATAGGTTTTGATTTTTAGAAATAATATTTCAGATCCATCTCTTCCGATCATGCCCATTCTAAACGCGGTGTAGTCCTACATAATCCATCGAAAGTTTTGATTGTTGGTAATGGTGCATTAGGTTTGGGGGGTTTACCTTTTTTTTTTTTTTTTTTTGTTGTTGTTGTTGTTCTTATAATTTGGTTATCCTTCATCTCCTCTTTTGACTTTGTATGCTTATGATGTTTTCTCTGAACAAACAGACTACTCTTAGAATGGGTGAGTTTATTCTGTAGTTGGGTTAGAAAAAGGTACTACTCTGTAATGTTTACTATAAAAAGAACTCAAAACAGCTAAACCTGTTGAAACAAATAACTAAACATATGTAGCTGATAAGCCAGGGATGAAGAGATCAAGAGATAGTTAGCACTAGCAGCATTGCATCTCTTGGGGGACGGGTGAAAGGAACCAGAGAAGTTATATACATTTTTTTTTTTTGGAAATATCGAATAAATTACCTGTTCCTTGGGCTTTGTTACAATTGCAACAATAAGTTTTCTATTCGAGCAATTACACCCTCTCAGTTGAATTGGTGAAGAAATTGGTCCCTTTCATTACCACTGTTAGTGTTTCTGTTAAAAAGTTCTACATATCAGCACAGCATATACATGTGCGGATACTTCTCGATCTTTAAAAAGTGTTATGGTTTCATTTCATGCTTTGGAAAGACGTGAGGTTAAAAT
Organism: Benincasa hispida; assembly: GCF_027475165.1. NCBI lineage: Eukaryota > Viridiplantae > Streptophyta > Magnoliopsida > Cucurbitales > Cucurbitaceae > Benincasa > Benincasa hispida. Next base: position 48,210,964 of record NC_143480.1, read on the forward strand.
GAGGAGGACAAAATGTTGGCTTAGGGAGGTCAAAATGTGTTAAATTGAGGGAGAAAATGTGGTGGAGACTGGAGAGGAGACATAGAAGTAGAGAGAAAGAGATGAGAAGGGAGAGGTAAATATAGGTATATAGAAACAAAGACGAAACTGTGCGAGTTAGAGATATGAAGATAAAGGGAAACGTGTTGAGAGAAGTGAAGGAGAGAAAGCTAGACAAAGTGTGTAGAAAATTAAAGCATAGAGGGAGATGTAGAGAGGGAAAATATGGAGAGGTAAAAGAGATTATCTCTCTTTGTTTCTGAGTTTATCCCCAGCATTTTCTTTTTTCTTTCTCAATCCTATCCTCTCTAACACAGTCTCTCTCTCTCTCTCTCTCTCTCTCTCTCTGTCGCTCTGACACTTTGTATCTTGATCTCTTTCTCTGTCTTTATCTCCCTTCATGACATTTTGGTTTTCCTACACCCCTTATTTTGGTCTTCTCATCTTACTCCATCTACTTGTTTTTACATCAAATGCACGAAATCCTAATATTTTAGGAAGTTGGATACTCATTGTGCATGTATCTCTATCTGCTTACTCGTGCATTTTTAAGCTGAAAGGCAAGCAGTAAGGGGCTAAATTTTCAGGCCCTTTTTGGTCTTAGTTTTCTATTTTTGAAATTTATGTTAGTTTCTTCCCTTACTATAGTTTTCACTTTGCTTAAAAATTCATTTGGATTCTTCGTAAAAAATAAAAACAAGCTTTAGAAACTAATTTTTTTTCTTCGTTTTCAAGACTTGGCTTGGCATTTGGAAATATTGGTTGAAAATGGATAACAAAACTAAGAAACTTATTGGTGGAAGTAGTATTTATAAGCTTAATCTTCAAAAATCAAAACCAAATGGTGAACATGCAGGGTCTCACACAAGTTATATGGTGTAATTGCCCAAATTAACAATTTAAGGGGGTACAAATATAACTAGTCTTGTCGAATAAGGGGGTGGTTTCAGGTTTGTGAAATTTGCGGTAACTTTTTGAAAATATGTGTCATCACATTCATACCATACCATGCCATGTTTGCCTCCCATCTCCATATTCAAACTGATTAGATTAAGACCATCATTCCTTTGGATCAGCTAACCTTGATTCCCTCTTTTTTTTTTCCTCGCTCTGTACAACAGTATCAAAAAAATGTCTCGAAGATATGATAGCCGAACTACGATTTTCTCTCCTGAAGGCCGTCTTTACCAAGTTGAATATGCAATGGAGGCAATTGGAAATGCAGGTTCTGCAATTGGGATATTATCTAAAGATGGGGTTGTCTTGGTAGGTGAAAAGAAGGTTACATCCAAACTCCTTCAGACCTCAACTTCCACTGAGAAGATGTACAAAATTGATGACCATGTTGCATGTGCTGTGGCTGGAATTATGTCCGATGCCAACATATTGATCAACACGGCAAGGGTTCAAGCCCAACGATACACTTATGCTTACCAAGAGCCAATGCCTGTTGAGCAACTGGTTCAATCTCTCTGCGATACAAAGCAAGGATACACCCAATTTGGTGGTCTACGCCCCTTTGGTGTCTCTTTTCTTTTTGCAGGATGGGATAAAAACTATGGCTTCCAACTATACATGAGTGACCCAAGTGGAAACTATGGTGGTTGGAAGGCTGCTGCAATTGGTGCCAACAACCAGGCAGCACAGTCAATGCTTAAACAGGATTACAAGGATGATATCACAAGGGAAGAGGCCATACAGCTTGCACTTAAGGTGCTTAGCAAAACCATGGATAGCACAAGTCTTACTTCTGAAAAGCTCGAATTAGCCGAGGTTTTGCTCTCACCTGCTGGAAATGTCAAGTACCAAGTTTGCTCACCCGAGTCTGTTAGCAAGTTGTTGGTGAAGTCTGGTTTGACTCAACCAGCTGCTGAGGCTTCCTAAAGAAAACACCTTATTCTAGATTCCATGGCTCATTTAGATGTCGAACAATTTCATTGTGCTTGGCCTGACATGTCTCATGACCTTCATATTACTTGAACTGAATAGAGGTCATTGGATAAGTTCTTGGATTGTTGGATTATCTTTACCATTTACAATTTTCTTGTCTTTTATGTGACCATCTTTACCAGTGCTGCACAACTATGAAGTTCAGTAATTTTATCACCCTATAAAGAAACCTTCTATGAGACTGAATTTGATCTTATGAATCTTATCTAATGCTTGCTGTTAGTTCCCTTCCCCTGTCTCTCTCAAGGCCCATCGTTTTCATGGGAAGAAGCCTCCATTGTTGTAAACGAACCTGAGGGAGAGCCTGTTCCATCGTTGGCATGGAAATAAAGAGAGATAGTACTAGAAGAAAGGGGAATACTTGTGTTTAAACAGCAACAATCTTCCATCGTGTTGGAATAAAACTTGCTTCAATTAGATATATTCTGGAAACCTCCGTGTCATGAAGCATTTATCTTGAATTGGATACTAATTTAGCGAGCCGTATTGTAGAGGATCTGATCCCTTGACTCGAAGTGACTTGTACCTGATTCAAACCTTATCTAACACACCTCTAATTATATGTTGGAGTTAGAAGTCTTGGGTTAAGAAAGTTTGTGTTTGGGGTGCAAAATTGTTTAGTCGAGTTAGGAAACACTAAAGAGAAGAAGAGGGAAAGAGAGAAATATGAAATTCTTCGATAAATGTATAATCTTCAAGTTAAATAATTTAATTCCAACTTATGAATTGAGTGGGTCGAATACCTTCTCAATTTTTAAAAGCGATTATGTTTGAGTGGTTTTTGTGTATCCATATGGATATGATTGATGATTTGAGAATGGGACAGAGGCCCTGTCTTTTGGCATCTAAGCAATGATGGAAGGCACAAGGCACAGAACAGACGAACAACAGGGAAGCAGATTAATTTGGTGCTCCTTTTCTTCGATGAGCATAAGAATATAATAATGAAATGGTCTTTTAGACTCTGTAAACAAAAGCTGATAGTGACCATCTAATCTATACTTAGGATATAATTGCGTCAGCAATTCCTTTGGTTTGCTTTAATCATTTTATGATTTCCCGGTGGTGGAAAAAAGTAGAAGAATCCCAGATCATTAGACATGTTCATCAAAGCCATTTTGTGGGTTCTCCATATAAATTAATGAGCTTCTGTATCACTCATTTTAATTTCCTAGAATAGGTAGTCACTAACTCGCATCTTTGCTTCATTGGAGATTCATCAATATCGTCCCCTTGATATAAAATACTTAGCATCTCTCTCTCTCTCTCCACTAAAAAAATATTAGGGGAAGGTTGTAGCTTTAAATTTGTATCGTAATACAAAAAACTAATAGTCATATCAATTTAGACTATAAACAAGCATGAAGCTAGTTTGACATTATTTAGTTTGAGAAGTTCATTAGTATGTGAAGTTAAATAATATACATTTGAAGTGCAGAGTTTTTTGGTATGAGTTTAGAAAGATGTTTGGAATGCATAGTTGTTGAACTTAGAATTTTAAAATTTGTATGTTGGGTTTTTTAACAACTTTATTCTTTTTATGTATATTGCAATTAGACTGTTTATTAATGATTTATAACTATTTTCAATTGATTTTATTTTAAAATCAACTCAAATAATTCAAAAGAAATTATTATTCTTCCACAGTTTTACTAAAGTAGTAAAAAAAAATTATGATGTAATTCTTACTAAATAAGTAGAGATAAATAGGGAGAAAATGAAAATCACTTGAGTCAATTAAAAATTGCTATCGTCCATTATGTTTTTGCATTTGTCATTAATATTATGTTAATCTTTGTATTTAATGAAATTTTATACATGTGTAAAAACTTATTAATGTTTTTGACATAGAATATTAATGAAGTGTTTAATTTTATTCATTTATGAATGGAGTTTTCAGAAATACAATCCTAAAGTTTATATGTATAAATTTATCTTTTCTAAAAAAATTATTGATTTTGACACTTAGTTTAAGGAAAAGTGGAGTCTTATTAACCAAATTAATTAAATTACAGAAAAAAAAATTAATAAACCAAATGAACTAATCCAATCCAAAATTTCTAAAATTTTTAATTCTAATATTTCTTATGAGTTGATTGAGTTCAGTCAAGCTTTCTTGATTAAAATCTTGATTTACTGTCTTGTTTACCAACAATGTCCTAGTTATAGGATAAAAAAATGTCACACATCATATTTTTTTTTTGTTACAATATGATGATGAGGTGGAGGATTAAATTTCTAATTTTGAAGTCCCTATATATATATATATATATATATATATATGATTTATGTATTTTTGGAGAAATAAGTCCATTATTAGTGGGAAAAGGGAAAAGTAATCAAGAAAATAATTAGAAGTAGAAGAAAAAAGCATTGTTGGCCAAGGGCCACCTTATTACAACTTATAGGGGCACATCTCAAGCCCGCAATACTTAAACGGATTATTAAAGAATAAGCTTAACAAAAATTACTCCAAGATTGGGAAAGAGAGAGAATGACAAAGCCTGAAGCTTTTTAACCACACCCTTTGTGACAGATTCAAACCAAATTGCTTTACTACCAGTCTCCTCGGCGAGCTGCAACCCAATCAAAATGCCCAAAATTTCCTGCTTGCGTCCAAACAATCAAGATGAAACATCGCCTAAGCTGCTATCAAGATCCTAGTTTTATATCAATTCAACTAGGTTCATTCAAAGCTTTGAGGGATTCTTTCTAGAGACAGCTAGGGAAAAAGGGATGAGAGATACTCTTTGAAAAAGCAGTAAAGGGAAGAGCAATGATTAAGAAAAGAATGGTCCATATGATCATTCACTTTTGGGGCAGCATACAACAAACACAATCATCATTCTGTTTCAAAAGGCGACCAACTTATCATGGGAATCCCACTTAATTAATACATTACAATAAATATTAAACCACAAAGATTCCTAGGGGAATCAATGGGCCTTGAGAAACCCTTATAAATTATCATCATAATTCACAATAAGACCTAATACTTTTCTTCTCTTCTCTACTGCTTCCCACATTTGTCATCATCATGATTTGCTTTCTTCTTCCCAAGAACTTCTTTTTTCATGGAGAGTTTGTGTAATGATTGAGTTAGGATCTGGTAATCTGCATCCTGAGGTTTAGGGAGTTCAAAATATGATGGGTTGGGTGTGAGGGTGCAAGCCAATAACAAAAAAGTACGAACAAACAAGTTCAAAAGCTCAGTTTGAGCTATTTTGTTATGGTCATATTGACTTGTGTTTCTCTAGTCCTTGGGATGCAGATTATCTCTTCCTGATTGACAATATTAGAGTTTGGTTCATTACAAGTGTTAGCTTTATATAATTTCAATCAAACTATATATTTTGTTGATTTTGAATTTAATGTATTTTACTAACAGTTTTGGTGTTTCAAAGTGCCTAATAGTGCTTGAATTGGAGTCAAAACATGAAAATTATGAGTAAGGTAAGGGTTACCTGATATGATATTAAATTTGCCTTTATCCATTAATTAGTTTAAGTTTTTGGGTCAATCGGTGATTCAACATGGTATTAGAGTTGGTGGTTCAGGAAGGTCTTGTTTTTTTTCAAACCCTGCTATGTTATTTCCTCCTCCAATTAATATTGATTTATACTTGTTGGGTGTTTGTCCATATTTCAAACCCACAAGTGAAGGAGATTGTTACATGATATGATATTAAATTTACATTTACCTATTAGCTTAAGTTTTTGGGTTAGTCGATGATTTAAGAGTGAATGATAATGATATATGTCAAATGATAGACGTGACACTTCATCAATAATAATGATTTTAATGATGTGGTTGCTCATGTAACACTTCGAAATGGTCAAATTTTGATGTTGTAGGTGACAACGTGGCATAGTAATTTAGTTACGTAGTGCAACATGTGGCATAATGATGTTACGTGACAAAGGATATGCTAGTACTCTTGTTCATCGATTCATTCAATTGACGAATAAAATGTCAACATGTATAGCCTTTGGAATTAGAAAAAGAGGGGAACACAATATTTCAAAAATAATTCCATCCGTGTCACTCATGTACACATGTCCTTCATGCATCTGGTAGATCATTTTTAACTTTCATTCGTAAGAGCACTAGAGAATGGTTGCGAGAATTTCTACCATTTAAATTCCTTAACATCATTTTGCTAGATTGTTTGATACGATTTTCAAGATTACTTGCTCGTTAGATTAATTTCTCTGTTAATCATGTTGCTTGCTTTTAATTGAGTGCAAAATTGTTTGATAATTTTGGTTAAACTATAACCAACCAACCAAAAAAAAAAAAAAAAAGAAAGCAACCTATTCAATCCCCTACCGTTGGCATTTGGTCCTACAAGGAGTTTGGCTTGATCAATTTACTTTGTTCTTTTTCTTTATGTATGATCTCTTTATTCCCTTATTCTCTTATTCTTTACATCTTTCTTTTTTAAAGTTTAAAGAAAATATTTATATTTGGCCAATATCTTATTCTAATTCCTAATTAGGACTAGGTGATATTTTCGCCTGTCTTGTTAGTAGTTTATTTATTTATAGGAGATTTTTAAAAATAGAAAAATAAAAGGAATTCTTTACATAAAATAGAAAAATCTTAATCTTTTCTTATAGTCTTTTTTTTTTTTAGAATTTCCTATAAAAAAAAAGAATTTATCTCAAATTCTCAAATTCTATAATTTTTTTTTTTTAGAATTTCCTATAAGAAAAGATTTTTTTTTTTTTTTAGAATTTCCTATAAAAAAGAATTTATAGTCTTTTTTTTTGTAGTCTATTTTTAAAAATAGAAAAATAAAAGGAATTATTTATAGTCTATTTTTAAAAATAGAAAAATCTTAATCTTTTCTTATAGAAGTTGATAAAATTCTATCGGTGTTTATCAGTATCTATCAATATTTTTTTTCTATTTTTTAAATAATTTGACATTTTTTAGAATTTTCTTTTATTTATTTTGAACGAAAATTTTATAGTTTTTTTTTTTCTCAATATGTGAAGTACCGATGGTTCAAGCTTTGTATAAGTTGTGAGCTATATTTGTGTTAGTATTTCAAATTTATTTTTAGCAGAATTCAAATTATTAATCTATAAATATTCTACTTTTACAATGCAAATTTTTCTTTGAAGCTATCTTTGTAATATATTTATCTCAAATTCTCAACAAAATATGAGCATTTAGTCACTCTCATGACTAGTAGAAGAATTTTGCCTTCATGTACACTTATTTCCTCTATTGTTTTATTAAATAATATGTATATATGGTATGGGCATTTTTGTATGGTAGCTTCCTACCACAATATCGTTTAGAATTAAATAAACTATTTTAGGAGACATTACACGTACTTGAGTCTCATCATCAACACTTAGATAAGAGAGAATCTTAGAAGGTAAGATTCTATTAAGATCATATCTAATTTCATTCATTAATTAAGAGAGAGTTTTAGTTTAACGTCCTCTAGTGTAATTCACTTATATTATTATTATTATTATTATTATTATTATATCGGTAAATATCTAGACCAATTTATGCATATTTCTAACTAATTTCATAGGACAATCTATTGATCTTACAACATTTGGGTGTCAAGAAAATTAGGATATTAAATTCTAGATAGGTGATCATCATGAATTGACCATGACCTCTTAGTCCTTTATCAAGGTCAACACCTCCTATTACTACTAGATTAACCTATAATTGTTTTTATAACAGTTTATTATTGACTATTGTCTACTTTCTCTTTAGGACTAACATGATATTAAATTCTCTTCGAGATATCAACATTTTTATTGGTTCAACATTGATATGAAAAAAAATCCAAAATTTTATTATATCATTAAAAAAATAAATGAAACAAACAAAATAATTAAGTAACAAAATATCACAAATATAATTATGATATAAATAATAAATATATTAACTTGTTTAAAAAGATGTAAAATGTTGTTCAAGTGAACTTAGCTTAATAGTAATTGGTATAATCTTCATCCCTAAAAGTCGAACATTCAATATCCTACCATCCATAGTTGTAGTTCTAAAAAAAAATAGAATGTTTATACTCAATTAATTTTTTCTTTTTTAAAAATACCAAATGACATCAATATTTTGTCAAATTTCCATCATATTTTCATAAAAGCAAGATCCCAACATTTTAAATTTTGAGCCAAGTACGATAGCTCAAACATTGTGTCTATATTCTAAAATATGTCTGTACTTCTCATTTTTTTACACACATAAATGAGATAGATTTTTTCACAGAAGTACAGACTTCCATTATTTATTTATTTTTTGAGTACATATTTCCAAAAAAAATTATAAAAGGAAAAAAATGTCTAACCCTTTAATTCACTTCCAAAATTTGAAAAAACAATTACTTTAGCTTAATATATTATCCATAATAAATTATTTTGTATGACAAAATTATTAAAAATATTTACACATAAAATCAAAATATCATCGTGTATCTATAATAGATAACGATAGACTACCATTTATATTTATCTGATAGTCACAAATTGTACTTTCATACTGTCTATCGCAATTTATTATAGATAGATTGTGATATTTTACTATTAGTTCATTTTTTTATATTTGAAAAGAGATCATGATTATATTATATTTTGTTCTCATATTTTATTTTTCATTATCACGATTTTAGTTTTCAGATTTTTCTCATTCTCTTCGAGTTTCTTCAGAACATTCTTCCTTGAGTTAGTTGCCAATAGTCAAATATATAAATTAAGTTGTGGTTTAGCGAAATCTTATTTCATAGAATTTGCGATTAGTTTTGGTTGAACTTAGTTTCCTCTTTCGAAAGGATAAAATCATGGTTCAAAATAACTTAGAAATATGATTAATTTTTTAAGGGCTTTCTCCTAATAAAGGACCCATATTTTACTAATGTTCAAATTTTTCTTTATTTACAAGAATGCCTAACTTCTTTAAGAAATTACAATAAAATTAGGATAGAAAAGTACTATTTAGTCCCCAACAATAAATTAATTATACATTTTTTTAAAACAGGAAAGAGAAAAAGGTTTTGAATGAGGTGTGTTTTTTAAGAAAAAAATATATTAAATCATAATATTTTTTAAATACCCGCAACTTTCCATATTCTTCAATTTCTCTCTCAAAACCTTCATATATATGGGTATATATATATATATATATATATATATATATATTTCGATATATACTGTGATATATGTATTTCTCTATTTTTTTTGTAGCTTTTGTAGGAAATTTGATATATTGTGATATATGTATTCATTTATTTGATATATATTGTGATATATGTATTATGATATATACAAATTTTGATTTGTTGAGATTTTTTACTATCTAAATGGTATATATAATATATATACTGTGATGTAAATGAAATTTATGATTTAATATGATTTATGTCGAACATTAAACCAATATATAATTTGATACATGATATATGTATTCACAATAATATTTATTTTATATATTATGATATATTTCATATATTGGTTAAAATATTTTCAAATACTTAACAAAATGTTTTGAGGTATATTTAAAATAACCATGAACCCATCAGATAAACCAATAAGTTGATACATGAAATAGAAAATAAAATGCATTTTCCCTTTCCAATTAAGCAAAAGTAATAAAATCTCAACAAGTAAATGCATTTTCTCTCTCTAATAAAACAAATAAATGTATTTTCTCTCTCCTACATTAGGAGTGTTTCGTAAATATGGAAAAAAATTTCTATACCACATTCTCTCTCCAACCGCCCACTATGCTCAAGGCTATTTTAGTTCGAAAAATTCATTAAATCTTATATACGAAAACATAGAAAAAGTTTGGACATTTATGAAAATAAGTTTTGAAAAGGGATTGAATCTATAATAATTCTATTTTTTAATTCATTTAAATTTATTTTAATGTTTAATCTTACACTTTTTAAATGCTATTTTTTAAAAACTAAAATTATTTTGAATGATTACAAATATGTTTTAAAGTGATTTTAAACATAAAAAATATATTTTTTAATCATTTCAAAATTACTCCCTAATATACCATTTATCTTTGTATGCTCAATTTTAACTATGGTAGCTACTTATCTATGAATGGAGTTGTTGCCTAGTAAGTTTTTGCACATCAATAGCTATGTGGATTTTTTCCCCTTTCCTTTTCTTCTTCATTTAAGAATCTACTTGACCTTTAAGTGACATTAAATATACCCCTTACCATAGAAAAATTAATGAAGACTGCTACAATATACAGTTCCCAATTTTACGCCTTTAATGTTGAGCATTAAACTCAAATTATCAGATTATTGGACAATTTTTAGCAACTATTTGGAAGGTCAAACAATGTCCAAATTAAATGTGTGACCTATGGATTTTGATGTCGCGGATGTGTACTTTCTAATGGTTCAAGTCTCAAGTTGTTTGGTGTTTTCTATGAAAAGTTATGGCAGTTTGAGACAAAAAGTCAAGAATTGTTGCAACTTTTGAATTTCTGTCTTGATTATTGTAATCTCTTTCATTTGCTTTTATTAATGATTTATTGAAGGAATTTAGGGAGACATTTTGTGAGACTATATATAGTGGTATTGTAATCTTTGCCAAGACAAGGTTGAGAAAGAAATCAATAGAAGAATAAGTATTAGTGTCCATACTTCATTCTTTCTCTCTTCAATAAAAAGCTCCACCACTCAAATAATTTTGTTTTTTTTTTTTCAATTTGGTATTAGAGCTATGTCAAACCATGGGAGTATAATGTTGGGATAGATGCAGTTACCACGACTCATCAAGATAAACTATGACAACTGGAGTATTCAAATGCGTGCCTTGCTTGGTGCTTAAGACCAAAGAATGTCTTGAAGAGGAGGCTTCAATTGCAAATCCGACTGCAAACCAATTGAGGGCAATAAAAGAGATGCGCATGAAAGACAAAACCACTCTCTATCTCATGTTCCAAGTTGTGGATGATTCAAGTTTTGAGAAAACTGTAGGTGCAAAGACCTCGAAGGAAGCGTGGGACACACTGGAGAAGGTTTTCAAGGGTGTTGATCGAGTCAAACAAGTTCGGCTCTAAACTCTTCAAGGCGAATTGGAAATCATGAAAATGAAGGAATCAGAAGGAGTATTTGACTACGTCCCCCGAGTTCAAATGGTGGTGAACCAACTTAAACGCAATGGAGAAATTCTTGAAGATGCCAGGTGGAGAAAATCCTTCGATCATTGACAAATGATTTTGAGAATGTGGTATGTGCTATCAGAAGTCAAAGAATTTGGAAGAAATGACTATTGATGATCTTGCAGGTTCCCTTGAAGCACATGAACACAGAAAGAAGAAAAAGAAACAAGAGGTCTTGGAGGAGGCTTTACAAACAAAGATGACCATCAAAGAAGATAATGCAATATATGTGCAACACAACCAAGGAAGAGGACGTGGTCATAGTGGTCATATTTTCGGTCGCGGCAGAGGTCGTGGTTGTGGAGACAACAATGGAGAGAAAGAAGAAATGAGGCAACTAAGTTAGCGTGGACGAAGCTGAGTGGAAGAGGCAGTCGCTCAAATCGTCCAAATGTCGAGTGTTACAATTGTAGAAAATATGGACACTACGCAAAAGATTGCTATGCCAAGAAGAAGGTGGAAGAAAATGTGAAATTAGTCACAGAAGATGAGACTAAAGATGACAGTGTTCTCATGATGGCCCATGAAGGCATCACTCCAGACAGCGACATGGTGTGGTATCTTGACACCAGTGCAAGCAACCATATGTGTGGGTAAAAACATCATTTTGTTGATATGCAAGAGATAGAAGATGGACATGAGTCTTTTGAAGATGCATCAAAGGTTCATGTCAAAGGTCGATGAAAAATACGTTTTTCCCAAAGGAATGGAAAACAAGGTACTATGGAGGATGTCTACTATGTACCTGACTTGAAGAGTAATATTCTAAGTATGGGCAATTATTGGAGAAAGGATGTTCGGTCTTCATGAAAGATTGAATGTTGCACTTGAAAGACAAAAATGATCGAGTGTTCGCACACGTTAAGATGGAGAAGAATCAGATGTTCAAACTCAACTTGAAGAATGTACAAGAGAGGTGTTTACAAGTCAACATGGAGGACAAAACATTCTTATGGCAGTTTGGACACTTACATTACGACGGACTAAAAGAGTTAGCAAAGAAGGACATGGTCCATGGGCTACAAAAAATGGACTACACTAAGAAGTTTTGTGAAGGTTGTGTATTTGGCAAACTAGCAAGAAAACTTTCTAAAAGAAAGCAGAATATTGTTCAAAGAGACCTTTTGAGTTGATACACACAGATATATGTGGCCCAATCACTCCGAAATCTTTCAGTGAGAAAAGGTATTTTATTACCTTTATTGATGGCTATACAAGAAAGACTTGGGTTTATTTATTGAAGGAAAAGTCAGAAGCATTTGAAGTATTCAAGAAGTTCAAGGTAATGGTAGAGAAGACAACCAATATTTACATCAAGGCTTTACGGTTTGGTAGAGGTGGAGAATACATATCAACCGATTTCACAAATTATTGTGAGGAATAAGGTATCAAAAGATTTTTTACCGCACCATATTCACTTCAACAAAATGGCATTGTAGAAAGGAAAAATTGAACGATCCTTGATATGGTTCGATCAATGTTGAAGAGTAAAGACGTGTCAAAGGAATTCTAGGTGGAAGCAGTACAATGTGCTGTGTATGTGCAAAACCGATGTCCACATACAAAATTGGCGAATCAAACACCGCAAGAGGCTTGGAGTGGTCATAAACCGTCTCATACCTTAAAGTGTTTGGTAGTGTGGCCTATGCGTAAGTACCAGACCAAAGAAGAACCAAACTCGATGATAAGAGTAAGGAATATGTGTTTATTGGGTATGACAAGAAGACGAAGGCTTATAAATTATTCAATCCAATTAAAAAGAAGGCGATTGTAAGTCGTGATGTTCAAGTGAATGAAGAAAGCATGTGGGACTGGAATAATCAAAAGGAGGCATTACAAGGAGAGTCATTGAGAATTGCACCAATAAACACTCCAATGACTTCTCAAATATCTGACGAAGTGGAAGAGCCGAGTCAACCTAGGATGCGGAGTCTACAAGATCTATACGACTCAACCGATGAAGTACACCTAGTTTGCTTATTAGCAGACTCGAAGAACATTGCTTTTGAAGAAGCCATAAGAGACAAGAAGTGGAAAGTCGCAATGGATGAAGAGATAGAAGTAATCGAAAGAAACAAAACTTGGGATTTGGTGGAATTGCCTGATGGATATAAACCCATTGGTGTAAAATGGGTATACAAGAAGAAGATGAATGCTCAAAGTGAGATTGAAAGGTACAAGGCGCGTCTAGTTGAAAAAGGTTACAGACAAAAAACAGGAATCAATTATGACAAAGTTTTTGCTCCAGTTGTAAGAATGGAGACAATTCGACTTCTTTTATCTCTAGTTGTATAATTCAAGTAGGCTATCTATCAAATGGATGTAAAATCAACATTTTAAATGGGGCTCTTGAAGAAGAAGTCTATGTGGAGCAACCCCCTGGATACATGAAATCTGGAAAGGAAAATAAAGTATTGAAACTAAAGAAGGTGCTCTGTGGGTTAAAGCAAGTACCTCGAGCATGGAACACTCAAATTGATACTTACTTCAAGAAGAACAAGTTCATACAATGCCTATATGAGTATGCATTATACGTAAAGAAAAAAAGAAGGTAATATGCTTATCATTGCGCTTTATGTTGATGATCTTATTTTCATGGGAAGCAATGAGAACTTGGTTGTGGACTTTAAAGATGCTATGACGTGGGAGTTTGAAATGACAGACTTAGGATAGATGAAATACTTTCTTAGTCTTGAAATTAGACAAGAAAACTTTGAAATTTTTGTTTCACAGGAAGCATATACGAATACCGTGTTGAAGAGAAATAAGATGGAAAAATGCAAGCCTGTAACAACACCAATGGAGCTTGGCACAAAACTCTCTACATTTGAGGGAGGAGATCAAGTAAATTCACGTGAATACCGTAGTTTGGTAGGGAGTCTATGATATCTCATATGCACAAGACCAGATATTGCATATAGTGTTGGTGTAGTGAGTCAATACATGGAGGATCCAGGGCTCTCGCACCTCAAGGCCATTAAACGAATTCTTCGATACATTCGAGGGACAAAATCACTTGGGTTTCTCTACACAAGGACGAGCGAATACAAGTTAATAGGATATTCTGACAGTGATTGGTGCGAAGTTATAGATGATAGAAAAAGCATTTGAGGATATGTGTTCTACATGGGGAATATAGCATTGATATGGCTCTAAAAAAAGCAACCAATCGTAACTTTGTCAACATGTGAGGCAGAATATGTGGCAGCATCTTGGTGTATGTTACGCAATTTGGCTAAGAAACTTACCGTGTGAATTAACTCTACAACAACGTGAGGGAACTGAAATACGAGTTGACAATAAATTAACCACTGAATTGGCAAAGAATCTGGTCCATCATGAAAGAAGTAAGCACATTAACGCCCGATTTCATTTTATTAGAGAACATGTAAAGAATGGAGAAGTGAAAATGATTCACGTTTCAAGTCATGACCAAGTAGCTGATATTTTTACAAAGCCTCTACCAACAACTTTATTTGAAAATTTGAAAAAGATGATCAGAATGAAGGACATGAAAGATTTTAGTTTAAGGGAGGAATTGCTTGAACATTAAACTAAAATTGTGCGATTTTTAGTAGGCATTTGGAAGGTAAAATGATGTCCAAATTAAATGTGTGACCTATGGATTTTGATGCCCCGGATGTGTACTTTCTGATGGTTCAAGTCTCAAGTCGTTTGTGGTGTTTTCTATGGAAAGTTATGGTAGTTTGAGTAACAAAGAGTCTAAGAATTACTGCAACTTTTAAAATTCTGTCTTAATTATTGTAATTTCTTTCATTTTCTTTTATTACTGATTTATTGAAGGAATTTAGGGAGACACTTTATGAGACTATATATAGTGGTATTGTAATTTTTGCCATGACAAGGTTGAGAAAAAAAATCAATAAAAGATTGAGTATTAGTGTCCATACTTTATTCTTTCTCTCTTCAATAAAAAGCTCCACCACTCAAACAATTTTGTTTTTTCTCATTTAAATGTATAAGAAAAACTAAAAAAAAAATTTTTTTTTAACTCATAAGACACATTTTAAATATCAACCCAAAGATTACTAGTAGATATTCACATTGTGCCCATTAGAAATTGTGTATTAGCATTATTTGTTTAAGTCTAACAGATGTCTCTTGGGTTGTCTCTACATTCAACTTATTTGATATAAGAATGTTTTCTGGAAATGTTAGTTCTTCAAATTATTTTCCTTATATGGAAAATCTTGTCTGTTGTATGTTTATAGATCTTTTCCCTTTCTTTGTGCACAACTAATTTTGGAAATTTAGATCGATCATCTATGTGCTGCTATAAAAATTTAGAGACACTTCGTCTTTTGTTTAGGGTTGGCCATTTTCACGAAAGATTTGGAGTGTCATTATTTTGTGAAGTTCTTCTGTTACAAGTGTTTGGTTTTTCAATTTTTGAAGGCCCTGAAGATTGTGTTTTTGTAAGGTTGGAGACATACTCCAAGCCATCTGTGTGCTTCATCAGTAGACTTCTTGAGAAGAAATTCTTGAGCTTGGGAGCCTAAGCTAAATAAGTGGAGTGGTCTTCACTTGAGAGGGAAAAGATCAAGTGAGAGGGAGTCTCTCGGTTTAAAGGGAGTTTAAGTCTCATTGAGAGGGAGTCTCGATCTTTGGAGAGCCTAAGAAGTTCTTCACTAATCAATATTCAGGGGGAGCCAGTCACCAAGAGAGGGAGTCTCACATATAGTGGGAACCTAAGTGAATGGTTGAGTGATTAAGCTCTAGAGAGGTCACTGTAATTTTGTTATTAGTGTGAATAAGTACTATGTTATAATCACTAATTATTTATATTAATGAAGTTATCTTCTTGGGCACACTATCCTTAGCATAGGTGTTATTCATTAAACTAGGTTACCAATTTTTTTTGTTCATTTTATTTGTTATTTATGTTTCTTTAATATTATGTGAAATGTTGTAACATAATTTAGAGCAACGTTTATTATGTGATAGGTACTTGATGACTAAAATTAGTGGGACGCAATTATGCGATGCATGTCTTAGGTTATGCGTTGGTTCTCATGCATTGGTGGTCATCGTTGGAATGAAAATATGCGTTAATCTTATATGCGATGACCATGCATTCCTATCACAAGTTTTCTTACGCTCGCGCCAAGTATAACGCGAACGCAAGTTTCTCAGGTGATTCAAGGTCGGACTCAGGGACTTGTAGCTAACTGTATGCGGTGATGTGTTTGCGGCGGATAAATAAAAGAATGATGGGGGTTGTAAGCTATAAACTACTTCTACTTCTAATTAACAGACAAAATAGTGAGAATATGACTGAGAGGTAGAGACACGACAACTGTTGACGCATAGTAAATGCATGGGAAAAGAGATAAAATGCAAGGATGTCTTCATTGCAACTCTAAGCTTGACTGCAAAGGCAATCCTAGCCAACGCAAACTAGTGCGATCATGCCATACACGCCCGACGCAAATGCACGTGATTTGTAATAGCAAATGGAACTAATTCCTAAGTTTCCATTATTGCTTATGCGATCTTAATCTAGCTCTCCCGAACCTCAATTCTAACCTTGCTCTCTCAAGTCTTAGGTTCTTTCTTTAGACTCTCTCTCGAGTAGCTCTAAAGGTGTGATGGACACATGCATAAGACAAGGTAACCACAAAAGCCTGGTTGACGTAAGATTATTCCTATCTCTAGTGAACACTTGTTTACATTGCTTAATGTGACCAACCACTTACTCTCTTGAGCAGTTAGTTGTGTTAACTTTATTCATAGAAAAACATTGTGTCCGTTTATAGATAAGTGTTGCTATAGCTTCATACTAAGCAAATAAGGTTTTCTCACAATACTCACGCAATGTACACCTCTCGGTGATTTGTTACATGCTTCATATTCCTTCATATTCCTATGCCGCATGATTAAGTATGCGATACTCTAACAGTCTCACTAAGGAATGCGATGAAAGTTAAGGATACTAAGTAAATGAAGATGGAGATGGAAATGAAGGAAATATAGAAATGCATTGATTACAAAATGTATTAATTCCTTAAACCAAAATGTAATACAATACAATATAAGAAAAGAAGAGAAATGGAAAGGCTAGCTGGAAGCAATGTCTTGCTTCCAGTAGATGTGTGTCAAGGCTGTTGGTGGTGCCATGGAAGGGCGGTGGAGAAAACTCTCTTGAGCTCTGACTCCGGCGAAGGCTCCAGTCGTCACTCGGAATGGATGAAGGAGATGAAGAACTGTCAAGCTATCTCTCACGCTTTCGTCTGGATCACAAGGATCTACCCGAAAGTAGAAACTTGGATAAAATGAAATTCTGCTCAATGACTTCTATTTATAAGGCTTGATCGCCGACAGCATTAATGGACCTGCTCTGATCTTGACATTCGCGGCGCAATGGTCTTTTCTGAATCTCTGCTACTAATGGCATGGTAGGTCAAAAGTCAACATCATATTTTGATTTTCGTGAGATATGCGTTCATGTTTCCATTCCACAAACCTTGCGTTCATCCCTCTATTATGGTTATCATTATGTAGCCGTAATCTTGCGATGATCGCATTCGCTTGACGATCGCAACTTCTATGCGATGGACGTATGCGGTTGATGGCCGCAACATCCATGCATCGAACCTATGTGTTCGCCTTTGCGATGGAGAAGTTCCTCGCATGCGGTCGTCTTTGCGATAGCTCGACTTCAGCGTATGCGTCCGCTTCCTACGTTAGCTACAAAGATAGACAATTGAACGCATGATAACGCATAATAGTGGGTAGCCGAGATTCTTCATGCCGAACGACGCAAACTCATTTTCTCATGAATTCCAAACATATTCGCCGCATTATTTACTTAACAACCCTCATAATTCTAAATAAAAGGCCTAAGATGATGGGCAACCAAACTTAGAATCATGCTTTTCCTCACGCATGCGTTATACTCAAGAAATTCTTAACTCACCCTCTAGTTTTCCTTTGCGATAACCAGCCTCTTAGAATATAATTTACTCATACCTCTAACCATGGTCGTAATGCTCGCCTCCACTTTGGCTGTTTCTTCAAAAAGATCTTTTCTAAGCTTAAATTCGACAAGCCTTTGCTCAAAATTTTTTTATTCATTCCCTGCAACTTTGCGTTTAGCTTTTGAGAATGCATTCATTCAAAAAAATTCAAGACTTTGCGATTACTTATTCGAATGCGGCGTTGAACCTGGTTACGCTCTTCGTTTTAGCTTACCCCCACGTGTGTCATGCGGGCATTCAACTTCGGTTGCGTTCCATATTCAACTTAACTCTTGTCTTGCTTAATTTGGCTTGCGCCCGACAGAGAAGTTGCACCTATGCATTAATCCCTCAAGAGCTCACATCGACGGGAAGGTTTGGCACCTCGATGTCGGCTCTTGCGTTTGAGAAGGATGAATCGCTCCCGAAAAGGAATCTATTATAAACATCAACAACTCCGATTTGGATTAGTTTCTCCTCAACAAATAAGAGGACTTGTCTGATCTTACAACCGCCAGTGTCTTAAAAAGCCCCTTATTTCCTTTTTTGTGAAGAGAGCTTCAGGCAAAGAGAGATGGAACTCCGCACCGTTTTATCGATTTTGTCCGGATCCTCATTTTCTTCCGAAAAAAGGGAAGGAGAAGTATCTTCTTCGGAGGTCTTGAACTCGAGTTTGTGAAAGACTCTTGCCGCCCCTTTCATTTAAGCCCTTTTTTTATTGCCCTAAAAAGACTGATTCTTCTTTCTTTTACCAAAAATTCGAGTTCCTTTTGGATTTCCTTCTTTTCCCCCGGGCAAAATGCCTAATATTTACAACGCTTTGATAGTTAAAGGTCAAGGGTACATGTCAAGTATCCGCTTGGGATCAAAACCAACCTTTTTTAAAGAAGGAGTCTGTGATACGCACTTGGTAGTTGCCCGACCGTAGATCCAACTTCTCGAAGAGGGAAGCACCTGCGCGAGCAGTGGTGGACGAAGTCTTCTCCTGATGCCTAGCCGGGAGCTTATCCGAGAATGATTGGTCAACAACTATGCTAGTTGATTAGAGTTACTTCGGAAACAAAAAAAGTCAAATAGATACGTTGTTAGGTGCTCCGTTTTATTTTCCCATTGAGGCAGGGGCAGATAACCCATCGCTGTCTTGGCTGGATTGGTCAACGAAATCTGAACCAGAGACTTAATCTTGATATACCTGAGAACAATACATTTTTGTTACCGCGAGTTCGGATTGTAGGCTGCAACTCGCCTACATGAAGCCGGAATCGCGCTCTTGCGCCGAAGATGAATGGGGCTAAGCGATCTGCCGAAGCTGTGGGATGATATCAATAGAAATACAACATTTTACAATGGAAATAAGGTGTTCCGGCGAAGCGCCGGGTTGTTGGTAAGGAGCGTGAGCGGGCAGAGGGCTCACACAAGTAAGTGGTGCCATGGAAGGGTGGTGGAGCAGACTCTCTTGAGCTCTGACTCCGGCGAAGGCTCCGTTCGTCACTCGGAATGGATGAAGAAGATGAAGAACTCTCAAGCTATCTCTCACGCTTTTGTCTGGATCACAAGGATCCACCCAAAGGTAGAAACTTGGATAAAATGAAATTCTGCTCAACGACTTCTATTTATAGAGCTTGATCGCCGACAACATTTATGGACTTGCTCTGATTCTGACATTCGCGGCGCGATGGTCCTTTTCTGAATCTCTTCTGCTAATGGCGTGGTAGGTGAAATGTCAACATCATCTTTTTATTTTCCCAAGATATGCGTTTATGTTTCCATTCCACCAACCTTGCGTTCATCCCTCTATTATGGTTATCATCATGTAGCCGCAATCTTGCGATGATTGCATTCGCTTGACGATCCCAACTTCTATGCGATGGACGCATGCGGTTGATGGCCGCAACATCCATGCGTCGAACGTATGAGCTTGCCTTTGCGATGGAGAAGTTCTCTGCATGCGGTCATCTTTGCGATAGCCTGGCTTTCGCGTATGCGTCCGCTTCCTACATTAACTATAAAGATAGACAATTGAACGCATAATAACGCATAATAGTGGGTTAGCCGAGATTCTTCATGCCGAACGACGCAAACTCATTTTCTCATGAATTCCTAACATATTCGCCGCATATTTTACTTAAAAACCCTCATAATTCTAAATAAAAAGCCTAAGATGACGTGCATTTCTGCCCGTCATCAGTACTTTCATATTATTTTCAGTGGCAGTCTCATTCAACCATTTTTCCTTACCAATCTAGTGCCAATTCTTTTAAGGATATCTAATTTCATGAATTTTCTATGAGGTGCATTTTATTTGACAAGGAACCTCACTAACCATATAAGCCAAAGGGAAAGTTAAACATCATATTCTTTGACGAGAGCTTAAACTATTTGAAACACATTTTTTTATTTGATAACATTAAACTTTGTAGTTCCTCCTTTTTAATTTATCGATGGATTAAACCATTTCATTGAATCATTAAGTCACTTTAGTCACTTTGATTTGTCTGAACTCCACATTTTTTAAAAATTTTTTTTGTTAAAGAGGCTTTTAGTCTCACTGAGGATCTTTCATTTTTATAAGATCCATAGAGAAGAAAACAAAGTTGTCCTCAACTTAGCTTCTTTGACATACTCTTATGGATTCTCTTGGATCTAGAAAGATGTCTTTCCAGCTGTTGTTCCTCCCCTTATTCTTTATGGGAGTGATAAAATTGTTTGATGATGGTTGTTGTCTCAGTTTAAATGCATTTCTACATAAAAAAAAGAATCTCTATTGATGTTAAAAAATGAATCAACCAAAAAAATTGTATTTCAGGAAAAAATAGTTCAAAGTGGGCAAGATAAAAGAAATTGAGCACCAGTATGGTGTCAAGGGACACACATTCCGACACTTAAGTCAGTCTTAGTTTTGTGAGTAACTGACAAGTTGAAAATAGTAGAGAATTTTAGACATGCATTTAACCAATGACTTTGGTCATCTATATAGAACAATAATGCTTAATTGGTAGTTGGGCTCATAATTGCCCACCTTTATTTTTTGGAACTTCTGAGTTAATACTTTTCGGGAGATTACACTATCTCCACTTGAGGTTGTAACCGATGCTTAAATGCATCACCCACTCAAATTCTCAATGGTTCCTTTATGCACCGTTTAAGTTCTTCCATTGGTTCTTTGAGGTCCTTCATAGATCTTGCGGAGGCCACTCATAGGTTCTTTGAGATCCTCTATGAGACTGCTAAATCCTCCATGGGTCTTGAAGAGGTTTTCTTCAAGGTCTTCCAAGGTCCTCTATGTGACTATTAAGTCCTTTTATGGGTCCTTTAGAGATCTTCCAAGAGTCCTCCAAAGTCTTTCATGAGTCTTACAAAGGTTTTCCATGGGTTCTTCAAGGTCTCCATGTGACTCCTAGGTCCATCATGGGTATTACTAAGCTTTCCCATAGATCTTCTTAGCCTCCACTGGGTTCTCTCATGGATTATCTGAGCTACCTCTAAGCTTTCTTATGGGTTCTCTAAGCTACCACTAGGCTCCTCATAAGTCCTATGAACTCTGTTATGGGTCTTCTAAGCTCACTCTGAGCTATGTTGTAAGTCTTCTGAGTTCACTTTAGGTGTTGGAATGTCTTGAATCTGGCATGCCCAAGTACGATTGTTTTGCTAACTGGGATGCCTCAATTCTACAATTTGTATCATTCTCTTTAACTAAATTGTTCTCCCCTTGCCCTACAGATGTAGCTAACACACTATTATTGAATCATATAAATCTGTGTATTGATTATCTACTTTTTTGTTCTTTTGTATTCTTTATTTGTCGACATAAATCTATGGCTCCTCTGAACTCTATCTAGGTTTTTTCATGTTTTATGTGAGCTCACTCTAAGCTCCCTTATGGGTTCTTTAAGCTTCTAAGTCTTCTAAGAACTCCTTTTAAACTCTCTCATGAGTTCTTAGAGCTCACATTAAGCTTCTTCATGGGTCGTCTAAGTTCACTCTTAGCTCTATCATGGGTCATATGAGCTAATCACTTCAGACCTATAGGTCCTTTGGGCTAACTTTAGGCTCCCTCATGGGTTCTTTGAACTCACTCTACACTTTTTCCATCCATAGATCTTCTATTTAAGACTCTCGAACTCGGCCTACTCCGATAAATCTATCCATAACGATATAAGGTTAAACTTCTGAAACAACACTATTTTCTTAGCAACTAAAAAAAATGATGGAAAACTATCTACAATAAACCTATAATAATATTAAACTTTAATGTAGGGTTTTTAAGGGTTAAGGTTGTGGATTAGTTTTTTTTCTTCTTTTCATGTATGAATCTAATTTGGAAATCAAAATGTCTTTTGGAGTGTCATAATTTAGAGCAAAAGTTGATCTTTATCTTTAATGGAAAGTATATTCCCTAATTGGAATATGATAATAATCTCATTATATTTCTTTTAAAGAAAATTGGAGACCAAATCATTCCATGAAAGAAACCCACGTTCCTGGAAAGTAACATTAGTGTTTGCTTTGATCCATCATTTGAAAATATACTTCATTCTTCTATATCTACTAATTACAACTTGATCCCTTTTTCTATAATAATATTCGTATAAACAAAGATATGGTGTCCATTGAGTTTTTTAATCATTATTTTGCTGGAATCATATGCAATTTTTAATATTGAATCTATATATATATATAATGAATGGAAAGCTTTATCTAAAGCAAAATTTATTTTAAATCTATCTATCATATACAATTTTTTTAAAGTACAATAATGTTTGTGGAAATAGGAGATCGGACCTTCAAGAAATCGTGTTAATTATTGTTGAATTAAAGTTATTTTAACCAGTAATCGGAAAATCATGTTGTATAATGCATGTGTGTATATTAAAATTTATAAACTATATATATATTGAGAATGAAAATTAGTTGATTTTCGAATTGAGCTAATAAATATTATTGTCAAATGAATAGAAAAATTATACATATTATATTAGACTGATGAATTGAAGCTTTTCGATTCTACTTTTTTATTTTCTCATATTCAATTCTATTTGGTTCTACATAAAAGCATAAATAATATATTTAGTTTAATCTGGATATATCATTTATTAAATTTTCATCAACATTTGACATTTTCATCAATATTTTCACCCTTTCTATGGTTTGAGTACATCGATACGACGTTTAAAAACAAGAAAAGAGTACACCGATATGAAGAGTGACTTGACATTTCCATTATATCGTAAAATATTCATAAAATATAAAAATTAAGCAACAGAATGTCGGTATTGTAAATATAATTATATGAATAATAAATATGTTAACTTGTTTAAAATCGTAAAATATTTATTTATTAATTTAAATAATTTTTAAATTTTTTGTTTTCATATTTTTTTTAGATATGTACATCGACATAAATATTTTATCGATATAAATATTTTATTGATATTTCTATCGACGTAAATATTTTAAACATTGAGTTATGTGAAATGTGAATTTTCCATTTTTTTTTTCTCTAACAAAAAATGATGGTTGGTTCATGATGATTGTCACAAACAGTTGTTAGTAGACACAGCATCTTATTATTTATCATGATATATATTTTTTAATTAATAAATGCACAAAGTTCACTTTTAACTTTACCTCTTATTATATTTGGGCATACATATATTTATTTAGTAACATTACGGTCAATTTGTTTCACAGATTTTTTCATAGAATTTTAGATTGATATTTAATATTTCGATTTATTTTCAAAAATTTTATTTTTTAAAATCCAGAATATTATTATCCATTCAAAATTCATCATATGAACTTTTTAATATCCTATAAAGATGTGAGATTTTTATGTTTAGGAAATGAAACGTAAAATTATAGCTTAATTAATTAATAAATTAATATCAAGTATTAATTACTAATAATTTAATTTAATTGTTATATATAAATATATTATTTAAACTAAATAAATTTTAGTTAATATCTTTACCATCAATATTTTATGCTATTTTAATTATTTAATATAAATTATTATTGTTAATTATCAATATTCTAATTTATTTATTTATAATAATTAATTATGTTTAATTAAAAAGTATTTATTTTATTAATTAAATAATTAATTAACATAAAAATAGATTGATTAATGTTAAACTTAATTGATCTTTTACATTTAATCAAATAATTATTTACTTTTAATTTCTATATACTAATTATTGAATTGAACAGAAATATTTCATTAATTATCCTACACATTCAAACACAGACATTAATTATCTTACATATTTAAAATTCAAACATTCAAATACTAAATATTTAATAACCCATAAAACAATATCTGCAATTCAAATAATCCCTAAATGCTTTGCTTGCCATAATAGCTTGACTGTGATTTTTAGAATAATGTTTAATATAGAGCTCCTAAATGATTCCTTTATCATATTATTATATAAATTCGGTGATTATTTATCAAAGCAATAAAGTCTAGACTTCCTTCTTCATATTATTATATAGGGTTGTTTATCATTTTTTTTAAGCCATAATCATGGTGTGATATCAATAACTAGAGAAAATGTATGGAGGATTAATTTTAATTTCAAATGTAGAACAATTTTTGGTACTTTCATTTTACTCAATATATTGGTCCACTAAAATTAAGATAAATCTAATAAATTTCAATCTATTCACCCACAATTTTTTTTTTACAAATCATCCTATGCAACTAATATCATAGAGACTAATTGATTAAATTAAATAATTGTCAAATTATAAACAAGATTTATCAAACCCAACAAATCTTTTTCCATTCACATAAAGAATTAATCTTTCTTGGTAAGAATTTGCACATTGAATATCTAAAACAAGAAAACGCAGAGTTTTCATCTCTCTCTTTTCCTAACACTAAAATCCCAAAAAAAAAAAGAAAAACTCTCTAGGTCCTAAAAAGAAGAGAAATAAAATCTTTTTTTAAGAAAAAAAATGTACAGAAATGAATGACAAATAAATTAAAGGTACCATTTTTATTAATTACCCATTTCGAGATCTGAGCAAGAAGATACTGAGTTCTTGACCCGGGCACTCGTCCGGGTTGATAAGATGAAACGATTCCGAGTCAGCACTCCCCACCACGTGCTCATAATTAGCCCTCATGTACATGACCTCCTCCGAACCCGACCCGAACCCGGATGGCATTACACCGGCTCCGACCGTTGTCGATTGCATTGTCTTCAACATGGACCGGACCGAGTCCCCGGCTTTTTTTTTCGCGGCGAACCCGAGTTTTCGCCCATTGCAAGACATTGCCCATATGGGAATCGAACGAAGCGGGCAGAGTCCGAGTTCGACCCGATTGCACTCAAGGGCGATTCGGACGAGTCCGAACCGCATTTCGTTAACGAGTTGGTGAGTCAGAATCGGAAACTCGAGGAGGAGAAACGGCTTGTTTCGGAGACGGTCGTGTTGAACACAGAACCACACATGCCCACGCCGGTGGCCGAAGATGGTTCCAATGACCATGGTTTTTGAAGGCCTGGGTGGGGCTGCGATGGCGGCGGTGGCGGCGAACTTTGGCGTCACGTTGTCGGGAGTGGTGGCCGGAGAATCTTGGGCGGAATCTTGGTCGTTGGTTGGATCACCATTGGCGGTAGTGGAGGTGGTGGTTTCGACGTCGTCGCGAAGGGAGGTGCTTAGACGTTTCTTGGGGACGGCGGAGGCGGCGGTGGCGTTTGTGACAGTGGGGGGAAAGAAACAGGGGAGGAGAAACCGACGAAGGGAGTCGATCTTGGCCATCGGGGTTTGGATTTTGGGTTGAAAAAGAGAGAATTTTGGGAGTTTTTATATAAAGGGTTTGATCGGAGAGGATTTTCTGGGAAAGAGGTGAATTTAACGAAGAAAAAAGAAAACAGAAATACAGTCTGTGCAAATATATATATATTTTTATATCTGACGCGGGAACTGAAGTAGCCGTTGGGAATAAATTTTAGTTTCCAGATAGCAACGTATACTTGTCAGCTCATGAATGGTCCACGTCGACATTTTTGCTACTGTCCATTTGTAGATTAAAATTTAATGGAAAATATTTATTTATATTACCTAAATTTTGAAAATGGTAACGATTAAAGCCTTGAACTAAGCTGAGAACTTTTTTTAAAAAAGGTTATCTAACATAAAATTGCTCTAAACTAAATATACTTAAAGGTCACATCAATAGATAATCCATGAATAGTAAAAAATAGGACTAAGTTGATTATTTTTGTTGTTGATTACATGTTTTTCGTGATTGTAATGAGTTGTGGAGTTCATTTTGAAATTTGTAATTAAATTATATAATCTAATCGAAGAATGAAGGGTGTTCAATCTGATTGTGGTTGAAAATTACATGAAACCCACATTTATTGTTACCTTTACCTTTATCGTAACTGTTAGGATCAAACAATAATTGTATCGAAAACAATAAGAGTAAAATGTGATAGATTCATAAATCTAGGTAAACGTGATTACAAGCAAATCAATTATGCTTGCGATTCAGACCTATTTCGATTCATCCATCAATGAAATCTCATTCCGATTAAACCAATTTTCATTACGGTTTGGTAAATGTAGCTTAAGTATAGAATTCTCTTATGATCGAGCCATCCAAACTATTTTGTACATTGTTTTGATCTAAATAATAGTTGTCAATTATTTTAAGACTCTTTTAACCATATTTTCATATCCTTAGACTCTTGTCATTCAAATTTCGTTCATGTGTACTTTGTACCTCCTGAACTTTGAAAATTATAAAATGATGAAAATTTAGGTTAAGATATGTTGAAATATCTTGAATTTGTTATCTGACGTTTCAAATGACCAAATACGGGGGTATTGCTAATCAGAGCCCAAGGACGGTATGCCTTGGTAGGGTTTGGGGGTCCCACAAACCCTAAGTTGAATTCATATTTGACATATTTAATTATTTATGGTTTATTTATTATTATAACCCTAGAGTTTAGAGAATTACACTTTATAAATTCTCTAACCTAGAGATACTACTTTTCCCTTTATCTTGTGAACATAGTTAACACATTGTTAATGAACAACGTAAATATATATGTCGATTTTTAACTATTATTTAACAACGTAAATAGTGGACATAGCTAATACATTGTTTTTTTTATCGATTCTATAAGAAGATATGTATGTATATATATGAATGGAGAGGAGAAAGAGAGACAATCAAACTTAAGTCCCATGATTTAGATTCTTGATAAATTCTTACAATGAGGATGAGAATTGTCTCTTCCTTCGTTAGTCCGATCCAATCCTTTTTTTTTCCCTAATTAGCTCCACGTGTAGTACGCACGTGCTTTTGATTGTCCCCACACTTACAATTTTCTTCTCTTGTTCGTCTCGTAAGAATTTTGACCTGGAAACTCCAAATTATTTTGCATTGTTTTGACTTTTGAAATTTAATGATGTTTACTACTACTGCATGACTTTTGTCACAATGTGTTGCTTTCTCTAGTCACTTCAAATTAAACTCTATTTTTTCCCCCTTCTCCACTATGAGAAATATATACATGTGTGTGTTTTCCTTTGAGATTTATTAGAACTATTTCAAAGGAGATTAGACCTAAGTATTCCACGTATAACCTTGATTTTTTAATTAAACGTCACACTATACTTTTATATTAATTTTAAAGGAGAAATATAATGAATAGTTGTTTTGAAATAATTTCAAAAGGCTAGTGGTAAAATAAAACTTTTGAAACATTAATGGTATAAATGAAAATGCATGCCATGTGTACCTCTATTTTACGAGCCTATTACACACCACATTTTTAGCTTGTTGTCGGAATAAGGGTTGTTTTGAAAAAAAGAAAATCCAAAGTTTAGGGGTAAAATAATTGAAATCTATCCTAAAATTATGCATTTTACGTAAAAAAAATCATGTTAGAGTAAAAGAGGGGAAAAAACAACATTAAATGTTACTTGAAAATCAAAGTGATTGTATAATGATAATGTCACATATGTCGTTTCTTTATTTAAAATTTAACAACTATATTTACCTCATTTTAACAGTGCACTTGTTTAGGAGCATGCCTTAATCAATTTTAAAAGTCAACAGGTAGTAGTAAAACTTCTTTCATTTGAGAAAGGTATAATTGAAACTAACCTTAAAAGTTCAAAGGAATTTTTTAATAATTTTGCCTTTTATCTTTCTAATCCCTTTTGAATTTAAAGTTATTATTAAATTCCTTCAAATTCTTAATTTGTTAAGTATTATAGTAGAGTTCAACAACAAAGTATCATTGCCATGATTTTAAGTATAGTTCAATTAGTTAAAAACTATACCTTTGACCAAGAGAGGTCAAGGGTTTAAATAAAAAACGTAATATACAAGTCAAATAGAGAATTAAACCGTCCCCTTTCAAGATGTTGATAGATTATTTGTTATCACTGAATAAGTTACCAATCTATCGTAGTGTTTTAAAAGATATACATTTTTGTGTGAGTTGAAATTAAAAGAAAATTAGAGTAAGATTAGATTTGTGTAGCTAATTAGTAAAACAAGCCTTTCAAACTCTCAAGGGGCAAACTATTTCTTAAATATTGGAGGGCCAATCTTGGATCTACACTCAAAACGCGTCTTTCTTTAGAGATCTCCCTTTGCAAGCACCATATATATATATATATATATATCTCAGTGTTTCCATGAATTAGATAAACGGTTTCTGGACAACCATTTCCAAAAACCTACCTTTTATTTCCTTATTTCTGATGACATTTTCTTTTTCGCAACTCATCCTCCTAATCCTTGTTCATGGGCTTCAAGATTTTGAGGGAATTAATCGATTGCCTTTTTGGACATTTTCTATATAGGCTGAAGGTAATTTTTTTCTAATATTTGTAATTAGTTTTAAATTTTGCTACCTCATTTTGCCATTTCTGCAAGAGCCCAAGTGCAAATTCTTGAATCTGTTCTACTACTTAATTAAGTTGAAATTTTCTTAATTACGTGTTTAAGATGTATATTAGTAATAATGGGAAAAGTAGACTATGGTTGATGGGTAATGCATTTGAATGTTAGGAGGGAAAAATCTCCTAAGTGTACTGAGTACGTGCATCTAGAAGGTGAGCATAGTTGACATGTGGAGGGTCAAGAATAGCTAAGGTAATACGGAAAATGGCTTAGGTGTATGAAACAAGCATTGAGAATAAGGGCCAATTTTAGGCATTGAGTTTATGATGCGATGGCCGAAGGGCTAAGGCTTTTGCGGTAGAAAAGGAAGTATGCGTGAACTAAAGGGCTGGAGAATATATCCGAGAAGTGTTGATGAGTGGTGTGCATCATTGCAAGGGCCCAAGCCGTGAAGAATAACGCAAAGGCTGAGATGCGTTGGCCAAGAGAGGGGTAAACATTGCAAATTTGGCTTATGCGATGGTTGGTAACTTAGGCGTTGGTAAGTAATGGAGAATTTCAACTTAATCATGGAATTAAGTGGGACAGCTGTCGTGCTTAGATGCTCTAAACACATTTAATGGCTAGCTGTCATATTAATCATACATGATAACCATGCAACCCTAGGTATATAAGGGAAATTGAATGAGAAGCTCAGTTTGGCCATTTTTATCGTGTTAAAGGGATAGGAACTTACTAAGCTCGTGTGAACTTTATTGGGGTGAAGAAATTTCCTAAGTGTTCAAGAGCTCTTTGGCGTGATCAAGAAGGTGGGAAGATTGACGAATTTTGGGCTCGTTAGAGGGAATCAGTAGCTCAGAGTTTAAGGTAAGAAAGTTTGGGTGTTCATGATTAAGTCAATAGAAAGAAATTTCTTGAGATTGTGTTTAGAATTTAAGTTGTCCATATGAGAAAAGTTGAAATCTAAAAATTTTGCATGAATAAGCAAGTAGCTGCATACGAAGAACAATCAAGCAGCTGATCGAGTGATACATCGCGTTGACGCATACAACATAGTAAGCCCACAACAAAGGCACATGACATCTATCACATAGTAAGCGCTCATCGCATAAACGGAGAAGGTGTGAGCATCTATTTGAACATCCTGAGGAAACCATCAACCAAACTATGAGGTAAGATGGTTAAGGATAGACAATGTGTTAAGCTTGGTTTTATGCGTCGAACATAGCTATGATACGATCACCTATAGGATGCGGTGAAGATAGTTATAAGTTAAGTTCTAAAGGAGAACTAAGTATACTAACCAAGGGATTTTCTCTTAATGTTATAGGACAAACGCACATAGGAGAAGCCTATCAATTAAGGGGTAGTAGCCCAAGATTGTGAGTGACAATTTTTAATAAATGTTTTTCTAAAAAGATCTCATAAAATTGAGTTTTAACACATAAGCATTTCGTATGAAGATTTATGTCATGTTTTAATTAATGCACGCTTTAAAGTGAATATTGAACGCATGATCCATGTTTTAAATTGTTGAAATATTTATGAGTTTAACATGTGTTTTCGTAGTAAGCCTATGTAATGTTACAACGCATGATGAAAGAAGTTTGCTTAAAACAGTTTCACATGTATATTTCATGTTTTTTTTACAAGGCACCATATGTTACTATGAATTCATGAAGTTAGGTTTTTAGTATATGCGTTTTATGCTTTTAATGTTGTGCCTTGTACAATCATACTCTAATATTAGTACCGAAGGTATGGTAAGGTACCTAGCTTCCAATGACATAGGGACCTTGACACTAAAGGTATGGTAAGGTGGTCAGGACCTGTTTAAGCTCTACGTACACGTATGACTTCTCCATCGATGTTGATGAGGTCGAGCAAAAGGGCTCTTTCACAACTAAAGTTATTTGGGTTTGAGCAAAAGGGCTCTCCCGCATGTTTAGACAATGGAGTAGTGGGATGTATGATGTTAATGAGTTTTAATACAGAGTTTTGCAGTACGAATTGTATATATGATTTAATGGGAACATTTCTTTATGCTACTTATGTTTTATGTTATGTTTCCTTAATGTTAGTCATTCACTGAGCCTCCCAACTCACCATTTTAAAATGTCTGGTAGTGGTCGTCATCTCGAGGCCTAGCAGCTTTGCCAATTAGTCACTACTCAGATTCCCTGAAGTGCAAGCTTTCTTAGTATTGTATGTCGATATAGTACTCATTAGGAATGATGTAGGTCTATTGACTGTAGTTAAGAACTGACCGGCAATCCAATTCCAAATGAAAGATTTGGGAGAGGCCCAGTTTATTCTAGGTATACAGATCTTTTGGGATCGTAAGAATAAAGTGCTAGCACTGTCTTAAGCATCGTATATTGACAAAATTTTGCTCAAGTGATCAATGCAGAACTCTAAAAAGGGCCTACTACCATTTAGACATAGAGTCAATTTGTCTAAGGACATGTGCCCTAAGACGCCTTAAGAGGTTGAGGACATGAGACGGGTCCCATATGCATCTGTCGTTGGTAATTTAATGTATGCGATGCTCTGCAGTAGGCCAAACATCTGCTATGTTGCGGGAATAGTCAGTAGGTATCAATCTAATCTAGGCCAGGGTCACTGAACCGCAGTTAAGAATATCCTTAAGTATCTTTGGAGAACGAGGGACTACATGCTCTTGTATGGGTCTAGGAATTTGATCCTTACTGGATACACGGATTCTGACTTTCAGACTGATAAGGACACTTGGAAGTTCACTTCAGGGTTAGTATTTACTCTTAACGGAGGAGTTGTAGTAAGGCGGAGCACTAAGCAAGGGTGCATTGCAGACTCCACGATGAAGGCCAAGTACATAGCGGCTTATGAAGCTGTTAAAGAGGCCGTCTGGCTCAGAAAGTTCTTGACAGAGCTGGAAGTTATTCCAGATATGTCTAGGCCCATCACCTTCTATTATGACAATAGTGGTGTTGTGGCAAACTCCAAGAAGCCTAGGAGTCACAGGTGCGGCAAACACATAGAGCGGAAGTATCATCTGATCCACGAGATAGTGCATCAAGGAGACGTGATCGTCACAAAGATAGCCTCAAAGCAAAACATTATTGATCCATTTACGAAGGCTCTCATGGCCACAGTGTTTGAGGGTCACCTTCAGAGCATGGGTCTACGAGACCGCCCGTGGCTGGACTAGGGCAAGTGGGAGATTTTGTTGCACTGGGTTTTTATGCCCTAGTTTATTGTTTTTGTATCTGTTTGTTTGTACTCCCCACTTCGCTTTAGGATAAGTGGGAGATTGTTGGGGTTTGTGCCTTAAAGTCTCGTGTCCTGTAGTTTGTAAACAACTTTGTAAGAACACTTGTAATGTATAATATATATGATATCTACCTCATTTCTTGACTTTGCACATTTAGATGTTTTTTTTTTTTTGTTTTTTTTTATTTTACCACAATCTAATAAACTTAATATCCCTGGTTGTCTTTATGTAACTTAAGTATGTATGTAGTGACATAAAAGTGGATCATGTCTTAAGTGATAACCAAAATAATCTGTAGTATATGGATATAGGAAGGAAACTTTATCCTGGTAACACTACGGACGCGGCCCGCTTTATGGAATTATTACAAGTGTTGTGACTTGTCATAGATGGTCTGATCTTGATCATTCGTGTAGTGTACATGCGAGCGGGTGCGTTCTATATAAAGAGTTTGTATAAAATCTGACCTCAAAGTGTTAATGTCTTGTCATATAACTCCGTTTATGACTGACACTTCACTTCATTAGGATGACCATAGGTAACATGACCTCAATTCTAAGTGAGTTAGGAACTCCTGCCATTGAGGGCGGTCTTTTGATTTGCATGGGTGCGAGTGGCCAGAGCGTCGACTAAAACTTACCACTTTGAGGATTTGTCTGATTTGGGAGCTTGGAACTAAGCTTCACAAGATGAAGTTCACTCCTTCCCCAAAGTAGGGGTAAGTAGATAGATTGCTCTTTTAAGGGTTGATCCCGGGGCTTGAACGATGTGCCACCACACATCTTCTCATGGCCCGAGAGGTGTTCACACATAGTAGGACCATGTTGTATTATTCATTAGAGGGATCGGTGGTACTTAAGGAGAAAGATGTAATTATAAGGGTAAAACGATAAATTGGCCTACTGTAATTACGAGCATCTGTGAAGGGTCATCGTATAGATGATTGGTTATATCCAATGGACATAGAAATATATCTATGGCAAGAAGAGTTCAACTGTCGGTCTTTAGTAAAATGTCTGGCAGTTAACGGATTGTGGATATCGTGACTAAAGAGTTTAGTCAGCTATTCATGTCCCGTTGGAGCTTCGAGCTTTAGGTCCATAAGGTCCCTTTGGTAGCTTGGATACAAGTGTAGAGTCAGTTTTTGGGTCAGTTTGAAATATTCAAATTGACAAGAGGGAGTTCGATTATATATGATGTAATTGAACTAGTTAATTAAATGTGATATAATTAACTTTGTGTATGAGATACATTAATTTGGAGGAAATTGGATATAAATATGATTTATATCTAGTGAAAGAAAAATACGATAATTAATATACGATATTAATTATATGTTATGAATATGATGTGATCACATTCATTATATAGTTAAAAGGGAAATGGGATGACGCATCTTCTGTTTTAATAACGGATGAGTTAGTTGAAAGATCACTTTGAGACGCATAAATAGCTCATAGTGTGTTAAGCATGAGATGTGCGGACATTGTGTTAAAAAGTGTGTCATCGTTTAGAAAATCAGTGCCTATACGATAATGCCTGCACGATCGCTTACCTATACGATATTGCTAAGTGATCGCTTAACGATTACACCCGCGCATGCTATTTACTAAATGATCATTTACCTTTTTCTAAGCATCGTTTAGCTCTCGATATTTACCAAACGATCATATAGACGATCACTTAGTTTTTCTACACGATCGTTTAGACGATCACTTATCTTTTCCTACACGATCGTTTAAACGATTGCTTACCTTTTTCCTACACGATCGTATACTTCACCTAAACAATCAAGCATTTTGTCTATACGATAGACGAGCTTATCTCCCACTTGCTTGGTCGTTGTATACGATCTCTGTTTCTCTTTCCCTCTACCAAATTCGAATAAAGCCCACCCTTGGGATTCTCACTCCAAGAATACTGACGGCTCTAAGTGGTGGTGTCATCTTCATTTCCTTCTGTTCGTGTGGAGTCTGTTTAAGGTAGATGATTGGGTTTTAAATTTGTTGTGAAGAAGAAGTCTTCAACTGGTTTGATTTCTCGATCTCTTTAGCATTATGAATGCATTTTAGTATGTTTGAATGTGTATGAGGTAATTCTGTCACAATGAATTAGAAAGATCCATTTCCGCTCGTAGGTACTCTTGAATAGAGTTCCTTGAATTAGTATCAGAGCCAGAAACTCCAATTCATTGCTGCAAAAGAATTGCATTTACATTCACGGTGGGTGCAACATGTCTACTCTTTGTTTTAGTTGTTAATTCATTTATGGATGTGTGGATTAATGGAGTTTTCTGGGATGTAATCTCGGTTTGTTGAATTCTCAAGTTAATTGTAAAGGCCCCTGCGTTTTTTGGGCACAATTATTTGCTATCGAAATGTAAATTCAAAGTTAGTTTGAGTCTTGAGTCGTTTGTGATGAAGTTTGGAGCAAGGGCTGTGGTTATTCGTGAAAGAAGACGATTAAGTGTTGGTCGTGTCATGTAGATGATGAGGTAAACGATCACTGAGTGTCGGATGCTCGGCTGTCGTTTAACAGGCGCGTGCACTAGAGGATCGTATAGCTCAGCAAGTCTCATCGCTTAGTTACTGACTATATGATCGCGGAGTACTTGCATGGTAAATCGTTTACCTTTCGCGTGCTAAGCGATCGTCTAGAGGATCAGGCTTCTTGGTCTCATTGTTGTCTATGCGATCATTTAGCTTTTGCACTATCGTCTAGTGTGTGCTACATGATCGTTAACTTGGAGGCGTTTACTAAATGATGGGAGCTTCATCTGGCGGTTCAAGACCCGGCTCGCTTGTGAACCGGTTTGATCTGCAGACTAATGTAAATAGATAGTTTTCTCTTTCCGATTTTGTATTGGTTCATCCTGGTCCATTAATCCATGGTTTTATACATGTGATGTATATATATATTTTTTGTGTCATATGGTATGCACATATAGATAAATCCCACCTTGGGTTATGCATTGGTCATGTATATTCTCTTTATTTTAAGTATTATAATGACGCATGATTTAATTTACGTAAGTACATGCACATGCATCATATAATATAAGGGTTATATTTATGTATGCATTATTTATTTACCTTAATATTTATAAACGTTATAAATACTTCATTATGTGGCATGTGTTTTTAGATGTTTATTTTATAAATGGTTATAAAATGGAATTAGAACTAAAATAATTAGTAAAAGATTAATATGTAGCAAATTTATCTATAAGAGACCTTTTGTCTAAGGTGGGTTCTGTCTAGGCTGGGGTATTTAAGGTGACGGCAACGGAACACCCCTACCTGGGAACCTACCTAGAACTATATTTTAGATAAATTTGATGCATGCATGCATGCAAGTTAAGGCCAGTCCATTAAAGGGTATAATGTGACTACTTGGACTTTTTTTTTATTCAAAGACAAAAATTGTTTTTGAGCAAACTTAATAAATGACTTAGATTATAATTAGTAGCTAGATTGTCTAGGTTAATAAACCCTTAGGTAAAACATTCAATGGGAGGTACTTGGGGCATTTGATACTTCCTTTACACCTCTCGCGTTTCTCCCTCATAGTCCACATCGTGAGATCTATCCTCGGCCTCGTGACACTCTAGGAGTGCCCCTCTAAAGAATGGTGTTTGGGTAGATCAATATCAAGGTGGATGGAGAGAATGTTCATAGTAAGTGGGAGTAGGAAGTGTGACAACATATCCCACGGTCTCTCTCGTTAGATTGAATAAAGTTTCTGCACATCGCTTTATGGCACCCTGGGTGTGTCCCCTTATAGGATGGTTATTTTGCACGTTTCTTTATTTGATCTCCTGTAAGAGGATAAGGTTACTTAGTCTCTTATCGTAATCTGCTTTTTTCCTACGGTGGGCACATTCGGACAGAACTTTGAGGCCGAGAACGAGGGGTTACACGTATGCGGGGTTAACAGTTCTAAATCGAACATACGATGGCTATTAGGTTCAGTTCCAAGAGTTAGTTCTGCCTAATAGTTGAGAATGTATCATCCTAGTTAAGGGACATTACATCACCCCACCAGTGACGTTTGTCCTGCCTCGCTGGGGCATCATTGCAAAATAGAAGTTTTATCACTTAGGGTACTTGGAATCTGTTTTGCTAAAACTAATTAGTTAAAAATGTGGTTTTTGCAAAGTCTTATAAAAGGTTATTCGTTTTTTCAGCAACGGTTTTAAATGGCAATAACCACCATCAGTTTACTTAGCACCGAAAAACTGAATAGCCAAAACTATTCAAGTTAGAAACATATGCTCACGATGATACTCATCATTGAGGATCTGAAGTTTATCCTTATAGAGGAATGTCCTTCTATTCCACCTGAGGATGCTACTTGAAATGTTTGAGCGGTATACGAGCATTAGACATGGGCAAACGAGAAGGCTCGAGCCTATATCCAAGACACATGAGCCCATGGTCTTAGCGCGTGAGATCATGGAATCCTTATGGGGAATGTTCGGACAACTGTCTTGAAAACTCAAGCACGAGGCTCTGAAGGAAAGCAAGACAGCCAAGGTTAAGACTAAGGCAGAAAAAAGTAAATGTGATTTACTTGTGTTAGAAACTTGTTTAGTGCAGAGTGATGATTCTTCCAAGATAATTGATTCGGGTGCCACTAATCATGTTTATTCTTCTTTTTAGAAGATTAGATCCTGGTGACAGCTGGAGGCTGGTGAGATGACATTGTGAGTAGGCACCGGACTCATCGTCTCAGCTGTGGCAGTGAAAGGCATCCAATTAACTATATAGAATATGTTTCTTATATTAAAAGATGTCTTTGTAGTTCTTGAACTAAAAAGAAGCCTTATTTTTGTTAAGTGTCTGTTACAATGCAATTACATTTTTTCTTTTAAATTGAATAAAGCGTTTATTCTGGAAAATAACTTGTATGTGCTAAGATCGTTAGCCTTAAGTTCCCTCCATAATATAGAGATGTTTAAATCTGCCATAACTCAATCTAAATGCCAAAAATTTCTCCAAAAGAAAATGCCCAACTTTGGCACCTTCGATTTGGGAACATCAATCTCAATAGGATTGAGAGATTGGTGAAGAATAGCCTTCTAAGCGAGTTAGAAGAAAATTCTTTACCAATGTGCGAATCTTGCCTTGAGGGTAAGATGACTAAAAGACCTTTTATTGGAAAAGGTTATCGAGCCAAAGAGCCTCTTGAATTAGTACATTCTGACCTTTGTGGCCTATGAATGTGCGAGCTCGAGGAGGTTATGAGTACTTTATTACTGATGATTACTTGAGATATGGGTATGTTTATCTGATGCAATGAAATTCTTAATCTTTTGAAAAGTTCAAATTATTTAAGGTCGAAGTTGAGAATGCTTTGGATAGACAAATTAAAACACTTCAATCAGATCGAGGTGGAGAGTTTTTAGATTCTGAGTTCCAGGAGTATTTATTAGAACATGGAATCATTTTCTAACTCTCGGCATCGGATACACCATAGCAAAATGGTGTAGCAGAGAGGAGAAATAGATCCTTGTTGGACATGGTTCGTTCGATGATGAGTTATGCTTCCTTACCGGACTTGTTTTGGGGTTTCGTAGTGGAGACTGCGATATACATTCTCAACTATGTTCCTTCTAAGAGTGTTGTGAGAACACCTCTGGAGTTGTGGAATGAGCATAAAGCTAGTTTACATCACTTCCGCATATGGGGTTGCCTAGCACATATGCTTAATGCAAATCCAAAGAAGTTAGAATAACGATCGAGGTTGCGCCTCTTTGTAAGCTACCCCAAAGGTACACGAGGAGGTTACTTTTATGATCCATCTGAAAACAAGGTGTTTATTTCCACAAAAGCTACATTCCTAGAGGATGATTATATCAGGGAGCACATTCCATGTATTAAATGAAGGGTCGCATATCGAGAGTTCAATGAGCGAGTTTAGATCGCTCCGATTTTCCAGTGACCGAAACATAAATGATATACATTCAACACATATAGTTATGCATATAAAACCCATTATCAGCATGCTTAGAAAACAATAAAACACAAGTAAAAAGGTTCATACCAGATGAAGACTCTCTTCGTATGTCTGAACCTTAAGCAGCGGAAAACCTCCCACCGTTCTACCCGTACCCGACGAGAATGTCGACTGCAAATGCACGATTCGAACGTACACGAACAATGCAGTGAGGACGACACCACCACAAGAGAAACCCGGGTATCCTCGGCGTCAAAACACAAAGAGTGGGCTCCGGTGAGTTTGGTAGAGGACGGAGGAGAAGGCGTCGTGTAGACGATAAACAAGTAGGAGATGAACTTTGCTATCGTATAGCAAAAATGCTTATCATATAGTAGAGCTACATGATCGTTTAGGAAAAATTGAACGATCATTTAGGAAAAATTGAACGATCATTTAGGAAAAACGTATACGATCGTTTAGAGAACATGTGAGGTAGACGATCGTTTTGAAGGACGAGCTTTTATAGTATAGGATCTCGCGATCGCTTTCACAGATTCTATTAGATGCGGGCGAATACGAATGCATGATTGAATGAAATGAAAACGATTTGCATTTTTTTAATCCGCCGATTACCATAACCTTCGCCGCCCCACTTCCCACATCTGAGCGTGGATTAATTGGTTAATTATCAAATACTTAATCAATTAATTTAATTAATAAATATAATCATATTATATTTATATCCTATAGTTTGATATCATATATCTATTATAATATTTTCTCATCTACTTGATATAAATCATATTTATATCTAATTTCATTCAAAATAATGTTTCTCATACATTTAGCCAATTATATCATATATAATTAACCAATCGAATTATATCATTATAATTGAACTTCCTCTTGTCAATTTGAACATTTCAAATTAACCCAAACACTGGTTCTTGACTTTATCTAAGCTACCTCGTTGACCTAATGGACCTGTGACTCAAAGCTTTAACCGTACGTGAATAGCTGACTAAACTCTTTAGCCACGAGATCCACCATCCGTTAACTGTTAGTGATTCCACTAAAGACCAATAGTTGAACTCTTCTTACCATAGATATATTTCTGTGTCCATCAGATATAACCAATCATGAGTACGATGACCCTTCACAGATGCTCATAAGTACAATTGGGTAAATTTACCATTTTGCCCCTGTAGTTACATCTCACTCTTTAAGTACCACTGATTCCTCTAATGAACAATACAACATAGTCCAACTATGTGTGCAATAAATATTATATATTAACAATCACAGGTGTTCGTATATACTATTTATAAACTACAGGACATGAGACTTTAAGGCATCAACCCCAACAATCCCCCACTTGTCCTGAAGTGAAGTGGGGTGTACAAAAAACTTAGAACAAAACAATAAACTAGGGCATAAAAGCCCAGTACAATAAAATCTCCCATTTTCCCTAGTTCAGCCGTGGGCGATCCTGTAGACCCATGCTCTGTAGGTGACCCTCAAACACTGTAGCCATGAGAGCCTTTATAAATGAGTCAAAAACATTGTTCTCTGAAGCGATTTGTGTGATGATCACGTCCCCTCGATGCACTATTTCGCAGATCAGATGATATTTTCGCTCTATGTGTTTTTTGCACCGGTGACTCCTTGGCTCTTTGGAGTTCGCAACTGCCCCACTATTATCACCATAGAGGATAATGGGCCTAGACGAACAACTTACAGGTCTGTCAGAAACTTTTTGAGCCAAACGGCCTCCTTAGCAGCTTCGCAAGCCGCTACGTAATCTGCCTCCATAGTGGTGTCGGCAATGCACCCCTACTTAGTGCTTCACTACACCACAGCTCCTCCGTTAAGAGTAAAGACTGACCCTGATGTGAACTTGCGAGCATCCTTATTAGTCTGAAAGTCAGAATCCGTGCCTCCTGTAAAGATCAAATCCCTTGAACCATACACGAGCATGTAGTCCTTCGTTCTCTGAAGATACTTGAAGATGTTCTTCACTGTGGTCTTGTGACCCTGGCTTGGGTTAACTGATACCTACTGACTATGCCCACAGTGTAGCCTGGACGAGTACAAAGCATTGCGTAATCAAATTGCCAACGAAAGACGCATATGGGACCCATCTCATCTTCTCAACCTTTTGAGGCGTCTTAGGACACATTTCCTTAGAAAAAGTGACTCTATGCCTGAACGGTAGTAAGCCCCTCTTGAAGTCTGCATCGAGTACTCAAGCAACATCTTGTCAATGTACGATGTCTGAGACAGTGCTAGCACTTTGTTCTTGCGATCCTGAAAGATCTGTATACCTAGAACAAACTAAGCCTCTCCCAAATCTTTCATTTGGAATTGGGTCGTTAGCCAGTTCTTAACTGTAGTCAGTAGACCTACATCATTCCCAATGAGTAGGATATCATCTACATACAACACTAAGAAGACTACTGAAGCATTGATGATCTTCTTGTAGACACAAGGTGTATCAACGTTTTAGTCAAAGCCATACGACTTGATCGCAGCATCAAATTGTATGTTCCAAGATCGAGACGCCTGTTTCAGTCCATAAATGAACCGATTCAGTTTGCAAACCTTTTGCTCTTGACCTTGGGCTATGAATCCCTCAGGCTGCACCATATAAATGGTCTCCTCAAGATTGCCATTCAAAAAGGCTGTCTTGACGTCCTTTTCCAGATCTCGTAATTATAATAAGCTGCAATGGACAGAAGGATGCGAATAAACTTTAACATGGCAACAGGTGAGAAAGTCTCCTCGTAGTCAACTCCCTCTACCTGGGTATAACCCTTTGCCACAAGTCGAGCCTTGAAGGTCTGTACCTTCCCATCAGCACCCCGTTTGCACTTGTAGATCTACTTATAACCTATAGGGCGAACCCCATCAGGCGGATTTACAAGATCCCATACTGAGTTGAAGTACATCAACTCCATCTCGAGATCCATGGCCTTAACCCATTCATCCCGGTCAACATCCTCTATTACCTTTTTATAAGAAAGCGGATCCTCAACGTCGCCATCTGCTACCATAGTAAGAATTTTCGTTAAACCCAGATAGCGAACGGGCGGGTTCGTAACCCTCCCACTACGTCGAGGTTCCCTCAACTCTTGAGGTGGAACCGAAGTACTGGATGAATTCTCAACAACTCTTATTGATGTAGTAGGCTCTTCAACAACTCTTGTTGAAGTTTCAGTAGTTTTATTGGAAAGCTCATACAACACAACTTTGCTTCGTGGACTGTGCCCCCTTATATGATCCACCTTCAGGAAAGTAGAACTTGTTGAAACAAACACCTATTTTCCATTGGATCATAAGAATAACCCCCTCGTGTACCTTTGGGGTAGCCTACAAAGAGGCATAACCTCGACCGTGGTTCCAACTTCTTGGGATTAGCCTCAAACATATGTGTAGGGCAACCCCAAATGCGAAAATGACGTAAACTAGCTTTACGCCCGTCCCATAACTCAAGAGGTGTTCTTGCAACACTCTTGGAGGGAACACAGTTGAGTATGTACACAGTAGTCTCCATTGTGAAACCTCAAAACGAGTTCGGTAAGGAAGCGTAACTCATCATTAAGCGAACCATGTCTAACAAGGTCCTATTTCTCCTATCCGCTACACCATTCTACTGAGGTGTACCCGACGCTGAGAGTTGGGAAACAATTTCATGTTCCATCAAATAGTCCTGGAATTCGGAGTCCAAAAACTCTCTACCTCGATCTGATCGAAGTGTTTTAATCCGTCTATCTAATTCGTTTTCAACTTCAGCCTTGAACTCTTTGAACTTTTCAAAAGATTCAGACTTCCGTTGCAAAAGATAGACGTATCCGTACTTGAAGTAATCATCAGTAAAAACTGATAAAATACTCATAGCCACCTCGAGCTCACACATTCATAGGACCACAAACGTCAGAATGCACTAACTCAAGAGGCTCCTTGGCTCTAAAACCTTTTCCAGTAAAAGGTTATTTAGTCATTTTACCCTCAAGGCAAGATTCGCACACTGGCAAAGAATTTTCTTCTAACTCACTTAGAAGTCCATTCTTCACCAATCTCTCAATCCTATTGAGATTAATGTGCCCTAAACGTAGATGCCAAAGTTGGGCATTTTCTTTTGAAGAAATTCGTTGACGATTTAATTGCGTTATGGCAGTTCTGAACATTTCAGTATTATGGAGGGAATTAATGGCTAACGACCTTAGCACATATAAATTCGATTCCAGATCTGCTGTGCAAATAAAGACACCATCTTTATGAATAAATGCTTTACTCAAATTGAAAGAAACAGTGTATTTACATTGCAATAAGCAATTTACAGAAATAAGGTTCCTTTTTAGTTCAAGAACAATATATACATCATTTAAAATTAGAAACCTATTCTGTAAAGTTAACTGGAGTCCTCCACTGCCACAGTTGAGACGACGTGCCCGGTGCCTACTCGCATCGTCATCTCACCAGCCTTCAACTGTCGCCAACATCTAATCCCCTGAAAAGAAGAACAAACATGGTTAGTGGCGCCTGAATCAATTATCCAGGTAGAATCATCATTCTCCACTAAACAAGTTTTAAGCACAAGTAAATCACATTTACCTTTATCCGCCTTGGCTGCTTTCTTCTCCTTCAGATACTGAGGACAGTTCCTTTTCCAATGTCCATCTTGGTTGCAATGGAAACACTTTCCTTTAGCAAGTGGTGGATGCCTCATCGGGACGACAGGCGGTGGGTTAGCAGGTGCCTTCCCTTTTCCCTTACCACCCTTCTCCTTCTTCCCCTTTGCAGAGTTAGAAGTAGAAGGTGCAGACTTTATTCCTGAGGTCGAACCTCTATGGAATATCCTGGAGGATGAAGCAATATTTGCCTCACCCTTATGCCTTTCCTTACTTTTCAGTAAAGATTGGTATGTCTGCAACTCGTTGAGGAGAGTTATAAGGTTATACTTCACTTTGTTAAGAATCACATTGCTAACAAAGTGCAGGAAGCTCTCCGGCAAAGAATGCAGGATTATACTAACCTGGCTGCCCTCATCAATGGTAGACCCATTCAACTCTGCCACATTGAAGTGGACCATCATGTTTAGCACATGTTCACGAATAGATGTGTCTTCTTGCATTTCGGAGTTGAATATGTATTTAAGAGCCTCATGCATAAGCTGTTCAGACGGTTGTCCAAACATCCCTTGCAAGGACTCCATGATCTCACGGGCTGAGACCATAGGCTCATGCTTCTTGGCCAAGACGTCAAAAAGTCTTGCCAAGATATAGGCTTGGGCCTTCTCATTTGCCCTTGTCTATTGCTCGTATGCCTCCCAGACATTTCGACCGGCATTTGAAGCTGAAATAGAACAAGCCTCCGTGAGAGCGAACATGAGATCCTCGATGATTATGATCACT
The DNA here is from genome assembly GCF_027475165.1 of Benincasa hispida. NCBI lineage: Eukaryota > Viridiplantae > Streptophyta > Magnoliopsida > Cucurbitales > Cucurbitaceae > Benincasa > Benincasa hispida. Next base: position 48,254,593 of record NC_143480.1, read on the forward strand.
GTGATCATGTGTTTCCATGTTGAAAAATTATCGCCAGTTAATTTTTGGCGCTTAACAAGGATAAGGTGGCTGTAGCCATTTGAAAAAGTTGCTGAAAATACGAACAAATCTTGATTAGATTTTGATAAACCATTTTTAAACCAATTTGTTTTGCAAAAAAGTTTCAAGTACCCTATGTAGCAATTTGAAAAAGTTGCTGAAAATATGAACAAATCTTGATTAGATTTTGATAAACCATTTTTAAACCAATTTGTTTTGCAAAAAAGTTTCAAGTACCCTAAGTTAAACTTCTATTTTGCAATGATGCCCAGTGAGTCAGGGCAAACACCATCGGTGGGGTGATTAGTTGCCCCTTCACTGGGATAGGACATTCTCAACCATTAGGCAGAACCAACTCTTAGAACTGAACCTAACAGCCGCCATTATTCAGTCCAGAATCGTTAACCTTTAACTATTCCGTGTAAGTGCATTTTCGGTGCCAGAGTCCTGCCCTAGTGCGCTTACCGTAGGGAAAAGACAGATTAGGACAAGAGACCAAGTTACCTTATCCTCTTATAGGAGATCAAATAAAGAAATGCGCAAAACTGCCATCCTTTACGGGGACACTCCCTGGGTGCCTCGAGGTGATGCACAGTAACTTTATTCAACCTAACGAGGGAGACCGAGGGATATGCTGTCGTACTTCCTGCTCCCACTTACTATGAACATTCTCTCCATCCACCTTGATATTGACCTACCCAAACACCATCTGTTGGGGGGATATACCAAAGGTGCTGTAAGGCCGAGGATAGATCTCATGGTGTGGACTTTAGGAGAAAAGTGAAAGGTTTAAGTGAAGCATCTTATGCCTCAAGTACCTCCCACTGAATGTTCTACCTAGGGATTCATTAACCTAGACAATCCGACTACTGATTTTAGTCTAAGTGGTCTTTCTAAAACCTGCTCATAAACAACGTTTGTTTATGAAATATAAACAAGTTTAAGTAGTCACATTTAAACACTTTAATGGACTGTCTTTAACTTGCATGCATGCATCAAATCTATCTAATTCACCTTTCCAGGTAAGTTCCGAGGTAGGGGTATTACATTTCCGTCAACTTAAATACCCCAGCCTAGACAGAACCAGCCTTAGACAAAAGGTCCTTATAGATAGATTTGTTACACTTTAACCTTTTATTACCCAATTTAATCCTATTAAACTGATTAAAAGATTAAAGCCTTAGGGTTGCTAATCATATTAGAACCGTGTTCTTAGGTCTATGTGATCCAAGTTTTAAACATTTTAAAACCATGAATTAAACCTAAGTGAGCATGCATGTCTTTCTTATTTCTTTTAGTTCTAATTTCTCTTTAACTCTTAAAAAGAAACAACTAAAAAATATTGCACATAACGAGGCGTTTATAACATTTATAAAGTAACCTATGTATCATGCTTCATGCAATGTCCGGTCATTACTATATAACTTTTATATGACATGTGATAACCAAGCAACATGCTATCATTCACCCTTATACTATAACAATTGTAACATAAAGATGATGCATGTCAATGATTTTTATGCATGCATATATATAACTCTTATATTATATGATGCATGAGCATGCACTTATATAATTAAAAATCATGCTTCTCTAAATTATAACAATTACAATAAAGAGATGATGCATGATCATTGCATAACCTAAGGTGGGATTTTCTATATGTGCATACCATATGACATATAAAACATACATCACATGTATTAAACAAAAAAGATTAATGAACCAGGATGAGCCTTTAAACCAGAAAATCAGAATAAAAACCCTATCTATTACATTTTTCATTGAGAAAACCGGTTCACAGGCGAATCGGGTCTTGAACCGCCAGGAGATCTTCATCGTGTAGCAAACTCCAGTAAGTAGACGATTGTTCAGTGTGCACTAGACGATAGGAACATTAGTAAATGATCACGTAGACAACGACGAGGCTGCGAAGCCTGATCGTCCAAACGATCGTGTAGCGCGACGATAGGTAAACGATTTACCTTGAGTTACTAAGCAATCGTTTAGCTAGTTACTAAGCAATAAAGCTTGCTGACCTAAACGATCTTCAAGCACGCTTCAAACGATACACGAGCGTCTCATTGTCTACACGATGCATGCAACTTGGTAAACGATTTACCTTGCGATGCTAAGCGATCGTTTAATCAGTTACTAAGCGATGAAGCTTGTTGACCTAAATGATCGTCTAGCTCGCGAGGGCATTAAACGATACTCAACGATCGCGTGCTCTATCGTCAACCCGATACGACCAACTCTTGATCACATACCCCATCGTTCAACCGATGTATTCAACCACGATCGCATAGGCCTTCATCTTCACAATGCGATAGACAATGATCGCATAGAGCATCTTTTGCACGATGCGATCAACCCTAGATCATCTCCTTACTTGAAGAGCCGCAAACTTTGCCCAGAACTTCAACGAACGACTTAAGACTTCAAACATTTTGAATACATACTCGATTACGATTATTTATACCCAAAAACGCAGGGGCCTTTACAAACAACCGCAAATGTAAAAGGAATTAAACAGACCGAGGCAATTCATCCCGAAAACATCCATTAATCTGGCACTTCCACAGTAGAATTAACATTTAAAACAGCGTAAAAATGCACCTACCATGAATGTATACGTTATTTCGTTGCAACAGATGAAATCGGAGTATCAGAAACCTGGCTATGATGCCAATTGAAGGATCTCATACCGAGAGTTCCATGAGGGGGTTTAGATTGCTCCGATTTCACAGTGACCGAAACATAAACGACATACATTCAACACATACAATTATGCATATAAAACTCATTATTGGTATGCTCAAAAAACAATAAAACACAAGAAAAAAGGTTCATACCAGATGAAGACTCTCTTCATATGTCTGAACCTTAAGCAGCGGAAAACCTCCCACCGTTCTACTAGCACCTGGCGAGTATGTCGACTACAACAACACGATCCAAATGTACACGAACAATGCAGCAGGGACGACACCTCCACAAAAGAAACCTGGGTATCCTTGGCGTAAAAAACCCAAAGAGTGGGCTCCGGTGAGATTGGCAGAGGACGAAGGAGAATGCGTCGTGTAGATGATAAGCAAGTGGGAGATGAACTCTGCTATCGTATAGCAAAAATGCTTATCGTATAGTAGAGCTACACGATCGTTTAGGAAAATCTAAACGATCGTTTAGGAAAAACGTATACGATCATTTAGAGAACACATGAGGTAGACGATCGTTTAGACGGACGAGCTTCTATCGTATAGGCTCTCGCAATCGCTTTCACAGATTCTCTTGGACGCGGGCGAATATGAATGCACGATTGAATGAAATGAAAACAATTTTCAATGTTTTAATCTGCCGGTTACCATAACCTTCACAGGCCCACTTTCCACGTCCGAACGTGGATCAATCGGTTAATTATCAAATAATTAATCAATTAATTTAATCAATAAAGATAATCATATTATATTTATATCCTATAGTTTGATATCATATATCTACTATAGTATTTTCTCTTCTACTTGATATAAATCATATTTATATCTAATTTCCTCCAAAATAATGTATCTCATACATTTAGCCAATTATATCATATATAATTAACCAATCAAATTATAACATATATAATTGAACTTCCTCTTGTCAATTTGAACATTTCAAATAGTTGAACTCTTCTTACCACATATATATTTCTTTTTCCATCGGATATAACCAATCATGAGTACGATTACTCTTCATAGATGCTCATAAGTACAACTGGGTTAATTTACCATTTTGCCCCTGTAGTTACATCTCACTCCTTAAGTATCACTGATTCCTCTAATGAACAATACAACATAGTTCAACTATGTGTGAAATAAATATCATATATTAATAATCACAGGTGTTCATATATACTGTTTACAAACTATAAGACATGAGACTTTAGGGCATCACCCCAACAATCTCTCATTTGTCCTGAAGCGAAGTGGGGTGTACAAAAAACTTAGTACAAAACAATAAACTAGGGCATAAAAGCCATGAATCTCGAGATGGAGTCGATCTACTTCAACTCGGTATGGGATCTTGTAGATCAGCCTGATGGGATAAGACCTATAGATTGTAAATGTATCTATAAGCGCAAACGGGGTGCTGATGGGAAGGTACAAACCTTCAAGGCTCGACTTGTGGCAAAGGGTTATACCCAGGTGGAAGGAGTCGACTATGAGAAGACTTTCTCATCTGTTTCCATGTTAAAGTCGATCCGCATCCTCCTGTCCATTGCTGCTTATTATAATTATGAGATCTGGAAAATGGATGTCAAGACGACTTTTCTGAATGGCAATCTTGAGGAGACCATTTACATGGTGCAACCCAAAGGATTCATTGCCCAAGGTCAAGAGCAAAAAGTTTGCAAATTGAATCGGACCATTTATGGGCTGAAGCAAGCATCTCGATCTTGGAATATTCGGTTTGATGCTACGATCAAATCATATGGCTTTGGCCAAAACGTTGATAAACCATCTGTTTACAAGAAGATAGTCAACAGTTTAGTAGCTATCTTAGCATTGTATGTAGATGATATACTACTCATTGGGAATGATGTAGGTCTACTGACTGCAGTTAAGAACTGACTAGCAACCCAATTTCAAATGAAAGATTTGGGAGAGGCTCAGTTTGTTCTGGGTATACTGATCTTTCGCGATCGTAAGAATAAAGTGCTAACGCTGTCTCAAGCATCGTATATTGATAAAATCTTGCTTAAGTACTCGATGTAAAACTCCAAAAAGGGCCTACTATCATTCAGGCATAAAGTCACTTTGTCTAAGGACATGTGCCTTAAGACGCCTCTAGAGGTTGAGGACATGAGACGGGTCCCATATGCATCTGTCGTTGGCAGTTTAATTTATGCGATGCTCTGCATTAGGCCAGATATCTGCTATGCTGTGGGAATAGTCAGTAGATATCAGTCTAATCCAGGCCAGGGTCACTGGACCGTAGTTAAGAATATCCTCAAATATCTTCGGAGAACGAAGAACTACATGCTCGTGTATGGGTCTAAGGATTTGATCCTTACTGGATACATGGATTTTGACTTTCAAACTAATTAGGACTCTCGGAAGTCCACTTCAGGGTCAATATTTACACTTAACAGAGGAGTTGTAGTATGACGAAGCATAAGTAGGGGTGCATCGCCGACTCCACGATGGAGGCCGAGTACGTAGCAGCTTGTGAAACTGTTAAAGAGGTCGTCTAGCTCAGAAAGTTCTTAACAGAGTTGGAAGTTATTCCAGATATGTCTAGGCCCATCACTCTCTATTGTGACAATATTGGTGCTGTGGCGAACTCCAAAGAGCCTAGGAGTCACAGGTGCGACAAACACAAAGAGCGAAAATATCATCTGATCCGCGAGATAATGCATCGAGTAGACATGATCATCACGAAGATTTCTTCGGAGAAAAACGTTGGTGATCCATTTAGAAGGCTCTCACGGCTACAATGTTTGAGGGTCACCTTCAGAGCATGGGTGTAAGGGACCGCTCGCGGCTGGACTAGGGTAAGTGGGAGATTTTGTTGCAATGGGTTTTTATGCCCTAGTTTATTGTTTTGTACCTATTTGTTTGTACTCCCCACTTCGCTTTAGAGCAAGTGGAAAATTTTTGGGGTTTGTGTCCTAAAGTCTCGTGTCCTATAGTTTGTAAAAAACTTGGTAAGAATACTTGTGATGTATAATATATATGATCTTTACCTCACTCCTTTACTTTGCACATTTACATGTTTTTTTTTTTATTTTACCACAAACCAATAAACTTAATATCCCTGGTTGTCTTTATGTAACTTAAACATGTATGTGGTGACATACAAGTGAATCATGTCTTAAGTGACAACCAAGATAGTCTGTAGTATATGGATATAGAAGGGAAACCTTATCCTGGTAACACTACAGACGCGGCCCGCTTTGTGGAATTGTTACAAGTGTTGTGACTTGTCACAGATGGTCTGATCCTGATCATTCGTGTAGTGAACATGCAAACGGGGGCGTCCTATACAAAGAGTTTATATAAAATCTGACCTTGAAGTATTAATGTCTCGTCATATAACTCCGTTCATGACTGAGACTTCTCTTTACTAGAATGACCATAAGTAACATGACCTTAATCCTGAGTGAGTTGGGAACTCTTACCATTGAGGGCGGTCCTTTTATTTGCATGGGTGCAGATGGCCAGAGCGCCAACTCAAACTTACCACTTTGGGGATTCGTCTGATTTGGGAGCTGGGAACTCAGCTTAACAAGATGAAGTTCACTCCTTCCCCAAAGTTGGGGTAAGTAGATAGATTGCTCTCTTAAGGGCTGATTCTGAGGCTTGAATGATGTGGTGCCACACACCTTCTCATGGCCCGAGAGGTGTTCACACATAGTAGGACTATGTTGTATTGTTCATTAGAGGGATTAGTGGTACTTAAGGAGGAAGATGTAATTATAGGGGCAAAATGATAAATTGGCCTACTATAATTACGAGCATCTGTGAAATGTCATCATACTAATGATTGGTTATATCCAATGGACATAGAAATATATCTATGGTAAGAAGAGTTCAACTGTCGATTTTTAGTGGAATGTCTGGCAGTTAATGAATGGTGGATATCGTGACTAAAGAGTTTAAGTAAACTATGGCAAAAAGACTTGATTTTCTTCTAGGAAGAAGTACATTACTTTTTTGGGTAGCCTATGGATAGGCATACTTTTTGAACGATTTTCCAATTCCTTAGGGTTATTGTACCAACTCATGTGCCGGTTATTTCCCAAATTCTGAAAAATTGTAAACAACTTATACATGCCATAAACAACTTTTATGGCTTCTTCATATCTCATATGGAGTCTCAGAAACGTTTTAATGGAAAGATGTTAAAAAATGTATATAATAGTGATTACTGCATATTCCCGAAAATAATCTTTAGGCAACAACTAATCATTGTCTAAAATGGTTTTGTTTTACCATTTCAATCATTTTAAATATCTCGATATTTAAATATGCCTTTACTTTGATTGGTTTTAACATAGAAGTTGTTTTGGAATGGAACAAATACATTTCTTTTTTTTGCTAATGAACACTTCATTTATAACAAAAAGATACTTTTATACAATTTGTTCTTTTACAAAAGGTAGATATAAGACTTTTCATTACATTAAGAAAAAGTACATGGATCTATCTTTTGAAAACAACTTCAAGAACTCCCACTAGTTTTTCTGAGATAGCCTCCTTTGTTCATAACATTGAAGGTTATCTCAACTTCTACAAGCAATATTCAGAACTAATTTCCTTGTTTTTTCATTTTTCGCTCTCTTTTTTCCAAGGTACTTTGGGCAATTTCTTTTCTAGTGTCCGTCATCGTTGTAGTAGAAACATTTTTCTTTATCAGCAACTTTAGCCTTGCCTTTGCAATCAGTAGAAGCCTTCTTCTTGCCCTTACTCTTTTTCATCTAAATACTTTTATTCTTTGAATATGAAGAAGAGTCAGACCTTACCTTAGAGGACAATCCTCTTATATCAGTAATGGCAACATTTACTTTTGCTTCCTATCCTTTAGTTCTTAAAATGGACTAAAAAGCCTAAAGCTCACTGAGAAGAGTGGTCAAGTTATATTCGATTTTGTTCATCAACGCATTAGTGCAAAATTGCAAAAAAAAAAACTCTTCAGAAGAGACTCTAGAATAAAACCGACTTGACTCTTCTCGTATATGACAACTCCATTTACTTCTACCACATTGAAATGGAGCATCATGTCCAGAACATGTTCTCTAACAAAGGCCCTTTCTCTCATAAGGCAATTGTAAATGTACTTCATAGTATCATTTCTCAGGAAGGACGGCTGTCCAAACATCCCCCGTAAAGATTCCATAATCTCTTTAGCGGTATGCATGCTATCATGAGTTTTCGCCAAAACATTAGATATTTTGTCAATGATATAGGCTCAAGCTTTTTCATTTTCCTTTATCCACTTGTCATAGGCTTCCCAGATAGCTCGGTTTGCGCTTGAGCCGAGGATGGGAGGACACTCCTCCGTTAAAACAAACCTTAGATAACATTTATAACCAATATTGTATTCAGATTTGATTTCCATGTGGCATAATTGTCCCCAAAGTTTATTAGAAGACAAACTGTATTAATGAGCTAGTCATATTTTAGAAAAGTAATAATATACCAAATTTCATTATTTTATTTGCAATGATACTATAGTGAGTCAGAATAAGTGCTACCGAGGGGCAGTCAAATACTCTTTCACTAAAGCAGCACAGAATAAGTGCTACCGAGGGGCAGTCAAATACTCTTTCACTAAAGCAGCACATTCTTGACTAAATACTATCTCCGAAATATATCATATTCATATAGTTATTTAGTTATCGTTTTTGGTCATGAACTTACTAACACTTAGTAATTCTTGTAAGTGTAACCCTCCATTTTCAGATCTTAGAGGTTGGCCTCAACAATGCTACCCAATTGAAGAGTCAAGGTTTGGAATTGACCTAAGAAATCCTATCAATTTATAGAGTTTGAATTGTTTCAAATCCCATGTTACAACCCTCCGAGGGGATAGCCGCCAAAAAATGACTAGCTTATGTCGCATAAAAATGACAAGTAAGCGCAACATAGGAATCTCAAGGTCCAAACTAATGGAAGAGACTGCAAGACATGTTTATACATATCCTTTACCCACTTACTATTAACTACTTCCCCTATTCACCTTGCTATTGACCCATGCAAACACTTTCCAAATGGAGATCACTCCCAGGGTGACAAGAAGCCGAGCATGAATCTCACGATGTGAACTCTTAAGGATGAAAGAGCTAACAACAACATATCTTATATGTTATTAATCTCCCACTAAAGTGTTCTATTTGTTTTTGGTTAAATATTTACTTAAGTATATTCCGGCTAACTAAAACAACCTAAGCCTAGGTGATTTTTCTAAGTATAACGTTTATATTTGGAATTAACCTATGATATCTAGGTGATAAACCAGTTTTAAAACCTCACATCATTCACGCATGTTCATAAAATCGGAGATACCACTTAAGGGAACACTCAATTATTTGGCTATAATCCCCAAGTAGCAGGTGTTCCATAAACCGTTAACTTAAAAACCTCAAACCTTAGACAAGATTATATATTGGTTGAGTTTGTAACCAGAATTTTACAAGATAATGACTTATTTTAAGTATTAATACAAGTTGTTATTTGTTAACCTACGTGAGCATGCAACTTATCTTTGTTAGGATTTTAAATGTCCAACTCAATTTTATGACAACTTATAAAACTTTAGACATACTTTACATCCATAACATTCATCAAGCATTTCAGGATTTAATATAACACTTTATATTAAACACTGGAAACCCTAGACATGCATGCTATATATTATAACTATTTATAACATACTTCCAATGCATGCAACATGCTACCTTCATCCACATCGATCTTGGTCTTGGCTATTTTCATGAAAGGCGGACCAAGTAAGATCAATGTAGATGAATAAACGTAGGTTCTTCCATCTTAAGAATGTAAAAAAAAAAAAACAGGGAAAAGAATATCATTTACTTGCACAAGGACATCTTCTATAATTCCTAATGGGCGAATAAAAGACCTATCAACTAATTGAATTACTACTCCTATCTCAATTAGGTCTTTAATTTTAATTCTTGGTATATCAAGTATGGCATTGTGTTAATGGATGCACTAAGATCTAACATCACTCTCGCTATTTTTTTTCTTCCCAATCATACAAGGTAGAGAGAATATACATGGATCCTTTTGTTTTTCAAGCAAGTTCTTTTGAAGAATCGCAGACACAGATTGACTTACCACCATCCTCTCTTTTTCTTTTGCTAATCTCTTCCTCGTGCATAGTTCCTTAAGGAACTTGGCATAGTTTGAAATTTGTTTCATGGCATCGAGGAGATGAATGTTGATTTCTAACCTTTTGAACATCTTCTATAACTCCTTATCCTTGTCTCCCATGAGCTCCTTTGGCCTTGCAAGCCTGGAAGGAAAAGTTGCTTTAGGCACATAAGCATTTAATGGAGGAAGAGGGTTAGAGGATACTGGTAATCCCTTTTTCTTATCTTGTTAGGTTTTCATTGTGGAGTTTGAATAAGTGCTTTTTTGTTCTTTCAACTATGGCTTTTTCATTGTTTCAACAGGTGGCTCTAAGTCTTTGCCACTCCTAAGCATTATTGCACTCATATTCTCCCTTGGATTCAATTCTAGCGGAGATGGGAGTTTTTTAGACTGTCTCTCTGAAGGAACTAGTGAAGGTCCTTTAGCGGAAGCATAGGATCAGACTAAATACCTAAAATTTATAGATCATAAATTTTACAGTAAGAACATACAGATTATGCATTTAAAAGAAAATTGTAGCATACTTTAAAATAAAGATTACAGAAAAGTAAAAGGGCTTAAGAAACCTTACCCTTGAAAACCACTTCTTGACGAAATTCCTTCTCTGAATCTTGTCACAAACAATCACGAATTCTCTAACCGTCTGCGAGGACCCCACCACGAAAGATTCCTCTGTATTCTTTGTATGAGAATCTAGGAGTTTTGTAGGCTTTGGCTATTTTGGAAGAGAGGGGTTTGAGAGTGTTGAGAGGTAGAGATATGTTCAAATTTTCACAAAACCCTTCTGTGTATCTCACTGTGACGTGTGAAAAACCACCACAGGGAAGAAGAAGAACAACCTCATTTCTTACTTTCCCACTATTGATGACATGCAGAAATGCATGTCATCTTAGGCCTTTTTATTTAGAATTATGAGGGTTATTAAGCATAATATGCAACAATTATGTTAGGAATTCATGAGAAAATGAGTTTGCGGCATTCAGCTTTGAGAATCTCGGCTAACCCATTATTATGTGTTATTATGCGTTCAATTGTCTATTTTTGTAGCTAACGCAGGAAGTGGATGCAAATGTGGAAGCCCGACTATTGCATAGACGACCACATGTAGAAAAACACTCCATCACAAAGGCGAACACATGCGATCAACGCATGGGTGTTGCGGTGATTAACCACATGTGTCCATTACATAGGAGTTGCGATCGTCAAACGATTGCAATCATCTTGTAGAAGTTGTGGTATTAAGCAAATGTGGTCACTGTACGATTGTCGCTACACGATAACCATAATAATGGGATGAACACAAGGTTGGTAGAATGGACGCATCAACGCATATCTTGGGAAAACCAAAAGATGATGTTGACATTTCAGCTACCACGCCGTTAGCAGAAGAGACTCAGAAAAGAACCAACGCGCCGCTAATGTCAAAATCAGAGCAGGTCCATTAATGCTGACGGCGATCAAGCTCTATAAATAGAGACACCGAGCATAATTTCAAATCATCCAAGTTTCGACCTTCGGACGGATCCTTATGATCTAGACAAACGCGTTAGAAGAAAGCTTGAGAGTTCTTCATCTCCTTCATCCAGTTTGAGTGACGACCGGAGTCTTCGCTGGAGTTAGATCTCGAGAGAGTCACTCCACCGCCCATCCATGGCACCACCGATAGCCTTGACACACATCCACTGGGAGCAAGACATTGCTTCCAGCTGGTCCTTTCATTTTCTCTTCTTTTCTTATATTGTATTGTATTACATTTTGGATTAAGGAATTAATACATTATGTGTTCAATGCATTTCTATGTTTCCTTTGATTTCATCTCCATCTTTATTTACTTAGCATCCTTAACTTTCATTGCATCATTTAGTGAGATTGCTTGAGTATCGCATACTTAGTCATGTGGATTAGAGATATGAAGCATGTAGCAAACCACCGGAAGGCGTGCATTGTGCGAGTGTGTGAGAAAATCTTATTTGCTTAGTGTGAAGCTGTAGCAATGCCTGTCTATATGTGGACGTAATGCTTGTCTATGAGTAAAGTCAGCAACAACTAACTGCCCGGGAGGGTAAGTGGTTGGTCGCATTAAGCAATGTAAGTTATTGTTCACTAGAGATAAGAATAATCTTACGTTAGCCAAGTTCATGCAATTACCTTGTCTTATGAGCGCATCATTTATCATTTAAGCATACTTGGAAGAGTAGTCTAAATACCAAATCTAAGTCTCGAGAGAGCGGATTGAAAGAATAAGCAAGAATGGAGAACTTAGGAATAAGCGTTGTTTTCTTTCACACAACATATGCACCCTATGGAGAGGATATTGCATGCGTCCAAGAAGTAGGATATGGTGGCTGTATGCGGTCATCTCGACCCTTTTGCATACACATCGTATACGTTCTAGATTTAGGCTCTAGTGTGTGTAGCATGATCGCATAGCTTGCATTGGCTAAGGTTGCCCTTGCGGTCACTCTTAAGGGTTGTGATGAAGACATCTTCATATTTTATCTATTTTTCCATCCATTTATTTCACGTCAACAGTTGTCGTATCTCTACCTCTCATTCATACTTCTCATTGTGTTGTCTGTTAGTTAGAAGTAGGAGTAGTTGTAGCATAAAACCCCCCATCCATTCTTTTATTCAACCGCCGCATACACACTACCGCATACACCTGGCTACAAGTCTCTGAGTTCAACCTCGGATCACCCGAGAAACTTGCGTTCCCGTTATACATGGCGTGAGCACAAGAAAACTTGTGACAGGGACGCATGATCATCACATACATTTGTTAACGCATATTGTAAGTCTAACGCATGACCACCGACACATAATAATCAACACATACATTAAGAACATGCATCGCATATTGCATTCACTTAATATTAGTCATCAAGTCCTTGACGACTTGGTAATAAATTTTTCGTCATCAACTACCATATTTTTTAGAGAAAAGAAAGGAAGAGAGTTACAACTTCCCCCCAAAATGATTTTTAAAATAAAATGAATTCAATTAATTTATTTTCATAAATCAATTTAATATATATTTATATGGTAACTACTTTTTCATATATATATATATATTAAACTATAATTAATATTTGAATCATATTCAAATATTTATTTCCTCTCAACTAAACTTTATATTATAATGTATCATATACATTATAGTAATTATATCATATATAATTAGATTAAATTAATTATATCACCTATAATTAATTTCCTCAATTAATTTCAACAATTCAAATTAATCCAAAAATTGATTATCATATATTCCCCTTGAGCTACAGGGGGGACTTCATGAACCTATAGCTTGAAGCTCCAAGGTATGTGAATAATTAATTACACTATTTTTATTAAATTATTCACCATCTGTTAACTGTCGAACACTCCACTAAAGACCGACAGCTGCACTCTTCGCACTACAGATATATTTATGTGTCCATTGGATATAACCAATCAACAGTACAATGATCCTATTGGGTTTTATGCTTTAAAACTCGTAAATAGTGAATCTTATTTGATTTTATCTTATTAACCCTAAAATCAATTAAACTAACATCATGGACTGACCCTAAAATCAATTAAACTAACATCATGGATTGTCTTATGAGTCTTGAACTGTATGTAGAGACATATAGGGATCGATGTTCAAGATACAATCTAAAGGGCCTATAATATAGGGGTAAGGTTGGGTACTTTATCCTGATAACACTATGGATACAACCCACTTTATATTTGATAAAAATGCAATGATCCAATGTGTTCGTGTAGGAGACATAAGAGTGGAGGTATCCTAGGCAATAAGTTTGCATAAGACCGGGTCGTGAAATAGTAACCACTAGATGTAACTCCGTTGACTAGTTAGGTTTCTATTTCAATAAGATGACCTAGGAAACTTAGTCTTACTCTTGAGTATATTATGAACTCCTGTTCATGAGGAATTGTCCTTTGATTTGTATGGGTGGGAGTGGCCAGTTCGCCGACTTAATATGCCTACCATTTTGGGGATAAGACCGAGTGGGTAGCTAGGAACATAATCATACAAGATGGATTTCACTCCTTCCCGACTTTAGGGTAAGTAGATGAGTGTTTCCTTAAGTGGTATCTCCGGGACTTGAATAAAAGGCTCTACCCTCTCACTGGCCCGAGAGGGTTTCTGTTAATGGTTGGGCCATAAAAAAGTTATTCATAAAAGGAGAATTGGTACTTAATGATGTAATGGCAACCCAAGGGTAAAACGATAATTTGACCCAATTGGTGTTACGAACACTCGTGAAGGACTAACTTGCTGTTATTGGTCTATATTTATGGATGAAGAAACATATCTGTAGTGAGAAGAGCGCAGTTGTGGGTCTTTAGTGGAATGTACCCACAATTAACGAATATTAAGTAATTTGGTTAATGAGTATGGTCAATTACTCTCACATCTTTGGAGCTTCTGATTTGCAGGTCCATTAGTCCCATTCCTAGCTTGTAAAGAGTTTTAAAACAATTTGTCATTAAATTGAATTTGAAATGTTCAAATTCAAATGGAAATTTTTTAATGTATGTTGATAAATTTTAATATAAATTTTAAGTTTAGACTTTATTATCAATTTTGGATATGATTCAAAATTAAGAAATGAGATAACGGAATATTTGAAAGGAGTTCAAACATTAATTTAATATGAATAAGATTCATATTGAAAACTGTAGGATAAAAATAATATGCATTGGATGCACAATAAAACTATAGGTTAAATGAGAGAAATATATTTCATTATGATTCGAATGAGAAATTTAAATTAAATATGTGATATTTAATTGGAGAATTATTAATTATTTATTTTATTGAAACTTGAATTTAATTAAATTGTTTAAATCAAAATTATAAGTTAAGATTAATGCATATTATGCGTATTAAAACTATAGGTTACATGAGAGGGAACCATTTAAATATGATTTAAATGGTTATTATTTTTATTAAATTAAATTAAATAAATAATTTTATTTAATCTAAATGAAATGTAACTCCCCATGTAGGGGAGTTATCAAAACAAAAGAAAAAAAAAGCAGGGAAGATCAATTGATCGATAATCAAAACTCTTTGCGATATTTGTCTTCCCTCTTCCTCCCAATTTCAAAAGAAAAAAAAAAAAAAAAAGAATCCCACAATTCTAGGGAGGACTCCAAGTGGTGATGCCCAATCTCAATTCCCAATAGAGAAATTCTACTATCAAAAGGTTTGCAAGGTAAAATTTCTTCCCCTTTATAATTATGTTTTTGAATTGCATGCTTAATCTATTTTTCTATTTTATTCCAATGCAAAATTGTTCTGTTTTAAATGCCAATTTTAAATACATTTGGGTTGTGTTTTGGCTTCTGCTGTGACTTAGGGTTTTCATCTCTTCAATTAGTATCATAGCCAAATCGTATTATCTATTTGGCCATTTATTATATTTTTTTTTTACATTGATTTGGTGGGATTTACTGAACATTATGGTTTGCAATTAAATGTCTGCAATATTTGGCCTTAGATTTTCAATTTTGATATGATCAATGTAAAGGTCCCTTTGTTTTTTGGGCATTATTGTTGTAAATCATTCTTCTATAACTCCGAGTCTACAATTAGGGTTCATGTCGACATTCTGCTTCCCCGCATAATTCTGCAGAGAATTCAAAGCGGGTTCGGTTCGACTGCGGTTTAGTTGGTGGTCCGATTCGGTTGGCTTGGTTTGGTTCGCAGGTTGGTGATCCAATTCAGGTTGGTCTGGTCCGGTTCTAAAGCGGCAGAAGAAATTTTAGGATAAAATTAACTAAATTAGTATAATTTATTGCTTTATTTTGTCCTAGGGGCCAAAAATTGTCGGTTCATTTGCTATTTAAATACTTAAGTCATGAAATGCATGTAATATGGTTTAATTGTTTTAATTAGAATATGATTGTTAATTAATTAAAACCACAGTGAGCATGTTTGTGACTAATAATTAAAATTTGTAGTAGTTATAAAAATTAATGATTAGCAACCATTAATCTATAACAAAGAGTTGCATACAAACATAGGTTCGTAGGAAATATATATATATATATATATATTTTAATTTTAAATTATTTAAAATTAATTAAACATAAGATCTCATTGTTGGGGTTGATGTCCTAAATCTGGTAGGGTCCTATAGTTTGTAAACATTATTGAACAAACCCATTGTGTATTTAATGGAATATATGATATTTTATTCCAATTCATTGTCTATAAAATATATGATATTTTAGTTGCATTAACTACAAACCAATAAACTAACATCCAAGGTAATCTTTGTAACTTAAACATGTATGTAGAGACATACAGGTGGATTATATTTAAGTGATAACCTAAATGATCTGTAGTAGATGGATAAAGTTGTGTACCTTATCCTGGTGACATTATGAGTATGGCCCGCTTTGTAGGTATTAGAATTGTTGTAAAGTGCTACAAATGATCTGATTCTAATCATTCGTGTATAGACATGGGAGCGGAGATATTCTATACAAAGGAGTTTGTATAAGACCAAACCACGAAATGTTTAACCTCATTATATAACGCCATTCATAATAGAGACTAACATTTCACCAAGATGACCATAGGTAACATGACCTGAATCTTGAGTGAGTTGTGAACTCCTTCCTATAAGGACGATCCTTTGCTTTGTATAGGTGAGAGTGGCCAGATCGCCGACTCGACAAGTTTACCAGTTTGGGGATTCATCTGATCGGGGAGCTGGGAACACAACTACACAAGATGGAATTCACTCCTTCTTCGAGGCAGGAGTAAGTAGATAAATTGCTCCCTTATGGGTTGATTCTAGGTCTTGAACAATGTGACGCCATACCCTCTCCTGGCCTGAAAGGGGCTTAGTCATAGTAGGACTATGATTTATTGTTCATTAAAGGAATTAGTGGTACTTAAGAAGTTAGATGTTTCTACAGAGGTAAAACGGTAATTTGGCCTAATTGTACTTACGAGCAATTTGTGAAAGATCATCATACTGTTTATTGGTTATATCCAATGGACACAAAATATGTCTGTAGTGCGAAGAGTGTAGTTGTCTGTCTTTAGTGGAGTGTTCGACAGTTAACGGATGGTGAATATTTTAATTAAAGAGTTTAATAATGATTTATGTACCGTTGAAACTTCAAGCTATAGGTCCATGAGCACCCCTTAGTAGCTCAATAGGATTAATTGAGAATCAGTTTTTGGATTAATTTGTTTCAATTATATATGATATAATTGTTATAGTGTATTTGATACATTATAGTTTAATGAGAGGAGATAAATATTTAAATAAGATTTAAATATAGTTTCTACAAATTGGATACATAGTTGTTAAATTTAATATAAATGTGATTTATATTAAATGTCATATAAAAAAGAAAAGAAACTATAGCTTATATTGTATGTGATTCAATATTAAAACTATAGGTTATATGTTATATTTTATATAACATATAATTTAATATATATAATATGATAAGTTAGTTATCATATTTATATATTAATTATTATTTTAATAATAAGGAGGGGAGTTACAATTCCCTTCTTCTTCTTTTCTCTCCACCTATGTAAGTGGGTGGTGGTTATTTTTGGCATGTAGAAAAGTAAAGATTTCTTCTTCTTCTTCGCCAGAAGATCAATTTTGAGACAGGGAGAGAAGAAAAAGACAAACTATTTTGTGTGAGTGAATTGAATTTTATTGGTGAACATTTTCAATTCCTTCTTCCTCTACACAAAAAAATTCCCTCAAATCAAAAATAGCCAAAGCCCACCACTCCTGGGTTCTCACCTTGAGAATACTGAGGAAACCTTCGTGGTCATTTCGAACTTCTTTTTGGAGAAAGTCTTCAAGTGGTTCGTGTTCTATTCGAGGAAATCTTGAAGAAAAGTCTTCAAAGGTGAGGTTTCTAAAACCCTTTCAGAAGCATGTTGTAATTTATAAATAAATGCATATCTTTTTTCTTGTTTACTATAAAATTTATATTCAATGAAAAATGGATTTTGATCAATCCGCTTCCGTTCAAGGTTCTCTCCTCAAAGAGCAAGGTTCTCTTCTCAAAGAGTTCCTTCACTCATTTCTAATTAGATTAGAATAATTACTTAGTTTCTTTTAAAATAGTTTTAAAACTAACTAAGTAGGATAAATAAGGTTAAGGTTATAAGGGAACTCAACTGATATAGTTCTGTCTAAACTGGAGGTATTTAAGTTGACGGTTTACGTAACAGCTCCTAACTAGGAACTAGATCGGAACCTAAGTTGAATTAACTAAGATTCTATTAGTATGCAATATCACTAGGTAAATTAAATGGTTTAATGAACCTAGAACTTTAGTATAAATACTTATTATAAGCATTATAATAGGCATAGACTTAGATAGATTCATTAGCCAGAATTTAACTAAGTGTAATAAAATCCTAAGATAATTAGGACATTCTAGTGGGAGAAATATGGTATATATGATATATCATTTTTAGGCTCTCGCGTCCCTAAGAGTTCACATCGTGAGATCCATGGTCGGCTTATTGTTGCCCTGGGCACGACATCCCTTCGGAAAGTGTTTGCATGGGTTAATATCAAGGTGAATAGGGGAAATGTTCATAATAAGTGGGAGAAGGATCCTTGTCAATGTATCCTACAATCTCTTTCATTAGGTTTCACCGTAAAATTCTTAAGATTCACCTACGTGTCATCCTGGAGCGACCATCCCTTCAGAGGGCCTGATCATAGGTTTCAGAACAACACAATCTCCAGAAATAGATAGGATTTCTTAGGTTCAATTTCAACAGTTGTCTTTCCTAACAGTAGCCTGTTGAAGCGTACCTCTAAAATTCAAAAATGAAAGAGTCACACTTACAGGATGAATTGAATTAAATCATAGGTTTCAGAACAACACAAACTCCAGAAATAGATAGGATTTCTTAGGTTCTATGATTGCTTGTTTTTGCTAAGCTGATTATATGTGTTAAGACCAACTAAAACAAAAGCACTTTTAAATCATGAGATGTTTAAAACTACTAATACTCAAACTAAAAGACAAAGGATTTCTTCAAGTAACAATAATATTTATCTTTGGCACTTAGATTAGGTCACATTAATCTCAAAAGGATCGGGAAATTCGTAAATAATGGACTTCTAAGTGAGTTAGAAAATGATTCATTACCTCTATGTGAATCTTGTCTTAAGGGTAACATGACTAAAAGACGTTTTAATAGAAAAAATTATAAAGCCAAAGAGCCCTTAGAGGTCATACATTCGGATCTTTGTGGTCCAATGAATATAAAAGCTCGAGGAGGGTACAAATACTTCATCTATTTTATAGATGATTATTCGAGGTATGGTTACTTATATCTAATGGAACAAAAGTCTGAAGCCCTTGAAAAGTTCAAAGAGTATAAGGCAAAAGTTGAAAATCTATTAGGTAAGACTATTAAAACACTTTGATCTGATCGATGTGGAGAGTACATGGATTTAAGATTCCAAGACTATATGATAGAACATGGAATCCAATATCAACTCTCAGCACCTGGTACACCTCAGCAAAACGGTGTATCGAAAAGGAGAAATAGAACTTTGTTAGACATGGTTCGTTCTGTGATGAGCTATGCTCAATTGCCTAGCTGATTTTGCAGGTATGCAGTAAAGACTGCAGTTCATATCTTGAGCAACGTTCCTTCGAAAAGTGTTTCTGAAACACCTTTTGAGTTATAGATGGTGCATAAACCTAGTTTATGCTACTTCAGAAACTGGGGTTGTCCAGCATATGTGCTTGTGAAAAATCCTAAGAAATTGGAACCTCGTTCATGATTGTGTCAATTTGTTGGTTACCCTAAGGAAACGAGAGGTGGTCTATTCTTTGATCCACAAGAAAATAAAGTGATTTTATCGACAAACGCTACATCCTTGGAAGAAGACCACATAAGAGATCATACACCATGAAGCAAATTAGTATTAAATGAAGCTACCGAAGAATCAACAAGAGTTGTTGATGATGATGTGGTTCTTCATCAAGAGTTAATGAAGGGACTAGCACTTCAAGTCAATCTCGTCCTTCTCAATCGTTGAGAGTGCCTCGACGCTGTGGGAGGGTTGTAGCACAACCTGACCGTTACTTGGGTT
Organism: Benincasa hispida; assembly: GCF_027475165.1. Lineage (NCBI taxonomy): Eukaryota > Viridiplantae > Streptophyta > Magnoliopsida > Cucurbitales > Cucurbitaceae > Benincasa > Benincasa hispida. The sequence goes on from NC_143480.1 coordinate 48,274,628, forward strand.
TAACTAAGACTCAGGTCGTCATACCAGATGATGGCATTGAGGATCTGTTTTCTTATAGGTAGGCAATGAATGACGTAGACAAGGATCAATGGGTCAAAGCTATGAACCTTGAAATGGAGTCGATGTACTTCAATTTAGTATGAGATCTTGTAGATCGACCTAAAGGTGTTAAACCCATAGGGTGTAAATGGATTTATAAAAGAAAGAGAGATGTAGTTGGGAAGGCACAGACCTTCAAAGCTAGACTCGTAGCAAAGGGTTATACCTAAAGGGAAGGGGTTGACTATAAGGAAACTTTTTCCCCTATTGCTATGGTTAAGTCTATACAAATTTTCTTGTCCATAGCCACATATTATGACTATGAAATATGGCATATAGATGTCAAGACAGCCTTTCTGAATGACAATCTTGAATAGAATATCTTTATGTCCCAGCCCGAGGGGTTCATAGCCCAAGGTCAGGAGCAAAAAGTTTACAGACTGAATTGATCTATTTATGAGTTGAAACTGACATCAAGATCTTGGGATATTAGGTTTGATACTGTAATCAAATCTTTTGGCTTTGAAAAAAATGTTGATGAGTCTTGTGTTTACAAGAAGATCATTAACAATAAAGTAGCTTTCTTAGTACTTTATGTAGACGATATCCTACTCATTGGGAATAATGTAGGATACCTTACTGAAGTTAAAGAGTGGTTAGCAGTCTAATTCCAAATGAAAGATTTGGGAGAGACACAATATGTTCTTGAGATTTAAATAATTAGGGATCGTAAGAACAAACCACGTAATGCAATCATATCACATCTGAACTAGGTGTGTATATTTTTAGGCTTTCACAGTTTTGGTTTATATATTCATAATGATACCATGAGTGCTTTAGGGTGTGATGTTTCAAAATTTAAAGTTGGTTTATTAGAACCATATAAACCGAACATTGAAGAGATTAGTTGACAACAGTAAACGTGTTGAAATAATAAACTAATTAATTATTCTTGATCCCATTCGTCAAAGATCCCTATTCTTAGTTTCAATTTTTCCCGATTTATCATAACCTTTTTTTCGATTTATTACATAAATAGTGAACAAATTCAATGAATTTTCAAATTCGATTTTAATATTAATATATTAAAGGGTTTGTGATATCTAATCGATAGAAATATATTATTGTTATATTGGGATTGTGTCATCCAGAAAGAGAGAATCACGTTGTCTCAAGCAACTTATATCGACAAGATGCTAATTCAATATTTGATGTAGAACTCTAAGAAGGGTTTATTGCCTTTCAGGCATGAAGTTCATTTAAGAACAGTGTTCTAAGACACCTAAAAAAGTTGAAGACATCAGACATATTCTCTATGCCTCAGTTATGGGCAACTTAATGTATGCTATGCTTTGCACTAGGCCTGATATTTGTTATGCAGTAGGAATAGTCAGTAAGTACTAGTCCAATCCAGGGTTAGACCACTAGACTATGGTTAAGAATATCCTCAAGTATCTTAGGATAACAAGGGATTATATGCTAATATATGGAGCTAAGGATTTGATCTTTATGAGATACACAGACTTTGATTTCCAAACTGACAAGGATTCTAGGAAGTCCACCTCAAGATCAATATTCACCCTGAATAGGTAAGCTGTAGTGTGGCGTAGCATCAAGTAAGAATGCATTGTAGACTCAACCATGGAGGCTGAGTATGTAGCTGCTTATGAAGTAGCAAAGGGGGCAGTTTGTCTAAGGAAGTTCCTAAGTGATTTGGAAGTTGTTCCAAACATGAACTTGCCAATCACCTTATACTGTGACAACAGTGGGGCTGTGGCTAACTCGAAAGAATCTTGTAGCCATAAACGAGGAAAGCACATTGAGAAGAAGTATCACCTGATACGAGAGATTGTGCAATGAGGAAATGTGATCTTCACAAAGATTGTTTTGGAGCACAACATTGTTGATCCATTTACAAAGGCTCTCTCAACTAAAGTGTTTGAGAGTCATCTAGAGAATCTAGATCTATGAGATATGTACATTTTGTAATCTAAGGCAAGTGGGAGATGTGTAACGGGTATGAGATGCCCTAATTTATTGTTTTTTACTTTGTACTTGTAACATCCCGTTGTTCCATGTGATGTACATCCTACTAACTAGAGTTTTAGTTCAAGTGGGAGTTTGTTGGGTTTTATGTCTCTGCCAATCTGTTTGCTAGCATTGTACATAGAAAACTTATACTATTTGAAATTAAACTTCTCACACAACTTATCCATCAGAGTGAGTAAATTTTCTTTCATTATCTGTCATGATATGATGAGGAATGCCACATCGATAAATAATGTGTGTTCGGAAAATGTTTATAATACTTTCATTTTTTACTTCTCTTAATGGCACAACTTCAACCCACCTTGAAAACTAATCAGTCCTATGAGGACGTAAGAGTGCCCCACTGATGACTTAGGTGTTATAAGTCTAACCAAGTTGAGTTCTCAAGCTTCAAAGGGCCATGAAGCTACTGTTGGATTAAAAGGCTTTGGTGGTTGTTGTGTAAAATTTGCATGAAACCGATAGGCTTCACATCACTTTGCATGTTATATTGAGTTGTGGATCATTGTGGGCTAGTAGTAACCCATTCTTTTTAATTGATGTTGGAGCTTTGGTCTAGACTGATGAGCACAATAGATGCCTAAATGTTGTTCTTCTAAGGCTTTTGCTAATTCTTCTTTCCCTAGGTATCAGAGAAAGAGACTTTCATATGAATGTCAATAAAGGGTATTATTGTAATAAATAAATCATGCAACTTTTCTTCATATCTCAGCTCTATGTCAAAGATTAATGGGAAGCTTTTCGTGTTCGAGATAATTTATAATGGGTTGATGCCAGTTTTCTTCTTCGATCACGTAAACAGATATCATATCGGTCTTTTCATATTGATCTTAGATTGGCGAAACTCCACCTTAGACAAAGAGAGATGTTTATAGGTACATCATTTGAGATCGTTAGAGAAGTGGCTAAATTTGCTAGTGCATCTACTTTTCTTTTCTTTTCTTTTCTTTTCTTTTATCTCGGTATATGTTCTAGTACTACGCCTTCTAACTTATCCATTAATCTTATAGCATAGATGAACTAAGGCTTTAAATCCTCATGCTTCAAGTCGTACTAGCGTGAGCCAATGATGAGTGCTTTGTATTCAGGAATTTTATTTGAACACAGTTCACTGAGTGTGAAGCTATACGACAATATATGCTTCTCAGAGAAATGAAGACTACACCTACGCCGACACCGACTCCACTTTTTCATCTTGCAACATCAATGTACATAATCCAATATTCCCTACTTTTGGCATAAAATACTTCTTTATCAAATAGGCATTCATAGAGTTTCCAATTTGATGGGATCAGATGACTAGCCAAGAAATTTGTCAATGCCCAACGTTTAATTTCCTTATGGGATATATACACAATAATGTATTTTTGAAGTACAATTACCCATTTAGCGAAGCGTCCTAAGATTATCGGCCTAGATAAGATATATTTGATAGTGTCAGCTTTTGTCACAAAATGTATAATGAAGGCTTACATATAATGTGTCAGCTTACCTATTGCAAAAAACAAGGTGAGACACATCTTCTCAGTTGGAGAATAGTTTAGCTCAGCTCCGATCAAAGTTTTACTTAGATAATAGAGCACACATTCTTTGCTCTTCTCCTTTTCTTGTGCAAGTAGTGCTCTGAGTGATATTTCTTGAGGGGAAATATATAATATCAATGGTCTTTTAGTTGTTGGCATGCTCAAGACCGAAGGGTTGAACAAATACTTCTTTGTGCTATCGAACGCATTTTGGCAGGTTTGATACCATCCAAAGGCAATATCCTTCCTTATCAATCTCTGAAATGGTTGACATCGTCCTGCAAGGTTAGTTATAAATCGTCTAAAGTAAGCCAAGCAACCTTGAAGACTTCTTAACTCATGCAAGTTTCTTGGACTTGGCATCTTCTAGATAATATCAATTTTAGATTAATCGATTCAATACCTCGGTGCCTTACAACAAACCCAAGAAACTTTCATGAAGTTATGTTGAACGAATATTTAAGAGAGTTTCATTCTTAATTGATATTTTCTTAAACAATCAAAGACAAGCTTCAAGTTTTTTACATGGTCATGTCATTTCTTAGACTTCACTATAAGGCTGTCAACGTAACATTCAACATGTTTATGTAGTATATTATTAAAGATACTTTGCATAGCGCATTGGTATGTGGCACTTGCATTCTTTAATCCGAAAGGCATCACCTTATAATAGTATATACTTTTTGGAGTTCAAAACATTATTTTCTTCTCATTTCCTAGAGCCATTCGAATCTGGGTATATCCTAATGGCCCGTCCATGAAAGATACTGCCCATGCCTTGTGGTGGCATCCACCATAATTTTTGTGATAGGCAAGGTAAAATTATCTTCGAGGCACAAATTATTTAGGTTATGAAAATTCACACAGACACATAGTTGACCATTTTTTTTTCTTACGAGAGCAATATTGACTATCCATGTTAGGTACTTGATTTCACATATAAATTCATCCTTTATTAGCCTGTTAACCTCCTCTTCAATTTAAGGAATCAGTTCTGGTCGAAAGCATCATTGAGCTTTCTTTATTGACCAATACCCTGATTTAATCAATAAGTGATGGACAACAACTTTTGGGTCAAGCCCGGGTATTTCTTTATACGACCAAGCAAAGACATCTTTATATGTCGTGAGTAAGCTCACATTCCTTTTCTTCGTTATCAGCAAGTTGTGCACTTGTGAAGGTTGGATGAGGCTCTTCTATCATGCCCAGGTTAACTTTCTTTAGCTCATCAACCATTAATTGAACTCCATCCTCAAGTGATAAAGGAGCTTTTTCCGCGCCCTCTTCAAGCATGTTAGAATGTTATGCTTTTTCTATTGTAACATGGAAAACTTGTCACATCTTCTTCATCATCTAGGTCATTCTTTATAGGTCGAGTGAAAACGACATCGTGTCACTTTACTTTTAGTGAGCCCTCTGTATTTACAGAAACAAACAACTTCCTTTTCTTTCCTGAGGGAATAATAGTGCAAATTTTTTCATCATTTTTCACGTCACATGCTTTGCTTAAGATCGCTACAAAAGATCGCTTCTGGCTTCTTGTTGAAGTCACATTTAATCTCTCGAAAGTAGATGCCCACATGGCTGAAGTCGAACATACACTATTTATCTTATTCGAGATTGTATTTAGCCTTCAAAAGGCAGTCGGTGGAGCCAAAAGTTGAATGTTGATTTTTATCCTAGACTGTTGATGTGCTTAGCCTTTGAAAAATCAAAGAATGTGCCACTGAAGGATTAATACGACCAAAGACAGAAGTCTTCCTCTGACTTTCTTATCTCTCATCGTCTTTAGAAGCGTCGCTCTCCTCTATGGTAATATGACACGTGTCTACAGCTTTTCCTTTCCCTTTTCCAATTATGTGAATTGGCTTAGAGGATTATATCTAAGTCCAGACCTTGAGTTAGGTATAGAATATCCTTGGTTTTTAAGCTTCTCTTACATCAAGGAAAACTCGAGCCTTTCATCAAGTGTTTTTAGGCTTTTAAGCTCTGTGCAAGTTTAAAGTCATAACTCGCCTTTCCCAACAGCCTAATCGAAATCATCCTTTGTTTTTTTTTTTGGAAGGTTGCTTTCACCTCTTCTTTCTCAACCTTTTTTTACTTCTCGTTTACCTATTTTTGTAAATGGTGTGGTGAAGCTTTATTTCAAAATTTGGTGAATCTTTATTTTAAAATTTTGACGTCACCAATCGTCAGATTCTTTGGACATTCTACAAATGGTGATTCACCTTTCTTGCGTTGAGCAAGAGGAACGTAGCATAAGGAAGGGTGTTTGAGACCTCTTCTTGGGGACTCATCATCTTTTCATTCTTTAAGACCTCAGACTTATTTGGGGTGGTTAGTTCATCATTCCCTCGGTTGCTGAAAGCATCCACTTCATTTGACTCCGTTGTTATGATCATTTGTCGCTCGGGCTTATAAATGCCTTTGACCACAGGAACCTCTGTCATTATAACTTCACTAATATTTTTGCTTTTTAGATAAAAATTTGCATTAGCAAAGTGAGATTCTATTGTGTTTAATGCCCGAAATCTCGTAAGGTCCTGTAGTTTATATTTGTAATGTATAAACAATTAATTTATATAATAAGATATGAGATGTTTTATTCGACATTTAGTAGCATTAAACATGTATGTAAAGACATACAGGTAGATCATGTTTAGGTGATAACCTAAATGGTTTGTAGTAGATGGATAAGATTGGATACCTTATCATGGTGATACTACTAAGACGACCCACTTTGTAGGTGTTACAATTGTTGTAAAGTGCTACAAATGATCGAATCTTGATCATTCATGTAGAGACATGTGAGTGAGGATACTCTATACAAAGGGGTTCTTATAAGACCAGACCGCAAAATGACTAGTCTCATTATATAACAACATTCATAATAGTGACTTATTTCATCAAGATGACTATAGGTGACATGACCTGAATTCGGAATGAGTTGTGAACTCTTGCCTATGAAGGCGGTCCTTTTATTTTTATGGATGAGCGGCCAGATCGCTGACTCAATATGTCTACCATTTTAGGGATTCGTCTGATTAAGGAGTTGGGAACATTACTACACAAGACGGAATTCATTCCTTCCATGTTGTCGAGGTAAGTAGATAAATTGCTCTCTTAAGGGCTAATTTCGGGACTTGAACAATGTGGCACCACACCCTCTCTTGGCCCAAGAAGGGTTTTGGTCATAGTTGAACTATGACTTATTATTCATTAGAGGAATAATTGGTACTTAAGAAGTTAGATGTAACTATGGGGCAAAACAGTTATTTTGGTCTAGTTTACTTACGAGCAATTTGTGAAGGGTTATTACACTGCTGATTGGTTATATCTAATGGACACAAAAATATATCTGTAGTGCGAAAGTATAGTTGTCGGTCTTTAGTGGAGTATACAACAGTTAATGGATGTTGAATTATTTAATTAAAGAAATTTAATTAATTATTCAAGTACCATTGGAGCTTCAATCTACAAGTCCATAAGGTCCCCTCTGTAGCTCAACAAGGTTTAATGAGAATCAATTTTGGATTAATTTGAATTATTCAAATTAATTGAGGGAATTAATTATATGTGATATAATTAATTTTACTTAATTATATATGATATATTCACTATAATATATTTGATACATTATAATATAAAGTTTATTTGAGAGGAAACAAATATTTGAATATGATTCAAATACTAATTTATGAATTGGATTCATATAATTAAATTTAATATAAATGAGGTTTATATTAAATATTATATATTAATGAGAGATTTAAAACTATAGGTTATATTGTATATGATACAATATTAAACCATATGTTATATGTTATTTATGATATAACATATGGTTTATATATATTTTTTAAATTAAAATTAATTTATTTTTAATTTTAATTTTAATTTTAATTTTAATTTTAAAATTAAAGGGATGGAAATAACTTTCCTTCCCTTACTTCTCTTTTAATTTCACATAGAGAGTGGGTAGATGAATGGGTGATTCTTCTTCTTCATCAGTTTATAACATCGTTGGTAGATCTCAGAGAACATAAACACAGAGAAAACTCCCAGTAAAAACACTCTCTCAATTCCTCTAATTCTCTCCCTCTCTTCCAAATATCTAAGAGCCCACAAACTCCTTAGTGATTTTCATCCCAAAGGAGAATACAAGAGGTTCTTTTGTGGTGGTAGCCATTTGGATCTTTTTTATCGCGACCGATTTGGAGAAGAGGATTTACACGAAGGTTGTTTTCTTCAGGGGTAAGATTTACTCTTAATCCTAATTCTCTTTTTCCTTTTGAAAGAATGTTATAAATCTAATTGGTATTGCATGATTATCTATAAATTGTATGATTATGTGAAAGTTCAATTTGGGCCAATCCCCGCTTCCGCATTAGGAAGCTTCATCGGATCCCTCAGATTCAGCCTCTGAAAATATCTTCAAGTCAACATCAACTTTCTTGATGCCTTGTTGATAGAATTTAAAACACTAGTGGAGTGTGGAGTTTACTACTCCATTTTCGTGAATCCATGGACACCTCAACAATATTCGGTAGGTGGTTCTTGCATTGATCACGTGAAGTATGGTGCTTGCTTACAAATCCCCTATGGTGATTTCTAGACGAATTGTGTCTATCGCTCGCTGCACTCCATGATTAAAGCCTTGAATCACCAATTTACTACCTGATAACTCCTCCATTGAAATGCCCAATTGATTCGTGGTTGATTTTGGCAGTATGTTGACAGTTGAGTCATTATCGATGAGGATTGACTAAGGTTTTGCTCTCAGACATACACTTAAACAAATAAAGGTCTATTATGAAACTTTGAACAAAGTAGAATATCTTCGTTAATGAATGATATTGATATACGATATTAAGCAATGTATTTATTTGGGTTGTAGAGGTATCTGGAATTCTATCATCTTTTAATATTTTGACAAGGGTATTCTTAGTCATCTGCACAAGGGCTAACAAATTATTTGTGCTGAAAGAAGGTAGTTCCTCTAATTTGGTCATTGCTTCTGCATAGTTTGAAGGAGTGCCTTCATCTTCAGCCATACTGATGACGTGACATGAAACAGTTTCAGTTAGAAAACTCTTTGGAAAGAAGGCTTTCAAGGTTATTGATTGTTGAGGATGGGGAAACTCCTTTCTTTCTTTTTTTTTTATTGGTTTAAGTCTTTTCGTATTCTTCCTTGCTTTTCTTCTTTGCGACTTACTCCTCCTTTTATAGTCTTGGTATGAACAGGATTCTTTTTGAATGAAACTTTGTTGACAACTCTTCCGAACGAGTTACTAGCGTCCATCCTTCATCTGCATTTTTCACTTGCTCTTCTTTTTCGTGGAAGTCAATTTTCTATGAGGCCTCTAGTAAAAAGTATATAAAAACGGGCTTAAGAGATCTAAATTGGATTAACCTCCCTATTGCAGATAGTCGAATATCAGGATAAATCATTACTGCAGCATGATTCGTTTGTGCCACATCGTCAACGTCCAACTATTTTTTTTCTTGAGCTAACTTCAAAATTAACTCCTTCAATACAAAACACTTTTCTACCGAATGATTGACAACTCAGTGATACTTGCAGTAATTAGGATCATTTACTCTCCCCATTTCTATAGGTCGTTTACATTCAGAAAGTTCAATGAGTTGTTTCTCCGATAGTTACACTAACATATCAGGCATATCAGAATCTAGAAATGGGTAGACCTTTTCTTGTTTCTTTTTCAACGTTAGATATCTTTTCTCGTCCTCATCTTGGCATTTCTCAATATTTTTCTCCTTGGAGATAAACTTTAAAGGGGTCGTATTGACGACTATAGCTTCCTTAGTAGCACCATTCGATACCTTCTAGATTTTCAATTCTTTATTTTCTTTCTTTACTTTCAAGACCAGTAAATCATTGCTTCCTCTATTATAAATGTTTAGTTCCATATCATGAGCTCGAGTTGTGAATTATTCAAAGGTACAAAGTTTCATCCCTTATAGGACATATAGAAGTCCCCAGTACATTCTTTGAGTGCACATTTCCACTGCTAGAAGTTCAATTAACCTATCTTTGCAATCAAGGCTTGCTGCACTCCAGTGATTGACGTAGTCAAAGACCAGTTCGGCTTTTCATTGTTTGTGGTGGTGAGCTCTATCATATTGACAATATGCCTCGTTCTGTAGAAATGGTTGAGGAATTCTCTTTCAAGCTGCTCTTAACTATCAATAGTTTCAGGTTCAAGGTCAGTGTACCAGTCAAAGGTAGTTTTTTTTAGAGTTTGAATGAACTATTTGACTATCAAATCTCTAATAGCACTGAAAATGTGCAATCTAGATCCGCTTAGTTCGAGATTGTTCTAGAATTTTATGTACTTTTTTTTTTTTTTTTTTTGCTATTTTGTAGTATTGAGCACTCAAGAGATAGAATCAAGCATTTAGAGTCAAACGAGGTTAATTTGAACCAATTTGGAGCAAAAATTAGCATCTGGACTTCAAAGAAGGAAAAATAACCAGAATGCCCTTGTGTCGTATCACTACGCTCTCATGCTATGCTAGAAGGAAGAACACGTGGATGCAGGGCAGCGTCATGATGTTTTCCCTACACTTACCTTACGCTTAAAGGCAGTCGCTAAAATGTAAGGTAGCGTTGCGATAACTTTATACGCGTGACACTTCGATGAGAGCATTTCAAATTGAGGCTATGACCAAAAATTATTGTTTTAGCCACCTAGGTTAGAGAGTCTCCATTTCTTACGACTCCAGTCGTCTCCTACTTCAATTTCCTCCATTTTTCTTCTACTTCAGTTTGGGAATATATTAAAACAATACCTTGGCATTTTCTATGACTATTATGGGGTAAGGTTCTTGATCTAGCTTGAATGTTTAGGGTTTTTTTTTTCACATATTCGATTGTTTGGGAGATTTTGAACTAGCGTTTTTTTTTTTTTTAATTTCGAATTTGATTCTATTTTGAATGTTTATGATTATCAGATTGGATGTTTGGGAATTTTATGATTATTGCTTTCGATTAACCTTTGGATGTCACATTTAATATTTAGTTAATCAATTAGAAGCAATAGGTTAGGATAGATTGCAAATCACCTAAATGAGCATTGTTCTAACCAACCTAGAATCAAACCAACCAAATGTTCAATTAAGGTTGTTCTTTGCTAAATGTTCAACCTAGTTTTGCCCTAGATCTTAATGCAATTAGGTCAATTTTCCCTAGATCTTAATACAATTGGTATAATTAGTTGATTAGGTCGGATTAACTGGTTGTTCCAATTAATTCAGTTAGGTAAAATTAATTGCATGTCTCTAGTAATGAGAATTCTTTGATGGAATATATTGAATAGGTGAATTCTGTCAAAACCTAAGCTAGGCTTTCTCAAACAGAATTTTCACATTTTATTTTATGCAATTTAATTTCTTTTACAATAAAACAACTTTAACAAAACCCCCCTTTGGTTAACGTTGGACTGAAAATACGTTATTCAAGAATTTTGAGAGCTCCCTGTGTTCAACCCAGTCTTGCCACTACGACTACCAGTTTATTGTGGTGGATACCGTTATTATTTGGTTTGGATTTGGGCGACAAAATCTACATCAACCAATCTCCTCGCGTACCAAAATTCTCATATGTTTCGATGAAATGAGCAACATGTTGCTTTGGGTTTCCCTTCCCGTCAAACTGTTGGAATTTGGGTGGCTGGTATATCCATTTAGCATTTTTTAGACTGTCGATCTTTTTTTATATGGCTTAGAATATAAGAGAAAAGTTTGAATAGGTCCATCATACTGAGCCTTTATGAAGTTGGCAATCATCTCTTACCATTGCTGAACAGACAACGAAGCAATTGACGTTGAATTTTGTGGTTGACCTTCTTGCAGAATAATCTTCCCTTTGTCATCATTCCTGACTATAGGTGTATGGCTTGATTCAGCACTTCACAACTCTCAATGTGATTCTTGAGGGATGCAATTTCATAATGTCTTTCTTCGACTGCCTTCATCAGCATGTTAACTTTCTTTTCGAGTTTGGTCATCCTTTCTTCACATGTTCCTACGTTGGCCCTTATGACTGACATTATATTTAGGTGTGATGCTTCTTCACTTGATTGTTCAGAAGGTGGAGTATGCTTTTTAACTATAGAATTTTCTCTAATGACAATTCTCTCTTGCAGTTGTTTTGAAATTTGTTCCCATATATTCCCCGCGATCTTAAAGAGTGGCAGCTCTTTAGATTTCTGAATCCCTTAGAGCGACTGCAAGTAATTAGTCTATTCTGAACATCGTTTGAAGTTTTGAGAGTGTTATTTTTGGATGCTATGACTTTTTTAAGTAGATTGTGTTGTAGAGAAAGAGATGAAAGGTAGAGCGGCCCACTAGGCGTACCAAACTGTTCACACAAGATTTTCAAAGGAATTTAATTCATGGAATTTTTGTATTGGTTTCAATATAGTAAAGTGGATACAATCTAATATTTGATCCTTTGATATCTTCTCTAATACAAGAGATAAAGTTTAAAATTTCTAAATCTTTAATCTTCAAGATGTTGCTCGGAACTTCAATCTTCTGAAATTCGAGGAAGTTTTAATCTTCCAAGTCTTCAATCTTTAAAAGGTTGTAATCTTGATATCGATTTGAGCTTCAATCTTCTGGAATTCAAAGAACTTTTAATCTTCCAAGTCTTCAATCTTCATAAGGTGGTAATCTCGAGATTAATCAGAACTTCAAAATCTTAAGAACTTCAGAGCTTTAGTCTTGATTTCTAAAGTTTCAGTACTTTTTTGGCAATTCTTTTCAACCCCCAAATGAAAGGACAAGACCATTATTTATAGAGGATTTCCATGGATTTAAGTGGGTTATGTCTGGTTAGTCTATGGGCTTGGCCCTTGGGTCAAATTAATTGAGCTTTGGGTCTGTGTAGGTTTTCGGCCAAACTAACCCTATTTTTGTGCTCAATTGAACCTGAATCTAAATATCAATATTTAACTTCACCAAATTAATTAATTCGATCTGACAATCAAGATGAAAACATAGAGCATCATCGGGATTCACTAGCTTTCTTTCTTTCAATTTTCAATTTGGGACACATATCGACTTTTAATTAACCCAAAAATAAATAATTTGTAATTTCGTCATTAATTTTCAGAAATGACACGGTGATTTGTGGTTCGTCAAAATTTCTCATTCAACAAACACACCTAAAGTCAAATTGAAATTATGTTAAAGAAATGATTTCCATTAATTTGTGTCATTTTTTAATTTCCTATTTTTAAAAATAAAAGTGACTAGAAATTAATGAGGTGTTATGGACTTTTGGGCTTGATTTTTATATAATATTGCAACTTATTAAGCTACTCATGAAAAAGATGATGGATTTAAGACATTCTTATAATTTGGCCTATTTAATTAAACCATTAATGTAGAAAGCCCTAATTATAAATTCCTACTATTTCAATGTAGCATCTGGTAGAAACTTAAAAAGAAAAGAAAGAAAAAAAAAAAATACTTTTTTAGTCCTTGAGTTTTCGAGAATGTGTGCATTTGGTCCCATAATGTTTCAAATAGCCATTTTACTCACTCAGTTTTCAAGAATAGGTTTAAAAGGCCTCTCAACCTAATAAATTTACTTAATTTAAACATAACGTTGACTAAATGGATGATGTGGCAAAATGAGTTAGAAAAAAATATTTTTTTAATGGTTCCTTCATCTCTCTACTTGCTCTCATTTTTTCTTCTCTTCCTTATCTCTTTTTCGGTTAAGGTTTGGCGTTTAGGGTTGAATCTGATTCTTGGAGGCAATTTCTCTGTTGTTTTAGGAGACTTGGATTCTTCTACAGATTTTCCCTAGTGGGGCGTCTTCATTAATTTTGCATGTGAGAAGAGATGCTAACCACATAAATTTTAGCTAAACGGGCCATTTTATGTAAATAATTTTGCATATCTTTTAACTAAAGGGGCCATTTTATGTTCTAATCAAATATAATATTCTGGGATGAGTTATAGTTCAATTTGTCGGTTGATGTTGTATAATGCGATTCTCGTACTTTTTCCATCCATGGGGCAGGTGTTTTATTTTCTCTAATTTGATGAAAATGTAGTTTCTCTAAAATAAAAAAATAATAATTAAAATCTAGAGGGAAGTCCTTTGAGTTATAATTGGGTTGAAAAATGACAGAAACAAAGGAGAAGATGGCGAAGGAGGAGAGAAAAAGGGCGAGAGGAGAGAGAAATGAAGAACCATTAAAAAAAAATTATTTCTTTCCGACTCATATTGCCACATCATTCATTTAGTCAACATCATGTTTAAATTTAATAAATTTATTAATTGATGAACCTTTTAAATCTATTATGAAGAACTGGGGTACTAAAATTGCCAATTTGAGACGTAGGAAAAATACATACATTCAAACTCATGGACCAAAAAGGTATTTTTCCTTTAAAAAATGATTATTTCACTTAATTATATGTTAAGAATGTCCCTGAATTAAAAAAGATGTCTCGTAAATTGAAGTTGGATAGTCCACTAATTTTAAATTAAAGACAGAGTAATAAAATAAAGTTTTATAAAAAATAAGTTTATTCCATGCACATATTATTAATCGAATAATTTTGTCAAAATTCATAATTTATTTTAACAAAGAAGAAAAAAACTATGAAGTCTTCTGTTCTAGAATTTTATCAATACTATGTTCTACATATGCATGTTTAAAATTTATTTGAATTCATTTTTTTTTTCTTTTAACTATATACTTGGAGGGAAAACTTACTAGAAGATAAAAACTATAATATTTTTTTACAATTTCAATTAAAATTGCAAATATGTATTTATGTTTGAAGTGTAATTTGGATGAAATTAGAAGGTTAAGAGCTACATAAAATTAATATATCTTTAACAACCTTATAAACTTATCTTTGTATATATTAAAAGAAGTTCTAATCTGATCCCATTATTTCTTCTCAAACTAAAGAGAGGGAGAAAAAGAAGGAATCAATCCTCTTTATCAATGTGAAGCCTAATGGATTACCAACTTTAAATGACAATTACAAACTATCATCACATAAGATGACACATCAATAACCATCATCTATTCGTTGAACTCTAGAAACTCAGAATCTCTTCAAATGAACAAGTCAAAGAACACAAAGCAAACAACAATCTAATTCATCAAACAATCCTTCAATTCCCAAAGCCACACTCTGTAATGTTTTATCCCCATCAGCTGCATGTGGTTACAATATACAAAGTTTGTAATATATAAACACTTATTTATATATGCTATATATACACACAAACACATACACGTTGCCTATATAGGCAGATTCAGAGCCCTATGACAAAGTAATAGTTCAACATTTCAAAGAAACACAAACAATGTGATTTAACTCCAATTTCACCTCGGATTATAAGAATTAATTCTTACAACGTAGCTCAAAATTTGTCAGTATATATATATAATGTCTGAATTAAACAACCCTAGCTGCCCATGATGTTCAAAATTGAACATCTTTAGCCAACAAACCACATATATTTTGATTTGCATCAATCAAAACCACTCATTTACAAACCCTTCACCGTTGGCTTCTAAGCCAAGGTTAAAATGGTGAGCTGCATTGATGGGAAATGGCTCCGTGAGAGCGATGCCGCCGTGGTTCTGTTGGAGGCCGAGAGTTAAGGAAACGTTGCCGGTGGTGGCGTGAGGGTGGTGGGTGGGAAAGAAATTGGTGTTGGACAAATCTAGAGATGGGTGGTGGGGGTTTGAAGAAGATGCATTATTGTTGTGGTGAGGTTTTAGTAAGGATTCATTTGTGGAGGAAAGAGGATCGTTGTTGTTTAAGGCATTGTTATTTTCAATATTATTGTTGTTGTTGCCTTCATTTTGCTGAGATTTTTGAGCTTGCCTTGTTTCTAACATGTGGATTTCTTCAACCATTGGTTTCCAGAGTCTCACTCTTGCATTGATGAACCAGTTTGATACCTGAACATATATACAAAACTCCTACAGGTGAGTAGAGCAAGCCGAAAAACCGATCCGAACGATCGAAACCGGTCGAATCAAAGAAAACTAGCCAATTTTTCCTTGAATCCGGTCGGAGTCAGTTTTCTCAAAATTAGAATATATGATTATGAAACGGTTAAAATCACTTCTCTATAATATTCAAAAACCAAAATGTGATAAAATTGGTGTTTCAGGCCTTTGTTTGGTAACCATATAGATTTTTTAAAGTTAACCTTAGAAGCGCTACTTCCATCTATTATAAGTTTTTTTGTTTTGTTGTCTAATTTTCACCAATATTTTCAAAATTCAAGCCAGATTTTGAAAATTAGATCTTATTTGGTTAGCATTTGGTTTTTTTTATTTTTAATTTTTGAAAATTAAGCCTACAAACATACTCCTTCTAGCTCTAAATTTCTAACCTTGTCATCTACTTTTTACTATTATTTTAAAAATCAAGTCAAATTTTGAAAACTAATAAAAGAATTTTTTAAAAATTTGTTTTTGTTTTTGGAATTTGGTTATGAACTCAATCATTTTACTTAAGCAAAACCATTGTGAGAAACGGAGGGAAAATAGCTTCATTTTCAAAATCCAAAAACTAAAAAAAAAATAATTACGAAACGAGGTTTAAAAAGTAGTTTCAAAAACATTTATTTTGTTTCTAGAATTAAAGTAGAATTCAAGAGAAAATTGGTATGAATTTCAACCACAGAAAATTAAAAATTAAATCATTATTAAACAAGACCTTAACAATTTTAAAATCACTTTTAAATATGATCTTGATCAAACTACAAACATCCACATCATAACATGCAACGTACCCCCTGAATTGATATGGATGTCGATGAAAATTTCTATTGAAAACGAAGTGAAAATCTCATACATTTCCAATAAATTTAAATTTGAGTCGATGATATTTACTTCAGGTTATTTTAAATTTCATCAATATCTTTTTATGGTTGACTACTAATCTCAATAACGACAATGAGAATCCAGACATGTCGATGAAAATTTAACAGGTTACACTAAACACACCTGACTTCTCGAGAGTCCAGTCTGGTTGGCCAACATGAGCTTATCTGTATCCGTAGGATAACTGTAACGTAAAAAATCAATTAATAGGTTAAAGTAAGCTTAATATATTCATTCATATTCTTTAACAAATTTCTTACGGATGAAGGAAGTTCTCAAAGAGCCAAGCTCGGAGGACGGTGACGGCTCTCTCAGGGAGGCCTCTCTGCGGGCGCCAAACGGGTTGATGATTGAGGAATCCGGGACCGTGGTTGTGAATGGATCTTTGAGAGTAAGGGTTTGGTTGCTGCTGCTGCTGCTGCTTGTTGAATTGGAGCTGGTCGGCTATGGCATTTTTTAAGAATCTGAAGTGCTTAAACATGGCTTTTATGGCTAAGTTTGCATAGGGAGCTGCATTGCCAAGCCCTGCAGCGTACTCAAATGTTGTAACCACTGCTTGCATTTGCTGATAGTATAGTTTATATCTTCTATAAACCTGTAGAAATGAGAATGAACACAAATTTGCAGAGATTTTAGGCTTTAGAATCTAGGGTAGTAATGTTGAAACTTTTGTAGATGAAAATATTGATATATTATTGTAAAAATTTTGAAAGTTAAGACTTGTTTTGATTCTGGTTTCTTATTCAAACATCTTGATACGACTGCTCTATAATTACCGTTGGATGTAGATTTAAGTACATGCCCCTAAAAGAAGATAATAATTAAATATAGTCGAGATATTTCACTATCATACATTTAACAGAGAAACACTAACAGACTTATGATCGCCTCACCAAATAATTTATCTATGTTATACGAGTGAGGAACATTTTAATCATTAAATTTAGAAATAATCAATATAACATATAATATAATTTACTTTAAGGAGAGAGATAGCAAATGAATAAGGGATAAATTACAAATTTGGTCCCTATAGATTAGAGAAAGTTATTAGAATTTTGACCATATAGTTTGATAAAACTCTTAAAAATAATCTTTACGGTAGGGACTATGTATAAAATTTTTATCAAATCGTAATAGTTAAATTCTAATTTTTAAAATTATAGAGACTAAATTCTAACGGTTCTAAATCATAGGAATTGAACTTGTAACTAAACCTAAATAAAATCTTGAAAAATTAATCCATTGCTTTTCTATACTTTCATTAAAGAGCTACCCCAATTTTTCATCCATAATTATTCAAAGATAAAAGCTAAAAAAGAAATCCTTCAATATGATCTTTACAAGTCGCAACATGCAAAAAACAAAAAGGATAACTAAACAAAACCAAAGAAACCTTGTTTAAGAACATTCCTCTTTTTTCTTAGTCAAAATTTTTTACACACGCTACCACACACACATATATCTTCATCCATTTTCATAACTTCAAACATTTAATGTAGGATTGTTTTCAAATATAGAAAAATAAATCAAAATATTTATAAAATATAGTAAAATTTTAAAACTATCGATGATAGACTGATAGTTCTAAAATTTTGCTATGTTTTATAAATATTTTCAACAATTTTACCATTTGAATTAATTTCTCTTATATGGCCTCCTAAATCAACCATAGTCCAAAAAGGTAAAAGAAAAAACACACAAAAACCATTTCATTGCAAAAGTTTCAATAAAGAATGATCCGCAGCCAATTTTTATAATTTCTTTTGAAAAAAAAAAAACTTATCAATTATCCATTAACATAGTTGAATAGTTAACATCTAAAAAAAATTATATGATTCAAATCTTCATCTGCAAGATCAACAATGTAATATTCTAAAAATTAAAGGACAGACATGCAAACATATAAATTTATAAGGTGGGTAGGGCTTAAACACTTTTTGGTGGGAATATCATCATAAACGCATTGAAAATCCCTTTTAAATTGATTCCCTTTTTTTCTAATCACTTTAGACAACAGACATATATATTTATCCCCTTAAACTTGGTTTAAGAATTATTCAACCCTATTCTGTGGTGGATCAGACACCTTAAATAAGAAACAATGGATGTTTGTGCATATATTCCCTTTCATTAACTTTATCAAAAAAAGACAGATTTTGTTTGTCACCAAAGACCATCCATTCGATGATCCCCAGCACCTCAGTACAAAAAGAATCAAATGCACATAAAATGAGAGATTATTACAAAATTAATTGATTATAACTCCCATTAATTTAATAACCCAACAAATTAACACAAACCCATCAGAATATATATTACATAAACTCCATGTCGGTTTAACCAATGGTGAATTCAAAATTATACTAAAAAACCCAACTTTTGACTAGTTAATAGTCAATAATCATGGATTCCATTTCACAATTCTTTTTTTTTTTTTTTTTTTTTTTTTAGAAATGAACAAATTAAATACTAGGCTATATAGCTTTAACAGAATTGTTGGAGGGTTCATTAATTTAAATTTAATCCGTTTTAGTCCAATCAAAATCCATCACGTCAATCGGTGAAAGTCCTTTTGTAATAAGTAAAAAATAAAATAAAATAAATAAAAAGTATTTTTATCTACCAATATAGAAATGATTAAAATGCATGTACATAATAACATAATAAAAACAAAAATATACATAAACACCGAAATTATCAAATTAGGAGCCTTTCTTTTTGGGGTTTTACCAAACAAAAGATCCATTTTTTTTAATTATAAAAAAAACCGCATCGGGAAAATCAAATTGAATAATAAATGGGAATTGAAACCCCAAAAAAAAAAAACTTGTTGAATGTATGATAATGAAAATATTATGAAATTAAAATATGAAGTACCTCGTGGAGAATGGTAATAAGCCTAGATTTTGTGGTGTCGCCGTTTTCAGGGGCGGAGGCGGCGGTGGTGGGGATATCACCGTCCAAGGAGTCAAGAAGGGCGGAATCCGGGAGCAGTTTGTCGGAGGAGTTAGGGGCAGCGATGTCAAATAAGTCATGAAGGAGCTGCTGAGCTGGGTTGAAAAATTTGGAGGCTTTTAAAAGGGAAGTGGAACGATAGGCGTAGCGGTGTTGGAGGTTGAGGTCAAGGGATAAGGGTGGTTGTTGTTGGTCGGAGAGGAGGGGAGGGAGGTGGTGGAGGACGGTGGTGGCGGAGGTGGGAGGCGGAGGGTAATTATGATGAAGTAATTGAAAAGAGGGGTTTTGATGAAAATCAAAATCAGAAGAAATAAAAGAAGAGGGATCATCATCATATAAAGGAAAGAAATTATTATGATGATGATGATTTGAATTACTACTACTACTACTGCCAATTCCAACTCTTAGCTTGTCTCTCCTGCTTTGTTGTGGGACATGGTAAATTTCAAAACCCTCCGCCATAGCCAATAAACTCAAAAAAAATAAAAATAAAATAAAATGAATAAAATAAAATAAAATGAATAGAAATTGGAGGGATTTTGATTTATGGGGTAGTTATAATAATTATTAGGAGGAAGAAGGAAGAAGGAAGAATGATATATAATATAAAATATTATTGAAGAAGGGGAAGAAGGGGAGCTGCAAAGTTGAGAAGTGATTGGGGATTGGAGGCGTGGGATTCTCTCTATCACTTTCTGTAAGAAATAAAACACACTGCGACTAAACACACACTAACTTATAAACACTTTCACAAGTTACCACAATAATAAAAATTCCATCTTTTTTTTTTAATTAATTAATTAATTTATTTATTTATTTATTTATTTTCTCTCTCTCCCTTTCTTGGATCTGTGATAGGGTTTCAGAAGATGGGAAGGGGAAGGGGGCAACCGCCTATTTCCGGTTAACATTTGGATGTGAGTGTTGATGGGAGGAACCGACTACACGTTTGCTGTACTTAATTAAAATTTGTTATGTGATAATTTTAAAAATAAAAATTCTAAAAATTATTTTTTCGAGATGTAAAGGAAGGAGAGCATGCACCTAAATATTATTACTTTTTTTTCCTTTAGTGAAGGCTACACTATATTTAACAATATTAATTAACTAAAAAAATGATGAGTGCATTTTGAACCACATTCATTTTTTTTTTTTGTTAAACTATAAATTTGATCTATATGATTTGGAGAAAATTAAGTGTAATCTTTATGACTCGATAAAACTTCATAAATAGTTTCTATGGTTTGATAAAATCTTCTTAAATAATCCATGTATGGAATTAAGGGACTAAATTCTAATTTTCTTTAAATTATAGGGACCACATTTGCAATTTTATTTTTTGATTATTTATACAATAAAAAAAAAGAGATTAATCTCTTAACTTGAGTTTAGAAGAATATGTTTGCTTGGTTCTTGAGTTTAGAAGAATATATTTGTTTGGTTTGGAGTTTTTAACATATACTTTTCTTAGTATTCGAATTTTAAGAATAGATACATATATTTGTCATTCCATTTTTAAAATGTAAACTTTTAGTCTCTGAGGACTGTTTGAGAGGTTGAAATATAATAAAAATTACTGGGAATAAGATAAGTGTTGGAATGCATGAGAAATCAAGGATGAAATAGAAATGGAATCATGAAACGTGAAAACAGGAAAGAGGATTGGGTTAAAAACGGTTGAAATAGAATGAGTTTAATATTATAAATCAGGCCAAAATGCTCAATTCAAACATGAATTTTATATTACATTATAATCCAAATTCTTTCCATTCGGACCCCCAAATAGTCCCTAAATGTTAAGAACAAGTTCAAAAATTTCCTCAAGTAATTAAAAAAAATACGAGGCATTTTGAATTATTAAAATAATATATATATATATATATATATATAATTTAAAATTAAAATATCGAATAATAATAATATTAATATATCTTTCCACTAAAATTCTGTTTGAAATTAATTTTTCAATTTAAAATTTCATATAATTATTTATAAAAGAAAACCCTCCAAATATATATTTCAAATCTACTCCAAAACTCCAAAACTAAAAAAAAAAAATATTTTGAAAATTTAAGACCAAACACACATATTTTTAAAAATAAATTTTGAAAACTGGATAACTAAAATACGGTTTTTTCTCCCAAATTCAAGGTCTAAGAAAGTAGTTTAAAAAAAAAAAAAAAACTTTCGCTTGAAAAATTAAGGTGGACTGAAAAAAATGGATGCATGAAAAGTATTTTTTAAAAAAAAAAAACTTTCGCTTGAAAAATTCAAGGTCTGTTTTCGGAATGTGTGGTGGGTTTTGGGGGGTTTGGTTTGTGATGACGCACGTGAGGAATGGAAGAATAATAGAGATATTTATTTATTTATTAAAACCATTTCTCACCACTTATCCTTTGGCTCCTGTACCAGGAGAATCTACCCGCTTTCTGTTTTGGTTTCTATTTCTATTTCATCTTTTTTTAACCTATCTTTATATTTTTTTTCTTCGTCTGGATAATCAATGTATTTTTTTTTTATTTCTTTTATTTTATCTTTCTTGTTTCATATATATTATCCATTTTCAAATAAGGGTTTTCTTTTTTCCAACTTTGATTAGAGTATATGGGGACTGTGTTGTGTGTCTTGAGAAGTTGATATATATATAATTTTTTTGCTTTTCCAAGTCATTTTAACTTAGATTATTGTCTGTATACGTTTCTTACTTTACCCCTAGATGGAATTATTGTCAAATTTAGCCTATGGAATATTGTTTTTATGTGCTGTCAACTTGTCACATTTGCCACTTTAGATTAATACACCTTTCCAACTAAATATATATACACACATAAACTTAAATTATACAAATACCTTCGAACTTTGGATAAATTTCATATAAGTACTTTAACTTTCAAAAGTTTACCTTAGAACTTTAAAATACACTTGAAAATACTTTAAAATGTATTAGCAAGTGCACGGAGTTGAAACCCCTCATGTTCACCAATTGGGTCGAGTGTTTGCCCACTCTGCACCAATAACCAAAAAAAAAAAAATGTATCCACCCCTTAGGTTCCCAAAATTCGACAAAATAAGATGATTATATATGTCAATGACTAACAACATCAATTTTTCTATGATGGGTAGAGTATTGAAATTTAAACCTCCAACAAAGTGCATGTCTATAACCTTTAAGTTATACTCATCTTGAACAAATTTGATGTATACAAAATTATTGGTTAGTTTTTGTTAGATTAAAACATGTTTGAAAGTGATTCTAAGGAATTGTTTGGGCATTGAGTTGAGATGGGATACCTGAAGTTCATATGTCTGTAGAGTTTATATATCTATAGAGTTCATATGTCTATTTTTAAGGTGCAGAGTTATTTGATATGAGTTTATATGCTTGTGTTTGAGGTGCAGAGTTGAGTTCATGTGTCTAAATTATATGATGCAGTTTTGTAAACTCTAAATAATCTACTTTTTTTATTACTATTTTTGTTTTGAAAGTTTTTACCCATTTTTATTTGCATAAAATATGAATTACATTTTTTGTTTTTTAATTTTTAAAGCTTTTCTTTATTTCTTTTTTGGGTAATAACAACAATGAACCCATTACATTCTTGCAGAAATATGATTAAATAAAATAAGAAACTAAAGGGAAATCAAAATTTTTTATTTTTTATTTTTCTCCATGAATTTCTTTATCATCTCCTTCTTTTTCTTCTTCTTTTTGTTGTTACTCTGTATTTTTACTCCGTCGTGATTTTTTTAATGGACTCCCCTCATCATCTTAGCAACCAATGAAATGTCACCACATTTCTTTAATAATTTCAATTTCAATTCCTCCAAATTTAGATGATCATCGAAGAACAAATCTTTATTTTTCACTAATTCTTGCTAGTAAATGTTCTAGGAAAAAAATCTTCATTTTATGGTTCTTCTTGTTATATGTTACATACTTTTCAACTACATACATAATTTTTGTCTAAATATTCTTAACGAATATATGAATTCAATTAAATAAAAATATATTTTACAAATATTACCCTTAATGTAGACAAAATACTATTGTTTATATAATCAACAACCTTATATCATACTTTTACAGTCATCAGTCTTATAATAGTCAGAAGTGAATGTCGAAATTGATTATCAAAGATGACTTTCAATGGAGTTTATAATCGAAGGTGGTTGTCGGAGCCTGAAATTGGTCACATGAAGGTGGTATTAGAGTTCGTTGTCAAAGTTTGTTGTCGGAGGTGGTTTTCGAAGCTCGAAGTTGGTCGCATGAAAGTGGTAATCAAAGTTGATCATCGAAGATGACTTTCGTCGACGTTTGTAGCCAGAGGTGGCTATCAAAGCCCGAAGTTGGTTGCATGAAGGTGGTATTAGAGTTGGTTGTCGAAGTTTGTCGTCGAAGGTGGTTGTCAAATCTCCGAATTGGTCGTTGGAGTTGCTCACTCGAAGGTAGTCATTGAAGTTGATCATCGAAGGTGATTTTTGTTGGAATTTGCAGTTGAAGGTGGTTGTCGGAGATTGAAATTGGTTGTGGAAGTTGGTCACGCAAAGGTGGTTGCCAGAGTTTGATCATCGACGTTGTCATCGGAGGCAATTGCAAGAGCTCGGAATTGATTGTCGGAGTTGGTTGTGCGAAGGGTTGTCGTTGGAGCCAAAAGTTGATCGCGGAAATTGTCATCAAAGGTGGTTGTTAGAGTTCGAAGTTAGTTCTCAAAGTGTGACATGGTATCGCTGACAATGGCCGATGGGTGAAACCATTGAAAACATGAGAAGAATGGAGAGTTGAGGTGAGTTGGTAACTCCACAAACATTTAAAGTTGGTGAATCAAACATTATACCAACTCAACTCAACTTATGTTGGTGAGCCAAATACCCTCTAAGATTATTAAAATCACTTTGTCATATTTAGAACCACTTCAAAAGTACTTTTAATAATTCAAAAATCAATTTAAAAGCATGAAAATTATGTTTAAAACGTGTATAGTTAAACGTCGAATGATTTTGAGTGATTAAAATATGTGATTCATAATTATTTTGAATCCAACAAATGTGATTTTACTGATTTTAAAAAGATACCATAAGTTTTATGAAACTCTATGCTTTCAAAGTCCCTTTTCCCAAATATAATACAAGTGGTGAAGTTTGATTGGAGACTGGAGAGGATAAATGGAGAGAAAACATTTGGTTAGAAATACTAGGTAACATGAGATTTTAGCAGTAGCTCATCTATCTTATAAAAGTGAGATCTATTAATTTTTTTAATGTGATATCTTCCACCACAAAGAAAAAAAAAACTTTATTTGTCTACTTTATCAATTTTGTATTAATAAAGAAAAAGGTTCATCTTTTGGTGGTCTAAATAAAGGAGATTTAAGTGTGCTGAAAAAAAAGGAAAAGGAAAATCAAAATGAGCTCGATTTAAGGTTGATTCATCCACCGCTGTATTTGTAATAATAAAAGTTCTATTTGGTATGAATTTTGTTAGAAACGTGTTTATCTCATCCTAATTTTTCAATTACATTCCTTAAAGAAACATTTGAATTCCTAGTTAAATTTTTAAAAATTACATGGATTTATTTTTTAAAATATTATTTGATTTGATATTCTTTCGAGCTTATATTTAAGGTTAAAATACAATTTTAATTTTTATACTTTGAAGTTTGCTAAATTTTAGTCATTGTATTTTCAATTATCCAATTTTAATTCTTATACTTTTAATGAATCTTAAATTTAATTTCTTAACAATAATTTTTATTGATTAGTTAAATAATAAGTGTAATTTTTATACAAAGAAATACTATATGTGAATATGTTTTCAAAATTTAAAATAAAAATATCAATAGATAACAAAAGACAATTTAAAAATCAATAATAAACTAATAATATGAACTAAATTTAAGATTTATTGAAAGTATGAAAATTAAAATTATTGAACAATGAAACTAAGTTGAACAAACGGTAAAATATATTGACCAAAATATCAAAATGTTATTTTAACCAAATTTAAATACAGTAGATTCTTGTTAGATGGAATAAATATAATAAAGAAAAAACCAACAATAAATGACAAAATTCAAAATACATCGTACAAAGCCTTCGATACAAACTACCCCTTTCAAAAGACTCTTCCCATCAACTCATTTGACTATTTTTTTTCCATATAGAATGATGAAAATTAACTTTATTTATGTATTTTTTTATATTGGTGACTCTATTACTTGCTAAAAAGGGGGGAAAAGTATTTCCTTTTATTAAAAAAAACAAACGACAGGACAGCCAATTATCTAAGATATGAAAATTTTGAATTATTTATATTCATAGAATAAAATTAAATTATTAAAAAAAAAAACCTAGAAATTTAGGCCTGATAAC
The DNA here is from genome assembly GCF_027475165.1 of Benincasa hispida. Taxonomy (NCBI): domain Eukaryota; kingdom Viridiplantae; phylum Streptophyta; class Magnoliopsida; order Cucurbitales; family Cucurbitaceae; genus Benincasa; species Benincasa hispida. Next base: position 48,300,468 of record NC_143480.1, read on the forward strand.
CATTTTGTTTTTTAAAATTAAGTCTATAAATACTACAATCATCTCCAAATTTCTTCATTTTTTATCTACTTATCATCAATGGTTTAAAAAACTAAGTCAAATTTTGATAACTATAAAACTAACTTTAAAAAAACTATTTTTTATATTTAAAATTTTTCTAAAAATTCAGTCATTATACTTAAGAAATATGTAAATTATTACATGAAATGTACATGAAATAAGCTTAATTTTAAAAAACAAAAGCTAAAAATAAAATGGTTACTAAACGAGGTCTAATTAAGTCTATAAATACTACTCCTACCTTCAAATTTCTTCCTTTGTTATCTACTTATCACAAATGATTTTAAAAATTGAGCTAAATTTTGAGAATTAAAAACAAATAGCCTTTAAAATGTTGTTTTTGTTTTTTTTTAATTTTTTTTTTAGAATTAAAAAAACAACTTTCAAAACATTGATTTTGTTTTTATAATTTAGTTAAGAATTTAGTTAAGAATTCAACCATTCAACTTAAGAAATATGTAATTACCGTAAAAAAATATGAATGACATATATTAAATTTTTCGAAATGGAACGTTAAATTTCATCATTAAAACCCATGGTTGAAATGAGCTCTCAAAACCTACTAAATTGAGGCACAATAAATTTGTTTGGCCCCATGTTGTCTATACTATCCTACCAACATCAGAGCATCGTACTACATTATTATTCTCCCACAAATTTCCCTTTTTCTCTTTTTTGGCTTCATGCTGTCAAATTTTTTTCTCACAAATAATTTTTGAATAACTATTTGATAATGATGTATTAGTCACAAGTTTATCTTTATTTTAAATTATGTCATATTTATTACATATCATCCAATTTCATTTATTTCCAAATTAATTTACAATGAAAAGAATATAATAACTCGTGTTGAAGATATTCTCAATAATCTTACTTTAAATCTTATCCCCAATTGGATTTTTGTCAAACCAATACTGATAATTTTGTTTTCTGCGAAATCAAATGAAAAAAAAAATATGTGTTAAATGGCTAATTTAATCTTCAACTCTTAAAGAGTATATTTCTTATAATAAATTTTTAAAATATTAAATTAAGAGTCCGTTTAGATTGACTTGAGAAAAAAGTATTTTTAAAAAAACTCATTTTTATGTACACTTTTAATAAAAACGAATTAAAATACACTTGGAAAAATATTTTGAGTGATTACTAAATACTACAATTTCTTCCAAAATGGTTTATTTTTTAAAATTAAATACTTGAAAATGTATACAAAACACATCCTAAATCAGTCAATTTTATGTCTAATAAATCCTCATATTATATTTTATAAGTGATTATAGACGTTTCAATTTTGTCTCCAATAAATATTTAACTTATTCAACCTTTCTTAATATTCACAAATTTAATTAGAAACAAAATTAAAAATTGTGTACTTTATTAAAATAGAGAAATTTGAAAGTTGAAGTACTTTTTTAAAAATAAAAATCTAAACATTTATAAACTTTTTTTTTTTTTTTTTGAAAAAGTAATTTAAATCTAAAATTTAACCATACAAATAAATGGAAATGGTACGATGTCGCACAACAATATTCACTAAACAACAACTTTAAATTTTTAATATATAGGATCCCAAATATTATATTTTGCAACATAAACAATTAAAAGTTAAGACCCATTTAAATTTAACATACATCTAAGCATTTTGATAATTTTAGTATCTTACAATATTTTTACATTTGATTTCTAGTTTTACTATTCCCCAACGCAATATGTGGCTTAGAAAGTAAACCTAAAAAAAAAAACCAATAAAGATCAACTTTTTTTTCCCCTTATATGGATGACGTAGTTAATGTGTGTTTTTTTTTCCAATTTTTTAAAATGATGAAGAATGACAATTTGTCATCCTTAGAGTGTAGTAACAATATATTAGTTATCTATATGGCTCCTCGTACACTGTTAATGAGGGTTGAAAGCAACGAGCATGAGAGAGTGGTAGAGGAACAATCCTGACATGCAAGAGTACCAATGCATCGGATTGATTGAATGCAAATATGAGTGAGAAGGATGAAGATCTCAAGTTTAAGCGTGAGAAATGGAGAAATAGTCCTAATTTGTAAGAACACTATTGTATATATGACTTTAATTTTACTCATTACAACAACGAGAGATAATATAGATAATTAATGGACTCGTACAATATTTGGACAATGACAAAAAGTCAAATTCCATTAATTTCAATTTTTCGAATGATTTAGTTGAGAAAATCAGGATGAAAATATAGGACTGAAAGGGGTGTAATTTTAACATTTAATTAAATGATTGTAATACTATATTATGAATAGAAGGGAGATTTGGTTGAAGTGAAAGGGATTGTATAGTCAATATCCAAAACTGACTGCTTTTAAAAGATCCCAGAGTGGTAAGTTAGACAAAATATCAACAATTTTCCAAAATTGTCAGTCCTTTTTTTTCTAAGTTTGAATATTAGATTTGATGGATTTCAGCTGTTTTTTCTTTTCTTTTCTTTTTTTGTCAAATTTATCCAAGAATGTGATCCATATTCTCTCCACAAATGAAGAAAAAAAAAACAAAAAACAAAAAACAAAACAAAAAAAACAACAAAAAAAAAAAAACAACCTTCGTACCATAACTTTTAATGTTTGAAGTAGACATTACACAAGGGGTTTGTCCACTCACAGAATTGTTAACCTTTTCGTTAGAGAACAAATATAAAGAAATTTTACTTTCCAAATATCATTTTCAAGAGCTCCCAAAATTAAACCAAAACAAAATTCTCATTTTCACAACATCCAAAAATCCCTTAATTCTAATGTACAAAACACTTCTATATATTCAATTTTATGTCCACACACAATCACATTTTCATCAATAGAAATTATATAATGTATTGGCGAATTCAACAATGATTATTGAAAACATGATGATGATGATAATTTTAATTCAACAACAATAATTTCCCATGTGATCATCTATCAGTTTAGAAAGGTTTACTTTTAATTTACCAATTTATACCTTTATTGGCATGATTTACTAAAATCTAGAAAATTTTAAAACTCATATGAAATGAGTTTTCTAATACTCTTTATACAAGTAGATTCTTATAATGAGGATATAAATGATAGAAATATAAACCTAGTTAATTAATTAACTAATATTCAATAATCATTGTTAATTTAATTAATTATTAAATATAATTATATTATTTATACTTAATTAATTTCAACTAATACATTTATACTTAATATTTTTTTTAAAAAAATTACAATTAATATTTTAGGTTATATTAGCTATTTAATATACAATTTTATTATTAATTATTAATTTATATCTATTTAATTATTATTAGCAATTAAATGAAATAATTTAATTAAGTTTAGTTAATGTTTAAAGTAAAAATATTCATTTGTTTTTATTTAAGTGATTAAATAATTAATTAATATAATAATATATTAAATAATATTAAGTTTAATTTATAACTACATTAATTATTCTAATATTAAACTTAATTAAGTAATTATCGAAGTTTAGTCTTGTATACAAAGTGCGTAACAAAAAAACACATATTTAACTTCTATGTATTAATTAGGGCAATTGTTATTAAATGGCAAAATAGTTTGAAATATTTTTAACTATGGAAAAATATTACTGTTTATTAATGATTGACAATGATAAACCATTTTATTATATTGGTAAATAAGTGGACCCATTTTACTATATTTGAAAGCAATTCAAATATAAGAAAATGAACTAAAATATTTACAAATATAGTAAAATTTCATTGTTTATTTGTGATAGATCGCAATAGACTACTATCTATGTCTATTTGTATCATGATAAACAGAGATAATAATCTATCATGATCTATTGCAGATAGATTGTAATATTTTGTTATTATTTTTAAATATTTTATGCAGTTTTATCATTTAAAATAATTTTTCTAATTAAAAGTACACTTATCTGGCTAATTTCTTTAAAATATTTTGGTTTAAATTTTGAAAATGTGTGTTGAAGATCTATTTGGTTAGGGGACCATGCATAATGCTACCAAATGCAAAACACTTCTAGAAGTAGATAGCAAAACCAATAAATAAAAATGTGTTAAAAAATTATAAGTTTAGTCATTCTTAAAAAAAAAAAAAAATAATAATAAAAAAAAAAATAAATAAAAAAAAATTAAGTTTATTGATTGAATTTTCAAGTTTTTGTCTAAAAACTAAAAAAGTATTTGTATTTTTTTTTTAAGAAAAAATTCCTGATAGATCTCAAGAGTTCCAATTAATGTGTCTAACAAGTTTACGAACTTTTACTCAAATGATCAATTTATATGTTTAATAGATCCATAACATATATAAATGTATTTTAACAAGTTAACTAACGTGATAGATAAAAAAATAAAATAAATTTCAGGACTAATAAAATCATAAACCTTTAAGGTCAAAAATCATTTTTAGTCCCTAAACTTTTATAGAAGTAAAAATTTAGTCCCTGAACTTCAGTTTATAACAATTTAGTCCCTAAATTTTACTATTTAACAATTTAGTCCTTATTTTTTAGAATTTGTAATGGTTTAGTCCTTATTATAGAAATTAGTGTTAAGATTTAATGAGATTCCTTGTATAAATAAACTGATAAACTAATTTGAGACTCAATATCTTTACAAAATACAAAGTCTACATCATAAAATAATAAAAGTTGACATCCAATTTTGATGAGTTTTTTCACATTAAGGGCTAAATTGTTATAAATTTGAAAGTCCAATGACTAAATTGTTACATATTGAAGTTTCGAGACTAAAATGTTACAAAATTAAAAGTACATAGACTAAACCGTTACAAACCAAAGTTCAAATACTAAATTGTTAAAAATTTAATAACAAGAAATGTTTTTTAACTAAGGCCATGATTTTTTTATTTTGATAAAAGCAATCAACAAACAATTACAAAAACGGAAAGCAGTTAAAAAAATCATCCCACCAATAAAGAAATTCAACTTCATCGACTTTCCAACGTACTACATCATCAACCATGAATGTGATGAAACTGAATCTTCGTAAGTGAATTAGAATGTATTCCATTAAGATTAACACGAAATCTGTTGTAGCCAATAAATGTGGTATGGATTTATTTGACATAATTGAAATAAAATAAAAAGTTGGAAAAAAGAAAAATAAAAAGGGAGAAAATACACGTGGGGTTGGTAATGGGAAAGAAAAGGGGTACACTATTGAGTGAGCTGGCAGTGTCTCAGGTGACGTCGTCATCTCTCTCTTTCACATAATATCTTTTGCTTCAGATGGTAAAGAGTTTGCTCGAAATGGGTGTATTTTTTGTTTTGACGGAACGCTGCTTTCAGTTTTTACAGCCTTTTTACTTTTGTCACCACTCCTCAATTATCCCCCTATCCTCCTACTCCCAACCCTTAATTTACCCCCCTTTTCTCTTATTCTCTTTCTTCTTCAATTATATTTCCCTACCTTTTATAAATAAATTAAAACACCAAATACGCGTCCGAGACTAGGGTTAGGATTGTTCAAAAAATTCGATGACCCGAAAAAATCAATCAACACACCCCAACCCATGCGGTTTGGGTTAGATTGGGTTCAAATAAATGAAAACTTTATGGGCTAGGTTGGTTCATAGGTTCACCTAATATAGTTCGAACCAACCTAAACCGACCCGAATTTATTATTAACTTTAAAATATATATTTTTTTGTTTCTTATAACACAATTATTTATACATATATTGATTTTAATTTTAATATTTTTTTAATAATTTATTTTTCAACCACTCTTAAAAATAGTTTCTTTGCACTCTAGAAAGAAAAATTTCACTATATAATTGAAATTAAGTTACTAATTTTAATTTAATATATGAAAATAATTAAATTAGATTTTTACATATTTACGTTTTGCTTCTTTTTAGAACAAAATTTTAAATAAATAACCCAATTAACCTGAACCAACCAAACCCAAATATTTCATGGTTGAGTTGGGTTGAGTTCATCTTTTAGTAAGGGTTATTTGGGTTGAAGGAATTTACAACCCGAACAATTGGGGTTGGTCTAAAAAATCTAACCCAACCCAATCCATGAACACCCGTATTCGAGAAGTTAAGTTGCTAGTCATTATATTCTGTGAGTTTAGTTGAACATAATAGTCTTTGAATTATAATAGTAGGTGTTTTGAGTTACATATTATTGTAGTTTGAATAAAAAATAGTAAATATTGTTACAAAAGGGTTATGAAATAGTATTTACTGTATTTAATTATAGGTCATAAATAGTTGTAAACACTATGATTATATTTAGAGTCCGGACATGGTGTTATAACTCCACCAACTTGAGAATTTTTTGGTCCAAATAAAAAGTGGAGTTAACAATTCCCCTAATTTATACTTATTAATCCAAATATGGTTCTACAACTTTAGACCATGTTTGGGTTGTGCTGTTTGGATCTTAATTGTCGGTCTAAGTATTGACTTATTGTCATACTATATTTCTTATCCCTAATTCCATTATAATATTTTAACAAATTTTTATTATGATATATTTGAAATAGTCATGAAAAGTCAGGGATAATATTGTATAGGCTTTGTTTAGTAAATATTTTAGTTTTTGAATTTATGCATGTTTTCTCTCTTAAATTCTATATTATCGATTTCACGTTTTTTAAATTAAAAAAAAAAAAAAAGACTTGAAGGTTAGTCCAATTCTAATTAAAAAAAAAAAAAAAAACTACTTTTTTTAACTTTTAAAATTTGACTGGATTTTTATAGAAAATAGTGGGAATTAAATAACAAAATAAATAAATTGATAAGGAGTCTTTATAAGCTTAATAGAGAAACTTTTTACGAAGAAAAAGATTAATTGTACTTTTTGTAATTTCACTTTTTCCCCCTTTTAAAAGCCTTCTCTTTGTATGAAAATGACTCACATTGTATACATCAACTTTCGTCTTTAATTTTGTTTCCCCCCCCCCGCCAAAAAAAAAAAAAAAAAAAAAAAAACTTTCGTCTTTATTCCTCTTTTGGCCTTAGACTTTTTAATATTCTATTATTTTTAGTTCATCTTTTAACTTTCGATAGTGTTGTTCTAGTTAATCTTTGTTATAATTATTTTAGGAAATCTTTTGTGCATATATATGTTAATTTTTGTTTTGTTTTATTTTTATTTTTATTTTTATTTTTGGGAATTGTACCTGTTTTCTCATCATTTTTTACTTTTCTTACTTATGTCTTTCATATTTCCTATATAAACACTAGATAGAACAACATTGAATTATAGTCCACTCCATGTTTGAGGTTCCCAATATAATAGTTGTGTTTACAACTATTTATAACCTATAATTATCTACAATATTACTGTTTTAAATCCTTTTTATAACAGTGTTTACTATTTATTATAATGTTTATTATTTCCTACTCATTATCTCTTTCCCTTTCTGTTACAGTGTTTACTATTTCATATCCAGACTAAAATAGCATGCATCCTAAGTATAAATTACTATAACCCATACTAAAATAGTTTGCTCTTTGTTACAGTGTTGTATGCGTTGGCATGAAAGACACATTAGCCAAAGAAAGTTATTTTGAAGTTACAATAGACAGATAAGCATATTGTCGACTGCCTAAGGCAATGAGCTAAAGGTAGCTCTGGAAGAATACATATTAGAAACATTGATGGTAGAAGTTTTAACTAAGTGTGTGAAGGAATCGTATCCCAGAGCGAAAGCGTTGTGAACGCCTTGCATCCCGCAATTTGAATTTTACATAAACAAATTCCGTATACTAAAACTGAATATAAACATGTAATATAGCATGTTTTAGGGAAAAATATTAGAACCATTTTTACCTTTGTAGATTCTCAAGCTTCACGAACAATCCTCTTTAAGTTTCAATGAACGACTCCTCCAACGATCTTGATCACAAACGATTTCTTGAACAATCTCGAACACTACCATGAGAGTAACCTTGTTATTCTCTAGGATTCCAATAGAGGGATAGGTGGTATCCAACTATTTAGAGATGGAGAGGAGAAAAAAGTTTTGGAGAGTAGAGAGGATTCTCTTTGTGGCTTAGGGAACAATAACACTTATGTGTTGTGTATTATAAGTGTGTCTTAAAGGGGCCATAGGGAGGTCTTGTTGGGATTTGTGTCCTAAATTTCTCTTGTATTCTCGTAGTTTGTAAGTACTGTATAAACAAATTGTTATTAAAATAATTGTTATTTTATGAGTATACACTCAATCAATGAACAAAGTTATTTTATGTAATTTAAACATGTATGTAGAGACATACAGGTGGATCTTGTTTAAATGATAACCTAAATGGTTTGTAGTAGATGGATAAGGTTGGGTACCTTATCCTGGTGAGACTACAGATATGACCCGTTTTTAGTTGTTACAAAGTGTTGTAAAGTACTACAAAAAATTTGATCCTGATCATTCATGTGGAGACATGTGATCGGAGGTATCCTATACAAAGAGTTTGTATAAGACCGGACCACAAAATAAATAGTCTCATTATATAACGTTGTTAATAGTAGAGACTTACATTTCACTAGAATGACCATAGATGACATGACCTGAATCATGAGTAAGTTGTGCATTCCTTCCTATGAAGGTGGTCCTTTGATTTGCATGGGTGAAAGTGGCCAGTTCGCTGACTCAATATGCTTACTATTTTGGGGATTCGTCTAATTAGGGAGTTGAAAACACAATCATACAAGACAAAATTCACTTCTTTCCTGATGTTGGGGTAAGTAGCTAAATTGATCTCTTAAGGGCTGATTTCGGGGCTTGAACAATGTGAAGCCACACCTTTTCTTAGCCCAAGAAGGTTTGGTCATAGTTGGATTATGACTCATCGTTCATTAGAGGGATTGGTGGTACTTAAGAAGTTTGATGTAACTATAGGGCAAAATAGTAATTTTGACCTAGCTGTAATTATGAGCAATTTGTGAAGGGTTATCGCACTGTTGATTGGTTATATCCAATGGACACATAAATATATCTATAGTACGAAGAGTGCAGTTGTTGGTTTTTAGTGGAGTGACCGACAGTTAATAGATGTTGAATAATTTAATAAAAGAAGTTTAATTAATTATCAAAATACTATTGGAGCTTCAAACTACCGGTCTATGAGGTCCCCTCTATAACTCAATGAGGATAGTTGAGAACTAATTTTGGATTAATTTGAATTGTTCAAATTAATTAAGGGAGTTAATTATATATGATATAATTAATTTAAATTAATCTTATGTGATATAATGAATATAATAGATTTGATACATTATAATATAAAGTTTATTTTGAAAGGAGTTAAATATTTGAATATGATTCAAATACTAATTATATGGATGAGATTCATATAATTATTTTTTAATATGAATTTGATTTATATTAAATGTCATAAATGATTGAAAGAATTCAAACTATAAGTTATATTATTTTTTATACAATATAAAAATTATAGGTTATATGTTATATTAGATATAACATATAGTATAATATATATTATATAATAAAATTTTAATTAAATTGAAATAGTTTTAATTTAATTTAAATTTAATAAAAGGAGGGAGTTATAACTCCCTCCCCTAGTTTTCTCTCTAAGCACGTATGTGGGAATGAGAGGTTACAGGAGATCTTCTTCTTCTTCTTGCTTCTAACATAGAGAAGATCTGTTGGTTACTTGGTCTTGATTTCTCAGTAATCTCTCTAAAAAACACAGAAAAATTTATCTTTTCCCCCTCTCCCAAAAACCAACAGAGAAGCCTACAACTCTCTCTGTAATTCTCACCCTTAAGGATAATACAGGAGGTTCATTTGTGGTGGTGTCCACGTTGAGATTTGTTTCTGTACGAAGTGTTTGTGACAAGAAGGATGAGGTTCGTGAGAATTCGATTCTTCAAGGGTATGTGTGACTATCCCTAATTTCCTTCACTGTTTATTTATAAAACATGCTGTGAAATCTCTGTGATATGCATAATTTAGTTCACTGTATTTTAATTCCTTGTGAAATTGAAATTGGGACACGATCTATGCTTCCACAATGAACCTCATAGTCCTTCAGGTCTTTATATAAAGAAGGGTCAAACCCTTTCCCTATTTCCCTTTTCCAAAATTAATTAATTAAATAACATTTATTTAATTAATTAACTCAATTAATTAAATAAAATTTAATTAATTAATTAGCACAATCAAATAACACTTATTAATTTAATTTGCACATTAATTAAAAATCTATTTATACATTAAATCCAATTTAATGTGTGTGTATATATATATCATAAACTTCATATGTATATTTGCAATATCTCTCTATTAATTAATTCTTTGTTAATCTAACTCTCTTGAATTAATTAATTGAATCTTATTAAAATATTACTTTCCAATTTAATTTGAATTATAGATCATATCCATAATCAATTATATACTAATCACATTAATATATGGTTTTCTCAAATTAATTTGAACAATTGAAATCATCCTTCTTAAATATCCTCTCGTGAGCTAACAAAGGGACCTGGTGAACCCGTAGATCAAAAGCTCCAATGATATGAGATTAATTAACTAAACTCATTAACTAGGTTAATTAATGAATGTTAACTGTGGGTACACTCCACTGAAGACCCACAACTACACTATTCTCACTATAAATATATTTTTATGTCTATGGATATAGATCAATAACAACAAGTTAGTCCTTCACAAGTGTTTGTAATTCTAAATTGGTCAAATTACCATTTTATCCTTGGGTTACCTCTAACTTCTTAAGTACTAGTGCTCATCTAATGAACAACCTGTTTATGGTCCAACCAACAAATAGAGACCTCTCTCAAGCCAATGAGAGGGTAGGGCCCTTTGTTCAAGTCTTGGAGATACCACTTAAGGTAACACTCATCTACTCACCCTTCAGACGAGAAGAAGTGAATTCCATCTTATATTATTATATTTCCTGTTTTGGGTTTTATGTCCTAAAACTCATAGATACTAAATGTTATTAATGTACCATCATCAATAAAGAGTTATGAATGTTAAATCAATAAATATTATTGTTTGTATTGTTGTCTATTTTGTCTTAGTAACCCTAAATCCAATAAATTAACATCCAAGGCTATCTTATGAGTCTTGAACTGTATGTGGAGACATACAGCGATCAATGCTTAAGATACTGTTGGGTTTTGTGTCCTAAAACTTGTGGTTAGTAAATATTAAACTTATTCTGAAAATTCAATAAAATTGTTATTGAATATATGATTTGCTTATTTCGTTTTAGAAATAAATCCAATAAACTAAAAGATCCATGGCTATTACATGAGTACTTGAACTTTATATGTAGACATAAAAGTGGACCAAGTTCAAGTAAATAGTCAAAATGGTCTATAGTATATGAATAAGGTTGAGTGCCTTATTCTGGTAATACTATTGGATGTGACCCACTCTGTAGTTGTTACAAAGAGTTGTAAAGTGCTACAAATGAAGTGATCCTAATTTGTACATGTCATGACATGAGGAGTGGGGGCATCCTGTGCAAGATCGGACCACGAAATAAGTCACTCTTACTTTATAACATTGTTTACTGTTTAAGACACTATTTCAAAGTGATGACCTAGGTAACTTAACCTTAATCCTGAGCTAATTATGAACTTCTGTTTATTCGGACTATTCTTAAATTTTCATAGATGAGGGTTGGCTTAATAACGTTAGCTCAATAAACCTCCATTTCAGGGATAAGATCGAGTAGATAGCTGGGGACATAGGGTGCAAGATGGAATTCACTCATACTCGCTTCTAGGGATAGTAGAGAGGTTGTTCCTTTAAGTGTTGACTCTAGGTCTTGAACAAGAGGCCCTACCCTCTCATTAGCCTGAGAGGGACTCGGTTTGATGATCGGATCGCAAACCAATTGTTCATTAGAGGATCAGTGGGACTTAAGAAACAAGAGGTAATTTTAGAGGTAAAACAGTCATTTGACCCAGTCGATATTACGAACAACTCGTGAAAGGTTAACTTACTAATCATGGTTATATCGAGTGGACATAATATATCTACAGTGAGGGGAGTGCAACTCTGAGCTTTAGTGGAGTGACCCAGTATTTAACAAATGGGGGTTAATTAGGTATAAAAAGTTTTGCCAATTAATCTCGGATCGTTGGAGCCCATGATCTGTAGGTCCATGAGGTCCCCCTAATAGCTCACAAATGGATTAGCCTTAGAGTAGCATGATAAGTTAATTTGAAACGTTGTAATTAGAATTAAGGAAAATAGTAATTATATGCGATATAATTACGCGTTTAATTTTAGAATTAAACGAAATTGGAGAATCAATTAATATTTAAATATGATTTAAATATTAAATTCATGAATAGAGATTCATGATGGTGGAATTAGTGTTAAATTAGTTTAATATTTGATATTAAATTAATTGAATTAATTAAATTATTTAATTAGTTATTAATTATTAATTTTATTAGAAAAATTAATTTTGAATAAATTTTGGTAAAATTAAATATAATTTCAGCTTTAATTATTGAATTAAAAACTGAAATTAAGTTTTAATTTGAAAAATTTTCAAATTAAAAGAAAAAAAAAGTAGAAAATTGGAAATGGAAAAGTTAGGATTTTTCCACTTCCATTTCTAATTTGCTTATTCACTTTCCTCCTTCCCAATTCAATCATTAAACCAAGCATGAGCTGCAGTTCATACACCAATTGATCTTGCATGATTGTCATGCAATATATACAGAAGACTGGACTGAGAAATAGGAGAGACAATTGCTAAATTGAAAAGAAATGCGGAAGAAATTGTTCTTCAATTTTTCTGCTGAAACCAGTGACCCCCTCTTCATATTTCCTTAATCTGAGCTTATTTTGAGTCCCACAACTCAATCCAAGGCAACAAGAGGATAGTAGGAAAGTTCTTGTGGTAGTTCACAAGCTGATTTGGAAAAGATTTGCACTTGGACTTTGAGTTTCAAGTATTTCTTCAAAGGTATGTCATGAAACCCTCTTATTAGTTTATGAGCATGATTAATTTGAGGCCAAAATCAATGAATTAGAATGCTTAATGATCTGGTTTTCTTCCGTTGGATGTTTTCTAACTCTAACAATAGGTATCAGAGCATCATTTAAGTATTTAATTTGGTTTAATTTTGGCTTGGTGGGTATTTTTCATAAGTTGTATGAAAATGACGAACTAATATGATTTATTTGAGTTTTTTTTCTTTTCAACTATGTTGCAATTCTTATAATTGGCTCTTTTTTTATGAGTCTTAATGTGTGTTTAAGTGTTTGTAATTTATATGGAGCCATTAAAGTTGAAATTAGGTTGTAATTGAAGAAATAAGTGAAGAAGATCGAGCAGCAGGAACCAGAGTTTCAGCATTTTCCCAATACTCGATGCTCGATGCTCCAAAACTCGATCTGGATGCCATACTCATACTCGATGGTACTTGATACTTATACTCGATGGTATTTTGTGAAATACTCGATGCATGATACCATATTCGATGGTATTTGATGCTCATACTCAATGGTATTTAGTGAAATACTCGATGGTGCTTGATGGCATTCTCGATATTTCATTGCATACTCGATGCTTAATGGTACTCGATGGTTTTTTATCCGATTCAGCACAATTTTGAGTATATGAGGTCCGGTTTAAGGCGGTTCGAGCAATCCAGAAGTGTTATGGAGTTGTTTTTGCTGGTTTTTGTAATAAATCGGTTTTTGCTTGCTTGATAATACCAAAAAAAAAAAAAAAAAACCATATTAGTTTATATTTAATTATTTATGCATGTGATGTATGTTATAATTAAATAAATCTTGTATGTGCATAAAAGTATGCCATGTAGATTTAAAATCCTACCATTGGAAGTATGTTACATGCATTGAAAGTATGTTATAAAATGTTATAATATATAGTATGCATGTTTAGGGTTTTTTTTTTTAAAAGAAAAAATTAATATAAGTGTTATATTAAATATTGAATTCCTTTGATATATGTTGTGGATGTTTAGCATGTCTAAAATTTTGTAGGTTGTTATAAAATTGGGTTAGACATTTAAAATCCATAACAAAGAACAACTATATGCTCAAGTAGGTTAACCACTTGTTTTAATAGTTAAAATAGGTCGTTAAACTTGTAAAACTAGGGTTATAAACTCAACTGGTATATAATCCTGTCTAAGACTGGGGGTATTTAAGTTGACGGTCTATGAAAAACCTCCTACTTGAGGATTATGACTGAATTATTAAGCATTGTTAACCGGTTTTATGAGCAATACGTGAACGGTGTTGTTGGGATTGGTGTCCTAATCCTCCCGGAGTCTTGTTGTTTATGATTATACACATTGTTTATGAATAAAATAAGAGTTATTTCATTCTGGCATTTACTCATATCCAATAAACAAAGCTCCATAGTTATTGTATGTAAACTTAAGCATGTATATGAGATATACAAGTGGATCATGCCTTAAATGATAACCTAAATAGGTTTGTAGTATAAGGATTAAGATGGGATACCTGATCCTGATGACACTACGGATACAGCTTGCTTTGTAGAGGTTTGCAAGTGTTGTGAACTACTACAGATGGTAGATCCTAACCATTTATGTGGAGAAATGCGAGCGGCAGTGTCCTATACAAAGAGTTTGTATAAGACCGGACCACGAGAAGATTCGTCTTTGTATGTAACGCCATTGATACTGGAGACTTACATCTTACCTGAACGACCATAGGTGACATGACCTCAATCCTGAATGTTTTGGGAATTCCTGCCTTTGAAGGCGGTCCTTTGATTAGTATGGATGAGAGTGGTCAGATTGCCAACTCAACATGCCTACTTTTTTGGGGACTTATCTGATTTGGGAGCAATGGTTTATGTGTTTCATGAGATAAAATATTAAAACTATAGGTTATAAATATAGTATGGTAAGTTGGTTATCAAATATATTTATAATAATATTAATTATTGGTAATTATCTTTTTTCCTCTAATAACCAATTGAGTGGGAGGTTATTGGTAGTTTCATGGTAACCGTGAGATAAAAGAAAAAATATTTTCCTAATTATAGAAGTTGTTATTTTGAGATTTCCATTCTCGAAAATTACTCACAGAAAGGTTTTCAAGTAAATACGATTTACTAAACGACGACTTGGAGAGACTAGACGATCGTGGAGTGTTTCTATATAATAGAAACTCAGTTGGCCGATTAGCTAAACGATCGTGCAGCTTTAGCTAAACGATCGCATAACGTTTATTAAACGATTGGGCATCGTCTATACGATAGACACTGTCATTTCCCACTTGCTCAATCGTTTACACGATTGTTCTCTTCCAGTCTCTTCCTCTAACCAAGTCCACACAGAGCTCACACTTCTGGATTCTCACACCAAAAATACTAAGTAGCCAGTATGGTGGTGTCATACTCAACTCGACACTAGTCGAGGTTATTGATGACATGCAGAAATGCACGTCATCTTAGGCCTTTTATTTAGAATTATAAGGGCTGTTAAGCATAATATGCGGTAATTATGTTAGGAATTCATGAGAAAATGAGTTTGTGTCGTTCAACATCAAGAATCTCGGCTAACCCACTATTATCCGTTATTATGCGTTCAATTGTCTATCTTTGTAGCTAACGCAAGAATCAGATGCAGACGTGGAAGTCGGGCCATCGCATAGATGACCGCATGCGGAGAACTTCTCCCTCACAAACGTGAACGCATACGATCAACGCATGGGTATTGCGGTAATCAACCGCATGCATCCATTGCATAGGAGTTACGATCGTCAAGCGATTACAGTCATCGTGTAGAAGTTGCGGTAACCAAGCGATTGTGGTCATTTCAAGATTGCGACTACACGATGATAACCATAATAGCAGAATTACAGCAAGGTTGGTGGAATGGAAGTATCAACGTATATCTCGGGAAAATCAAAAGATAACGTTGACATTTCACCTACCACGCCCTTAGCAACCGAGATTCAGAAAAGGACCAACGCACCACTAATGTCAAAATCAGAGCAGGTCCATTAATGTTGTTGGTGATCAAGCTCAATAAATAGAAGCCGCTGAGCAGAATTTCAAATCATCCAGGGTTTTCGCCTAAAGTTCGGCTTTTGGGTGGATCCTTGTGATCTAGATGAACGCGTTAGAAAGAAGCTTGAGAGTTCTTCATCTCCTTCATCCATTCCGAGTGACGACCGGAGCCTTCGCCGAAGTTAGATCTCAAGAGAGTCAGCTCCACCGCTCTTCCATGGTACCACCGGCAGCCTTAACACACATCTGTTGGAAGCAAGACATTGCTTCTAGCTGGTCATTTCATTTTCTCTTCTTTTCTTATATTGTATTGTATTACATTTTAGATTAAGAAATTAATACATTGTGTGTTCAATGTATTTCTATGTTTCCTTCGATTCCATCTCCATCTTTCTTTACTTAGCATCCTTAACTTTCATTGCATCACTTAATGAGATTGTGCATTGCGTGAGTGTGCGTTGCGTGAGTGTTGTGAGAAAACCTTATTTGCTTAGTGTAAAGTTGTTGCAATTCTTGTCTATGAGTAAAGTTAGCAACAACTAACTGTCCGGGAGGGTAAGTAGTTGGTCACATTAAACATTGTAAGCTAGTGTTCACTAGAGATAGGAATAATCTTGCGTTAGCCAAGTTTATGTGATTACCTTGTCTTATAAGCGCATCATTCATCATTTAAGCATACTTGGAAGAGTAGTCTAAAATCCAAATCTAAATCTCGGGAGAGCGGATTGGAATGCATAAGCAAGAATAGGGAACTTAGGAATAAGCTCCTTTTGCTATCACACAGCATATGCACCCTACGAATAGGATACTGCATGCGTCCAGAAGTAGAATACGGTGGTATGTGGCTATCATGCTCATGCGACGAAAGCACGTGAACGGGTTATGGAAGCTTAGGCATAGACTTTTCGGCACTATCGTAGATCCACCGCATACGTCCTAGAGTTAGGCTCAAGTGTATGTAGCATGATCGCATAGTTTGCGTTGGCTGAGGTTGCCCTTGCGGTCAATCTTAAGGGTTGCGATGAAGACATCCTTACATTTTATCTATTTTCTATCCATTTACTACGCGTCAATAGTTGTCGTGTCTCTACCTCTCATTCATACTTCTCATTGCATTGTCTGTTAGTTAGGAGTAGGAGTAGGTGGTAGCTTAAAAACCCCAATCATTCTTTTATTCTTCCGCCACATACACATTACCGCATACGTCTAGCTATAAGTTCCTAAGTACGACCTCGGATCACCTAAGAAACTTGCATTCACGTTATACTTGGCGCGAGAGTAAGAAAACTTGTGACGGGAATGCATGGTCATCGCATACATTCGTTAACGCATTGTATCATTCCAACGCATGACCATCGACGTATAAGAATCAACGCATACCTTAAGACATGCATCACATTTTGCGTCCCTCTAATTTTAGTCATAAAGTCTTTGACGGCTAAATTCACGTCACCAGTTATTTGGAGGCCGTTCGTGTGGAGTCTGTTGTGTTCGTGATCTTGGAGATCGCGGTGTTCGAGTTCTTTGTTGATCGAGCTGTGTTGCGGTCATGGTGGTCGAGCGTACGTGATTGTCGTCTTGCTTTGAATGAGTGTTCATGTTCAAGAGTGTTGAAAATGAGTCTTCAAAGGTATGTTAATTCTTTCCCTTAATCCTTTAGAAAAGTATGTTGTAATTTCGATTTATGCATAGCCTGTTGTTTCCATTTGTGATTGTAATTGTGTTGTTCATATATGACTGAAATTTGGAACGATCATTCCGCTACTCATAGAAATCCTCATGTCTGATTTTCTTCAGGTGTGTGGTTTTAAAATTAGTTTATCACCTAGACATCGTAGGTTAAATGCAAATATAAACGTTATACATGGATAAACACCTGGACTTTGGTTGTTTAAATTAGCCAGAATAAGCATAAGAAAATGTATACCCAGTTTAACGTTAGAACACTTCAGTGGGAATTTAATAACATATATGATATACTATTAGATCACTTCAATAAAAATAAAATAACGTATATGATATGTTAGAACACTTCAGTGGGAGATTAATAAACATATATGATATGATTATTTTTAGCTCTCGCATCCCTAAGAGTTCACGATCGAAATTCATGTTTCAGTTCGTGTCACCCTGGGAGTGACCTCCATTCGAAAAGTGTTTACATGAATCAAATTTTTGGTGAATAGGGGAAATTGTTCACCATAAAATCAAATGTGATGTTTTGATTTTTAATTCTCACGTCCCAAGATGTTCACACCATGAGGTTTATGTGCCACTTCGTGTCACCCTGGGAGTGACCTCCATTTGGAAAGTGTTTGCGTGAATTAATGTCAAGGTGATTAAGGGGAAGCTGTTCAATGGAAAATAAAATATACGACATATTGATTTCGATTCTCACATCCCTAGAAAATTCCCACCGTGAGATCCGTTTAATACTTCGTGTCACCCTGGGAGTGACCTCCATTCGAAAAGTTTTTGTCATGAGGTCAAGATCAAAGTGAATGGGGGAAGTTGTTCATAGTAAGTGGGTGAAGAATATGTGTCAACATATCCTGCGGTCTCTTCTGTTTGTTCGGACCGTGAAATTCCTATGTTGCGCATGCTTATCCTCTTTAAGTCGGTCTTACTAGTCGTTTTAATGAACGACTATCCCTTCGGAGGGTTTTAACATAGGATTTGGAACAACTCAAACTTCAGAAATGGATAATATTTCTAAAGTCATGTTCAACTTTGACTTTCCAATTCGAGAGCATCGTTGGGGCCGGCTTCTGAGGTTTGAAAACAGAGGGTTATACTTACAGTGTATCTAATTTAGATTTTTATTGTTGTTGTTGTTTTTTTTTTTTTTTTTTTCATATCAAACCTTCTAGATTTTATATTAGATTTAGATAGGTAATAAATTTTTTATTTTTATTATTAATGTAATTTATGTGTTTTTTCTTTTCAATGTGATTTATAGTTTTATTATGCTTTTTCCTTTTTTTTGTCATATGCCTTCTAGATTTTAGATTTAAATAGTATATAGATTTTTTTTATTATTTTTATTTTTTAACATGATTTTTGTGCTTTTTGATTTAAATTTTTTCTTAAATTTATTTATTGTTTTATTTAATTTAATGATTTAAACATTTTTCAAAGTATTAGGAAAAGAAAGAAAAAGTACAAAAACATGTAAAAAAAAGTTTATTAACCCTTAAATTGTTTGGTATGTATTTACAGAAATTAAAAAGTGAAAAAAAAGTATAAAAATAGTCAATCACTCTCTTCTCTGTCACTTTGTCGATCTCCAAATTGATTGAACTTTGTTGAACCTCAAAAGTTAGGTTTTCTTCTCAACTCTCTTCAATATTTGAAGATTAGTAGGTGAACCAGTATGTATAGAAAAAACTATAAAACATATAAAAAATACATTAAAACATTAGATATGATTTTACAAAATTGAAAAGTGATAAAAATTTAAAAAGAGGACATGCATTAAAAAAAAAGGTAGAGAGAGCTGATATTTCATCTAGACTTAGAAGAGATGCTTTAAGTAGAACAATTAACTCCTTTTAAAGATGAAGGAAAAGAAAATACCTAAATGTTGCAACACAATTTCTAAAAAAAAAAATGAAAGCAAAAAATTAGAGAGAGAAAGTTATCAAATTAACAAAAAAAAAAAAAAAAAAAAGAGAAACCTGAAAGATGGAGAAATTGGTAAAACTGCTAAAAAGATTTTCAAGTATAACAAAATGTCATTGTCTATAAGTGATAGACCGTGATAGACATCTACCAGACACTGATAGAATTCTATTGTGGTCTATCATGGTCTATCATTGATTGATAGTGACTGTTCGCACAAGATTTCAAAATAAATTTATTTCCTGGAACTTGAACTTTGTATTTGTATTAATTTTGTAGGAAGTGAGTACAATCTTTAATACATAGTATTTTGATACTTTCAAAATAAATTATAATCTTTAAGCTGTTTGATCTTCTTGAACGATCGGCCTTTGGACTTGTTTATCTTCTTGGATGATCGGCCTTTGGGCTTGTTGATCTTTTTGGAGGATTAGTGTTCGTACGAGGCTTTCTCGATGCGATGTGGTTCGATCTCTAGTACTTGATCCCCTGATTCTTTGTGGATGTGCTTGATTTAAAGAAGAAAAGCACTAAACGTTCTTGAAGTAGAAGTATTGGAAGAGTGTTTGTGTTTTCAAGGGTCTTGTGTCTTCTAGGAGTACAACTTTAAGAGTATTGGGAGTCTTCTGCTTGTTGATGAATTCTCTTTGGACTCTTTGAATGTAGAATTGCTTGTACTTGTATCTTCAATGGACTTCAATCTTCAAGCGTGGTCAGAATACTTGTATCTTTAAAGGACTTCAGTCTTCAGAATGGTCAAGGAGGCTTTTGATTGTAAAGAATTCCCTATAAGCTCTAGAATTGCTTAACCTTGCAAAATGAGGGGAGCTTCTCTATTTAATAGACTTCATGGGCTTGGGCTGACCTTGATTAGCCCATGGGCCTGACGTTTGGCCCTAATTTAATTGAACTTGGGTCTAGCTTTTGGCATAATTAAATTAATTGGACTTGAGCTTGGTCTTTAGGCCCAGTTAACTGGACTTAGGCCTATTTTGGCTAGCCCACATTTAGCCCATATTTGGTAGTAACTGGGCCAATGCCCAAATTATAAAGTCAAATTGGTCAAAATTAATTTTACTCAATCGACGTCTGTGACAAAAGCACAAAATTTATCCTCAATTTCAATCTGAGCCACATGTCAACTCTTAATTGGTCACAAATTTGACGATTTCGAAATTCCATCATTAATTTAGCAAATGATGTGGCGGTCCGTAGTTGGTCTGGAATTTCTCCTCCAATAGTGATATTTTGTTATATTTATAAATAAGTTGGTTTATTTTTCTTTATTTGAAAACAACCTTAAAAAATGGGAGGTTGAATTTAACTATTTTTAGAGAAATTTAAATTTCAAATAAATAAATTATAATTTGAAATTATATTTTTTCCTTATTTTAACCTGAATTTGAGATTTTATAGTATAAATGTATTATTTTATTTTTTATTTAATGTGAATTTGAGATTTGAGATATAAATTTTGATTTTTTTAAAAAAAAATTATTTCATTTTTCTACAAAATTCCCTTCTTTTAACGTGAATACACGAAAATAGAAGTTTTTTTTTTTTATTTAATGATTCTAATGTGAAATTACATTAAATAAGTCTATGATCATCAACCTAAAAGGAATAAGATGGGAAATCAAAGTTTATCCCTCATAATTCCTTTTAGATAGTTTATAGATACATAGATTTATAAATCCATTACAAAACCAAAATGGAAAGAAATCCATTAAACTTCCAAAATTATGAACTCGACACTTACATTAAAAATCTCTAATTCAAAAATTTAAAAAGTAATATTTCTTAATTTAATCTATGGTAAATCAAATTTATATATTTCAAACATCTATTCTAAAGTCAAATTAAGCCAAAATTTGATTCTATCCAACCGGACTTATTTCTAAAATAAGTAATAAAGACAAAATCATTAATTAAACTTAAATTGATGGAAAATAACTACCTCAAAGTCTAGGTTGTTACATAAAACCTTATAACTTCACATCACAACTACATTATATTACTAAATGACTTATTTTTTTGAGTGGTTGTCAAATACTTCAATTTCTTTCTAAATGACTTATTTTTTAAATTAAATATTTGAAATATATTCCAAACCCATCCTTATGTTTCATTTGGCATACTAAATCCAGGTATTATTCTACACTTGAACAATATTCTTCTATTAAACCCACTTCCAATTCTTCCAAATTTTTATTTCCACCTTTTTTTTTCTTCAGCTCCCAAAACAGAACATAGTGCCCTAGAATTGACCCTTTATCTGTGTAGCTTGTATACTCTGATAGCAAAATACTAAAGGGACGTTTAGTGCATAGAGTTGAGTTTAATTGAATTGAATTGAGTTAGTAATTATTATAGAAGGAGAGTAACAAGAAGAGTTTATGCAAATAACGAACTGAGAAATGTGAGTTAATGCGAATAACGAGATAATAAACCTCTTTAATAATTGATGAACTAAATGGTGTGAATTTTTTTTACCCACCCAACTCAACTTGAGGCTAAACACCCCTAATTGGCTCAATAAGCAATTTGGCATTTGTTATTGCATTTTTTACAAATCAGCTTTGTTTGTTTTGTCTGTGTCTATGCTTAAAACCACATTTTTTCTATGGATAAACTTGAACTGAGGTGCGTTGCTGTAGAATCCAATTACCATTAGAATATCACCAACTCTGTATCTGTATGACCCTAAACCATCCACCAAAAGAGAACATAGCAAAATAACGTGGGTCAGATTAAAAAATGGTTTTTTTTTTTTTAAAAAAAAAAAAAAATTTAAAGAAGATCTTCTTTCTTCTATCTCACGTTCAACGTTCTTTAATCTTTTATTCTAGATCTTCTTCTTCATTCTTTTCTTTCTCGTCTTCTTCTACATTCACGTTAGGGCGCACTGAAAGCTTATTTCTTCCTCTTTTTTTTTTTTTTTTATCGCTTCAGTCATGCATTCTTCGGTCTTTTATTCTAGATTGCCTTTTTCCCTCTTTTCTTTCTCGTCTTCTTCAAGATCAAACTAGAAATCTAAAACTTATAGGATCTATTATTAGCTATTATTAATAGACTTCTATTATTATGACATAATAGAAATGTATCGATGATAACTACTAATATACATATATATTAGTCACTCAAAAGATTCTATCATTGATTAAAAAATTCACTGAGTATTACTCACATTTTAAAGTGATAGTTATGATAAAAGTTTATTAGTGATAACCACTTATAGCTTTGAGTGTTAATCTTTAAAAGTTGATAATCACTAATGAAAGTTTATAAGTGATAGCCACGAAGGGGATGTTTGAGGTAAAGAGTTGATTATTATAGTCTTAAGTTATTATAGTTGAGTTATAATAGCGTGTGTTTGGAGTATAGATTATTTTAGTTTGGGTTATAATAGTATGTGTTTGAGGTGTAAACTATTTTAGTTTGAGAAAGAAATAGTAAACATTGTAATAATAAATAAAAAATGATGGATGTAAAATAGTAAAAACTATAGCAAATAGTAAATATTATAGCAAATGAGGTTTTTCAAATAGTATTGCTATAACTAATTGGGGAATACATAGTATTTACTGTAGTAAGATGTAGTTATTATAGTTTTAGAATAATCTTCGCCTCAAACATACCCTATAGTTTTCTACAATTGATAACTTAATCTTTTAAAGTCGATGGTTTTTTTTCAAAGTGAATAACCACTTATATTAGTTTATCGTTGAAGCCAACTTAATGAATTTAATTAATAAAGTTGAATCTTGAATCAAAGCGTAAGTGAGATGTTAAAAAGTTATCAATGATAACATGATATCAGTGAGATCATTGATAACATGTTATTTGATGGTGCAAAAGAAATGATAGAAGTTATCATTAATAGCATGTTATCAATGATAGAAGTTACTACAAATAGCATGTTATCAATGATAGAAGTTATCACAAATAGCATGTTATCAATGATAGAAGCTATCATTGATAACTACGGAGTGATATCCGTGATATTGGTTATAGAACTTAGGAGATATTTATATATCAATGATATAACTTAGGTAAATATTAATGACATTGATGAAATTAATGGTATTAGTGATATGACATAGCAGGTAAAT
The DNA here is from genome assembly GCF_027475165.1 of Benincasa hispida. NCBI lineage: Eukaryota > Viridiplantae > Streptophyta > Magnoliopsida > Cucurbitales > Cucurbitaceae > Benincasa > Benincasa hispida. Next base: position 48,324,267 of record NC_143480.1, read on the forward strand.
ATCAGTAATAATAATTTATAAACTTGATAAGCAAATAATTGGCAATGACAAGAGCTAGAGCTAAAAGTTTTCTTGAAACATTAAATGTTTACTTCCAAGCTAAATCTCTAAGTTATGGTGAAGAATTGCAACTATTCAAGCTACAATGTCACCCAAAAGACACCATAAATTTGATATTCCAGACTCATCCACATTCTTATGAATAATGTACCAATTTAATTTTTATGTATTTGTATTTATAAAAGTAGTTAAAGGATTGTCAAATGAATTTAATCAATTAGATGAAAGGTTGCATACTTTCATAGTGTCATTCATTTAGTATATATAGTGTTGTATTTTTCACAGTTGGGCAAAGGAGAAGATTTGAAAAATATAAAATCTTGGGTTTTAAACCTTGAAAGCTTTCTAAGCTTTGTTTCTTGTGTTCTTGAGATAGAATTGCATGAATATTTAGAGCATTCAAGTGAGGATTGATCTGTCTTGTTTGTGGAGTGTTTTGAAGATCGAGGGTTGATGAGAGTTTCAAAGCTTTGTCCGATCCTTGGTTTATTAGATCGTCTAAGTAATATGTTATCTAGTCCATCTTAAGAGTTGAGACCAAATTGGTTCTACGATTTGTTGGAGTTGGGTTCTTTGAGTTTTGTTTTTTTAACATGGTTCTTAGATCCGACACTCACGGTTTCTTATCATTTTGGTATCATAGCTTTGGCTCTAAACAAATTATATCTTTACTTGGTTTCTTTTCATGTGCCATCTTTCTTTCATTAAATCACTTCATATATTCCCATTTTTTTACTCTTCTTCTTCTTCTCATTTATTTTTCTTACCTCATATGCTATTGTGCTTGCTAGAACAAAAAAGTTTGCAAAAAAAGAAGAAAAAAGCATTATTGTTTTCTTGTGACCTTTCATTTTCTTTTATTTCCTTCATATTTTAATATACTTGTTGGAAAAATTAGGAAAAGAAATCATGATTATGTGACTTTTCACATTCTATATTGTATTGAAATATTCTTGCATGATTCTCATTAAAATAGTATAAGATTTGTTAAAGTTAGAGATACTAGAAGTCTTATATGTGTCATCGAAAAAGAAATCATGAAGCGGCTTATGATAGTGATGATAATTTTTGGAAGTAGAATTGGAATTTTAATAACATTTTCTTAGAGTTTAATATCTCAAGCTTTATGTTTTCTTTGCATTATTGTGCTTATAATGCATGTTTTAGGGTTTTCAACCTAGTTTGATCAATTAGATTGTGGAGAGTTCAAAATCTTGAAATTAGGAACAAGTTCTCCTTTCTCCTTTCTTCTTGATCTTTAATCAATCTTCGAAAGCTAAATCTGCTTCAGTTTTCTTGGGGTTATTATCAATTTTTTTTTATTGGGGGTTACTCTTATTATCATTATGGGGATTCACCTAGAGTAAGGGGAGTTTTCAAACATAATTTAGATAGTTCTTTTTATCATTTGGTCTCATTGATAGACTTCTATAACTCATAGCTTTAAGTGTTAATCTTTGAAAGTTGTTAGTTTCCTTTTAAAGTTAATAGCCACTGATAGAAAGTCTATTGGTGATAGCTACTAATAGCAATTGATAATCAACGATTCATAATCAATGATCATCATCATAAACAGAGAATCCATTGCAAAATGAAGCATAAATGGAGAACGTTGTTTAAACCTCGACAACTTAGCTGATAAGTAATGATAGCTAATTAAAATTGATAGTCATTAATAGAAGTTCATCAGCAAGAATAACTAGTAGGTTTTAAGTGATAACCACTAATAGATTCCTGATTTTCTTTCAAAGTTGATAATCAATTATAAAAGTCTATCATTAATCACTGATAGCACTTAACATTTTAAGGTCGATTTCAATTGATGAAAGTCTATCAATTGATAGTCTTTGATAGCAGCTATCAGTTATAGCCACTGGTAGCAACTATCAATGATATCTTTCTATACGAGAAAATTAGGAAGAAGAAGCACACAAAAATAGAGGATTTTGGGTTTCATTTAGTGGGTTGATCGAAAAATGTTGGGCTTTTTAGTCCTCTACAATATTTGGGCCCATTTTTATGCTATATCTACAATTTTTTTTTATCTTTGTGCTACATGTGCTATTATTTTGGGCTGATTGTTATTTCTACAACTAGCCCTTTCGTTTATTGGAACTTTACAAAATGAATTTGATTAAAATTTGATAACTGAAGCTTCAACATTTACATTTACTCCATCATTAGTTGATCTACAAACCCATAAGGGAAAACTAGGAATATGAAAATGGCCTATCACGTGATTTTCAACCAATTTGCTAAAATTTTATTAATTCTTCATTTTGCCAAATATCCAAACAAAACCTAAAAGTTTGTCGTAATTTTCAATTATTCTAAAAACTAACAAAACTGACTAGTCTTCGGTGGTTCAACACATTAGCTTGAATTTTACAGATATATTGATATTAACAAATATTCCTATTTAAATTAATAATTAATTTATTTTACTCACTCAACTAAGTTATGAATATTGTTATTGATATTTTTATTTCAATTAGCCTAAGTCTTCATTTGGGATTGCTATAGCTTTTAAAATAATTATTGGCAACTGTGCTTCTAGAAAAATTAGTTATGAAAAAAAGTTAAATAGTGTTTTGTAAATTTGAGCTTAAACTTCAAAAAGTAGGTTAAAGTGTTTGGTAAATAAATACAAAAATATCTTATTTTAGATATAATAACTAAAATAGACTTATAATCAATTTTTTTTAAATGTAATCTAAAATTTTAAATCGTTGTTTAGTATGATAAATTTTGTTTATTATAAATGAATTTTTAAATATACAGGAAAGTAGCTTTATTTAAAAAAAATCAATATGGTATACTTTTAAAAGAATTGATACATATAACTCATGAAAAATAGTAAATATATAAATGAATCTTCTTTTTAAAGTATAAAATTGAAAATTAAATATTAATTAAAATTTTACCTGATTTTAGGAGAATCTAAAAGCTAGTAGGATACTGCTTTTAAAGTAGATGTGAAATTAACGTGTTTTTAAAAAGTGATTTTAACAAATTTAATTTAAAGCTATTTTACCAAACACAAAAAACGGTTAAGATTTTTTTTCATATGACTTTTTGACACAGCTAGCGCAATGCCAAAGGGGATTTTGTACGGATGACCTCCCTTTAATAGAACTTTTGATTTTTAACCTACCCTCCACAAAAGTATGTTTTATAACCTTCTATTTACCTCACATTCAGGTTGATATGCCTAGTTTGATTGTGGATCGTCCTAGTCCGATGATACTTCCAATCGCAAACTTCACATTTTTAATGGATATTACCACCAATCGTCACTCTGATATGGATGGTTACGCGAGCCCGACGCATTCAGTGAAGCCCTGGCTTGATTCTCTAACATAGCCTGATGATTAAATTTGTACACTACTGAAGTCTGAAGCTTCTTTCAATCATGACAAGGATACCCTATTTAGCCCCATGAAACCTGAAAAGCCCTGACCCAATTTTAAAAAGATATCGCGATATGGGATTGTAAGCAAGATACATCCAAATAACGAATGATAACCCCTCACCTTCTAGTCGCGATAGGGACATCCAATCCAACTCGATCAAATATGAAAATCCCTACCCCGGTTTAAAGTAGAATTGCAATTTTAATAAATTTGGAGAAGGTCGATTGAACAATTTTCGTGAATTTCAACCATTGTAAAGGCAGGTATTTGTAAGAAGCTCTTCTTTTTCTACCCACATCTTTCAGTTGTGTTAACCATCTCACACATCCAAGCAGGTAATTTGCGTTCTTCGCCCACTTTCGGATAAATCACCTCTAAATTGAGATGTAGATCCATCTTGTTGGGGTTAATGTCCTAAATCTCGTAGGGTCCTGTAGTTTATAAACACCTGTATGAACAAACTCTTTGTGATGTAATAATATGAGATATTTTATTCACTATCGTCTATGAAATATGAGATATTTTAGTTGCATTAATCACAAACCAATAAACTAAGATCCCTGGTTGTCATTGTAACTTAAGCATGTATGTGGTGACATACAAGTGGATCATGCCTTAAGTGATAACCTAAATGGCTTGTAGTATATGGATAAAGGAGAAAATCTATCATGGTGACATTACGGATACGACCCGCTTTGTAGATGTTTCAAGTGTTGTAAAGTGCTACAAATGATCTGATCCTGGTCATTCATATTGAGACATGCGAGCGGGGATATCCTATACAAAGGAATTTGTATAAGACCGGACCACGAAATGTTTAGTCTCGTTATATAACGCCGTTCATGATAGAGACTTTCATTTCACTAGGATGACCATAGGTAACATGACCTTAATCCTGAGTGAGTTGTGAATTCCTGCCTATGAAGGTGGTCCTTTGATTTGCATGGGTACGAGTGGCCATATCACCGACTCAAACCTACCACTTTGAGGATTCGTCTGATTAGGGAGCTGGGAATTCAACTACACAAGACGGAATTCACTCCTTCCCCGAAGTAGGGGTAAATAGATAAATTACTCCCTTAAGGCCTGATTCCAGGGCTTAAACAATGTGGCGCCACACTTTCTCATGGCCCGAGAAGTGTTTACTCATAGTGGGACTATGATGTATTGTTCATTAGAGGAATCAATGGTACTTAAGGAGCTAGATGTAACTACAGGGGAAAAAAACGTAAATTGACCCAGTTGTACTTACGAGAAATTTGTGAAGGGTCATCATACTGTTGATTGGTTATATCCATTGGATATGAAAATATATCTATAGTGCAAAGAGTGCAGTTGTCGGTCTTTAGTGGAATGCTCGATAGTTAACGGATGGTGGATATCGTGATTAAAGAGTTTAGACAGTTATTCACGTACCATTGGAGCTTCAAGCTATAGGTTCATAAGATCCCCTTGGTAGCTCAATGGATTCATATTGAGAATCAGTTTTTGGGATAGTTTGAAGTGTTCAAATTAACAAGAGGGAATTTGATTATATATGATATAATTAAATTGATTCAATTATATGTGATATAATTGATTTGATGTATTAAATTCATTAATTGGAGGAATTAATATAAATATGATTTATATTAAATGCTATAAAGAAAAAAAATAACTATAGTTCATATGTTGCATATGATGTGATATAAAAACTGTAGGTTATAAATATAATATGATAAATTAGTTATTATATTTATTTATAATAAAATCAATTATTTGGTTTTCTCCAATAACTGAATGAGTGGGAAGTTATATTCAGTTTTGATAACCGATGGATAAAATGAAAATGATTTTCATTTTTCCAAAGCCCTTCCAATCGTGAAAAGAGGAAATGTTATACGATAGCATTGAGAGAGTTCACGATCAAGGACCGAGTTTGCTAGACGATAGCTCATCGATACTAAATGATCGAGTACCTAGTCTAAGCGATATACTTAACCCTTCTCCCACTTACTTGATCATTCAATTCCTAATTCCCTTTACCAAATCCATATAGAGCCCACATCTCTTAGATTCTCACACCGAGAATACTAAGGTAACTGATTGGTGGTGTCGAGTTTCTTGTTCGAGGGTCAAGGATTGAGTTGTATTCGATTGTGTTTGAGGATACTTCAGAGGCGATATTAGAAAAAAAGGTTCTCCAAGGGTATGTTCACTCGATCCCATTGTTTTTAGTCCTTGAAGCATGCTGTAATTTACTTGATGCATAATTATCTTGTGTTAGATTGTAAATGTTGTTGTTCTTTCACAATAGGATTTGGAACGATCTGCTTCCGCTCAATGGTTCTCTTGTTTAAGAGTTCTTTTACATCTGTCATTGTATGCCATCAAAGAAAAATTCGAATGTCGTGTGTTGAAGTCATCTAAGAAATTGCTAGCTATTGCCTGTAAAGGGGAAGGTTGTAATTAAAGATTACGTGTAACTAAAATTGGTACAACCAAAATATTTAAAATCTCCAAGTACTATAACGATCATACATGCTCTCGACCGCTGATAAGTCACGATCACAAGCATGCAAGCACATCTGTTGTTATTCAGTTGACATAGACAAAGTTGGAGGTGAGAGTTGAGTATACAAACCAAAACACATTATGATGACTTTAGAAGAGAATATGGGGTCAACAATAGTTATAATAAGGTGTGGTGTGCACATGAGACGATGTATGCAATACGTATGAGCTCACCGAAAGACTCATATGTTATGCTACTTGTGTACGATGAGGCCTTGAAGATAGTGAACCCTGGTACCATATTCGATATTCAACAAGAAGATACGATACATTTTAAATACTTGTTCAAGGCATTGGGTCCTTCAATATGCGGGAATACAAGTTTTCGTTATGTTGTTTTAGTTGACGACTCAGTGAAGGGTAAATATAAAGGGTGTATATTGGTAATTGTATCTTTCAATGGTGATAACAGACTATACCCACTCAAGTATGGAATAATAGACAAGCAATCTGATGCATCATGGACATACTTCACGACACTACGATGGTGCATAGGAGACGACCCAAATATGGTTATTATTTCTGACCGACATCAAAGCATCTCCAACATAATTGAGAGGACCTTCCCAAATAACTTCCACTCATTATGTACATATCACATGAGGAACAATCTACTAACAAGCTTCAAAGATAGTTCGATCATCTCGATTTTCCTAGATGTGGCAAGAGCATTTGAAGAATCTGAATTCAATATGTATTGGGAAGAACTGCGTGCATTGAAGGATGGGGCTGTTACACGCTACCTAAAGAATGTTGGGTTAGAGCAATAGATCCGTGTCCATCAGATTTCCAAATGATACAACAACATAACAAGCGACAATGTGGAGTGCTTCAACGCACTTACTATTGAAGCAAAAAAATTGCTAATTATACCATTACTTGAATTTTTTAGAGAGAAACTCCAGGAATGGTTCTTCGAAAAAAGAAACAAATGGTTTGCTTGTACGTCTCAATATCTGAACTATGCAAAAAAACGTGTAGTTGATGAGTTTAAGAAAGGTCGACGATAACAAGTAACCCCAATTGACTGTCATACATTCATCGTGAAGGATGGTCAATTGGATGGGATAATTGACATTAACACAAGTCAGTGCACATGCAAAACGTTCAACTATTTGGCAATTCCTTGCTCTCATGCAATAGTCGTTGCAAGGTTAAGGAACATTAACCCATATACTCTTTCTAATAGAGCATATAGCATGGAGTCCCTGATCCTATCCTACACAAAACCAATATTCCCGGTTGGACATGTGTCTGAATGGAAGAAACCACCAGGGTACGTGAAGTGTATGATTTTATCACTGAAGATAGTAATATCTGCTAGTGGGCTATATATGAATATGTTAGAATGTATGCCCTAAAGCATGTAGTTATATCTTATTTGAATCAATGGTTGATTAGTTTAATATGCAGCAATCCATTAAACAAAGATCCAAGATTATCTGATGTAACTCAAACATATATGTGGAGACATATAGGTATGTTTAAATGATAATCTAAATGGTTTGTAGTATATGGATAGGGTTGGATGCCTTATCCTGGTAACATTATGTGATACGACCTACTTTGTATTGTTACAATTGTTGTAAAGTGCTATAAATCATCAGATCCTGATAATTCATATAGAGATATGGGTGGGGGGGAGGGGGGAAGGTATCCTATATAAAGAATTTGTATAAGACCAGACCACAAAATGCATAGTCTTTCTTTATAATACCGTTCCTAGAAGAGACTTATATTTCACCAGGATGACCATAAGTGACTTGACCGAAATCCTAAATGAGTTATGAACTTTTGCCTGAGGGTGATTTTTTTATTTATATGGGTGAGAGTGACTAGATTCATCGACTCAATAAGCCTATCGTTTTGAGGATTCATCTGATTGGGGAGCTGGAAACACTACTGCACAAGAAGAAATTTACTCATTCCTTATTCTTAGGGTCAGTAGATAAACTGCTCCCTTAAAGACTTATTCTGGGGCTTGCAATGAAGAGTCTTACCCTTCCCTGACCTAAGAGGGGTTTAATTATAATTAGACTATAACTAATCATTAGAGGGATTAGTGGTACTTAAGGAGTTAGATATAATTACAGGGGTAAAATGGTAATTTGACCCAACTGTACTTATGAGCAATTTGTGAAGGGTCAATGCACTGTTAATTGTTTTTATCTAATAAACATAGAAATATATCTATAGTGTGAAGAGTGCAGCTACCGGTCTTAGTAGAGTGACCAGAAGTTAATGAAGATTGATTAATTTAATTAAAGAGTTTAATTAATTAATCATGTATCATTAGAGCTTCAATCTAAGACCTATAAGGTCCTTTTGTTAAATTAAGGACTAATGAGAATCAATTAATTTTGCTTTAATTTGAATAGTTCAAATTAATTAAAAGAAATTAATTTATAAGATATAATTATATAATGTATGTTGATACATTATATAGTTATATGAAAGAAATAAATAATAAATATTTGAACTTGATTCAAATATTATTTATATGAATATTCATATAGAAACTATATGTTAAACTTAATGTGAATATGATTCATGCTAAATTTATATATAGTTTTATGAGAGAAATAAATATTTAAATATGATTCAAATATTACTTATGTGAATATGATTCATATAGAAACTATGTGTAGAATTAATGTGAATGTGATTTATATTAAATTTATAGAGTTTTATGATAAAGATAATTATTTGAATGTGATTCAAATATTATTTATATGAATGTGATTCATATTAATACCATAGGTTATTTGAGAGAATAACAACCTATAGGTTATATTATATGTGATATAATATAAATTATAAGTTATATTTTATATATGATATAACATATAATTATATATTAAATAGTTAATATATATATATAATTAAATTCAAATTTTGAATTTAAATTTAATTTGACAATTCTCTTTGGGAGTTACTCTCTCAAAATTGGTGAAAGATGAATGGTGGGGAGATAATCATTAGATGATGAAACCTTTTTCACAGAAGGTTGATCTTCTTCGTCCATTCATTCTCTCCCTTTCACTTACTCTCATGGTTCTCCTTGAAAAAATTTCTTCTTACTCTCATTCATCTCCTTTTACCAAAATTATTCCAAGCAAGCCCACAAAACTCTGTTATAGTTCTCACCTTGAGAATAACGAGGAAGTCCTCATGGTGGTGTCCTCTTCATCACTGTTGTGTTCACGTTGAGGCCGAGTTTGGAGATCAAGAGGAGCAATGTTGGTGTTTGTGATTTGGAGAGGAAGTCAGAAAACAGTATTCTTCAAGGATATGTGATATCCTTTCTCTATTCTCTATTTTCATCACATCACAAGCATACTTATAATTATTTATGTTTATCCTTTAGTTTTTGCACTCCGAGTTACTCTATATGTTCTGTAAAACAAAATTTAGAGACAACGACATCCAATTGCTTCCGCTATGGGGAATTTCAATCCCTTCAGAACAGGATTCCATCCATCGGAGAATACTACCCAACCCAAAAGCACAGTAGGTGTGGCCAGCGAGGACACAACAGATTAATATAAACCCAACCTTTAACTTATAATACAAATACCGACCAACAAGGATAGAGTAATAATCGTACAATAGTATATCCAAATTTCTTAAAATCGAGGTAGGGATTTGCAAGTTTGATCAGACTAGATTGGATATCCTTATCGCGACTGGAAGATGAGAGGTTACCAATTGTTATTTGAAGTATATTGCTTAACATCTCATATCACCATATCTTTTTGAAATCGGGTCAGAGCTTTGTAGCTTTCATCAGGCTAAATTGGGTATCCCTGTCGCGATCGGAAAAAGCTTCAGGCTTTCGCAATGAACAAATTTAATCATCGGCTGCATTAAAGAATCGAGCCAGGGCTTCATTAAATGCGTCGGGCTCGAGTAATCATCCCTATCACGAGTGACAGTTGGTGGCAATATCCGTTAAAATGTGAAGTTTGTGATTGGAAGTGTCATCGGGCTAGGCATGTAAACACGAATGCGAGATCATCTTGAATGCGAAAAAGACCATATGGTGTCAACGAAAGGTTATAAAACATATTTTTGTGGTGGGATAGGGGGTTAAAAATTAAAAACACTATTAAAGGGAAGTCATCCATATAAAATCCCACAATGCCAAACATAGCCCAAATAGATGATTAGTTTTGATTGTTTAACCAGCGTTGAAACAAGACTAAGGAAATAGAATAGTTAAATAATGAAGTGGTGAAGATGGGAAAATGAATAGTGAAAAGAAAGTTACTGAGGGGTAAAAAAAAAAAAAGAAAGAAAAAGGGAAAGTACTTGGAGTGACGTCATGTGATGAGATGAAAACTTGAAAAGATGTGAAAAATGGAAGGGAAAGAGGAAGAGAGTTGGGGAATTATAAGGGTGTGAAATGCTTAGCTAAGGGTGGGGGTGTCCTTAATTATCTTTCCTTAACCGTCCCATGAATCATCCAATCGCGGATTCAGAGGATGATGATGCGCGTAGTTAATAATGTCACAGTCAATGTGGGCGGCTTTTTACCGCCTTCACTCCCCTAAATCTATGCCAACCAACGTCACTTTAGCCTTTCCTTTTTTAATTACTATTTTCACTGTGGTAAATTATTGTTTTTCTTGGAACAATTTGGTAAATGCCAATAGGTTGTCTATGAAATGACTGTTTCCTGATTGCTTGCTGCCTATCTTTTTCACTTTAGATGGGTATATTCTCTTTTTCTCTTCAAATGGTCCTTTTAATATGTTTTACTAAGTTTCATTTATTCTTTAATTTTATAATTTTTCATAGTATAATTGCAGTTAGTAGACAGATTTGAATAAGGAATATTTTGGTGGCTAAAAACATCTATATACCAGTTTTATGTGATTTATATCCATAATTAAATTGTAACATTAACACACATGTTTATTATTGACTAATTCCACAAAATACAACTTACAAGTGACTGAGAAAAAAGAATAGACTATTAGACAAAATAAGATATACTGTGTTCATATATCTTTTCAAGTAATCTATAATGTGTTTTTATATATATTTTCAGTCCTATATTTTGAGTTTAATTTTAGTTTTGTATTCGAGTTTCTAAATGTTATACTTTTGATTATGAATTATCAATTAAATTTTCATTTAGTTATAAATTTAAAAAAGTTATATTTTAAATCTTGTGTTTTGAGTTTAGTTTTTATTTAATTTTTAATATTGTATACTTTTACCTTTCAAAATCTAGGAAAATTGTTATAAATAGAAAATTCTAAAAAATATTTACATTTTAAAATCTAGAGATATTTTTAAAAGTATTTGTACTTTTGGAACTTTTTGCTATAAAGTGTAAATGTTTTTAAATATCTTTTTATTTTAAAAAGACCCATGAATCTTCACTAATGCTTGTTTTGGTTTTTAGTAATAACTTTTTGTTACTTAATTTAAAATTATTGCAAAATAAAATTTTAAATTTTATTTTAACATTGATGAAAATTTAGTAGAAACTAATAATGATAATTTTTTTAATTTAATTAATAGATATTAACACTAAGAGTCAAAAGTGAGTGTTAAGTTAAAATTTAAGATTAAAAATGTAAATCTTGAAATCTAAAGACCAAATTAAAATAAAGTTAAAAGATGACAAAAGCTTAGAGACTAAATGATAATTAAATTCCAAATTAAGAATAAAAATCTAATATTATCATATGGAAACTAGACAAAAACTTAGAGACCAAAACATATTTTGCCTTTATTTTATTTTTTATAAATGTAGATATTACATTGTGTTGAACCAATCAACATTTGATTAATAGAAGCGTTTTTCTTAATTCAACAATTATAGAGGGAATGGATCTTTATTTAAAGACAATCGACGGTAACCTCAGAACTCAGTTGGAAACACAAATATAATTCAAGTGATATCTATATTTTTTATAAAACAAGGTAATCAACACTTTGATTTTCATCTCATAACTGGGTTGTTAAATCTTTAGGAAAAAACCACGATTCCAAAAATCATATATGCAATTTAATATGATAAATATATTAAATTATGTATAATGTAGATGTCCATTATTAGTGTTCATTGGTCATATGTCACTTATCTATTACCCATGTGTTGTCTATGTGTCTTAAGACTACACACTATTAGTGTCTATATAATCCATCTCCTACTTGCCAAATTGCATATAAATAGTGGCTTTTGGTAGATTTTAAAAGACGCACATATTGATGATCAGTCCAAAAAGATTAGAGAAAGTGGAGAAATTTATTCTTTGTTATTTATTTATTTTATTATATATTATTATTATATTATATTTTTTCCATATTCATGTTCTCGTTGTGCGCCGTTGTGCTCTTCAAATTCACAACACATTATCAGCACAAGTTCTTATCATTTCCCCTGATGAAGGTAGATCTTAAAGGTATGTCGTTTTTCTCTCTTTGTTACAATTAATAAATTTAATGTTATTTTGCATATTTAATATCTATTAAATTTCTAATATAAATACAATATTTTATGATAGTACTATCATGACAAATCTCACAAAATTTAAATTTGTCGTCCTTGATATTAATGACAATAATTATTTGTCATGGGTGCTTGATGTCGAAATCCACATGGATGCTATGAATCTTGGAGAGACTATTAAAGAAAAAACTACGACATCTAGTCAGGAAAAAGCAAAAGCTATGATTTTCCTTCGTCATCATCTCCACGAGGGATTGAAAATGGAGTATTTTACAATAAAAGATCCCCGTATCTTGTGAAAAATTTGAAAGAGAGGTATGATCATAAAAAAACAGTTATTCTCCCTAAAGCTCGTTATGAGTGGATGCACTTGAGGCAACAAGATTTCAAATCAGTAAATGATTACAACTCCGCATTATTTAAAATCAGTGCAGAACTATTGTGATGCAGAGAGAAAATTACTGATGTTGATATGCTAAAGAAGACATATAATACATTTCATGTCTCGAATATGCTCCTACAGCAGCAATATCGAGAGAAAGATTTTAAACAATATTCTAAAATAATTTCTTGTCTTCTCGTGGTGGAACAAAATAATGAGTTACTAATGAAATATCATGAATCTCGACCAACCCGGACAACACCATTCCCTGAAGTGAATGCGTGAATTTTAATAATAATCGTGGTCGTGGTTGAGGTCGTGATCATGGCAGAAGAAGAAATAATCCTTGTTTTCATTGTGGTCATTCTAATTATTCAAATTTCAAAAGAACCACACAAAATGATGATCGTAAAGGAAAAGCTCCATAAGATAAGAGTTCAAAAAGTGTTGAAAATAAATACTTCTGATGTTGAATGACTGGACATTGGTCACATACCTGTCATATGTCAAAATACTTAGTTGATCTCTATCAAGCATCTCTGAAGAAAATAGAGAAAAATGTGGAAGAAAATTTTGCATACCAGGATAATGACATATTTAGCCCATCCCATATGACAAATTTGGATGTGGCAAACTTCTTTGAATCTTCTAAAGAGAAAATTGGCAGAACTGATGGAATATCAAGTGTTTCCTTTGACTTTAAGAATATCTAGACTTAATGTTGTTTTTTTCTCTTAGTAGATGTTAACCTTTGTATATTCCAAATATTGTTTTTCTTATTATAATTATTTTCTTTTAGTGAAGAAACCTGGATCATTTTCACATGAGTGAAGATGATCTATGTCGGGCAAATAGTGCAATTACACATACAATACTTACAAGTAGGAAATATTTTTCCAAACTGACAATGCTAGAAGCAAAAGTTAATACAATGTCACGTATTACAAACATAATTAAAGAGTTTGGAAAAGCAAATATTATTTTTCCTAGAGGAACAAAATTTATAATTGACAATGCATTATTCTCTAATCAATCAAAGAGAAATCTACTTAGTTTTAAAGATATAAATTGCAATGGTTATCATAGTGAGACTGATAGAAAGAATAATATGAAGTACCTTTATATCATATCTACTGTCTCATATGAAAAACTTATACTGGAAGAGTTGTCTGCTTTATCTTCTGGATTATATTATACTCATATACGAGTAATTAAAACGTATGCAACAATGAACATGAAGTTCATGAATTCAGAGATATTTACAATTTGGCATGACCGTGGGTCATCCAGGATCTATAATGATGAGAAGAATTATTGAGAATCCAAATGGACACTCATTGAAGAGCCAGAAGATTCTTCAATCAAATGAATTATCATGTGATGCTTGCTCTCAAGGCAAATTAATAATTAGACCATCACCAGCCAAAGTGGGAATTGAATCCCCAACATTTTTAGAACAAATTCATGGTGATATATGTGGACCTAAACCTACTACGTGGACCATTTAGATATTTTATAGTATTAATAGACGCATCTAGTAGATGGTCACACGTGTGCTTATTATCAAGTCAAAATCTTGAATTTGCAAGATTACTTGCTCAAATAATTAAGTTAAGAGCACAATTTCCTGATTATACAATTAAGACTATTCGTCTTGATAATGCTTGTGAATTTACATCCCAAGTTTTTTATAATTATTGTATGTCAACTGGGGGTAAGTGTTGAACATCTTGTAGCTCATGTTCATACACAAAATGGTTTAGCAGAATCACTCATAAAACGTCTGCAGTTAACTGCTAAACCATTGCTTATGAGAACTGAGCTTCCTACATCTATATCGGGACATGCTATTTTGCATGCAGTGTCACTTGTGCGCATTAGGCTAGTATCTTATCATAAGTACTCGCCATTACAATTAGCTTATGGCCATGAGCCAAATATTTCCCATATGAGAATTTTTTGCCTCTCCCCCCACAATGGTTGGAATGTCCTAAAACTCACAGTTTGCAAATGATAAACATAATATTATTCACAATAAATATATTATTGAGATTGCTTTTAGTAAAAGTGTTATTGAATTGTATTTATTCTTAAATCCAATAAACTAACCCATGGTTATTGAAAGAATCTGTGAAGGCCCTAACCGGGAATATAGATCGGTCCTAATTTTAGTTTTACATAGAATGAAATTGTTAGATCCCTCCCCAGATTACCCTTTACCCAAGAAGTGATGTGAAGACAGTAATTGTTAACCCTCACATGACAAATACTATCCATCATAATCCTGTAAACTTGTTTCTTGAGCATCTGTTAACCTGATAAACAATACAATACTCATGGCAGAGAATTTCCACAACGTACATCAATAAACACAGGTGCTAATATTCAGATAATCCACAAACATTTACTTAGATACCTATATTGAAAATAATATTTACAATCTCTGTCTCAAGTTTCTACCCTGACATCCTATGACATGTACAGACACAACCAGGGTTAGTTAAACTTAGTGAACCACTTTGACTTGAGATTCTCTATTTCACCTGAAATTTTGTGTAGTCTCGGTTTTCCTGTTAATTCACCAATTTCCAATCACAATTACCTCTAAAATTTTAAAAAACCTCTAAATTGACTAACCTCAAAATTTCAGCTTTAAATTTATTTTCTATAGCTCGGAATCTTCCTGAAAATCAGACCTAACCCGACTTTTCATTCAAATTCCTCAACCTTCAAAGCTCTAATGGCTCTAGTAACCCTCGAACTTCTCTTTCTCTCATCCCTATGCAATTTCATCAAAGAAAATCAGGGATTTTCTCGATAGAATCTCTTACACCGACTTAGGAAAATCACCTTATTTTGAGACCTCCCCTTAACTGACCTTTTTTCTTTTCTTCCTTATCTCCTTCTCTTTATTTATTTATTTAATTAATTACTTATTTTTTATTATTATTTATTTATTTTTTTTCTTTATTTTCTTTATTTTTTTTTAAAAAATAATTCCTCTTAAAATTTCTTTTCCTTTCCAAAATTCCATTTATTCCATTTCTTCTTTTTTATTGAAAGACCTTACAAATAAACCTCCCTTACTTAATATGCTTTTAAGACAATAAGTAATTTTGGAGATTTTCGGGTATAAACATTAAGGAATACAAGATCTAGGGCTTACAACTTACCTTCTCCTTAGAAAAGTTTCGTCATCGAAATTAGTCTCAAGTTCAATTACAGGAAAAGATGTGGGTACATGTTTTCCATCCGTTCTTCAACTTCCCACGTAGCTTCTTCTATTCCATGGTTACTCCATAACACCTTAACCAATGGAATAATTTTATTCCCCAATACATGCTCTTTTCTGTCTAGTATCTGTTCTGGTTTTTCATCATAGGAAAAATTTTCTTTTAACTGTACTAGTTTTTTTACATAAAACATGAGTAAGATCTAAAACATACTTCCTCAACATAGATACGTAGAAGACATCATGTATCCTAGATAATTCTGCAGGCAAGGTTAATCTGTAAGCTGCTGGCCTAACTCGTTCAATTATCTCATAAGGGCCTATATATTTGGGACTCAATTTGCCTTTCCTACAAAATCTAAGTATTCCTTTCCAGCGTGATAGTTTAAGGAACAATCGATCTCCAACTGCAAACTCAAGTTTTCTTCTTCGGTTATCTGCATAACTTTTTTGTCTATCTTGAGTTATTTTTAAATTCTCACGTATCATTTTAACATTCTCAAAAGTCATCTATACTAACTCTTGCCCTATTAACTGTCTTTTGAAAACTTCATTCCAAAAAATGGGTGTTCTACAAGGTCTACCATAAAAGCTTCATAAGAACCTTATTGATGCTGAAATGGTAACTGTTATTATATGTGAACTCAACTAATGATAAATGTGTATCCCAGCTTCTTTTAAACTATAACACATAGGCCCTCAACATATCCTCCAAAGTTTGTATCATTCGCTCTGATTGTCCATCTGTCTGTGTATGGGATATTGTATTGAAATGTAGTTTAGTACCTAACGCTTTCTACAAACTAGGCTAGAATTTAGAAGTGAATCTGGGATTTCCATCTGAAACAATCGATACTGGAGCTCCAAATTGGCTCACAACTCTGTCGATATATAATTTAACTGATCAAGGGTTAAGTAGCTATGATTGGCAAAAACTTAGCTATTTTGGTCATCCTGTCAACAATTACCCAGATACTATCATAACCACTGGGTGTCCAAGGCAGACCAAAAAGAAAGTCCACAGTGACATGTTCCTATTACAATTCAGGCACTGGAAGTGGGTCGAGTAAACTTGCTGGCCTCTGACATTATGGTTTAATGTGTTGACAAATCAAACATCTATTTACATAAGCTGCTATCTTCTTCTTCATTCTAGGCCCCCAATAAAGTTTCTTCAAAGTCCTGTACATCTTGGTACTGCCTGGGTGCATAGCATAGGCTGAGTTGTGAGCCTCCTTTAGCACTTCCTTGCTAGGAATGCATATCCTATTTTCTTTCATCAAGTTTCTATCTTGTCTCAATATATATTATGTTCTCTATTGTTGACTAACGTCTTCTATTATTTTTCTGAGGCTAGGATCTGCTAATCGAGCTCTTATAATTCCATCAATCAAAGTAGGCCTTACCTGAAAATGTGCCAACATTCACCTTGATGGCCTATAGTTAGTGTTGCATTAGCACCTTTGAACTCCTATATTAACCTTCCCCTTAGAGAGCTAAGCATCTCTTTAGGGTACCTCGATTTCTTGCTCAATGCATCTGCTACAACATTAGCTTTACCTAGGTGGTAGTCAATGGTACAATCATAATCTTTAATTAACTCAACCCATCTTTTATGTCTCAAATTCAACTCTTTCTGATAAAAAAATATACTTCAAACTCTTGTGATCCGTGAATACATGACATTTTCCACCATACAGGTAATCTCTCCAAGTTTTTGGGCTAATACTACCGTTGCTAACTCTAAATCATGTTCGGGTAATTACTCTTATGCTTTTTCAAATGTCTTGATGCATAAGGTATTACTCTTCCTTCCTGTATCAACACACAACACAAACCTTGTCTAGAGGTATCACAATAAATCTCAAACTCTTTCTCTGGAGTTGAAAGGGTTATGATTGGTGCAGAAACCAACCTATGCTTCAACTCCTGGAAATCTGCTCACTTCTATCCATTCAAAATTAACACCTTTTCTGGTTAAACTAGTTAATGGAAGAGCAATCTTTGCAAAGTCCTCTACAAACCTCCTGTAATAACCTGCTAAACCAAGAAAAACTACGTACCTCTATTACGTAGGCAAATCGTTCCCATTTAATTATAGCTTCTGTCTTTTGAGTATTAACCTAATACCTGCTGCAGACACTATTTGTCCTAAAAACACTACCTGATCGATCCAGAACTCGCATTTACTGAACTTGGCATATAACTGTTTCTCATGTAGTATCTGTAATATTGTCCTCAAATGCTCCGCATGTTTTTCCCTACTATCTGAATAAACAAGGATATCCTTTATGAAAAAATTCACAAATTGATCCGGTCAAAATATCTTGTTCATCAGGTTCATGAATATTGCAGGGGCGTTAGTTAAACCAGAAGGCATAACTAGAAACTCATAGTGCCCATACTTGGTCCTGAAAGTCGTTTTAGGGACGTCTGACTCACTAACCTTCAACTGATGATAACCTGATCTCAAGTCAATCTTAGAAAGGATTGATGGTCCCTTTAGCTAATCAAATAAATCATCAATACGAGGTAACGGGTACTTATTCCATACAGTTACTCTATTCAGCTTTCTTTAATCAATGCACGACCTGAGTGTGCCATCTTTCTTTTTCACAAATAGAACTGGTACTCCCCAAGGTGAAACATTAGCTCTAAGATAGCCCTTATCAACTAACTTCTGCAACTGAATTTTCAACTCTTTCAACCCAGCCAGTGTCATCATGTAAGGTGCTTGTGATATAGGCGTTGTTCCTGGAATTAAATGAATAGTAAATTCCACCTCTTTGTCTGGTGGTAAGCTTGATAATTCTGCAGAAAACACATTAATAAACTCTTGTACCACCGGAACATATTTTGGCTCTATCTTTTTTGTCTATGAAACTATTACATGTGCCAGATAGGTTGTACATCCTTCAATCAACAACTTTCTAACCTTTACTACTGAATCAAAACATGCAGGAAACATTTTCTTTTGCCCAGCAAACACTATCTCTATTCTTTCTGGCAGTCTGAACATTACTTCTTTTTTGTGACAGTCAACAGTAGCATGATATTTAAACAAAAAATCCATTCCCAGAATATCAATAAACTTCAATAGTTCTAGAGGAATCAAATCAATCATCATATTCTGTTTCTCAATTACGATTATACAGTTTCTATAATAATCATTAACTATCAACACATCACCAACATGGGTAGAAATTATTAACTCCTCAAGCATAGTTTCTACTATCCTATCATTATTCAATGCAAACATGCTAAAAATAAATGAATGAATGGACCCTAGATCAAATAATACATGAGCAGGTCTATCATGAATAAATACCATATCAATCACTACGTCTGGTGCATCCTTAGCCTCATGTTGGGTCATAGCATAAACTCTGCCCTACTGCAATCCTCTTCTGTTTAGCATTACTAGTGCCCTCGTCAC
Organism: Benincasa hispida; assembly: GCF_027475165.1. Lineage (NCBI taxonomy): Eukaryota > Viridiplantae > Streptophyta > Magnoliopsida > Cucurbitales > Cucurbitaceae > Benincasa > Benincasa hispida. Next base: position 48,343,809 of record NC_143480.1, read on the forward strand.
CTGTCTGTACCTACCTTGAGCTGACCCACTGTCTGTGATACTGTTCTTTGCCCAACCTATGGTCTTGTAGCTAACTGAGGACACTCCCACTTGTAATTTCTTGACTATCTACACTAATAGTAGACGTTCTGGCCTTCATAACATTGCCCTAAATGGGGCTTACCATAGTTAGCACACTATGGTCTTCTAACTAAACTGGCGCTAGTCTCTCGTCTGCACCTTGAACTAGACCCTCCAACTAACTAGCCAGATCTCTGTCTACTCTTCCTGTATGACCTCCCACTGAACTGCCTTGGGAAGTCACTGGCCCACTATAATGGGGTTTAAATTCTCTCCTGCTCGAGAGTCCTGGAGTAAACCTTCATCTCTCTCTTCTGAAATCTCCTCTATCTTGCCTAACCTTTGCTAGGCTCACTTCCACATGTTGGGTTGTACGTCTTAAAACTCGTAGTTTTGTAAACAGTAAACATATATGAAGTTTATTCTGACAAATGTTGTTGATTGTTTAATAACTCTAAATCTAATAAACTTCAAACCCTTGGTTATTGTAATGAATACTTTATGTGGAGACATAAACTAGATCAAGTTCGAGTAAAATAGCCTAAACCCTCTATAGAACTTGGATTAATTTGGGTACCTATTTCTGGAGCCACAATTAAATACGACCCACTTTATGATTCTTACAAATGTTGTAAAATTTCGTAAATGATGTGATCTGTTCGTTCATGTAGAGATGTGTAAGCGGGGTGTTCTACACGATGAGATTGTGTAAGAATGACCACAAATAATCACTGTTACGTAATAACACCGTTTATAGTTAACACTGATTAATTTCACTTCCTGATGACCTAGATAACTTGATCTGAATCCTGAGCTGTCTTTGAACTCCCGTTTATTTGGGATTGTACCTTGATCTATATAGGTGAGGGTAAGCTCAACAGCGTTGCTCAATATGCCTCCCATTTCAGGGATAAGAACGGGTAGATAGATGGCAACATATAATTTGTAAGATGAAATTCACTCCTACCTATTTTAGGGATAGTAAAAAGGTTGTTCCCTTAAGGATTGATCCCAAGTCTTGAACAAGGGACCCTATCCTCTCATTGGCCTGAGAGGAAACGGATTTAGTGATTAAAATCCTAAATCAATTGTTCATTAGAGGGACAGTGGTACTTAAAGAGAAAATATGTAACTGAGGAGTATTTTAGATTTTGACCTAATTGAGGTTACGAACAACTTGTGAAGGATCAACTTATTGATGACGATTATATCAAATGGACACATAATATATCTACGGTGAGGGGAATGCAACTACAGGCTATAATGGATAATCCTGTTAGTTAACGAATGTTAATTAACTAGGTTAAAGAGTTTGATCGGTTAGTCTCGGATTGTTGGAGCCCATGATTTGTAGAGCCATCGAGTCTCCTTGCTAACTCACTACGGACAAAATTGAAGAACTAGATAAAGTAAGAATTTGAAATGTTTAAATTCGGGCTTTAGGAAAAGCTGTATTTTATATGAGATATAATTTACAATTAAATAATTAATTATTTTTTAGAGTATTCTTGAACATTAGCATGAAAGTGTTTTTTTAAACTTGATCTATTTATTTTTTAAATTAGTTAGTGGAAAAATCCAATTGTTGGATTTTCCCACTAACTAAATGAACTTTGAACTGGCACTTCCAAAGTTTGACACCTAAAGATTACATGCTAGTGGAGTTTGAGGTGGAAGATATGCAAGATAGGATTTTGCATGTCATTTGTCTATAAATAGTTTGGTTTTTAAATTTTGTAAGAACTAAGGCTTTTTTGACTTTGACTTTACTCTTCCACCAAAATCTCCTTTACCCTCTATCTTTCTAAAGTGAATTTCCCTATAGTTCACTAACAAAATGGTCCCATCACCTGTTCTTCAACCAGAGAATAGTGAGGATTTACCATTGGTGGTGTTGATCGAGCTTAGAGGGGAAGATAGCGGTGGATTTTACAAAGCTTGTAATTTCTAACCCTTTAAGCATGCTTATTCTTGTTTTTATGCAATTAGAACGTTATCGATATTCACTTCTACTATTGCATGTGTTCTTTATGTTCCAACGGCACACGTATCGCTATATCTACTAACTGGGAAAATTTTGTCTAATTGGCTGCAGCTATCACGGGATTCTGTATCTCCTTTCTTAAACCACTTTCAAAATGTTTGCATCTGCCTTTTTCCTCCACTATAACCATAGGAGCATACCTAGATATCTCGGTACTTCTTCTCATAATCAGCTACTATCATATTTCCCTGAACAAGTCTCAGGAACCCATTCCTCTTCGCCTCATGAAATGAAACCGAATAGTACTTTTTTTCAAATATTTGTTTAAACTATCCCAGGTCATCATCTTTATCTTGTTCCTTCTAGAGTCTATCACTTTGAACCACTGCACTGCTCTTTTCTGCAGCAGAAATACAGCTAACTTGACCTTACTATCCTCAGGAATATTTGTTAACTGGAAATATTTCTCCATCTGAATTATCCATGCTTCGACATCTACTGGGTTAGTACTACCCTCGAATGTCGTGGCATCAGTGCCTTCATACTCTTTATACCATATTTCTTTTCAGGACTTGTCCATACATATCCTACACTAGCTGCCAATATTTGAAATATTCTTTCAAAAACTCTGTCCTCCATCTAAGGACTAGCTCTAACTTGAGGGGTACTAGACTCTCCCTCTGACATAACTCCCTGATCTAATGGCTCTCTAACTAGATCTCGATCCTCTATAGGATCTCTATAGGGTCAAATCACCGTCAACCGTCAATTGAGTCAGTCTGTTTCTATAACTTTTACATTGTTAGGTTCATAACAATATTTATATACCCCTAATCTAATGCATGACTCTAGCTTCCCAAAATCGTTTTCTTTGATACAAGTTGTCACACCTTTCCCCAGATTACCCTCTAACCAAGAAGGGATGTAAAGAGAGTAATTGCCAACCCTCATATGACAACTATTATCCACCATAATCCTGTAAACCGGTTTTCTGAGCACCCGTTAACCTGATAAACAATACAATACTCATGCCAGATAATTTCCACAACGACATCAATAAACACATGTGCTAACATTCAGATAATCCACAAACATTTAATTAGATACTTATAATGAAAATAATATTTACAATCTCTGACTCAAGTCTTTAGCATGACATCCTATGACATGTACAGATATAACCAGGGTTAGAAACTTAGTGGACTACCTAGACTTGAGTTTCTCTATTTCACCTGAAATTCTGTGTAGTCTTGATTTTCTTATTAATTTATCAATTTTTAGTCAAACTTCCTCTAACTTTCTTCATGAAAAATATTAAGAAACCTCTCAGCTGACTAACTTCAAAACTTTAGCTTCAAATTTCTTTTCTACAGCTCAGAATCTTCAAAACACTGAAGCCTATTCAGACTGCCTGAAAATCATACCTAACCCAACTTTTCATTCAAATCCCTCAACCTCCACAGCTCCAATGGCTTCGATAGCCCTTGAACTTCTCTTCTCTCATCCCTCTACAATTTTACCAAATAAAATTGGGTGTTTGCTTGAGAGAATCTCTTACATCGACTTATGAAAATTACCCTATTTTGAGACCCCCCTTAACTGACCTTCATTCTTTTCTTCTTTATCTCCTTCTCTTTATTTATTTATTTATTTAATCAATTATTATTATTATTATTATTATTATTATTATTATTATTATTATTATTATTATTATTATTATTATTATTATTATCATCATCATCATCATTATTATTAGTATTTCCTTCTTTCTTTTCTTTCCTTTTTTTTTCAAAAAAATAATTCCTCTTTAAATTTCTTTCCCTTTCCAAAATTCCATTTCTTCTATTTCTTCCCTTTTTATTGAAATACCTTACAAATAAACCTACTTTACTTAACATGGTTTTAAGACAGTAAGTAATTTTGGACATTAAGAAATATGAGATCTACGGTTTACATAAATTACAGAATACAAAAATTATGTATAATACAAAATTTACACCATGCTATTCTAATAAAAGAATAGGAAGAATAAGGTTTAGAAACACTTACCTTTGAAGAACAAATTTCTTCACGTATTTATTTTTCCCCAAAACTAGTCACGTATTGCCACAAACTCGAAACTCTCGATCCAAGATGACCACCACCAATTGGAGCCTTCTATAATCTTTAGGATGAGAATTCAATGAGTTATGGGCTCTTGGAATTTTGGGAGAAAGGGAGATTAATTTTTTTTAGAGGAAAAGAGTCAGAAAGGAAAAAAAAATTACAGAGACAAGTACTTTTTTTTTGTGTTTTGTGAAGAAGATGAAGATGTGAAAAAACTGAAAACCCTCACGTTCTTCATCAGAGAGAAAAAGAGGGAGGAGTTACAACTCTTTCCCATAAATCAATTTTAAAATAATAATTTAATCAAATAATTTAACAAATTATTTTAATATACATATATATATATATATATATATATATATATATTGATAACTAATATAACATATAACTTATGGTTTAATATTGTATCATATACAATATAACCTATAGTTTTAATTCTCTTATTAATCGTATTTAATACAAATTACATTTATATTAAATTCAATTATATGAAACCAATTCACATAATTAATATTTGAATCACATTCAAATATTTATTTACACTCAAATAAAATTTATTTTATAATGTATCAAATACATTATATTAAATTTTATGTCATATCATATTAAATTGAATTAATTATATCACATATACTTAATTCCATCATTTAATTTGAACAATTCAAATTAATCAAAAATTGATTCTCATTAAATTTCTCTTGAGCGATAGAGGGAATCTCATGGACCTGTAGATTGAAGCTATAATGGCACTTGAATAATTAATTAAACTTCTTTAATTAAATTATTCAACATCCATTAACTGTCGGGTACTCCACTAAAGAATGATAGCTGCATTCTTCACATTACAGATATATTTCTATATCCATTGGATATAACTAATCAACAGTGTGATGACCCTTTACAAATTGCTCATAGGTACAGCTAGGTCAAAATTACCGTTTTGCCCATGCAGTAATATCTAACTCTTTAAGTACCACTGGTCCCTTTAATGAACAATAAGTCATAGTCCAACTATGACTAAACACCTCTCGAGCTAGGAGATGGTGTGGTGTCACATTGTTCAAGCTAAGAAATCAACCCTTAAGGGAGCAATTTATCTACTTACCCCGATATTAGGGAAGAAGTGAATTCCGTCTTGTGTAACTGTGTTTCCGGCTCCTCAATCAGAAGAATTTCCAAAATAGTAGGCTTATTGAGTTGACGATTTGACCATTCTCACCCATACAAATCAAAGAATCACCTTCATAGGCAGGAGTTCACAACTCACTCAGGATTCAGGTCATGTCACCTATGGTCATCCTGGTAAAATGTAAGTCTTTATATGAATGATGTTATATAATGAGACTAGTTATTTCGTGGTTCGGTCTTATACAAACTCTTTTGTATAGAATACCCCCACTCACATGTCTCCACATTAATGATCAGTATTAAATCATTTGTAGCAATTTACAACAATTGCAACATCTACAAAGTGGATTGTACTCGTAGTGTCACCAAGATAAGATATCCAACCTTATCCATCTATTACAGACCATTTAGGTTATCACTTAAACATGATCCACCTGTATGTTTCTACATACACACTTAAGCTACAGATGATAACCTTGGATATTAGTTTATTGGTTGGTGGTTTTAATGCTACTAAATGTCAAATAAAATATCTCATATTTTATTAAATAATTAAAATGTTTGTACAATACAATTACAAACTATAGAACCCTACGAGATTTAGGACATCAACCCCACCAACCTCCCACTTGACATAAAGCTAGTGGGATGTACAATATAAAAGTCATACTAATATAAAAGTACACAAAACAATAAGCTAGGGCATAACACGTGCCCAGTACAAAATCTCCCACTCTCCCTAGTTTAAATGTGGTTTGTCCCATAGACCCATACTCTACAGGTGATCCTCAAGCACTTTAGCCGTGAGGGTTTTTGTAAATGGATTAGCAACGTTGTGCTCTGAAGCTATGTGTGACGATCACATTCCCTCGATGTAAAATCTCTCGAATGAGATGATACTTCCGCTCCATATGCTTCCCGCACTTATGACTCCGAGGCTTTCGAGAATTAACCACAACACAACTATTATCATAATAAAGAGTGATGAGCTTTGACATGTCTCGAACCAGTTCCAGATCAATCAGAAATTTCCTGAGCCATATATCTTCTTTAGCAGCTTCACAAGCCGCTACATACTCAGCCTCCATGGTAGAGTTGGCAATGCACCCCTACTTGGTGCTCCTCCAAAGTACTGATCCTCCATTAAGAGTGAACATTGATCCTGATGTGGATTTCCTAGAATCCTTATCATTTTGAAAATCAGAGTTTATGTATCCTATAAGAATCAAATCCTTAAAACCATATACAAGCATGTAGTCCCTCGTTCCCTGTAGAAACTTGAGGATGCGACGGTTCAATGATAATATCCTAGACTAGACTGATATCTACGGACTATCCCCACCGCATAGCAGATGTCAGGTCTAGTACATAATATCGCATATATCAGACTGCCAACAGCCGATGCATAGGGGACCTGTCTTCAACCACTTGAGGTGTCTTAGGACACTGTTTTTTAGACAATATAACTCCATGCCTGAATGGAAGTAAACCTCTCTTGAAGTTCTGCATTGAAAAATTAACAAGCATCTTGTTAATGTACGACGCCTGAGACAGGGTTAGCATTTTTTTCTTTCAATCTCTAAAGATTTGAATGCCCAAAATAAATTGTGCCTCTCTCAAATCTTTCATTTGGAATTGGGTCGCTAGTCAATTCTTAATTTCAGTCAGTAGACCTATATCATTCTCAATTAGTAGGATATCGTCTATATAGCACACTAGAAAAGCTACTAAACTGTTGAGGATTCTTTTGTAAACACAAGGCTCACCAACATTTTGATCAAAGCCACAAGATTTGATCGCAGTATAATATCTTATATTCCAAGATTGTGAAGCTTTCTTCAATCCATAAATAGATCGATTAAGCTTACAAACCTTTTGCTCTAGTTCTTGGGTTATGAATCCCTCAGGCTACTCCATATAAATAATCTCCTCAAGATTGCTATTGAAAAAGGCATTCTTGACGTCCATTTGCCAAATCTCATAGTCATAATATGAGGCAATGGATAAAAAGATCCGGATAGACTTCAACGTGGCAATAGGTGAGAAAGTCTCCTCATAGTCGACTCCCTCAACTTGGATATAATTCTTTGCCACAAATCTAGCTTTGAAAGTTTGCACCTTCCCACCAACACCCTGTTTTCTCATGATCCATAGCTTTGATCCACTCATCTTTGTCAACATCCTCCATTACCTTCTTGTAAAACAATGGATCCTTAACATCTCCACCAGCTACCATAGCTAGGATTTATGTTAAACGCATAGAACGGACGACAGATTCGTAACCCTCCCACTACATCAAGGTTCCCTCAACACTTGAGGTGTATTTTACTTACTAGATGAACCAAATTCAACAACTCTTGTTGACGTATTGGGTTCTTCAACAATTCTCGTTGAAGGTTCAGTAGTTTCATTGAAAAAGTTCACATAACACAATTTTACTGCAGGGTTTATGCTCTCTTATGTGGTCCTCTTCTAAAAAGTAGCATTTGTCGATATAAACACTTTGTTTTCTTTAAGATCATAAAAGTAACAACCTCTCTTTCCTTTAGGGTAACTGACAAATTAACACAATTTTGAACAAGGTTCCAGTTTCTTAGGATTTTTCTTAAGCACATGTGTTGGGTAACCCAAAATCTTGACATGGCATAAACTAGCTTTACGACCATTCCATGATTCCAAAGGTGTTATCGTAACACTCTTGGATGAAACATAGTTTAAAACATAAGTTATAGTTTATACTGCATAACCCTAAAACGAGTCAGGTAAAGAAGCATAACTCATCATAGACCGAACCATGTCCAATCATGTTTATAACAACATTGATGTTCATAACAACATTGCTACGGAACTATAGGAAACTTTCAGGCAAAGATTCAATGATGAAGCTAACCTGACTTGCTTCATCGATGACATATCCATTCTTTTCTGCCACGTTGAAGTAGACCATCATGTTGAGAACATGTTCTCGAACAGATATTCCCTCTTGCATATAGACATTGAAGATGTGTTTTAGATCGTCATTCCTGAGTTGTGTGGATGGTTATCTGAATATCTCCTATAGGGACTCCATCGTAGGCTCATGCTTCTTAGCCAAGACTTCAGAAAGGCTTGCCAAGATATACGCTCGGACCTTTTCATTTGCACTTATCCAATGCTTGTATACCTCTCGAACGTTTCAAGTGGCATTTTAAATAGGAATATAAGGATAATCCTCTATTAGGACAAATCTCAAGTCGTCGATGATAAGTATTATATTGTTCTTCCATGTATAGTTTTTCCCAATAAGTTTGTTAGCGGCGAGCAAGTTTAAAGTCGCAGAAGTCATCATGAAATTTGCTGAAACCATACAATTTATTTATATTAGTACTCTATGCATTAACCTATTTGGAAAAAACAGTCAAATTTAGCAAAATAATGTAATGTACCCTGAGTGATATCTATTTTGCAAGATGTTTCAGTGAGCTAGACAAAACCACTATAGGGTGATCAGGTGCCTCTTCACTGAAATGAGACATTCTCAACCAATATACAGTACAACTCCTTGTTACTGTAATTATCAGTCACCTTTGTTTGATCCAGAAATTGTTAAACTTACTTAACATTTTCTTGTAAGTGTAACTCCTCATTTTAGATTCTAAAGTTTCGTCCTAATGAGCCAACCATAGGGAAAAACTGATTGGGTCAAAAACTAAAGAAACACTATCCATTTCTGGAGTTTAAAGTAAAGAATCATGCAAATGCCATCCATAGGGGGACACAAGAAAAGGTACCTCTAGGCCGAGCATGAAACTTTACTACGAACTAATGTGAGAGATCGTGGGATGTGTTGACACACGTCCTGCTCCCACTTACTATAAACACTCTCTCCATTCATCTTGATATGGATCTATACAAATACCAACCTAGGGGAACATAAGCAAAGGTGTCTCGATGCCGAGTATAGATTTCATGTTGTGAACTTTTATGGAGAAATGTGAAAAAGTAAAATGAAGGATCATATACCCCATTTTCCTCCCACTGAGTGTTTTATCTAGGGTTAATTAACTTAGGAAAATCTGGCTACTGATTTTAATTAAATGATTGTTTACATTTATCCGAAAGTAACACTTACTTTGGACGGTTAAACACCTTTGATTAATGTTTATTAAACACTTTAATAAATCTTAATCAACCATTGCATACTTGTAGCAAATCTATCTAATTCAGCATTCCAGGTAAGTTCCCAAGTAGGAGTGTTACGTTTCCATCAACTTAAATAGTCTAACCTAGGTAGAACTAGCCTTAAACAAAAGGTCCCGAATAGATACATTTGCTACAAATTTAATCTTTTAATTAAATCCAATTTAATCCTATTAAACCGATTAAAAGATTAAACTTAATTTCTAATCTCATTAAAAATATGATTTTAGGTCTATGTGAATCATATTTTAAAACTATTTTGAAAAATGATTTTAACCTAAGGTTTGCATGAAATTCTAAATTATTGATTTTAATTTCAAATTTCAATTAATTGTAATTTTTTATGAAATAAATTAAAACCATACAATTGCCTTCATTGGCACACTTAGTAAAATATAACAATTATAAAATTACCTAAAGTAGTGTCATGCTTAATGTAATTCCATTTTATTACTAAACATACATGACACTTATATATTAAAGTAATGAAATAATTAATAACATACAATCATCCATACATACATACTATATATTATAACTCTTATAATATAAATGATGCATGGATATGTATTAATGTATGCATGCATATATTGTAACATTTATATTATATGCTGCAGAAGTATGCTATAAATATAAAATCACGCAGCTATATACTATAACATTTATGATATAAATGATGCATGAATTATGCATAACCTATGGTGGGATTTATACAATATGACATATATTATGACATATATATACAAAAAATTAAATCATACATCAAATGCACAATTTAAATCTATTATTGGACTGGGATTGGACTCTAAACTCATTAATTAAATTAATATAAAACTTATATTAATTTAATTAACAAGAGAAAAACTAACGATTATAAATTAATAGTCAAACCGGTTCGAAACAAGTGAGTCGGGTCTTGAACAACAAAAATCAGACCACTCAGTATTCAAACTAGCCACGAATCGTGTGAACCAACCATACCGGATGCAACCAACTAAGCTACGAACCGAACCGACCACAAAACGTTTCATTCTATCCATTTCACAGTGTTTCAATGCTACGGAAAGAATGTTCCATTTTTCCCTTCACAGCGTTGCAACGTTAAGGCACAACGTTGCAATACTACTGTACAGTAGTCACTATACAGTTGCGGTGTCCTTCGAATTTCCTTCGTTTTTGGCCTTGTTTTTTCCAGAATTTCACCAGAACAATCACGACTCAAAGACTTTAAATTACATACTCTATCGCATAATTTATGCCTAAAACACGAGCCCTTACAAACCAATTTGTAAAAGTAAAAATCGATAAATCTAAATTCAATCCCGCAAACATCAAACAATTGAAAACCATTCATCAAATCATTCATCACATTAACATATACAGAATGTTATCCACCAAATTTGTAAAATTAATTATACAAAATCAACGTGGATTGGTCCCAATTTCAATTTTACACAGAATAAAATTACATAATACAAGAATTATACATAATACAAAATGATAAGTATGCAATTCTTAGAAAAGAAAAGGAAGATAGGGTTTAGAAACCCTTACCTTTGAAGAAAAAATTTCTTCACGTATTTTCTTCTCCCAAAAATTGGTCACGTACTGCAACGAACTCGAAACCCTTGATCCAAGATGACACCACCAATTGGAGCTTCTGTATTCTCTAGGATGAGAATCTAAGGAGTTGTGGGCTCTTGGAATTTTGGGAGTGAGGAAGATTATTATTATTATTATTATTATTTTAGAGGGAAAGAGTCAGAGAGAAAAAAATTACAAATAGTGATACTTTTTTTTGGTCTTCTATGAAGAAAATGAAGACGTGAAGAATTGAAAAACTTCACGTTCTTTCATCAGAGAGAAAAATGGGAGAGAGTTAAAATTCTCACTCATAAATTAATTTAATAAAATAATTTAACAAATTATTTTAATAAAGTAATATATATATGATAACCACCTTCACATATAATATATACTAAATTATATGTTATATCAAATCTAACATATAACTTATGGTTTAATATTGTATCATATACAATATAACCTACAGTTTTAATTCTCTCATTAATGGTATTTAATGTAGATCACATTTATATTAAATTCAATTATATGAATCCAATTCACCTAATTAATTTTTGAATCACATTTATATATTTATTTCCTCTAAAAAAAAACTTTATATTATAATGCACCAAATACAATATATTAATTATATCACATATAATTAAATTGAATTAATTATATCACATATAATAAATTCTCTCATTTAATTTGAACAATTCAAATTAATCCAAAATTGATTCTCATTAAATCACTTTTGAGCTATAAAGGGGACTTCATGGACATGTAGATTGAAGCTTTAATGGTACTTGAATAATTAATTAAACTTCTTTACTTAAATTATTCAACATCCATTAACTGTCGGGCACTCCACTAAAAACCGACAACTGTACTTACAGATATATTTTTATGTTCATTGGATATAACCAGTCAATAGTGCGATGACCTTTCACAAATTGCTCGTAAGTACAGCTAGGCCAAAATTACCGTTTTGCCCTTATAGTTACATCTAATTCTTTAAGTACCACTGATCCCTCTAATGAATAATAAGTCATAGTCCAACTATGACCAAACCTTTCTCAGGTCAGGAGAGAGTGCGACGTCACATTGTTCAAGCCTCGGAATCAGCCCTTAAAGAAGCATCTACTTACCTCGACACTAGGGAAGAAGTAAATTTCGTCTCGTGTAGTTGTGTTCCCAGCTCTCCAATCAGATGAATCCCCAAAATGGTAGACATATTGAGTTGGGGATCTAGCCACTCTCACCCATATAAATAAAAAAATCGCATTCATAGGCAGGAATTCACAACTCACTCAGGATTTAAGTCATGTCACCTATGGTCATCATGGTGAAATATAAGTCTCTATTATGAATGGCGTTATATAATGAGACTAGTCATTTCGTGGTCTGGTCTTATACAAACTCCTTTGTATAGAATACCTCTACTCACATGTCTCTACAAGAATGATTAGGATCATATCATTTATAGCACTTTACAATAATTGTAACATCTACAAAGAGGATCGTACTCGTAGTGTCACCAGGATAAGGTATCCAACCTTATCCATCTACTACAGACTATTGAGGTTATCACTTAGACATGATCCACCTGTATGTCTCTACATACATGTTTAAGTTATAGATGATAACCTTGGGCATTATTTTATTGGTTTGTGGATTTAATGCTACAAAATGTCAAATAAAATATCTCATATTTTATTAAATAAATAAATTGGTTGTACAATACAATTACAAACTACAAGACATATGAGATTTAGGGCATCAACCCCAACAATAACATAAATACTTAAACTTTATGTAGAGACATAAAAGATGATCAAGTTTTAGTATATAGCCAGAAAGGTCTATAAGTATATGGATAGGGTTGGGTACCTTATCCTCGGGACACTATCGATGCGGCCCACTTTGTATATTGATACAAACGATGTTATCCCAAAGTCGTTCATGTGGAGACATGTCAGTGGGGATATCCTATTCAAAAGATGTTTGCATAAGACCGGACCATGAAATAGTTATTTTTTCTATATAACGACCGTTAAAACTGATGATTTCAATTCGATGACCTAAGGTAACTCGATCTTAATTCTCAGCTAACTATGAACTTCTATTTATTCGGAATTATCCTTTAATCTGCATAGATAAAAGTGGTTCAACATCGTTGTTCAATAAGCCTTCCATTTTAGGGGTAAGACCGGATAGATAGCTAGAGACGTAGTCGTGCAAGGTGGAATTTGCTCCTGCGAGTCTTAAGGTCAGTAGATAGGTTGTTCTCTTAAGTACTGACTCCTAGTCTTGAACAAAAGGGTTTGCCCTCTCGTGGCTGAGAGGGATTCAATTTATTGGCAGGATCATAAACCAATTGTTCATTAGAGGATCGGTGGATACTTAAGGAGGAAGATGTATTACAGGGTTAAAACGGCAATTTTTACCTAGCCATAAATACGAACAACCTGTGAAGGATCGACTTACTGATTATGGTTAGATCAAGTGGACATAAATATATTTACAGTGTGGAGAGTGCAATTGCTGAGCTATAGTGGTATGTCTCGGTAACGAATATTAATTAATTCAGAGTTTAGCCAATTAATCTCAATCATTGGAGCTCATGATCTGTAGATCCATTAGGTCCCTTTACTAGCTTATAAAAGGATTAAAACCTTAGAATAGTGTGTTGAGAGAATTTGAAATGTTCAAATTGGGTTTAGGGTTTAAATTATTATATTCGATATGATTAAATATTTAATGAGGTGTTATGTTAATTTAATATTTGATATTTAATTAAATTGATTTAATTAATTATCCAAATTAATTTATTAAATTTTGAATTTATGAAGTTCAAAATTATGAAATTTTTAAAATTTTGAATTTATGAAATTTAAAATTATAAAATTTATTTAATTAAAAATGAATTTGAAATTCAGTTTATAAACTAAGTTTTTATATTTAATTTATTCAATTTCATAAATTAAATATTAGAAATTTAATGGTAAATGGGATATTCCCACATTTTCCATTAGTAAACCACCTCATGCCACTATTTTAAATGGAAAATGAAGTGGCTCTATCTCAATTATAGATTAAGTTTTTTATATTAGATTTGGCATGCATGCAATCCGAAATTCAGAAAGAAGAAAAACAGTTTTTCCTCTTTATTTCAACTTTCAAATCCATATCAAATTCCTCTCAATCTGAATTCCACCACTTAATCTAAGGCCTGAGATTAATAAAGAAGATTCTTGTGGTAGTCTACTGCATAGATTGAAGAAGAAATCTGTGGAGAATTCAAGCAATTCAGAGGAAACATCAAAGGTATTCATCAGAAACCCTAATATACTGAAAACCATGAACATGCATGTTTTTAACTAAAATTGATGTAGTTAAAGTGCTTAGATCCTTAATTACTTCCACATGTTGAATGTAAACTACTTCAATTGGTATCAAAGAATGTTTTTTAGCACTCAATTTACGTTAATTTTAGCAAGGTGGCTTTTTTTCATGGATTGCATAAAATGGTTGCTGAAATAGATATATTATGGTTTTGGCATCAAATTTATCTTCAATTTATAAGTGATTGTTGTAATTGGCTCTTTGTTTATGGGTCTTAATGTATGATTAAGAGTTTGTAAATTTATTAGAGTCAATAGAGTTGCAATTAGGTTGTAATTAAAGAAGATTCAAAGCATGCTCAGCTGCAGAAATTTAAAATTGAGGCTTCTGTCAGATAGAGTTGCGATGTTGTTCTTCAGCCAGCCCAGAAAAGAAAAAGATTTCCCATGCATTGCAACGCTGGGATGAAGCGTTGAAACGCTGTTCATCCCAGCCCAGTTCATGTGTGCCAAACGTCCAATGGTTCAACTGAATCGGTTTGATCGGTTCAGGACTTGGAGGTTCGGTTCAACACTGTTTTGATCGGTTCAACTCATTTTGAAGCCTTAGAGATCTGGTTCAGGTGGTTTAGCTATGGTTTGGGTTGGTTCGAGTAGTCCAGAGGATTTTGAAAGTTGTTTTTCATCTATTAATGTAATAGTTAGCTTATTTGCTTGCTTAAGATGCCAAAACTAGTTCATTTCAGTGTGTGTTTAATTATTTATGCATTATGAATGTATGTTTAATTCAATTAAATCATGTATGTGCATAAAGTATGTCATATATATTTAAATCCCACCATAGAAAGCATGTATTATGTATTGAAAGTATGTTATAATATGTTATAATATATAGTATGCATGATTTAGGGTTTTACATATTTAATATAATTGTTATATTAAAATGTGGAATGCTTGATGTTTGTTATAGGATGTCTATGGTTTAATAAAGTGTTATAAAATGGGTTAAGACATTTAAAATCTATAACAAAGGTAAAAAGCATGTTCACTTAGGGTTAACAAATAGCAACTTGTTTTAATAATTAAAATAGGTCGTTATCTTATAAAACTTTGGTTATAAACTTAATCAGACTATAATCTTGTCTAAGGCTAGAGGTACTTAAGTTGACGGTTTATGGAACACCTTCTACCTAGAGATTATAGTCGAATTATTGAACATCATTAATTCGATTTTTTTTAGCATAAGTGAGCGGTGTGAATTAATAAAATGGTTTCATCACTTAGACGTCGTAGGTTAAAATCCAAATATAATCATTATACTTAGATAAACCACCAAGATTTAGGATGTTTTTTAGCCGAAATATACTAAGTAAAAGAATATACCCAAACGAGCATAACACTTCAATGGGAGATTAATAATATATATGATGTATTATTTTTAGCTCTCACGTCACTAAGAGCTCACACTGTGAGAACCATGCTCAGCTTCATGTCGCTTTTATCGCGACTACTCCATTCGGAAAGTGTTTGCATAGTTCAATAACAAGGTGAACAGGGGAAGTAGTTCATAATAAGTGGTACAGGAAATGTGTCAGCATATCCTACAGTCTCTTCTATTAGTTTGAATCATGAGATTCTTATGTTGCACCTGTTATCATATTTAGTCGACATTAGCTAGTCGTTTTCTACGACTATCCCCTTGGAGGGTTGTAACATAGGATTCGGAAAAACTCAAACTTCATAAATGAATAAAGTTTTCTTAGTTCCATCTACAATACTGTCTTCCACTTCGAGGGCTTGTCGATACCGTTCTATGAAAACTAAAAAAGAAGGGTCACACTTACAAGAATAACTATAAGTAAGTTCTTGACAGAAAACGGTAACTAAGTAAGTTCTTGACAGAAAACGGTAACTAAGTAAGTTCTTGACAGAAAACGATAACTAAATAACTAATAGAATAAAGAGTTATTCTAGAATTAGTATTTAGTCATGAATGTCTTGCTTCAGTGAAAGATTATATGTCAGTGAAAGATTATATGGCTGCTTCTCGGTAGCATCTATTCAGACTCACTAAAATATCATTGTAAATGAGAATGAAATTTGGGTACATTATTACATTTGCTAAAACGAATTTAGATTTAGATGCAATTTTTTTTTTTATAGAATTAGTTTATGTTTCAGCATGTCGAATTCGATTATCCAACTATTAACTTATGATAAATTCAATGGTAAGGGTTACTCAAACTGGAAATCAAACATTAATACAATACTAGTTGTAGATGTTCTGAGGTTCGTTTTAATGGAGGAATGTCCTCCTCTTCCCAGTTCAAATGCAAATTGAAGTGTTCAGAATGCCTATGACAGATGGGTTAGGGCTAATGAAAAGGCCCGAGCCTACATTTTAATGAGCATATCCAATGTGCTTACTAAAAATCATGAAAACATGGTCACCGCTAGGGAGATCATGGAGTCGTTATAAGCGATGTTTGGATAGTCGTCCTCATTAATACGACACGATGTTATTAAATATGTTTACAATTCTCGTACAAAAGAAGGTACCTCTGTTAGAAAACACGTCCTGGATATGATGGTCCACTTAAATATAGCGAAAGCGAATAATGTTGTCACAGACATAAAAAAGTCAAGTTAGTATGATCTTGGAATCTCTTTCGAAGAGTTTCCTAACTTTTCGCACAAACGTTGTTATGATAAGATCAAATAAAATTTGACAACTCTTTTAAATGAACTCTAGACTTACCAATCACTGATGAAAAATAAAATCAAGAAAGCAAAGCAAATATTGTTACCCAAAAGAAATTTAAGAAAGGATCGACATCTAGTATAAAACCTTCTGAAAAGAAGTCTGGTCCTTCAAAGGATAAGAGTATCCAAATAAAAAAGAAGAGAAAAGAGAAGAAAAAAGCCCTCGCTAAGAAAATTAATACAAAAGTTGCAAAAGGAAAGTGTTTCCATTGTAATGAGGATGGGTATTGGAAACAAAATTGCCATAAATATCTTGTAGAAAAGAAGGCTGAAAAAGAAAACCAAGGTAAATTTAATTCAGTTGTAATTAAAATATGTTTAGTGGAAAGTTCTCATTTAACCTGGATACTAGATTTAGGTACTGCTAATCATATTTGAACTTTTATTTAGGAAACTAGTTTCTAGAGGCAGCTAATGGAGAATGAGATGACTTTTAAGGTGGGAATAGGTGAAGTCATTTCGGTTCGAGTAGTGAGAGATCTCAAGTTATTTTTTTGGAGATGATTACATTTTGTTGGAAAATGTATATTATGTACCTGATATGAAAAGGAACTTAATTTCTTTCTTCTATTTATTAGAACATATGTACAAAGCTTTTTTTGATATAAATGAAGTGCTCATTAGTTTAAGAGGTGTTCAAATATGTTCTGTTAAACTTGAAAATAACTTATATGTGTTAAAACTAACTGAGGCAAAAACTATTTTAAATATAAAGATGTTTAAAATAGTTGAAATGAAAAATTTTCTCCTAATGCCTTTCTTTGACACTTAAGACTTAGACACATAAATCTCAATAGGATTGAAAGATTAGTAAAGAATAGACTCCTAAATCAATCAGAAGACAATTCTCTACCTCCACGTGAGTCATGTCTTGAGAGAAAAATGACTAAAAGATCTTTTTCTGGAAAAGATCTTGGAGCCAAAGAACCTCTAGAGCTTATATATTCTTATCTTTGTGGTCTAATGAATGTTAGAGCTCGTGGAGGATCTGAGTATTTCATTAGTTTTATTGCTGACTATTTAAGATATGGCTATGTTTACTTGGTGCATCATAAATCCAAAACTCTTGAAAAGTTTAAATAGTATAAGGCAGAGGATGAGAACTTATTAGGTAAAAAAATTAAAACACTTAGATCAGATTGAGGTGGTGAGTATATGGATTTACAATTCTAGAACTATCTAGTACATCATGGAATTCAATCCCAACTTACAGCATCTGATACACCACAACCAAATTGTGTAGTAGAAAGGAGAAATAAAACCCTGTTAGACATGTTTCGTTCAATGATGAGTTATGCTCTGTTACTCAATCCTTTTGGGGGTATGTAATACAAACTACAGTATATATTTTAAACATGGTTCCCTCGAAAAGTGTTTCAGAAACACCATACGAGTTATGGAGAGGACATAAAGATAGTTTACGTTACTTCAGAGTCTAGGGATACCCGACACATGTGTTGGTGCAAAACCCTAAGAAATTGGAACGATGTTCTAAAGTATACCTGTTTGTAGCATACCCCAACGAAACAAAATGTGATCTATTTTATGATCCTCAAGATGATAAAGTATTTGTATCAACAAACGCTACATTCTTAGAGAAAGACCACATAAGAAATCATTAACCTCACAGTAAACTGGTATTAAATGAGATGTCCAAAGAATCTACAAATACATCAACAAACGTTGTTGATCAGACTGGTCCTTCAACAAAAGTTGTTAATGAAACTGGTCCATCACATCATTTTCATGAATTGATAATATGTCGACATAATGGGAGGTTGTTCAACAATCTAACCGATGCATGGGTTTAACAAAAACTCAAGTCGTCATACATGATGATGGCTTAAAGGATCCATTGACCTTTAAACAAGCAATGGAAGATGTAAATAGAGATTAATTGATAAAAGCCATGGACTTTAAAATGGAATTTATGTACTTTAATTCAATTTGGGAACTTGTAGATCAACCAGATGGGATAAAACCTATTGGTTGTAAGTGGATCTACAAGAGAAAACGAGATTAAGTTGGTAATGTACAGACCTACAAAACTAGACTAGTGGCAAAAGGTTTTACCCAAAAAGAGGGGGTAGACTATAAAGAAACCTTCTCTCCTGTTGCCATGATCAAGTCTATCAAAATAAATTTATCCATTATCACCTTTTATGATATGAAATATGGCAAATAGATCTCAAGACAGCTTTTCTAAATGGTTATTTTGAAGAAAGTATTTAAATGTCTCAACCAGAAGGGTTCATTGAACAGCGTCAAAAGAAAAAGGTTTGCAAGCTTAAAAGATTCATTTATGGGTTAAAACAAACATCTCAGTCCTAGAATATAAGATTTGACAATGCGATCAAATCTTATGGATTTGAATAGAATGTTGACAAACCTTGTGTTTACAAGAAAATGGTCAACAAGACTATAGTTTTTCCGGTACTATATGTTGATGATATCTTACTCATTGAGAATGAGGTAGGATTCCTTGCTGACGTCAAGAGATGGCTAGTATCGCAATTTCAAATGAAAGATTTAGAAGATGCATAGTATGTTCTTGGAATCCAAATAGTTTGAAACCGCAAGAACAAAACGCTAGCACTATCACAAGCATCTTATATAGACAAGATGTTGTCTAGATATAAAATGCAAAATTCCAGAAGAGGTTTATTTCCTTTTAGACGTGAAATTCATTTGTCTAAGGAACCGTGTCCTAAGACACCTCAAGAAGTTGAGGATATGAAAAGAATTTCTTATGCATCAACAGTCGGGAGCTTAATGTACCCTATGTTGTGTACACGCCAAAACATATGCTTTACAGTCGGAATAGTCATTAGGTTTCATTCCAACCTGGATATAGTCACTAGATTTTCGTTAAGAACATCCTCAAGTGTCTTCAGAGAACGGGGGACTATATGCTCGTGTATGGGTCTAAGGATTTGTCCTTACTAGATACACTAATTCTGATTTTCACACCGATATAGATTCTAAGAAATCTACTTTAGGATCAGTATTCACTCTTAAGGAGGAGCTATAGTATGGAGGAGTATGAAACAAAGTTGTATTGCTAACTCCACCATGGAAGCTGATTACATAACTACATGTAAAGCAGCCAAAAAAGCAGTATGGCTTAGAAAGTTCTTGACCGATTTGGAAGTGGTTCCAAATATGCATCTGCCAATCACCCTATATTGTGATAAAAGTGGAGTAGTTGCCAACTCAAAAGAACCAAGAAGTCATAAATGAGGAAAGTATATCGAACGTAAGTACCATCTCATCAGGGAGATAGTACACAGAGGAGACATGATCGTCATGCAGATAGCTTCAGAAGACAATTTAATTGATCCATTTACTAAGGCCCGTACGGCTAAGGTGTTCAAAGGTCACCTAGTGGGACTAGGACTACGAGCTTTATAGAGCTAGGGCAAGTGGAAGAATTCATGGGTATATAGATGCCCTAGTTTATTATATTTATTCTTTGATACTCAACATTGTATAATTGTATATATTTAAACCCACTGGAGTTTTTAGTCTAAGTGGGAGTTTGTTGGAAATGTTATAAAACTCGCAGTTTGTAAATGATGAACATAATATTATTCACAATAAAGATATTATTGAGATTTCTTTCAATAAAAGTGTTAATTGCATTTATTCCTAAATCCAATAAACTAACCCATGACTATAACATGAATACTTAAACTTTATGTAGAGACATAAAAGATTATCAAATTTTAGTATATAGCTAATAACGTCTATAAGGATATGGATAGGACTGGTTAAATTGATATTAAATTAAATTAGTTAAATTGGTTTAATTAATTATCCAAATTAATTTATTAAATTTTGAATTTATGAAAGTCAAAATTATGAAATTGGTTAATTAAATTTTGAAATTATGAAATTCAAAATGATAAAATTTATTTAATTAAAAATGAATTTGAAATTCAGTTTTTAAAATAAGTTTTTATATTTAATTTATTCAATTTCATAAATTAATATTAGAAATTTAATGGAAAGTGGGATATGTCAGCATTTTCCATTAGTAAACCACCTCAGTTAAGAAAAATCACAGATCATCGATAAAAAGAATCGTATTCAAGTTAAATTTCTACGTGGCATAATTTTCGCCAGTTAATTTATCGTTTTTAAGTAATGCGATAATTGAGGAAGACATGATTAAAAACAAACAAAAAAACGATCATTTTAATTATCTTTGCCTTAGCCCATCACACAAAACATCCAATCAATTTAGCAAAACCAGGCAATCCTAGAACCCTGAATAAACTATTGATTTAATTTTGCAATGATACTTCAGAGATTTAGGACAACAGCCACCGAAGGGTGATCAGCTATCCCTCCCCTAAATGGAGACTCTCTCGGCTAATTACTAATTCCAGAATAACTTTTATTTCTATAGCTCTTAGCTACCGTTAATTTGATCAAGGATTTATTAACTTATTTAATTCATCCTGTAAGTATGACCCTTTCATTTTCGAATTTCAGAGGTACATTTCAACAGGCTACCGTTAGGAAAGATAACTGTTGAAAATTAAGCTAAGAAATCCTATCCATTTCCGGAGTTTGCGTTATTCTAAAACCTATGATCAGGCCCTCCAAAGGGTGCTCGCTCTAGGACAACATGCAAACGGATCATAAGAATTGATGCAACCTAATTAAGGAGACCATAGGATACATTGACACATAACTTTCTACCACTTACTCTGAAAATTTTCCCTATTCACCTTGATATTGACCCATGAAAATACTTTTCAAAGGAAGCCATGCCCAGGGCCACACGAAGCCGAGCATCAATCTCACGGTATGAACACTTAAGGATTTAAGAGTGTAAAAATTATATATCTTATATACCATTTTAGAATTATGAGGGCTAACAAGTAGAATATGCGGTGATTATACTAAGAATTCACGTGAAAAGTGAGCTTGCGTCGATCAGCATTGAGAATCTCGGCTAACCTAATATTATGCATTAGTATGCATCAAAATGTCTATTTTTGTAGCTATCGCAGGAACCGATCGCATGCGGTAAATCCCAAACCATGGCAAGGGTGATCGCATACGTTCATCGCATGGATGTTGCGGCTAACAATCGCATGCGTCCATCGCATAAAGATTGCGGCTACAGAGTAATAACCATGACAGACGGGTGATTGCAAGGGTGGTGGAATGTGATGGTACTTCGGAAACTAAGCATGAACGCATATCTTGAGAGTATCAAAAAGATGATGTTGACATTTCACCTACCACGCCTTTAGTAACAGAGATTCAGAGCAGGTCCATCGCGCCATTAGTGGCAGAGACTCAGAGTGGGACTATCAATGCTGTCGGCGATTGAGCTCTATAAATAGAGCCTTAGAGTCCAAATTCACGGCATCTGAGCTTCTGCCTGAAGGAAGATCCTTGTGATCACAGATAAGAGCGTGAGAAGACATTATTTGAGAGTTCTTCATTCCTTCACCCAATTCGAGTGACGACCGAAGCTTTATCGGAGATAGATTTCGAGAAAGACTACTTCACTGCCCATCCATGGCACTACTGGTAGCCTTGACACATATCTGATGGAAGCAAGAGATTACCTACATCTAGTCCTCCACTTCTCTTCTTATCTCTAGATTGTATTACATTTTGGCTTAAGACATTAATACATTTTGTAATCAATGCATCTCTTTATTTCCTTCGCCTCCATCTTCATTAATTTCTTTTTTATCATCCCTTACTTTCATTGCAACAAACTAAGTAAGATTGAAAGAGTATCGCATACTTAATCATACAACATAGACATATGAAGCATGTAGCAACCCACCGAGAGGTGTGCGTTGTGCAAGTATAGTGAATAAATCCTCTTTGCTTAGTGTGAGGCTGTAGCAATGCTTGTCTATGAGCTGATCAGCAGTAACTAACTGCCCGAGAGGGTAAGTAGTAATGGAACGCATTAAGTAAAGTAAGCAGTGTTCCTAGAGATAGGAATAATCTTATGTCAACCATGCTTTATGTGATCATTTTGTCTTATGAATGCCTCATTCACCCTTTGGACATACTTGAGAGAGTAATCTAAAGATAGAATCTAGGCTTGAGAAGGTTAGATTAGAATCTAGGCTTGAGAGAGTCGAATTAGAATCACATAAGCAAGAAGTAGAAACTTAGACATAAGTTCTATCTGCTATTTATACAGCGCATGCGCTCTAGAAATAGGATATGGTGGTATACGGTCATCTTGTCTTATGTGCACATAAGCAAGAAGAGAAACTTAGAAATAAGTTCTATCGACATTTTTGCATATGCATCATGTGCGTATATTTGTGTGTAGCATGATCCCATAACTTGTGCTGGGTGGGGTTACCCTTGCGATCAAGCTTAATGATGTGGTGAAGTTATCCACTCCACCATCCTTGCTGATACGTATGTTGACCTTGACTACGTTAACAGTTGTCGCGTCTCTACCAACTCTCATAGTCATACTTTCATTGCTTAATCTGTTTAGTTGGAAGTAGGAGTAGCGCATAGTTCTTTAACTTCATTATTCTTTTATTCATCACTGCAGACACATTACTTCGTAACATTTAGTTACAAGTCCCTGAGTTCGACCTCAGATCTCCCCGAGAAACTTGTGATCTCGTTATACTTGGCGAGAGAACAAGAAGGAACGCATGGTCGTCGTATATATTCTTAAACGCATATTGCATATTTCTCAATCCAACGCATGACCATCGACACATGGAGATCAACGAATATCATAAGAAGCACGCATATTTATTCTCCATTTTCCACGCATCATTAACTAATTATATTTACTAATTAATGTCATGTAATATGCTTCTCCAATATCATATATTTAACATATCACATATATTAAATAAATCTTGAAATTATAAATAATGCATTTTATACCATAATTATAACACTAATAATATACAAAATGCATGAACATGCTTAATCTACGGTGGGATTTATTTAAATGACATCGATAAAGCATTTAAATAGCAAATGAACCTGCAATTTTGACCCCTAGGATAAAATAAAGCAGTAAATTACACTAATCTAGCTAATATTATCCTAAAATTTCTTATGCCACTCTGAATCAAACTAGACCAACCTGAACCAGCTTAAACTAGATCACCAACCTGCAAACCAAGCCAACCTAACGAAATCGGACCACCAACTGAACCGCAGTCGAACCGGACCCACTTTGCTAACCCTAATTCTCTTCATAATTATGCGAAGATTCAGAATGTTGGCAGAATATTGATTTTTGGCAAAATTGGTCTCGATCTTCGTTGACACAAACCCTAATTCTAGACTTGGACTTACAAAGGAACAATTTACAACAATAATGCCCAAAAGACACTGGACATTTACATTGATCATGTCAAAATTGTAAACCTAAGGTCAAATATTACAGAAAACATTCAATTATTGCAAAAGCCAAATTGGCATTTAAAACAAAACAATTTTTCATTGCAATAAAATGTACTATCGAATAAGCATGGAATTCCCAAAAAGACTAAGTATACAACTTTACCTTGCAAACCTTTTGAAAATTCGATAGAATTTCTTTATTGAATTGGAATTGTGCACCACCACTTGGAAACCTCCTATTCTTGCATGGAATTGAGGCTATGGAGAATTGTGGGATTCTCTCTTTTGGGATTTGGGAATATCACATAGCGATTTTTCTTTCTTTTCTTAGGAAGAAGAAAACACAAACAGAAACCTTGAGAGCTTTTTTTTTCCTGCAAAACAAGACCCTCTTGTTAGAGAAGGGACGATGAGAGAGGGAGAGAAAAACGTGGGATTGATCCTACGTTTTCTCGTAACTTCCCTAAAATGGAATATTAAATTAAATTAAATTTATTAATTAAATCATATTTAATTAAATGATCATTTAAATTATATTTGAATGATTTCCTCTCACATAACCTATAGTTTTAATGTGTATCTAATGTATATTGAATTTAACCTATAGTTATGATTTAATCAATTTAATTAGATTCAAAATTTAATTAAATTTAATTTAATTAAATAATTAGTTGATTCTTCAATTAATTATTCATCCAATTAAATATTAATTTCCCATTTGAATCCTATTCAAAAATATTTCTCTCATTTAACCTATAGTTTTATTGTGCAACCAATGCACCTATAGTTTTCAATATGAGTCTTATTCATATTAAATTAATATTTGAACTCCTTTGAAATATTTCATTCTTTTATTTATTAATTTTGAATCATATCCAAAATTAATAATAAAGTCTAAAATTAAACTTATTAAAATGTTGAGCATATATTAAAAAATTCATAATTATGAATTGGAACATTTCAAATTCAATTTAATGACAAATTACCTCAATACCCTTTAAAAGTTAGCAAGGGGACCTAATGGATCTGTAGATTAGAAGTTCTAACGATGTGAGATTAATTGGCTAAACTCATTAACCAAATTAATCAATATTCATTAACTGTGAGTACATGCCACTAAAGACCTACAGATACACTCTTCTCATTACATATATATTTCTATCCACGGATATAGACCAATAACAGCAAGTTAGTCCTTCATGAGTGTTTGTAACACCAGCTGGGTCAAATTACCATTTTACCCCTAAGTTACCTCTACATCTTCAAGTACAAGTGCTCCTCTAATGAACAACCTGTTTATGGTCCAACCATTAAACATAAATCCCTCTTAGGCTAGTGAGAGGGTAGGACCCTTTGTTCAAGTCCCAGAGATATTACTTAAGGAAACACTCATCTACTTATCCTGAAATCGGAAAAGAGTGAAATCCATCTTGTATGATTATGTTCTCAGCTACCCACTCGGTATTATCCCTAAAATGGTAGCCATATTGAGTCGGCGAACTGGCCACTCTCACCTATACAAATCAAAGGACTATCCCTCGGGAACAGGAGTTCATAATATATTCAGGAGTAAGACTAAGTTGCCTAAGTCATCCTATTAAAATAGAAACCTAACTAGTCAATGGAGTTACATCTAGTGATTACTATTTATCGGTCCAGTCTTGTGCAAACTCATTGCACAAGATACCCCCACTCACGTGTCTTCTACACAAACGCGTTGGATCACTGCATTTGTATCAAATACAAAGTGGGTCGTATCTATAGTATTACCAGGATAAGGTACACAACCTTATCCCTATGCTATAGACCCTTTAGGCTGTATCTTGAACATTGATCCCTATATGTCTCTACATACAATTCAAGACTCATAAGACAGTCTAGGATGTTAGTTTATTAGATTTTAGGGTTAATAAGACAAAACTAAATAAAACATCAATAACACTTATTGATAAAAACGTTAATAACTATTTATTAATGACATTTAATTACATTCTATATCTACGAGTTAGGGCATAAAACCCAACGTAGTAAATTGATATCCCAACACAGCAAGTTGTCACTAATGAGTCTGGAACATATCAGAAGCATGGTAGGCCAGTGGGTCCCAAAAATAAAAATCCTCGAAAAAGAAAAATAATTAATTGTCAGAAATACTTGGTTAAGGATGTAAATACCCATAAAGAAATTCATGACATGACTAATGAGGAAGGTGGAATATATAAAGATAATAATAAGATTTTAATAAACTATGTCATGACTAGAAAAAGATGGAATCGAACTCATGTAGTTATTGACAAAATTTTTGTATATAATTTGCTCTTGACATTATATTTGAAAATGAGGATTCTGAACCAAAATCTATTCAAGAATGTCGACATAGAAAAGATTGGCTTTAGTAGAAAGAAGCAATCGAGGCAAAATTAAAGTCACTTTCAAAACGTCAAGTTTTGGAACAGTAGTCCGAGCACCAGAAGGTGTCAAACCTGTGGGATACAAAGGGTTATTTGTGAGAAAAAGAAATGAAAATAATGAGGTCACAAGATATAAAGCAAGATTAGTTGCACAAGGTTTTTCACAAAGATCTAGTATTGATTATGAGGAGACATATTCTCCGGTGGTGGATGCAATTACACTAAGATATTTAATTGGATTGACTGTGTATGAAAGTCTGGATATGCATCTTATGGATATAGTCACAATATATTTTTATGGATCTTTTGATAATGATATTTATATGAGAATCCCATAAGGATTTAAGGTACTTGAAATATATAAATTAAATTATTGGAATTGTATTCAATAAAATTACAGAGATCGCTATATGGATTGAAACAATCAGGACGAATGTCGCCTGAGTGGATATTTGTTGAAAGAAAAATACCAAAAAAATCTAATATGTCCATATCTTTTTATAAAGAAATCACAATCAGGATATGTTGATGACTTAAATATAATTGAGACTCTTGAAGAGCTTTCAAAAGTAATAGAATATCTTAAGAAAGAATTTAAGATGAAAGATCTAAAAAAAAACAAAATTTTGCCTTGGCTTGTAAATTGAGCATTTAGCATATGGTATATTTGTTCATCAGTCAACTTATACAGGAAAAGTTTTGAAAATATTTTATATGAACAAAGCACATTTATTAAACATTCTAATGGAAGTTCGTTCACTAGACGTGAAGAAAGTTATAGTTCGACCTTGAGATGATAATGAAGAATTTCTTCGTTCTGAAGTACCATATCTTAGTACAATTAGTGCACTTATGTATCTTGCTAATAATACAAGATCAGATATTGCATTTTTAGTAAATTTATTAGAAAATATAGTTCTTCTCTAATAAAAAGACATTGGAACGGAATTAAGCATATACTTTGTTAACTCCAAAGAACAATCGACATGGGTTGGTTTTATTCAAATAAATCAATTTTTAATCTAGTTGGTTATGCAGATTCAAGATATTTATCTGATCCACACAAAATTAGATCTCAAACAGGTTATTTGTTTACATGTGAAGGAACTGCTATATCATGGCAATCGGTGAAACAGACCATAATAACCACTTCCTCAAATCATGTTGAAATTATTGCAATTCACGAGGCTAGTCGAGAATGTGTATAGCTAAGATCAATGACTCAATATATTCGTGGAATATGTTGTTTATCTTCTAGTAAAAATCTTCCAACAATATTATATAAAGACAACTCAACATGCATATCCCAAATCAATGGAGGATATATTAAATGAGATAGAACAAAACATATTTCACCGAAGCTTTTTTACACTCACGATCTTGAAGAAAATAGTGACATCATTGTACAACAAATTTGTTCGAAAGATAACCTGGCAGACTTATTTACAAAGGCATTACGTACCGCAACTTTTGAAAACTAGTGCACAACATTGAAATGCGGCAACTCAGAGATCTCAAATAATGTTTCCATGAGAGGGGAGTAAATATACTTTTTAAGAGCATGAGATTATATGAAATATGTATTCTTTTTCCTTCACTTTGATTTTTTTCCTAGTAATGTTTTAACGAGACTTTCATATATAATAGGCATCTAAGGGGAAGTATTATAAATATGTCAAATTAGGTATAATGTAGATGCCTATTATTAGTGTTCATTGGCCATATGGCACTTATCCATTACCCCATGTGTTGTCCATGTGTCTCAACAGTCCATGTAATCCACCCCCTACTTACCAAATTGCCTCTAAATAGTGGCATTTGATGGGTTTGAAAGACACATATTGGTAATCAATCCAAAAAATTGGAGGAAGTGGAGAAATTCATTCTTTGTTATTTATTTATTTTATTATATATTATTATTGCTCCTCAAATTCACAACATTTAGAAAAAATTTTCCTTTGTTTTTTTTCGTTTGGAGTTAAAAGGTAAGAATTGAATCATCAACATATAAAATAATAATTAAATTGAAATAACTATTTCCTTAATCTTTTTACAACTTTTTTTTTTTTTTTGTTCAACATATTTTATGACGACTTAATATTCAAACTAAACACCTTTCTATTTATATCGCATGTAATTTGAAAATAAAAATAATAGAAACCTTTGTGAACCTAATCTACAAAGTTACACAAAATATAATCTGTAAAGGATGAAAACATAATCTATTTTCATAATCAAGTCTACATAGATGATAGATGATGATTGGCTCTCATATTACTAATAAAAATGGTTACACATATTTAGATAAGCAAGTTCATTTTTGTTAAATACATAATTACCATGTTACCCCTCAAAACCATAAACTAAGATGTCCATTAATTTCCCCCAATTAGTGACTAAACCACAGAGTCCCCATTATCACGCGCTTCACCTTCGTAGCAATCGGCGACAGCCACGCGCCGCTGCACGTTCTTGTAAGAGTAGCGGCGAGCAATGAAGACATAGACGCAGAGATTGGCGGCGGAGACGGCGGCCAAGAGCCAGTAGAACTTGTCGAGGCGGCTAGTGTTGAGGTTCTTGCCGAACCAGCTGGTATTACCGGTCCGGCAGGTAATTTTGTCGACCACCGTAATGAGAAAGCTGCTGAGAAAACTTCCGGCGCCTATTACGCTAAGGTAAAATGCGATGCCGAGGCTTCTCATAGAATCGGGAACTTGATCGTAAAAGTATTCTTGGAGGCCGACGATGGTGAAGCCGTCGCCGAATCCGATGATTAGAAATTGTGGAGCTAACCAGAATACCGACATTGTTTGGGACCCTGTTTTTGGATTTTCGGCCACCACCTGGTTCAACAAATTAGTTAAAATATTGCAATTGTTACGATTTTTTTGTTTAATTATTTCAAATTTGGTTCTCACTATGTCTAATAATTACTCCTCATTCTTTTAATAGTTCTCTCTAAATTATGACACCCTCTAAAACATTAATTTCATAAGATCAAATACTTGTACGATATTTTTAAAGTCGATCTGATTTTTTCTTTATGTTGAGTTTAACAATATAAAATATAATTGAGTTAGGTTTACGTTAATAATATAATGAACTAATTTCAAAATAATTTTAAGAGTTTTGTAGCATAATCTCTTATGTTGGACACAAAATTAAAATTTAAAATTTATTATAGCTTTTAAAAATTACGAGACTTCAATACAACTTAATAATTCAAATTAAAGACTTTTTTTAAGAACAAATAACTAGACACTATTTGATAGAATGAGGTTTATCTCATGTTTTTTAAATTAAATACCTGTTTGAATTTTATGGGATCTACACCTTATTAAGTCATTGAATGACAAAAAAACTTAAGCTAATATATAGATCAAACTAAGTGGAAATCAATGTTATAAATTGAAGCTTATAAAGCACTAGTTTCACCTATGAGGTTCTTTGTTTTGTTTTCTTTTCTAATCATGTTTAGAAAATCTTTGTCTAGTTTTGATTATTTTTTAAAATGAACCTTGATTTTTGGTTTTTGAAATGTTGATTAAGTCAACTATTATATGAAGAAAAAATGCGATTAAATTTATGTCAACATGTCAACATTTTCACAAATATTTTTATATGTTTATGGATTTGACAACAATATAAGGATGATTTGATGGGAAAATAATTGATAAAAACATAATAAAAAAAAATAACAAAATGTGTAATATATTTTAACTTATTTTAAAAGTGCAAAATGTTTATTTACCAAGTTAAAAGTAATTTTATAAACTTTGTAATTTATATAATCTTATAAAATTCCACTCGTATTGATATTCCCAACACATTTGAGACATAATATTTTGATCAAAACCTTAGAGAAAGATAAAAATTATTGTAGGAAAATTATGAGAAAACGAATATTATTTTTTTAAATCAAGAAAAAAATTTAAGGATTATAAAACAAGACATTTTGTTTTGTTTTTAATTTTCAAAATCTAGTTAAATTTTGAAAACATCCCAGTAAAAAAAATAACAAAAACTAATATTTAATCTTAATTAAAAAAAAAATGAAATGATTATGAAATTGAGAGTACCTTTAGTCTCTTGTTCTCAACCAAGGCTGCAATGATCATTGTAGCAATGACGAAGAGCATTCCAATGCCAATTCTTTGAAGGATATTTATGCCTCTCTCGTTGCCGGTGGTTCGTCGGAGCATAGGCACCAACACCTTATCATAAATGGTGATAGACACGATCATTCCGATGGCGGCCAGACAGAAAATGGTGGTCGGCGGGAGAATCAAGCCGTCGCCGATCTTCCTGTTCAAATTGGCGGCTTGCTTTATGAAGAAAGTAGAGGTTTGGGCTATGGTGACTCCGAACGGCAGAGTGGATAACCAAATGGGTATCATGTTCAATATTAGCTTCATTTCTTCCACCTTCGTCACCGTCGTTAGCCGCCATGGACTTTGCTTCTCCACCGGAGCTCCGTTGTCTTCGTAAACCGCCGCCTTGTCTAGAAATCTAATAACCCAGACAACAATTTTTATTATTTCCCAATATTTAAGATTTTTTTTTTCTTTTTTACTAATGTTTCTTAAAAGATGTTTTCAATTTAAAATTTTCATTGCTTTACGATAAGTATAATTTTATAATTTTTTTTTTTTTAAGTTGAAAGTTCGATTATCTATCGCCTATTTGTTGTACTAATTCAAAAAAAATTTATGTCATTGAAGTATGTTAATATATATTCAATTTTACTAAATTTTGAGCAAAATTTGAGTGCTAATTCGGTTACACCCGTTTTTGCACTAGTCTTTGTCTCTTCGTCCAACTTTTTTATTTTTATTTTTGCTTTTTGTTTTGTTTTTGTTTTTTTTTTTTTTTTTGGTTAATTTTTCAATTCTTTCCAATTTCTTTTTATCTTTTCGTGTATTTTTGGAAAAAAAAAAAGTTATTTTTCATTAACTCGTTTGACAATATAAATTTATTTTCAATTAATCAATTGAAAATTGTAGGTTTAAAATAACAATGAGAGAAATATACATAACCTAAATTTGGAATAAATAGGACGTTGGGCGCAAAATCTAAAGTTTTATATATTGTTGGTTTTTATTGCTTACTTGAGTTTTTGGGTGTGGCACAAGAACCTTCCATGTGCATTATTTGCCGTCTTAGAAAATTCATGCAACAAAGAAGGACTGGAAGGGTGTGGAAGCTTTCTCTTTCGAATCGCCGCCACAAGAACCTGTAACAATGGTGTCAAAGGGCTTCCTGACGGTTGTCGATAACGATAAAATGGACGACCGATGATGAAAATAATGACAGAAATTGCCATCACTGCCGTGAGAATTACATCTGCAACTCCCCAGCCAACATGATCTTGTATGTAAACAATGATGGTTACACCAAACAAGAGGCCAGAGCAGAGACCGAAATTCCACCAATTAAAGTAAGACATTTTTTTCTTCCGTTCTTCGGAGTGATCATCGTCGAATTGGTCGGCTCCAAAACTCTCAAGAGATGGCTTGTGGCCACCGGTTCCTATAGAAATTAAATAAATAGCGAGGAAGAAGATGATCTCATGGATCTTTCTTGGTTCTGGACACACATTATCATTACTTTCACATGCTTTGAAACTTGGAACAATTGCGGACATGGTCAAGAGAATCAAACCCTGGGTCAAGAAACCAAACATCAAGTTTCATTATTTAAACTCCATTTCGTAATTATTTGATTTTGTAATTGTTCATTTTTTATTAATTATTTTCAGAAATCAAATTAAAATTTAAAAATAACAAGAGTTTTAAAAAACATATTTTTATTTTTAAAATTTAATTAAACATTTAATTAATTATTATAAGAAGTATAAAAACTATACTCAGAAAAATTTGAAAGAAACAAATATAAATTTCAAGACAAAAAACTATAAACAAAAGATTTCATTAAATTAAACTTGATATTTATGTTGGGAGAAAATAGTTTTTGAATGCTTATTTGGTTGTATCTCTTTTAACTTCTCATAATCTTTTGTTATTAATATTTTCATTCTTAACTCAAACAAAATATAATATGATATACAGTTTAACCAATTGAATTATGATTAAAATAGTCATTATTGTTATAATTATTGTTGTCCTAGAACAAATTTAAAAGTTTAAACTATATATATATGACTTTTGACTACAATTATATAATGGTGTATTTATAATATATTCTCTTTTCAAATATAATTTTTATTTATACACCAAAGACTTATTAATGTAGTTTATTTTAATTTAATGGCCCAAAACTATTATTTTTAATTAAATGCAATGGATATGAAAAGTAGACCAAATTAAAAAGTCAGCTCCCACTCACTGGCATATGTATGCATTATTTAAATGACACTGCAATTATGGAATAGCATCTTTGTTTAGTTCAACAATAAAATCTATTCCTTTTCTTTTCTTAAAAAAGAAAAACAATAAATCTCTTCCCTCTTATTTGAGGATATACATATTTTAATCTATTATATTATATACGAAAATTTTCATTAAAAAAAATAATATTTTAACCAAACATATATGGATCGAAAAGTATATTTTGACCAATGAAACTACGACGAATTTGGTTAAAAGCATCAAACATGAATGAAAACAAACTACAATATAAAGTTGAGTAAAATTAAAAACAAAACATCCAAAACTCCAAGTTATAGATCGAAAAGTATATTTTGACCAATGGAACTATAGTATTCGTCGAAAACCATGACTTAAAAATTGAGTTGTACATGATTTAAAATCAATTTTGGGTCATAAACTTTTATAAAAGTAATATTTTATTCCATGTAATAATTTAATCTTTATATACATTCAAACTTGTAACAATTTAGTTTCAATATTTTTAAATTTGTAACAATTTAGTTTCTCTACTTTCAAATTTATCTCAATTTTAGTTACTATTATGAAAAATCTCATCAAAATGAATTGTCGATTTTGATTTTGTAACAATCTAAGCTTTATAAACTTAACCCTTAATTAATTTATCAATATAATATACGAAATTTTATTAAATAATGTTAATAGTATTGCTTACTATAGAGATAAAATCAATACAAAGTGTATAGTAAGTGGACAATTAATACATTAAAATTTAAGATTGATTAAATTGTTATAAATTTAAAAATATATAAACTAAGTTGTTATTTTCAACGAAAATTGATGGATAAAAAGGTAGGGTTTAACCCAATTTTTTGTAAAAGTAAACAAAAATTAAATTTACAGAAGAAACAAAGTAATAAAATGAGGTATAGAAGGAAAAAGAAAATCTAACCAAAACGTAGAGAATAGAAGATAGGAGAACGGTGGTGTAGCGGCCGAAGTAAGCATCGGCGAGAAAACCGCCGAGGAGAGGCATCAAAGTGGTGACGCCCGTCCAGTAATTAACGCTTCTCGCCGCCGTCTTCAGCTCTTCATGAAGCACTTTCGTTAGGTAAATAATCAAACTTGTCGCGATCCCAAAATAACTCAGCCTCTCACCGAACTCAATCGCTGCATTTTTCCAGTTCAATTTTTTTTAATAACTATTTATCATATAATTTATTTTTCTTAATTATTTTAAATCCTAAAATTACTGAAAATATTTTCTAGCAAATTATCGTGACTTTCATTATTAAACGGTTAGATAATGATATTTTATTATATTCGTAAATAAATTAACTCATTTTAAAAATTGTTTTTAATAAATAATAATTCTTCCACTGCTTACAAAGAAAGATATGTGGAAGTGGTGGGAGTGGGACTAGCTTGAGAGTGATCAATTGAGTTGTCTTACAAAAAGATATCTTTTATTGACCATTATCTTAAACAACATATGCTGTCTTTCCCCTTGTTCTTCTTTTCTTTTTTTTACTCTTTTTTGAGGTTTTGTTCCAATAGTTAAAAAACTTTATTTAATTTGGTTTCCCTAATTTTTATAAATATCTATTTAAAATTTGGGAAACTATTTATTTTCTAAAACTAAATATAAGATTTTTAAATGAGTAGATTATTAAAAATCAACAAATTAGTATTTTTTTTTTTGTTTTTTAAATAATAAAAATAGCAATTAAAACAAATTCAGATTAAATAAAATTATTCCTACACGTAGTTTGGGGAGAGATTATTTTGTATTTTTTTCTATTACATTTGTATTTACTTCTTTGTTTCTAAGTCAAAATAAACATAATTCAATTAGAAAAAAAAATCTTTTTCTTTCCATCATTTTAAACAAAATTTAGATTTTGAATATTGTATATGATAAAGAAAGCATTGAAATAATACCAAAAATCTAAGTTAACTCACTCTTATTTTGATAGCTAGTTTAACTTTTATATAAAATACGTACATCGACCAAAAGATCTAAGATTCGAGTTTCTAGCTAAAGAAAACGCTAACTCTTCAATACTTCAACATCTTTTTTAATTATTTCAATCTCTTTTCATCATTTAAAGTAAAATTTGAGTGAAAGAACACTTTAAAGTCTTTAAAGTATAAGTAAAGATGAGAGTGAAAAAAATTCATTTTTCTATATATGAAGAGGACAATAATCTCTTTTACAGTCTAATTAGTAAAAATATCTTGTTGTTGGCCATTAAGAAAGGACAATTTTTTCAAAATAAAATAAAACACATGTCAAAAATTTAGTGATAGATAATACGACAACGGAGACGATAGAAAAGTAAAGTTGAGGGAAAAAAAAGGTAACAAGTACAGAATAAAAGGGGATGATTAATAATATTCCCTTACCGATGATGAAGAGAGAGGCTTTCCAAGCACCAGTAGAAGCTCTAAGAGGAACTCTCCCTTTGTAATCAACTGAAGAATCAGCAACCCATTTTTCATCATCGCCGCGGCCACCGTGGCCGCTGCCGCCGCCATTAACTTGTGATCTATGCAACTCTTCCTCCTCCAACCTTTTCATCATCTCTTTTAAAGTTCCAAAATCAAACTTTTCAAGTGAATAACTTGGATATGGACAACAACCCAAAATCTTGGATTTTAGTTGCTTCACTTTCCACTCTTTATATAGCCCAAGATGTTGCCCTCAAAACACTTTAATTTTTGACCCTCTATGGTAAAAAGGGTAAATGAAAGGCTTAAATGAACCAAGAATTTTTCTTTTTGGCTTCTTCTTCCTTCTTTTTCTTTGGTGTGTGTAGGTGGTTAGAATGGGGATAGCTGTCCATGTCAATTTCTATGGTGGGAAATTTGGAAAAAAAGATTAGAAAATAACAAAAGAGTATATTTGTGTACTCTCACTAATTAAAGTGCAGTGTTTAATTATATTCCTACTATTCCACCATACAATGAATTTAATTCAATTTCAAGGGGAAAAAATTATACTCAACCCTTTAATTGGTTTTAATTTAATTCTTTTCTTTTAAACATGGTGGGTACCCATTTGATTGGGAAAGAAATTAGTTTAGTACATATGTACTTAAAATATTTAATTAGAGATCAAATTAAGACTAAGAACCAAATTGTTGATATAACTTCAAATATTTTCAAGAAGTCTTTCCATAGTTTTTATATTGATAAAAAAAACAATTCATCAACATTTTAGTTTTATTTGAAATTCTGTCGCTTTTAAAATAATTGTCGGTAGATGTGCTTCTAGAAAAATGAGCGGTTGATAATTTTAATTTTAAATTAGACAAAATTTTGGTAAATTGATACTAAATTAGTGTAATTTAATTATGTAATTATTTG
This sequence comes from Benincasa hispida, assembly GCF_027475165.1. Classification (NCBI taxonomy): domain Eukaryota; kingdom Viridiplantae; phylum Streptophyta; class Magnoliopsida; order Cucurbitales; family Cucurbitaceae; genus Benincasa; species Benincasa hispida. Next base: position 48,380,434 of record NC_143480.1, read on the forward strand.
AAAAAATATATGATTTGAATTGCACCATTTTTATTTAATTAAAAAAATTATGAAATATTTTTTAAAAATAATTGTTATAAGAATTTAAACCAATTAAAATTTGGAATACATGTGAGAAAAATAATTAATAAAATGAAAATTTGAGATGAATAAGGGAAGGTGCCAAATTTTTAGAAAAGCAAAAATCTAAAAAGCTCCATTTAATGATTTTTGTACGTTAGAACAATTTTTAAACTGATTTTGGGTAGATTAATTAAGATTCTCCTATAAACAACTTTTCAGGATTTCAAAAGCAATTCCAAACAGACAGTCAAATGTGTTTCAAAAAAGAAGAATGATGTCTTCTCGGTTGTATCTTTTGAAATTTAGTTAAAAGTTTATAAACAAAATTCGGAAGAATCGAAAAGTTGTTAGAGACAATACTTTTTCTAAAATGTATTAAAAACATATTTTTTTAAGAAAAAAGGTTAATTCTCTAGAGAATATTGGGTTTGTTTGGATATTACTCTCATGCATGATCCATTATTAATTGATTTGGACATAATCAAAGACAAAATTTAAGGTCATAATATATAAAGATAACTGGTCGTTGAAAAGTCAAGGTGGAGTAGACATTCTGTTCAAAATAAAAATATTAATGAAAACATAATTTAATTAATTTGGTACATAATTCAATCAATAATTAGGACAAACATGATCTTCTTTATTCTGATTAATTTGGATATAAAAAAAATACAACTATAGAAAAGAGACTCTCTTTGAATAAAAAAAAATGTAGTTCATTTTATTACATTAAATTATATATTTTTTATTTTCTTAATCCTTCGAAACATATTTATAATATTTCATTAGGATGTTGATAACATTTTAGTTTTAAAAAATAAAATAAAACCTTGCTCTTGAATTTGATAGAATTTATCCATTTTTAGTTTCATCGAATTGGATAAGTGTTAGTACTATTTATTTCAAATTTGAAGTTCTGAGATTTGTACATCTTTTAATCGGCTTTCATATGTGGAATGGTAAAAAAAAAAAATATATGATCTACTTGAAAAAACGGAGGACACAACAAATAAAACAGAATGGCTGAATTGACTCATGGGGATGGTCTTCCAACCACAAAGTCGAAGACTAAAATCTATTCATATTCAATAAATTATAAATATAGTACTCGAGTTTACAAGATTTTCTTCAGGAAAAAAATTATAAAGTTGTAGAGAAAACAATACTTTTATAAAAAAAAAAAAAAATCAAGATTTTTCAATAGTCTATTCAAATTTAACTTATCCAACTCTATTTTGGTTGAAATCGGTGAATTTAGAGAAGCTTTAATCTAATATTAGTCTTTTAAAATTGGTAATAAATACGATATAATTGAAAGGTAAACATGAGTGCATCTTTAGATTACATCATCTTTATACATCTAACTAAATTGTCTGATCATATTTTGTCATGTCACAAACTCTTCTTATGTGAGTGGAACAAAATGCATAAAGATGAAGGTATCATATTGTTCATACTCGCTTAAGTCTAAAGATTTATTTGGTAAAATGGAAAGACTATGATATAAATTACCAATTTTAGAAATTAAAATTGAATTTTCCATTTTATTTTCTACATTTTCTTTATTGTTCTAACTTTCAAACATACATATGTGTCTGGTACTTGCTTTTCTTCCTCAATTTTTAGAATGATCTAATTTAAAAGATAATAAAGAAATAGTTAACAAATATTAATTTTAAATTTTGGACGTGTTTCTTCTTGAAAAAAACATTTTAAAATTTTAATTAAATTATAAATTTAGGTTTTGAACTTTGGGTTTAATTTGTGTCATATTTGTCTTTAGGCTTTTAAAATTTTTTAATTAGTTAGTGAGATATTGAATTTTTCAAAATTCACAGATTTACCAGATAAACAAAAATAAAAAGTTAGAATTCTACTGACATAAAATTGAAATTTATATCTAATTATTAAAAAAAAAATTTAAAAATTTTAAATTATACACTCAAATTTTAGAGATTAAACTTATAGTTTAATTTTTATTTCTCAAAAAGAACATATATAACTTATTATGGTGAAATTTCTAGTATATTATTCAAAATGTATATTACAAAGTATATGAGATGGGTAAACATACACAAAGTAAAGATATGGAATATTCTAAATTAACCTAAATTAAGGAGTATAATCTGCTAATTTACAAAGTAAGATATGTATGTATGGTAACACCCTCTCTCAAACTAAAGGTGGTAAAGTAGAGATCAACTTGAGTTTATGAAGCAACTGGGTGAAAGGTGTAGGTGACAACACTTTGCTGAAGATATCAGTAAATTGCTCTGCAGTAGAGATGGACTGTAGGAGGAGAGTGTTGTTCAAGAGATGGTGACGAGCGAAGTGACAGTAATTTTCAATGTATTTGGTGCATTGATGGAATACATCATTATGAGAAATCTGGATAGCATTATAATTGTCATAATGAAGTAGAGTAGCAGCCTATTGAGAAATACTCATAACAGCAAGGAGCCAGCGAAGCTATAGTAACTCAAAAATAGCATCAGCGAGAGCACGGTATTCAGATTATGTGTTGGATCTTACATCACCAAGAGATGAGAGAATCTCCTAAATAAAAGCAATAACCTTTCGTGGAACGTTGATCAGTGGGTTCACCAGCCCAATCAGCATTAGAGTAGCCAGATATTATTAAAGATGATTGAGAAGAAAATTGAAGTCTATGGCCAAGAGTACCTTTGACATTTCAGAGAATGCAAAGAACAGCAATAAAATGTTTAGACCTAGGAGCGGCCATTAATTAACTAACAATAAACAACATATGTAATATCTAGACGAGTCACAAGTAAGGTAAATGAGACTGCCAACCAGTTGTTGATAAAGAGTGGCATCTTCAAGAGGAACACCGTCAAATAAAGTCAAACGGACTCTAGTGGTGTTGATGATGTGGTCGAGTCAGTAATGTCAGACCGAGCTAAGAGATCATAAGTGCATTTAGCTTGAAACAAGTAGTAACCATCAAAGCAGAATGAGACCTCAAGGCCAAAGAATTAATTGAGTAGTCCTAAGTCTTTCATCCCAAAGTGGTTCACTGAATAGCTTTGTATGTCAGATAAGTCTAAGAATGATCACCTATAATGATCATATCATCTACATAGAGAAGGAGAAGAACAAAATCATGAGGGGTCTGACATGTAGAAAAAGTTGTATGATGGGGATTGGAAGTAAAACCAAGTTGAAGGATAGTGGAACTGAATGTGACAAACTATGCTCGTGGGCTTGTTTCAGACTATATAAAGCTCGATGGAAAAGACATACTTTCTAAGGTGGAGGAGTTATGCCAGGTGGAGGTTTCATATATACCTCTTTAGATAGAGTGCCATTGAGAAATCCATTTTTAACTTCCATCTGCAAAAGAGGCCATTGTTTGGCGACTGCAACAGATAAAAGACAGTGAATAGAGGTCATTCGAGCTACTGGAGCAAATGTATCTTTATAGTCAATGTCGTATTCCTAAGAATAACCTTTTGCAACAAGTCGAGCATTCAATAGAGCCATCAAAACGTGTTTTTATTTTATAGATCCACTTAAAATAGGTGGGAAAACAGCAGCGGAGACAGTTCAACTAAAGACTGAATAGTGAAAAAACAATGAAAGTCTTGAAGTTGATGGAGAGGTTAACTTACCCAGGTGGATTGAATAATAAGAATGACTGATGAAGGTTTAAAATCAGTAGTGAAGACAAATGTTGATGTTGGGAGAGCAGATTGAGCAAGCTGAGAGGTGGGTGCGAGGTTAGATGAAGAAGTATCATTGGATTCCAATGTTGGGTCTAGGAGAGGATCTGGGAGAGAAGAAATGTGGTTGGGTGGGTCAAGTTCAGGAAAAATGGCATTGGGTCGGTAAAGAAAATTTGTGAACTGAATAGAGAGGTATGGAAGGAGAAGAGACTGAAAAACTTACGATTCTCCAAAAAAGTAATGTGATTGGAAATACACATTTGTCTAGAGATAGGATCCCAACAATGAAAACCTTTATTTCAATTCCATAGCCAAGGAAACAACATAAACGGGCACGAGGTTCAAGTTTGGTATGTTCATGTGGATGTAAAAGAACAAAACAGGCACAACTAAAAACTTTAATGTGGGAAAATGAGGAGTACCATAGAGACGTTAAAAAAGAGAGATGTTTTGGAGGGCAGATGAAAGAAGACGACTGATGACCTAAACAGAAGTGAGGGCAGCTTCATCCCAAAACTTCTCAAGATAAGAAGCAAAGAGAAGTTGGGCACAGGCAGAATCCAAAATATGGCGATGTTTGCACTCTACTTGACCATTTTGTTGAAAGGTGTGAGGGCATGAGCATTGAACATGAGTGCTTTGTTGGCTGAGAAAATAGAGGGGAATTGAATCATTGTACAGTTGTACTCCATTGCATTATATGCACGAAGAACGTTGATGGTTCGAGAGAATTTTATTTAAACCATATCAACAAAATCAATATAGACTTGAGATAAGGCATAATGACTTTTTAGAAAATATATCCAGGTAAATCAAGAATAATCATCAATGAATAAGATGAAGTATCGATAGACATTGACAGTGGGAGTAGGAGTAGGATCCCAAACATCAGAATGAATTAATCCAAAATGTATATCACAAGTGTTGGATTTAGTGTCCTAAATCTCGTTCATCTTGTAGTTTGTAATTTTATAAATGTAAATTATTTATTTAATAAGATAAGAAGTATTTTATTTAACATTAGATAGCATTAACTCAATCCAATAAACTAAGATCCAAGGTCGTTTAATAAAACTTGAATAGTATGTGGTAGACATATGAGTGGATCGTATTCAACTAATGACCTAAAAGGTCTGCATTATATGGTTAAGGTTGGGTGTCTTATCTTGTTAATACTGTAGATACAGTGCTTTTTATAAATGTTATATGAGTTGTAAATGTTACAGACAATATGATCCATATTGTTCATGTGGAGACATGTGAGTGGAGGTATCCTACATAAAGAGTTTATATAAGACCGGACCACGAAATGATTAGTTTCTCAATATAACACCGTTGCTTGAAGAAACTAACTTTTCACTAGGATGACCATAGGCAACTTGACCTTAATTCTGATTGAGTTGTGAACTCCTTTCTAGGAGGGCAAACCTTTTATCTGCATGAGTGACAGTGGCCTGTTTCATCGACTCAATATGCCTACAATTTTGGGGCTTTTTCCAAGTAGGGAGTTGGGAACACAACTATACAAGATGGAATTCACTTCTTCCCGTAGAAAGGAAAATTAGATAAATTGCTCTTTTAATAGTTGATTCTAGGTCTTGAACATTGAGGTCTCACCTTCTCATTAGCACGAGAGAGGTTAATTTATAGTTGGACTATAAATTGTTTGTTCATAAGAGGAATCAGTGGTATTTACGGAGTTAGATGTAACTATAGGGTTAAAATGGTAATTTTGACCTAACTGTAGTCACGAGCAATTTGTGAATAGTCTACCTACTGTTGATTGGTCATATCCAATGAACAAAGAAATATATCTATAGTGCAAAGAGTGTAATTTTTTATTTTTAGTGAAGTGACCGACAATTAATGAATATTAATTAATCCAATTAAAGAGTTTAGTTGATTAATCTCATATCATTAGAGCTTCTAATCTGTAAGTTCATAAGGTCCCCTTGTTAGCTCACTATGGATAAAACCAAGGAATAATTGTTTTTGAAATAATTTGAATTGTTCAAACTATTTATGGAAATTTAAGTAATTAATTATATTAATACGATTAATATAATGTATAATGTATATTGATATATTATAATATATAGTTAATTATAAATACGATTTGTAATTAAAACTATATAATATATGAGAGAGAAAAATATTTGAATAAGATTCAAATATTTATATAAATAAGATTTATATAAAAACTATAGGTTTAAATTTAATGTGATTATGATTCATATTAAAACTATAAGTTATTATAGAGATTTGCATTATAATTTGATTATATGATTTTTTTTATTTAATAGCTAACCATATAATATATATTTAATATTATTATTAATTTAATAATATGATAACTCCCCATGATAAGGGGAGTTATTTTTGGCAGATCGTGAGAGGGGGTTATTCCCTTTCCCTCCTTCATCCTTAACTTAGTTTTTTTTTTTTTAGGAAAAGTAGAATTATGTAACTTTTCATTTGCAAAAAAAATCTCTCTCAGACTTCTCTCATCTTTCATTCCCTCTGCATAATTTCTCTCTATCAAAATTTGGTTTGGAGCCCACACGTCCAAAAATCCGTTTTTCCCTGAGAATAAACAGGGTTTCATTTGTGGTGGTATTCTTGCTTGGAGTCTTTACTGGTATTCGTTCATGACCTTGGAGAATTGTGCAGTGGAATTTCTTCGACGTTCTTGACGAAAGTGATCTTCAAAGGTATTATTTTATTTGTAGAAATTTGTATGCCTAACCTTTGTTTCTGTAAAATCAATTTTTGATTTTTCCAATCCAATGTCAAAGACACAATCGGTAAAAGCTTCCGCATTGGGATTCAATCCCTTGAACAAGAAGAGATGGATGGGAAAAAGATAAAGTAGGCTTTTTCGCGAGTTTACAATTTAAACTGTCAAAGGGAGAAAATTTTGAAACATTATTTAAATTTTCAATAAAAACTAATTTGCGAAGTTTTCTAGAGGAAGCATGACCAAGACAGAGGTGTTATTGATATATATAACAAAGTTAGTGACAAGCGCAGAGATAGATTGAGAAACAATAAGCTAAAAAGAAGTTAGCTCGAGCAATCGTCCTATCTTGTGCCTCATACCATCTATTTGTCTTGTTTGCAGATCTGAACCCAACAACCATTAAGGAAGAAACAAACATGTAAACCAATATCACATAATTGACCAACAAAGACAAGATTAAAATTCAAATTAGGAACATGATAAGTATTTGGAAGATTTAAGATTGAGCTGACAATAGTACCGATGTGAAAAATAGATATGCAATTTCCATTGGCAGCATAAATGAAGAGGGGAGATGGAATACATTAGTGAAATATCAGAGGTCATATGGTTTCAATAAGCAGAATTAAAAAGTTGGAATTACCTGATTTGGCTGCAAACGTAGAGAAATTTGAGAAAACTATATTTTCTAATAAGTCTATAACATTATTAATTGGAAACCTAAGAGGAGAAGGGTCATTAGAGAAGGAAGCAACAACAGCAACAGATGATGAACTAGCATTAGAAAAGTCTCTTAGTCTGTGGATCTACCCAGGTGGCGAGGTGTCGAGTAGGACAATTGTTTAAAATATGGCTATGTTTGTGACAATACCTGCATTTAATTGTAGAACAATAAGTAGATTTATGACCATGTAGTTTATGATTTGTGGCAGTGAGAGGGTCATAAATATTTTCCATAAAAGAATTTTAAGTCTAATAATCCAGACTAAACCAATTGAACTGAACCAAAATGGTTTAACCCAACCAAATGGACCGACCAAAAAATGGACCAATTAGACTGATTCAAGTAAATGAATCGTTAGATGTTGTTGAATTTTTCTTATTCAATTGTTGATTTTGCATTTAATTAAATCAAATTTGAAGATAGCTTCACGGATGTAACCCACAAATCCCAAAAAATCATATCTGAATGAAAAAAAAAACTATGAAATTGAAGTGCGTGAATGTAACCCAAAAAACGTATCTCCCATGGAACTAGAGTAGAAAGACAAACTTCACGAAACAGATCTGAAGCGAACTAGAACGGAAGAGATTTTGGTACACGAACAGAGATCCATGGTAGTCGATCTGGTATCGACGGAAAAGGATGAGCAGAGACTGACGTTCGTATAGAGAACCTCATGGCAGCCAAATCTTTGTGTGGATCTGCAAAGGAAAGTCGATGAAGATGCAACAGATCTGAGATGACGGCTGAACGGACAGATTTAAATCGACTGGTGCAAGGAAGCAGGTGTAAAAGCGTCGGATTTTGGGGGCAGGTCCAGATGAGATGTCAACTGGCCACGTACATCAGATTGGAACTAGAATGGAGCATAGTAGAGTAGCAGTAGGAGGAACAGGGCGGCGGTGGATGAAGTGTGATCAGAATAAAACCCTAAGCTATAATACCATGTGGTGATATTTATGGTATATTGTTCAAAATGTATATTACAAATTATATGAGATGGGTAAATATACATAAAGTAAAGATATGGAAGATTCTAAATTAGCCTAAATTGAGGAGTATAAACTGCTAATTTACAAAGTAATATATGTACATGTAAACCCTTAAACCTATTTTATTAGTTAATCATGTTTAAGTTCCTTAATTACGTGTTAATTATCTTAATTATGTGTTTAAATTTTTATAAGCATGTGGTTATAATGTTGGTAGTAGAGAAAATTATATGAAGGTTATAATAGTATGCGTGTGAGGTAGAGATGAGAAAAATTTTCTAAGTCTTGAAAGGGAGTGCTCTCAACCAAAGGACAGCCAACGCTTAGACAAAATTTGGGAAGGTTAAGGCAAATGAACGAAAATGTGGTGCCAGGTTGAAAAAGAAGTAGGAATTTTCCTAAGTGCTAGAAGTTGTGCTCTCAGATAAGATATGAAAACTAACACTTAGAAGGGAATCAGAAACGTAAAAGTAAGGAACACATGAGCGTTTGTAGGCTTAAGAGCCTAAGAGTGGGAATTGGCTAAGGGTAACAAAAGGTATGCATCAAGGGCCTTTAGAGGCCAGTGAAGGCTTAGGATGGATAGTATATGGGTAGTTAAGTCTACCTAGGTGAATGTATGGTAGACGTTGAGGTGTATTAGAAGTTAATGGAGATGTTTATAAGCAATAAGCCTAAGCACGAGTGTCTAAGGGTAAAGCCAGCATATGCGTTGGTTAGTGATGCATGAGAAAGGGAATGTGATGTTAGTCGGGGTGTGCGTTGACCGAGAAGAAAGACAAAATGAGACACAACCCTGAGCATTGATAAAGGATTTAAGCATTCAGCTTCATCATTCAATTAGTGGGCTAAATGGCATGTTTAAAACTATGTAAATGAGTTAGTGTGCCAGTTGTCATTTTAAGAAAGCCCTATAAGCATGAAGCCTTAGTATAAAAGGAGACTTTGATTTGAGGTTCTTGGTTTAAGCATTCTACTCGAGCTAAGGAATGAGAACTTCTACCAACTTGAAGCCTAAACATTAAAAGAGTTGAAACAGGGCTGCCAAAGGAAAAAAAAAATCCATGGAATTGAGCTGAAGGTTGAGGAATTTGTTTATGTGTTCAACAATTTTTGGCTACCCAGACGAGTCAAAATGATTGATAAGTTCCAAGCTCGTAAGGAAGAACCAAAGGTTGAGATTCTAAGGTAAGTTAGTTAAGACATTTAGAAATGAGTTTTTAGAAGGAAATTTTATGAGATTATATCTGGAATTTAAGTTATTCAAGCTGAAAGTGAAATTTTGAATTTTGGTTGGATGAACAAGCAGGCGGCTGTAACCTACGCATAAGAAAGCAATTGACCAGTAGAGGCTAACTATGAACAAGCATCCATTGCATAGGCGAGATAGTCATGTTCTAATGCCTAGGAGCCTATTGTGTTCAAACTGCCACCCACCAAGTTAGTTACAAGGTAAAAATTTGGTTAAGTGTTGTAATTCATTAAGTACAAAATACTGAGAAAGCATCGAGTAAAAAGGGAAATAAGATGATGCGTCGAACTAGGTTTGAGGCTTAGCATGTGTTACCTTAAATAGTAAGTTAAGCTTGAGAGGGAGCTAAGGCATTAATCAAGACTCTTATTATTCTTACGGGGCAGACGCGTATAAGGAAGGCCTTCAACCCTTTGAGGGAGTAACTCAAGATAGTGAGTGACTAGTTTTCAAAATATTTGTTAAGTGTTTTACTTATAAATTTCAAATGCACAGTTACTTTTATTTTTATGTTCCAACGCATGTCTTAAGTAATAGGAGTCGAATATGAACGCATGATAATGATTTAAAGACAGTTTTTACTTGTAACTTCTATGCATTCCAATTAAGTTTTATGCGATGTTTATCATTAGAATGAGCTATTTAATGATTCCTTTAAGCATGATAAGTATGTTGTTTTATGATGTTAACATGTATGTTTGATATGTAAAGCCTACTCCTGAGCATTTCTACCGAAGGCGTGGTAAGGTAAGAAGGATCCTACTCAGTTCTACATGCATGTAAGACCTATGTTATTGACGTGGATGAGATCAAGCAAAAGGACTCTCTCTCAACTAAGGTTATTAGAGATTGAACAAAAGGGCTCTCCCGCATGTTCAGGCAAAGGAATAGAGGAATTTACAGGAGATGTTGATGAGATTTAATCCAAGGTTTTCCATGCTATGATTTTATATTTTTAAATTTATATTTCCAAACCCTGAAATCTGAATGTAAATATTTTGTTCTAAACATGTTTATATCATAAGTTATGAAAATATGATTTATTTAAAAGAAGTCACTCATTGGGAATTTTAAGCTCAACTTTTTTAATGTTTTCCTCCCCAGGTAGTGATCGACGTTTCGAGGATGAGAATCTAGGAGAAGTGGGCTTTGACTATTTTGGATTTATGAAAGGGAAAGGAGATTGAGAGAGAAGAGGATGAAGGAGAAAAAAAGATTTCATAGAACCCTATGTGTTTTGTCTTTCAAGAAGAAGAAGAATGAAGTCTCTCCTCCACTCTTGCACGTTGTGCAGAGAATAATGGGAGGGAGTTATAACTTCCTCCCTAAAAATAGTTTTTTATTATTTATTAAAAATAAAAATAATAAAAATAAGTTTAATGATAAACTTTAATATATATATATATATATATATGATAACTACTTTATCATATAATATATATTAAACTATATATTATATCAAATATAACATATAACCTATAGTCCAATATCGTATCCAATACAATATAACCTATGGTTTAATTCTCTCAACAACGATATTTAATATAAATCTCATTTATATTAAATTTAATTATATGAATCCAATTCACATAACTAATATTTAAATCATATTCAAATATTTAAATGTCTCTCAAAATAAATACTTATATAATGTATCAAATACAGTATAGTAATTGTATCATATATAATTAAAATTTAATTAATTATATCATATATAATTAATTCTCTCAATTAATTTGAATAATTCAAATTAATCCAAAAATTGATTGTCATTAAATCCCGTTGAGCTACCGAGGGGACCTCATACACCTATAGTTTGAAGCTTCAACTGTACGTGAATAATTAATTAAACTCTTTAATTAAATTATTCACCATCTGTTAACTATCAGGCACTCTACTAAAGACCGACAACTGCACTCTTTGCACTACAAATTTATTTCTGTGTCCTTTGGATATAATCAATCAACAGTATATTGACCCTTCACAAATTGCTCGTAAGTACGATTGAGCCAAAATTATCGTTTTTCCCATGAAGTTGCATCTAACTCCTTAAGTACCACTGATCCTTCTAATGAACAATAAATTATAGTCTAACTATGACCAAACCCCTCTCGTGTCAGGAATGGATTTTGCGCCATATTGTTCAAGCCCTGAATCAGCCGTTAAGGGAGCAATTTATCTATTTGCCTCAACATTAGAAAATGAGTGAATTCCTTCTTGTGTAGCTGTTTTCCCAGCTCCCTAATCAAAGGAATCTCCAAAATGGTAGGCTTGTTGAGTCAACAATCTGGCCATTCTCACCTATACAAGTCAAAGGATCGCCTTTATAGGCAAGAGTTCACAATTCACTCACGATTCAGGTCATGTTACCTATGGTCATTCTGGTGAAATGTAAATCTTTATTATGAACGACATTATATAATGAGATTCAAATTTCGTGGTTCGGTCTTATGCAAATTCCTTTGTATAGAATATCCCCGCACATTGTCTCCACATGACAATAATTGTAACATCTACAAAAGAAGTCATACTCATAGTGTCACCAAGATAAAGTATCCAGACTTATCCATCTACTACAAAGCATTTAGGTTATCTGTTAAACATGATCCACCCGTATGTCTCTACATGCATGTTTAAGCTACAAGATAATCTTGGATGTTAGTTTATTGGTTTGTGGTTAATGAAACTAATTTTATAATAAAACATCATATATTTTATTATATAAATAAAATGTTTGTACAATACTATTACAAACTATAGGACCCTACGAGATTTAGGGCATCAACCCTAACAATCTCCCACTTGACCTAAAGCTAGTGCGGTGTACAACGTAGAAGTCAAACTAAAATACAAAGTACATAAATCAATAAACTAGGGCATAACATGCACCTAATACAAATCTCCCACTTGCCCTAGTCTAAATGTGACCTGTCCCATAGACCCATACTCTGTAGGTGACTCTCAAATAGCTTAGTTGTGAGGGCCTTTGTAAATGAAGTAACATTGTGCTCCAAAGTTATCTGCATGATGATCATGTCCCCTCGATGCATATCTCTCGTATGAGATGATACTTCTGCACTATGTGTTTTCCCGTTTACGACTCCTAGGCTCTCGGGAATTAACCACAACACTACTATTATCACAATAAAGTGTGGTGGGCCTTGACATGTCTGGAACAACTTCAAGATCAATCAATAAATTCTTGAGCCCAACAGCTTCCTTAGTAGCTTCACAAGTTGCTACAAACTCAGCCTTCATAGTGGAGTCAGCAATGCATCCTTGCTTGGTGCTTTTCCAAACTACTACCCCTTCTATTAAGAGTGAACACTGATCCTGATGTGGATTTCCAATAATCCTTATCAGCCTGAAATCAGAGTCCATGTATCCTGTAAGGATCAGATCCTTAGAACCATACACGAGTTTGTGACCCTTGTTCTCCATAGATTCTTGAAGATATTCTTAACGGTGGTCCAGTGATCATATCCTGGATTAGATTGATATCTACTGATTATCCTCAGTGCATAGCAAATGTCAGGTCGAGAACATAATATTGCATACTAATTAGGTTGCCAATAGTCAATACATAGGTAATCCATCTCATTTCCTCAACTTCTTGAGGTGTCTTAGGACATTGTTCCTTAGACAATATTATTCCATGCCCGAAAGGTGGTAAGCCTCTCTTGGAGTTCTACATCGAATACTCAACAAGCACCTTGTCAATGTATGAAACTTGAGACTGAGCTAGCGTTTTGTTTTTTCGATCTATAGAAATCTATATTTCTTTAAGAATTGGGTTACTAGTCAGTTCTTAACTATAATCAGTAAGCTTACATCATTCATAATGAGTAGGATATCGTCTACATATAACACTAAGAATGAACTATAGATGACCCTCTTGTAAACACAAGGCTCATCAACATTTTGATTAAAGCTATAAGATTTAATTGCAGTATCAAACCTTATGTTCCAAGATTGAGAAGCTTGCTTCATTCCATAAGTGGATCGATTAAGCATGTGAACCTTTTGCTCTTGATCTTAGGTTATGAATCCCTTGGGCTGCTCTATATAAATGGTCTCCTCAAGATTGCCATTTAGAAAGGCAGTTTTGAAATCCATTTGTTAAATCTCATGGTCATAATATGAGGCAATGGACATAAGAATCCGGATAGACTTGAGCATGGCAACAGGTGAAAAAGTCTCCTCATAGTCGACTCCCTCAACTTAGGCATTGTTGGAACATACCATCGTGCAGCGGAAGTGACCAGGATCCATAAGTACTCTAATTCATTAATTTTGTCAGAAATGAAAACATGCTTCAACAGAAATAAATGGATTTCATGACATACCTTTGTAAAACTTCCTCAAAGCTTGAGTCCAGCTGCTAATCTCCTCTGAATCTTGTTGTAGACTACCCCAAGATCTTCCCTATTATCCTCTTGGTGCTCTTGACTGAGTTGTGGGACTCAAAATAAGTTGGAATCAATAGAATTTGGAGATAAGCCCACTGCAGCAACCCAGCAGAAAAACAACTTCTTCACACGAATTTTTCAGAGAAATTCTATCGATTGCAATATTACAAATTCACTCCAATCTCTTCAATATATTGTAGATACTCATGCAAAGAGATTAGTTGCATGAGATGTAGCTCATGCTTGGAGTTAATGAAGCTTAAAAAGAGGGTTGTTAGTGAGCTACTTGATGAAGACACTAGGAAAATGCTAAAATCCATTTTGTGTATTTTCCTTCTTTTTCAATTTCTCAAATATGATTTCATAAATCAATTCTTTTAATAAATTTGAAAATATTATTAATTTTACAAAATTAATTTCATAAATTAATTTTACAAAATTAATTTCATAAATTAATTTTACAAAATTAATTTCATAAATTAATTTTCTTAATAAAATTAATAAACAATTATTTATATAATTTAAATAATTCTAATTAATTTAATATCAAATATTAAATTAATTTTTACACAATTTCATCTTCAAATATTTAAATTATATTTAAATATTATTTCTTCAATTTCATTTAATTCTATTTTGAACACTTCAAATTAACTTATCACACTACTCTAGAGCTAATCCATTTATGAGCTAATAGGGGGACCTCGCGGACTTACAAATCATGGGCTCCAACGATCCGAGATTAATCAACTAAACTCATTAGACCGAACTAACCCCCATTCGTTGACAAATGGGTGATTCCACTAAAGTCCATAGTTGAACTCCCCTCACTGTAGATATATTATGTCCACTTGATATAACCATAATTAGTAAGTTAACTCTTCATAGGTTGTTCGTAATAACAGCTAGGTCGAATCTCTTTTTTACCCCCAAAATTACCTCTTGTTCCTTAAATCCCACTGATCCCCTAATGAATAATTGATTTGTGATCCAATCAATAAATCGAATCCCTCTCGGGCCAATGAGAGGGTAAAGCCTCTTGTTTAAGACCCAGAATCAGCACTTGAAGGGACCTTTCTACTAACCCTAATCGGGTAGGAGTGAATTCCATCTTGCACCCTATATCCCCAGCTATTTATCTGATCTTATCCCCAAAATGGGAGGCTTATTGAGCAGAGACATTTGATCTACTCTCAGCGTTTTCAGATCAAAGGATAATCCCGAACAAACAGGAGTTCATAGTTAACTCAGGATTAAGGTCAAGTTACCTAAGTCATCACTTTGAAATAGTCAGTCTTAAATAGTAAACAGCGTTATTAAGTAAGAGTGACTGGTTTCATCGTCCGATCTCGCACAAAACTCATTTGCACAGAATGCCCCTACTCCTCATGTCACAACATGCACGAATTAGGATCACTTCGTATGTAGCACTTTACAACTCTTTGTAACAACTACAGAGTAAGTCACATCCAATAGTGTTACCAGAATAAGGTACCCAATCTTATTCATATACTATAGATTATTTTGACTATTTACTCGAACCTGATCCACTTGTATGTCTCCACATAAAGTTCAAGTACTCATATAATAGTCAAGGGACTTAAGTTTATTGGATTTCTAAAAAAACAATATATTCAATAGCAACTTATTGAATTTTCAGAATAAGTTCTATTGTTTATAAATCACGAGTTTTAGGACATAAACCGAACAAGCATAACCCTTTTCCACTAGTCTAGCCTTGAAGGTTTGTACCTTTCCATCAGCATCCCATTTTCTCTTGTAGATCCATTTGCAACCTATAGGTTTAACTTCATCAGGTAGATCTACAAGATCCCAAACTAAATTGAAGTACATCAACTCCATTTCGAGATCTATAGCTTTGATCCACTCATACATCCTTCATTGCGTTCTTATAAGATAATGGATCCTCAACATATCCATCAGCTACCATAGCTAATATTTCTGTTAAACCCATGTAACGAATAAGTGGGTTCGCAACCCTCCCACTGCATCGAGGTTCCATCAACACTTGAGGTGGATTTGACCTACTAGATGATCCAACATCAAAAACTCTTCTTGAGGTGCTGGGTGTTGGGATTGGTGTCCTAAACCTCCTTGTAATCTCGTAGTTTATAAACTCTGTATAAACATATTGTTGTTAATAAAATAAGTGTTATTTTATAAGCATATGCTCAATCCAATAACCTAAGATCCGGGGTTATTTCCTGTAATTTAAACAAGTATGTAGAGACATATAAGTGGATCTTGTTTAAATGATAACCTAAATGGTCTGTAGTAGATGGATAAGGTTGGGTACCTTATCCTGGTGACACTATAGATACAGCCTGCTTTGTAGATATTACAAGTGTTGTAAACTGCTACAAATGATCTAATCTTGATCATTCATGTAGAGACATGCGAGCGGGGGTATCCCATACAAAGAGTTTGTATAAGACCGGACCACGAAATGATTAGTCTCTTTATGTAACGCCGTTATTAATACAGACTTACATTTTATTAGGATCACCATAGGTGACATGACCTGAATCCTGAGTGAGTTGTGAACTTCTATTCATGAAGGCGGTCTTTGATTTGTATGGGTGAGAGTAGCTAGATTGCCAATTCAAAAGGTCTACCATTTTGGGGATTCGTCTGACTGTGGAGCTGGGAACACAGCTACACAAGATGGAATTCATTCCTTCCCCAATGTAGGGGCAAATAGATATATTGCTCCCTTAAGGGCTGATTCCGGAGCTTGAACATAATGGTCACACCCTCTCCTAGCCCGAGAGGGACTTGGTCATAATGAGACTATGACTTATTGTTCATTAGAGAAATCAGTGGTACTTAAGGAGTTAGATGTAACTACAAGGACAAAACGGTATTTTGGCCCAACTGTACTTACGAGAATTTTGTGAAGGGTCATCACACTATTAATTGGTTATATCCAATGGACACAGAAATATATCTGTAGTGCGAAGAGTGCAGTTGTCGGTCTTTAGTGGAGTGTCCGACAGTTAACAGGTGTGAATAATGTAATTAAAGAGTTTAATTAATTATTCATGTACCATTGGAGCTTCAAGCTACAGGTCCATGAGGTCCCCTTGGTAGCTCAAAAGGATTTAGTTGAAATCAGTTTTTGGATTAATTTGAATTGTTTAAATTAATAGAGGGATTTAATTATATATGATATAATTAAATTATTTCAATCATATGTGATATAATTATCATAATGTATTTGATACATTTTAGCCTTTTCTCTCCTAACCAAAATAGTCAGAGCCCACCACTCATGGGTTCTCACCCTGAGAATACTAAGGTAACACTACGGTAATGTCTGGGTTTTGGTTCGAGATCTATCTTGAAGAAGGTCTTCAAGTTGTTCGTGACTGTTCGAGGGACACGCGAAGAAAGGTTCTTCAAAGGTGAGGTTTCTTGAAACCTGTTTTCATGAAAATACATGTTGTAATTTAATTTTAAATGTGTATCTATTTGTATGTTTACTATAAATTTTGTATTCGATAATTAATGGAATTTGGTCAATCCGCTTCCGCTCAAGGTTTTCCTCATCTGAGTTCCTTCAATGACACAACCTTTACTCTTGTTGAAGGTTCAGTAGATTCATTGGAAAGTTCATTGAACACACAACCTTACTACGGGGCTTGTGCTCCCTTATGTGTTCTTCTTCCAGAAAAGTAGCGTTTGTCGATACGAACATTTTATTTTCCTTAAGGTCGAAGAAGTAACCACCTCTTGTTCCTTTGCGTAGCCTACAAATAGGCACAGTCTTAAACAAAGTTCCAGTTTCTTAGGATTTGCCTCAAGCACACATGTTGAGCAACCTCAAATTCTAAAATTACGTAAACTAGCTTTACGACCGTTCCATAATTCCAAAGGTGTTCTGGTAACACTTTTGGATGGAACACAATTCAAAATGTATGTTGCAGTCTATACTGCAAAACCCTAAAACGAATCAAGAAAGGAAGCATAACTCATCATAGAACAAACCATGTCCAACAAGGTTCGATTTCTCTTTTTTGATAATCATTCTGTTGAGGTGTACCAGGTGCTGAAAGTTGAGATACAATTCTATGATCTATCAAATAGTTCTAGAATTTTAGATCCATAAACTCTCCATCTTAATCAAATCGAAATGTCTTAATTATTCTATTTAATACATTTTTCAACTTCAGCCTTGAATTCTTTGAACTTTTCAAAAGATTCAGATTTATGTTGCATTAAATAAACATACCCATATCTTGAATAATCATCAGTAAAGGTGATGAAATATTCAAAGCCTCCACTTGCTTTGACATTTATCGAACCACAGAGGTCTAAATGTATCAGCTTTAGAAATTCTTTAGCCCTGGAACCTTTTCTAGTAAAGGGTCTTTTAGTCATTTTGTCTTCAAGGCATGACTCGCACACAGGTAAAGAATTTTCTTCTAACTCACTTAGAAGTCCATTCTTGACCAATCTCTCAATCCTATTGAGATTGATGTATTCTAATCTCAGGTGCTAAAGTTGGGCATTTTTTTTAGGAGAAATTTTAAGCCTTTATGTGTAGTTACCACAATTCTAAACATTTCAGTGTTATGAAGGGATTTGGTTGCTAACAGCCTTAGCACATATAAATTATTTTCCAGTTCAACTAAACAAATATTGACACCATTCTTTGAAATAAATACTTTATTTACAGAGAAATTTATACAATATGATTGGTCAAGTAAACGCTTTACAGAAATTAAGTTCTTCTTCAAACCAAGAACTACATATATATTTTCTAGTAAAATAAATCTATTTTATAAAGTTAACTGAAGACCTCCCACTGCCACAGCTGAGACAACGTGCCTAGTTCCAACCCAAATCGTCATCTCCCTAGCTCTTAATTGCCGCCAGGAACTAATTCTCTAAAATGAAGAATAAACGTGGTTAGTGGCACCCGAATCAATTATCCAGGTTGAATCATCATTCTCCACTAAACAGGTTTCCAAAACAAGCAAATCATATTTACCTTGCTTGGCCTTCTTCTTTTCTGCCAAGTATTTGGGACAGTTCCTTTTCCAATGTCCCTCCTGGTTGCAATGGAAACAGATTCCCTTTACAACCTTGGCTTTCTTGCCCTTTTGGACAGTAGCTAATAATCAGTAAGTTGATCCTTTACAGGTCGTTCGTATTCAAAGCTAGGTCAAAATTACCATTTTACCTTTGTAATACATCTTACTTCTTAAGTCTCTGTTGATCCTCTAATAAACAATTTGTTTATAATCCTACCAATAAACTGAATCCCTTTCAACCATAAGAAAGTGAGGCCCCTTTGTTCAAGACCAAGAGTCAGTACTTAAGGGAACAACCTATCTGCTAATCCTAAAACGGGTACAAGTGAATTTTGTCTTGCAGAACTATGTCCCCAGCTATCTATCCGGTCTTCTCCCTAAAATGGGAGGCTTATTAAGCGATGATGTTGAACCGCTTTCACCTATGCAGATTAAAGGATAACCCCAAATAAATAGGAGTTCATAGTTAGCTTAGGATTAAGATCGAGTGACCTTAGGTCATCAAATTGAAATGTCAGTTTTAAAAGTAAACGATTGTTATAAAGAAAAAGTGACTATTTCGTGGTCCGGTCTTATGCCAACATCTTTTGCATATGATGCCCCCACCCATATATCTTCATATGAATGACTTTGGGATTACATCGTTTGTATCAATATACAAAGCGGGTTGCATCCATAGTGTCCCGAGGATAAAGTACCCAATCCTATCTATATACTTATAGACCTTTTTGGCTATATACTAAAACTTGATCTGGTGCAGGAGTTCAGTGATGTATTCCCTAAGGAGTTATCAGGATTACTACCTGATAGAGAGGTGGAGTTTAATATAGATTTGATTCCATGGACAACACTCATCTCTCAGGCACCTTACAGGATGGCATTAGCTGAGTTGAAGGAAGTGGAGACTCAATTGCAGGAGTTAGTAGACAAAGGCTATATCAGACCCAGTGTGTCACCTTGGGGAGTGCCAGTTCTACTTGTGAAGAAGAAAGATGGGACACTCAGGTTATGTATTGACTACAATCAATTGAACAAGGTAACTATACAGAATAAGTATCTGTTACCTCGTATTGACAACCTGTTTGACTAGCTGAAAGAAGCATCGGTATTCTCTAAAATTAATCTGAGATTAGGTTACCATCAATTGAAGGTTAGGGAGGCGGATATTCCCAAAACAACTTTTCAAACTAGATATGGGCATTATGAGTTTTTATTTATGCCATTTAGCCTAACTAATGCCCCGACGGTGTTTATGGATTTGATGAACAAGATATTTCATCCATATTTAGACCATTTTTTTAATTATTTTTATAGATGATATTCTGGTTTATTTAGGTAGTAAAGAAGAACATGCAGAGCATTTAAGAATAATGCTACAGATATTACATGAGAAGCAGTTATATGCTAAGTTCAGGAAATGCGAGTTTTAGCTCGACCAGGTGATGTTTCTAGGACACATAGTGTTTGAAGCAACTGTCAACGTTGATCCTCAAAAGATTGAGGTTGTAGTTAGATAGGAGTAGCCTACCTCAATGATGAAGGTACATAGTTTTCTTAGGCTGACAAGTTATTATAAGAGGTTTGTAGAGGGCTTCTCAAAGATAGCTCTCCTATTAACTAGTCTAACCAGAAAGGATGCAATGTTTGAATGGACAAATAATTGTGAACAAAATTTTCAAGACTTGAAGTAAAGATTGGTGACTGCACCAATCCTAACCCTTGCAATTCCAAGGAAGGAGTTTGAGATTTACTGTGGCGCATCCAGATAGGGATTAGAATGTTTATTGATGCAGAATGGTAAAGTAGAAGATTATGCATTTAGACAATTGAAGAAGCATGAGGAGAACTACCCTATTCATGATTTAGAACTAGCAGTTATAATGTTAGCATTAAAGATTTGGAGACATTACCTATATGGTGAAAAATGACGCATCTTTACAGATCATAAAAGTTTAAAATATATCTTTGATTAGAAGGAATTAAATCTGAGACAAAGACGATGGATAGAGTTGATTAAAGATTATGATTGTACCATTGAATACCACCCACGTAAGGCTAACGTGATAGCAGATGCTTTGAGCAGGAAATCTAGTTGCCCTAGAGATTTGTTGAGATCTTTAAGGGGAAGGTTATTGCAAGAGTTTAAGGGAGCTAATGCGGTGTTCACAATAGTTCACTTAGGGAAAATGATAGCTCATTTTCAGGTAAGGCCTACATTAGTAGATGATGCCATCAGAGCTCAAAAAGCATGCTCTAATTTTAATAAGTTGATTGAAGAGGTTAGAAAACAGCAGAGATCAGATTATGTTGTGATACAAGATGGAGCTTTGATGAAGGGAGACTAGTTATGTGTTCCTCATAATGAGGCGCTCGAAAATGCAATACTAGAAGAAGCCCATAATTCAACCTATGTCATGCACCTAGGTAGCATCAAGATGTACAGGACATTGAAGAAGTCTTATTGGTGGCAGGGAATGAAGTAGGGCATAGCCAGCTATGTAGATAGATGTTTGATCTGTCAGCAGGTTATGCCAGAGCATCAGAGACCTACAGGTTTGTTGAACCCACTTCCAGTACTTTAATGGAAATGGGAACATGTGACCATGGATTTTATTTTTGGCTTACCTAAGACATCCAGTGGTTATGATGGCATCTGGGTAATAGTAGACAGAATGATAAAAATGGCAAAGTTTTTTTCCAGTCAAAGCCACATATACCCTTGATCAGCTGGTTAAGATGTACGTTGATTGAGTTGTGAGCCAATTTGAGGCTCTAGTATCCATTGTATCATACAGGGATCCAAGGTTTACCTTGAAGTTCTAGCCTAGTTTACAGAAGTTGTTTGGTATTAAGTTACATTTTAGTACAGCCTTTCATCCATAGACGGATGAACAGTCAAAACAAACGATCTAAACCATGGAAGATATGCTCAGAGCTTGTGCATTCATTTTAAGGGTAGCTAGGATATAATCTGCCATTGGCAGAATTTGCATATAATAACAATTAGCACTCTACCATTGATATGGCTCCATATGAAGCTTTGTATGGGAGACCCTATAGAACACTAGTTTACTAGAATGAGGTTGGTGAAAGACAATTGATAGGATGTTGGTTCAGACGACATCAAAGAATGTTAAGTTAATAAGAGAAAATCTAAAGATAGCTCGAGATAGACAGAAGAGTTACGCAGATAAGAGAAAAATATAGTTAGATTTTGAAATCGGAGATCGAGTGTTCCTAAAACTATCTTCGTGGAAAGGGATACTCGGGTTTAGCAAGAAAGGTAAGTTGAGCCCAAGATATATAGAACCCTACGAAATAATTGAATTGTTGGGGTCGATGTCCTAAATCTCTTGAGTCTGATAGTTTATAATTGTAATGTACAAAATAATTTATTTATTTAATAAAACATGAGATATTTTATTTGACATTTAGTAACATTAACCTATAAACCAATAAACTAATATCCAAGGTTATCTTCCGTAGCTTTAACATGTATGTAAAGACATACAGGTAGATCATGTTTAAGTGATAACCTAAATGGTTTGTAGTAGATGGATAAGTCTGAGTACCTTATCCTGGTGACACTACAAATATGATCCTCTTTGTAGATATTACAATTGTTGTAAAATGCTACAAATGATCTGTTCCTGATCATTCATGTAGAGACATGTGAGTAGGGGTATTCTATACAAAGTAGTTTGTATAAGATCGGACCACGAAATGATTAGTCTTATTATATAACACTATTAATAATAGAGACTTACATTTCACCAAGATAACCGCAGATGACATGACCTGAATCTTTAGTGAGTTCTGAACTCTGCCTATGAAGGTAGTCATTTGATTTGTATGGGTGAGAATGACTAGATCATCGACTCAATAAGCCTACTATTTTGGGGATTATTCTAATTGGAGAGTTAAGAATACAGCTACACAAGACGGAATTCACTCATTCCATAATGTTGGGGTAAATAGATAAATTGCTCCCTTAAGGGCTGATTCCAAGGCTTGAACAATATGGCGCCACACTCTCTGTAGTACGAAAAGTGTAGCTATTGGTCTTTAGTGGAGTGACCGACAGTTAATGGATGTTCGTTCAATAATTTAATTAAAGGAGTTTAATTAATTATTCAACTACTATTGGAGCTTCAATTTATAGATCTATAAAGTCCTTTTTGTAGCTCAAAAGGGATTATTGAGAATCAATTTTTGATTACTTTGCATTTTTCAAATTAATTGAGAGAATTAATTATAACTTAATTTTATATGATATAATTAATATGATGTATTTGATGCATTATAATATAAAGTTTATTTTGCAAGGAATTAAATATTTGAATATAATTTAAATATTAATTATATGGATAGGATTCATATAAATAAATTTAATATAAATGTGATTTATATTAAACACCACAGATGATTGAGAGAATTCAAACTGTAAGTTATATTGTATTTGATACAATGTAAACTATAGGTTATATGTTATATTGGATATAACAAATAGTATAATAGATATGTTATATGTTAAGGTAGTTATGTATAATTATAATTTTATATGTATATATATAATAAATTGAAATAGTTTTAATCTATACAATTTTATTTTAAAGTTATTGAAATTTAGAAATGGAGGGAGATATTTCTAAACCAAATCTCTCAAATACTTATAAATGTGGAATGGGAGTTGGGAATTTGTTTTTTTTATCTTCTTCTTCACGATAAGGAGATACAAAAGGTTTTCTATGTAATTCAATTTCCAATGTGTGTTCTCCAAAAAAGAAATTTCCTCTTCTCACAAATCTTTATCCCTCTGTCAAAAAGATCTCAGAGCCCACACACTCATGAGGATTCCCTTCCCCTATAGAGAATACAAAGGAAATGTTTGTGGTGGTATCCTCATTGATGGTCATTGAGGTTTTCTTGTTCGTGATAGTTCGTGAAGAAAGGAGGATTACGTGAAGAACGGTTCTTCAAGGGTAACATTTCACTTTTTCCTAATTTCCTCTATTAACTAGCATATTGTAAATTTCATTGTTAATGCATAATTTATGTACTGTAAATTTCTGATTATGAGAAAATCTAAAATTGGGACGATCCCACTTCCACTACAGACCTTAAGGTTCCTTCAATTGGTATCAGAGCAGCGTTCATGGTCCCAATTTTGTTTTTTCCATAATTTAATTTACAGTTTTTGTGGGTGTGCATTCTATAATTTTTCATATGATGAATGATTTGTTGAATGTGTTATAATTTTGGATGTTTCAGGATTGACTATATAGTTTTATTATTTTTCTTTACAAATTGGTTTGTAAAAGCACAGTGTTTTGGGCATATAATTGCAAGAGAGTTTGTATTTTCATTATACTATGTCGTTCGTGGTTTTTTTCGACGAAGTTCTGGTGAAAACGAGGCCCAAATCGAAGCAAAATCGAAGCAATTCACATCTGTATAGTAGGCGACTGTACAACAGTATTACAACGCTATGCCCTAGCGTTGCAATGTCAAGAAGAGGCGAACGGAAGGTTTTTTCCGTAGCGTTGTAATGCTAGGTCACAGTGTTGCAACACTCCAAGACGGAAAAAATCGATCGACTCACACGCGGTTCGATTCGTGGTTCAGTTGGTTTGAATCCGATTCACTTGGTTTAAGCGGTTCAGGTGCTGGGCAGTCCGATTCGTGCGATTCAAGATCCGATTCACTTGTTTTGAATCGGTTTGCTATTTTTTAATGTAATAGTTAGTTTTAATTAATTAAATTAAAATAATTTTTATATTAACTTAATTAATTACTTAGGAGTCCAATTCCAATCCAATAATTGTTGTTTAGATTATGCATTTTTTGTATGGTTTATTATTATTTATATATGTCATATTATATGCCACATAGTAAAATCCCACCATAGGTTATGCATTATTCATGCATTATATTATATTATAAATGTTATAATATATAGCTGCATGATTTAATTTTATAGCATGCTCATGCATCATATAATATAAATGTTATAATATATGTTTACATGCATTAATAATATTATCATGCATCATTTATATTATAAGAGTTATAATATTAGTTGGATGTATGTATGTTATTAGTTATTTCATTACTTTAGTATATATAATTGTTATGTATGTTTAGTAATGAAATTGAGATTGCATGAAGATGAAATTACTTTAGGTTATTTTAGAATTGTTATAATTTACCTAAGTATGGTTTCACATATAATGATGGGTTTTAATTTATTTAATTTTATTTTATAATTGATATAATTAAATGAAATTAGAAATTAAAATTAATAATTCAGAGTTGCATGCAAACTTAGGTTTAAATCATTTTTAAAATAGTTTTAAAATATGATTCACATAAACCTAAGATCACAAATTTTCTAATGAGATTAGAAATTTGTTTAATCTTTTAATTAGTTTAATAGGATTAAATTGGTTTTAATTAAAAGATTAAATTTGTAGCAAATGTATCTGTAAGGGACCTTTTGTCTAAGACTAGTTCTGTCTAGGCTGGAGTATTTAAGTTGACAGAAACGGAACACCCCTACAGGGAACTAACTTGTAAAAGTTAATTAGATAGATGTGCAATAAGAATGCAATTGTTGATTAACATTTGTTAAAGTGTTTAATAAACATTAATCAAAGTTGTTTAACTATCCCAAGTAAGTGTTAATCTTGGACAAATTTAAACAATCACTTAGTAAAAATAAGTAGCAGTATTTTTCTAATTTAAATAACCCTAGGTAAAACACTCAGTGAAGGAAAATAGGGTATATGATACTTCATTTTTCCTTCTCACGTTTCTCCCTCAAAGTTCACACTATGAGATCTATAATCGACCTCGAGACACCTTTGCTTGTGTCCCCCAACGGGTGGTGTTTGTGTAGGACAATACCAACGTGAATAGAGAGTGTTTATAGTAAGTGGGAGCAGGACGTGTGTCAACATATCCCACGGTCTCTCTCATTAGTTTGTAGTTAATTTTCATGCTCGGCCTCGATGCGCTTTTGCTTGTGTCTTCTTACAGATGACATTTTCATGACTCTTTACTCAAACTCCAGAAATGGATAGGATTGCTTAAGTTTTTGTGCTAATCGATTTTTCCTTACGATTGACTCATTGGGGCAAAACTCTAGAATCTAAAATGAGGGGTTACACTTATAAGAAAAATTAAATAAACAGTTTCTGAATCAAACAATGGTGATTGATATTTACAATAACAAGGAGTTGTTCTATATATTGGTTAAGATGATCTCATTTCAGTGAAGGAGTACTTAATCACCCTACGGTGGCTGTTACCTTGCCTCACTGAAACATCATTGCAAAATAGATATCACATAGGGTGCATTATATTATTTTACTAAATTTAATTGGTTTTTCCAAATGGGTAATGCTTTAATACTAATATAAATAAATTTTATGTTTCAGCAAATTACCAAAATGACTTCCGCAACTCTTAATTTACTAGCCGCCGACAAATTTACGGTGAAAACTACACTACATGAAAAAACACTAGCAACACAATATTAATCATCGACGACCTAAGATTTGTCCTTATGGAGGATTGTCCTCTTGTACCAGCTCAAAACGTCTAAGGGATTCATAACCCAAAGTCAAAAGCAAAAGGTCTGCGAGCTTAATCAATCCATTTATGGATTGAAGCAAGCTTCTCGATCATGGAATATAAGATTTGATACTACGATCAAATCTTATAGCTTTGATTAGAATATTGATGAGCCTTGTGTTTACAAGAAAATCATCAATAGTTCAGTAGCTTTTCTTATGTTGTATGTAGATGATATTCCACTCATTGGGAATGATGTAAGCATGCTAACTGAAATTAAAAATTCACTAGTGACCCAATTACAAATGAAAGATTTAGGAGAAGCACAGTTTGTTCTGGGTATTCAGATCTTTAGAGATCAAAAGAACAAAATACTGGCCCTATCTCAGGTATCGTACATTGACAAGATGCTTGTCAAGTTTTTGATGCAGAACTCCAAGAGGGGATTACTCTCTTTCAAGCACGGAGTTATTTTGTCTAAGGAACAGTGTCCTAAGACAGCTCAAGAGGTTGAGAAAATGGACGATCCCTATGCATCGACTATTGGTAGTTTGATGTATGCGATGTTATGTATTGTTGGGGTTGATGCTCTAAATCTCTTAGGGTTCCGTAGTTTGTAATTGTATTGTATAAACATTTTATTTATTTAATAAAATATGAGATGTTCTATTTGACATTTAGTAGCATTAAACCCACAAATCAATAAACTAACATCCAAGGTTATCATCTGTATTTTAAACATGTATGTAGAGACATACATATGGATCATGTTTAAATGATAACCTAAATGGCCTGTAGTAGATGGATAAGGTTGGATACCTTATCCTGGTAATACTACGAATTCGACCCGCTTTATAGATGTTACAATTGTTATAAAGTGCTGAAAATGATCTGATCCTAATCATTCATGTAGAGACATGTGAGCGGGGGTATTCTATACAAAAGAGTTTGTATAAGACCGAACAACGAAATGAATAGTCTCATTATATAACGTCATTCATAATTGAGACTTACATTTCCCCAGGATGACCATAGATGACATGACCTAAATCCTAAGTGAGTTGTGAACTCTTACCTATGAAGGCAGTCCTTTGATTTGTATGAGTGAGAGTGGCCAGATCGCCGACTCAATAAGTCTACCATTTTGGGGATTCGTCTGATTGGGTAGTTGGGAACACAGCTACACTAGACAGAATTCACTCCTTCCTCAAGATTGGGGTAAGTAGATAAATTGATCATTTAAGGGTTGATTTCGGGGCTTGAACAATGTGGCGCCAAAACCTCTCCTGGCCCGAGAGGGGTTTATTCATAGTTGGACTATGACTTATTGTTCATTAGAGGGATCAATGGTACTTAAAGAGTTAGATGTAACTATAGGGGCAAAACGGTAATTTTGGCGTAGTTGAACTTACGAGCAATTTATGAAGGATCATCGCACTGTTAACTAATTATATCCAATGGACATAGAAATATATCTGTAATGCGAATAGTGCAACTGTCGGTCTTTAGTGGCATACCTGACAGTTAATGGATGTTGAATAATTTAATTAAAGGAGTTTAATTAATTATTCAAGTACCATTGGAACTTCAAGTTACAGGTTCATGAGGTCCCCTCTGTAGCTCAACAGGGATTTAATGAGAATCAATTTTGGAATAATTTGAATTGTTTAAATTAATTGAAGGAATCAATTATATATGATATAATTAACTTTACTTAATTATATATGATATAGTTATTATAATGTATATGATGCATTATAATATAAAGTTTATTTGAATGGAAATAAATTTTTGAATATGATTCAAATATTAATTATGTGAATTTGATTCATATGATTAAATTTAATATAAATGGGATTTATATTAAATGCCATTGATGAGAGAAGTGAAACTATAGGTTATATTGTATGTGATATAATATTAAACCATAGGTTATATGTTTATGTCATATAACCTATATATATATATATAATAGTTTTATTTAAATTAAAATTAATTAATTTTAATTTTAATTTTAATTAAAGGGAAGAAAATAACTTCTTTCTCCTAATCTATCTCAACCACACATACATGTGTGGGTGGTTTTTGTGGGTTGAAAAATCTTCTTCTTCAAAGGGCTTTTTTTACAGAAAGCTCTCTATGAAAACGGAAAGAAACGCTCTGAGATTTTTTTTTTTTTTTTTTTTTGGATCTCATCCTTTCCTCTTCTCAATCTCACTTCCTCACCCAAAATACTGCAAAGCCCACATCTCTTGCAGATTTTCTTCCCCTACAGAGAATACAGGAGGTTTTGATTGGTGGTGGCCAATTTGGGTTTCGAGTACATTGCAATTTGTAACATTTTGGAGAAGATGATACGCGAAAAAGATCGGATCTTCAAGGGTTAGCTCTTTCTATCTTCTCTTTTCTCAATTTTAAAGGCATGTTGTAATTTTGATTTACTACATAATTTTTTCTATTTATGTATGTAAAATTCTTGTTTTGTAAAAATTGGAATTTGGGACAGATCCCTGCTTCTACTGCGAACCTTCACCGGTTCCATGAATGTAATAGACCTAACATCTGCTATGCAGTGGGGATAGTCAGTAAATATTAGTCTAATCTGGATCGCTGTTAATAACATCCTCAAGTATCTACAGAGAACGAGGGACTATATACTCGTGTATGGTTCTAAGGATTTGATCCTTGTAGGAAACACGGACTCTGATTTTCAGACTGATAAGAATTCTAGGAAATTCACATCAGGATCAATGTTCACTTTTAATGGAGAAGTAGTAGTATGGAGGAGCACCAAGCAGGGGTGCATAATTAGACTATGACTTATTTTTCATTACAGGGATCGTTGGTACATAAAGAGTTAAATATAACTGTAGAGGCAAAATGGTGATTTTGGCCTAGCTGTACTTACAACAAATTTGTGAAGGGTCATCGTACTGTTGAATGGTTATATCCAATGGACACATAAATATATCTGTAATGTGAAGAATGGAGTTGTCGGTCTTTAGTGGAGTGACTCGCAGTTAATGGATGTTGAATAATTTAATTAAAGAAGTTTAATTAATTATTCAAGTATCATTGGAGTTTCATTCTACAGGTCCATAAGGTCCCTTTTGTAGCTCAACAGTGATTATTGAGAATCAATTTTGGATTTTGAATTGATTGAATTAATTATGTATGATATAATAAATTTAAATTAATTATATATGGTATAATTAATATATGTATTTTATGCATTATAATATAAAGTTTATTTTGAGAGGAAGTAAATATTTAAATATGATTCAGATATTAATTAGGGATTCATGTAATTAAATTTAATATAAATGTGATTTATATTAAACACCACAAATGATTGAGAGAATTCAAACTATAAGTTATATTGTATTTGATACAATGTAAACTATAGATTATATGTTATATTGGATATAACATATAGTATAATATATATATATGTGTGTGTGTGTGTGTGTGTGTGTGTTATATATTAAGGTAGTTAATGTATAGTTATATATATACTAAATAAATTGAAACTAAATTTAATGTATTTAATTTTATTTTAAATTTATTGAAATTTAAAAATGGAGGGAGGAACTCCCTCCCCCTTAATCTATCAAATACTCAGAAATGTGGGATGGATATTGGGAATTGGCTTTTTTTAATCTTCTTCTTCACGATAAGGAGATACAAAAGGTTTGCTGTGTAATTCAATTCCCAGTGTGTGTTCTCTAGAAAAGAAATTTCCTCTTCTCACAAATCTTTCTCCCTCTCCCAACAAGATCGCAGAGCCCACACAATCTTAAGGATTCTCTTTCCCTATAGAGAATACAGAGAAAACGTTTATGGTGGTGTCTTCATTGACGGACCTTAAGGTTTTCTTGTTCGTGATAGTTCTTGAAGAAATGGGGATTACGTGAAGAACGATTCTTTAAGGGTAAGATTTCCCTTTTCCCTAATTTCCTCTATTAACTAGCATGTTGTAAATTTCACTATTAATGCATAATTTCTGTATTGTAAATTTCTGATTATGAGAAAAATCTAAAATTGGGACGATCCCGCTTTTGCTATGGACCTTGGGGTTCCATCATGAACGTGTTGAACTAGTAGCTTGTAGGTTAGCTTGACCTATTGTTTTATCCAAGATATATGATATTTTCCATATTTTTATGTTGAGAAAATATATCCCTAATCCTATCCATATTCTCTAAGACCAACCAGTGCAACTAAAGGAGAATTTATCATATGAATAAGAACTAGTTCATATTTTTTATAAGAAAGAGCATGTTTTGAGAAACAAGATTATTCCGCTGGTTAAAGTCTTGTAGAGGAATCATGAAGTAGAGGAGGCCACATGGAAGCTGAAGCGCAGATGAAAAACAAACATCTACACTTGTTCACATGATGAGCTCAAGGCAAATTTTGAGGATGAAGTTTCTTTAAGGGGAAAGTAAATTGTAAACCCCTAAATCTATTTTACTATTTAATCATGTTTAAGTCTCCTTAATAACGTGTTAATTATCCTAATTATATGTTTAAATTCTTGTAAGCATGTGGTTATAATGTTTGTGTGAGAGAAAATTATATAGAGGTTATAATGAGTATGCGTGTGAGATAGAGATGAGGAAAATTTTTGGGGTGCTCTCGGGTAGTAAATGGCAGCCAACACTTAGACAAAATTTAGGAAGATTAAGGCAAATGAAGGTAGGCATGGCGCCAAGTTGAAAGGGAAGTAGGAATTTACCTAAGTACTAGAAGTTGTGCTCTCAAGAAATATAAGAGTGTTAACACTTAGAAGGGAATCAGAAACGTAAAAATAAGGAACGCATAACCGTCGATAAGCTTAAAAGCCTAAGAGTGAAAATTTGTTAAGTATAACAGGAGGTATGTGTCAAAGGCCTTTAGAGGCCAGTGAAGGCCTAGGATGGATAGTATGTGGGTAGTTTAGTATGTCTAGGTGAACGCATGGTAGACGCTGAGACGTATTAGAATTTCTTTAACTGTTCAAGAATTTTAGGCTACACAAACGAGTCGAAAAGATTGATAAATTCCAAGCTTGTAAGGAAAAATCAGAGGCTGAGATTCTAAGGTAAGCGAGTTAAGACGTTTAGAAATGAGTTCTTAGAAGAAAATTTCAAGAGATTATATCTGGAATATAAGTTATTCAAGCTGAAATTGAAATCTAGAATTTCGGTTGGATGAAAAAGCAGGCAGCTGCAACCCACGCATAAGCAACCAGCTGACTAGCAGAGGCTAAGTATGGACAAGCATCTATCGCATTGTCGAGACAGACACGTTCTAATGCCTAAGAGCCTCTTTGTGCAAGCTACCACCCACCTAGTTAGTCGCAAGGTAAAAATTCGGTTGTGTGGTAATACGTTAAGTACAAAATATTGAGCGTCAAGTAAAAAGGGAAATAAGATGATGCGTGGAACTGGGTTTGAGGCTTAGCATGCGTTACCTTGAATAGTAAATTAAACTAAAAAAAGGGAGCTAAGTCATTAATCAAGACTCTTACTTTTCTTACAAGGTAGACGTGTATAAGAGAGACTTATAACCCTTTGAGGGAGTAACTCAAGACAGTGAGTGACTAGTTTTCAAAATATTTGCTAAGTTTTTTACTTATGAATTTCCAACACATAGTTACTTTTATTTTGATGTTCCGATGCATGTTTTAAGTAATGGGAGTCAAATAAGAACGCATGTTGATGATTTAAAGACAGTTTTTACTTGTAACTTCCATGCATTCCAATTAAGTTTTATGCCATGTTTAACATTAAAATTAGCTATTTATTGATTCCCTTAAGAATAATAAGTATGTTGTTTTATGATGTTAACATGTATGTTTGATATGTAAAACCTACTCCTGAGCATTGGTACGAAGGTATGGTAAGGTACCCAACTATATGACGATCCTTGCTACCGAAGACATGGTAAGGTAAGCAGGAACCTACTCAATTCTACGTGCACGTAAGTTCTATGTTGATGTTGATGAGATCAAGCAAAAGGGCTCTCTCTCGACTAAGGTTATTAGGGATTGAGCAAAAGGGCTCTTCCGCATGTTCAGGCAAAGAAGTAAAGGAATTTTAAAAGAAATGTTGATGAGATTTAATCCAGAGTTTTCCATGCTATGATTTTATATTTTAAATTTTTATTTCCAAACCCTGGAATGTGAATGTAAATGTTTTCTTCTAAACATGTTTATCATAAGTTGTGAAAGTATAATTTATTTAAAAGAAGTCATTCACTGGGCATTTTAAGCTCACCCTTTTTTATGTTTTCCTCCCCAAGTAGCGATCGACGCCTCGAGGCCTAGCAGTTCTGCTAGTCAGCCACTTCTCAAGAACATCAAGAACTTGAAGCTTAGGTGGCTCATCACGTCTTTGTTAAACTTGAGTCTTATGTCCGTACTAAGGGAAGTCAAGGTAGAATTTTTATGGTTGTTGTAAATAAACTTACTGGACCCCTTAACTATGATATATGTAAATAAGTGTTCTACTATACGAGAATCTGTATGTTGACTATTTGGTAATGGTCTGTTATAAGATATAAATTATTTATTAGGTGCCAAGGGCATCTGCTCATGGAAGTATGTTAGTAGTAATTTTCATGAGAGGGTTGGCAATTGTTGTATTCACACTTTTCCTCGGATTATGAGAGTAATTGAGGAAGGGATATGACAGTACATATGGTAACATTTATAATAATTTGGAAAAATGAAAGCTAAGACTAAAGGGGAATATTAGTAATAATAATAATAATAATACCAAATATGACACTAAAGTACATATGAAGTTATCGAAAGATAGGAAAGGGGAAAGAAAAGAGTACGACTGAAATTAGGCCACGTGTACTAATATGTAACAAAAATTAATATAATTGTAATAGGATTCCATTGATAGATCAATCATAATAGGTCTGAATCGTAAACATAATTTGATTGTTTTTTATTGCGTTTATTTAGAATTACAAATCTGTTTCATTTAATGTTATTGTTATAATTACGTTAGTTCGATCCTAATAGCAATGGAATGGTAAAGGTAAATGTAAATATGACAAATTCAACATTGTTATAGTAACAGTATCTATAACGATAACAATAAAGGTAGTGGATCCCGCATAATTTTCAAGCACAATCAGATTGAGTATCCTCCGTTCCTCAATCATATTGCACATTTTGATTTCAGTTCTGAAGGTGAGTTTTACCGTTCATTAAATTATGACACACATGTAAACAACAACAAACATTATCAAATGGGGTCCACTTTTCAAATTACCCTTGATGGATTACATTTCACCTACTATAAACTTAGCCTTATTTC
Organism: Benincasa hispida; assembly: GCF_027475165.1. Lineage (NCBI taxonomy): Eukaryota > Viridiplantae > Streptophyta > Magnoliopsida > Cucurbitales > Cucurbitaceae > Benincasa > Benincasa hispida. Next base: position 48,414,248 of record NC_143480.1, read on the forward strand.
ATAAACTAAAAGCATATTATTTAATTTTAATAGACTTGAGTTCAAGTATAATACAATTAATTAGACATGATGATGACAAAACGAGCATAATTCCATTGATGTAATAGCGTAATTCCATTGACATGTAGTATGTATTAGACAACCATGAAGCTTATAGATTGAATCAACTTTAAAAAGAAATATTATAAATGAAATTTTAGAGGGAGTTCATTATAAGTAATGGAAAGTCAACTCTTTTAGTACAATGATTATAGGAATGAGAGATCGAATTTTTGACATGAAGATCATACCAATTATCGTTCAGCTAGCTCACATTGTAACTGAAAGTTAAATTAATATTTGATTAAAGTATTTTTGTTACAAAAGAAAGACCAATTAAATAGTTGACTAAGTGATCAAAACTTCGAACCCTCATCTTAAAAATAATATTTTATATTAATGTATAACTATAAAAACAAAACGTCTCATTCCAATTGTTATTAGTTTGATATTAACTTACCCATTCAGCCAATTAATATGCTATAGGCAATAAGTTCTTGAATCTTTGAGAATCTATATTGGAGGCTTAAAGATATGGCCTAGAGAAAAGCATACATATCCGTAATTATCAAACGAGATTAAAATATTTTAAAATTAAAAATGATTGATGAACCATTTTCCCACCCAATATATTTAATTAATTAAGAGTGTCCCCAATGTAATTGACCAATTAAAACCAACTTTTGACCCTTAATTTCCCAGTAATCATTCCCTCGTTTAATAACTTTTCTATCACATTTTAAATAAAATATTAGAATTAGGTTAAAATACCATTTTTGTTTCCGTATTTCCAACTTTGTTTAATTTTGGTCTTTATACTCTCAATTGTCTAAATTTATTATCTTACTTTCAATAATCTTAAACTTAATCCCTAAAAAGTAATTTTTAACGTAATTAATTAACTAATTAATAATAATTTATAGGTAAGAAAATACAATATGTGAATATGTTTATAAAATTTATCATATAAATACTATTAAATAACAAAGTTTTAAAATAAAAACTATATTTAAGATTAAATTTAAGATTGATTGAAAATATATGATTGAAATTAAAAGATCCAAAAGTACAGAAATTAAATTAAAAAAAAAATTTAAAATATAGAGAGAAATAATATTTTAACCTAAATTCTATTTGTCATCAATGGTCAACTTTTTATTGGCAAAATCTCATGACACCCACACCATCATTTTTGGGGGGTTTTTTAATTTTTTTAATTTTTAATTTACTGAAGTCTAGAAGAACAAAAGTAAGGAATCATGTTCTTGTTGGTATTTTTGGGTGAAAGAAGAAATCATTTTGTTGAGTATAAATGTTTTCTAATTTTTTTAATGAGTAAGGATAATCATGGACGGTAGATTTGTTCACATTAAATGGTGAAGAAATTTGGGGATTTGAATTTTTAATTATTTTCCTTTAAAATATGATGGATGATGTAAGTATCCAATATTACTAATGATGGTTCAAACTTTTCAGAAAAAGTAAGTTGAGCAAATCCATTTGATGCAACACCTACCGATATGTATGGTTAGATCATTAATATCGTTTTAGCAACTTAATTAGGATGAAGTGTCAAATTTTCATAAATGTTATGAAAATATCAATAAATATTGATGCGAATGAATATTTCAAAAGAAAAAATAAAAATATATATTTAAATTAGTAAATAGATTTGTTTTTTAAAACAAGTTTGAACGTCTCTTTTTATATATATATATTATTTATATTAGTGATATTTTGCTGTTTATTTTTTCGTCTTTCATGAAATAACGAAAATATTGATATATCGCACAAGATTTATCTTTGTTCTTCTTTTTTGACTTAAACTTAAGATTTACTTTCATGGAGAATTTAGTTTTTTTCGTTTGTGAAATATTGGAAGCGAGAAGGATTTTACGACCATATCCATTCCTACAAAAAGAGAAACAAATTACACTACATAGATCATAGCCCACACGTTTATCTTTTACAAAAATGACAAAAGAAAGTTTATCCTATATATATAAAGATGTAAAATGTCACAAATACTCCCACTATTCACAAAAACGAATGACAACAATTGATACACTATTCATACATTCGATCCACTTGATTGATATATCTGATAAAGTTGATAATGATTGCACTTGACCTATAATACTTGATATGCTTGTAAATTTTGTACTCGTTTATATTGTTGATAAACTTGATATATTTGACTGATATATTTGATATACTTAATAATTTTTTGTAAAATTGGATTTAAAAAAAAAAAAAGAAAAATTGGCTTTTAAGAATCCCACATCGATTAAGTTGGAAAGTGAAGTTTCCTTCTTATACTCCCTTTTTGGTTCTTGGGTTTGGGCCCTAAGGGGTACCCATATTTTAGAGGGAGTGAAGAGATAAAACAATTGTCTTTAATATGCTTACTTTGATTGACCCCTTTAGCATGTTTTAAGAGGTCCTTGCTTAAGGTTTTAGTTTGTTTGAGTTACTTATTCCTATGGATTTGCAACGTATAGGAATGGTTTGGTGTTTGTTTTAGAACATGGTTGTGCTTTTGACCCCCCGCCCTCCTTCCCTCCCTCCTCCTAAATCATATTTAGGAACTTATTGGTCCCTTTAGTACGAATTAAAAGAGGTCATTGCTTAAGATTTTGGTTTGTTTGAGTTACTTTGATGGTACTTATTCCTATACCCTTTTGAAAGAAGCTTCCATAATTTATTTTCTTGACAATATGTTCATGGTCATACGTTGAATATGTGTTCTACTTCTATGATATTGAGTTTTCTTGAATTTGAGAGTGTAGAAAATAAAAAGGTATTTAAGTGGGTTTTATGGGGTTTTTTGATGAATTTAAAAGCCTAATGGCATTTTGGTAATTATGGACAGTGGCATTTTTGTAATTATTCCTTTCTTCTCCAACTATTTTGGACTATTTTGTAGCAGGTTGTTCTCGGTGGCAGAGACGACGTCTAGTACAGATCTCTCGGTATCAGTGGATATTGAAATTATAGATTGGTGAATTGTTGATTATCTGTAATTTATAAATTCTTTATTGCTCATTAATAAAATTAATTCAAGCTGGTTCTCAAAGTGGATATAGATCAAACTGGTCGAACCACTATATATATTGATATTTTTCAATTTATTTCTGCTGATTGTTTGCGTTCTATTTGACTATCCAAGTTAGCGCTCTGTTTGGCGTTAGGTTAAAAACCTCTCACAAGAGCTTCAGTTGATCCAAGGAGGGTGTGTGGTAGTGTGCTAGCTTATTCATTCTTTGTTCAGGATAATTTTGTTGAAATTAATTTGATGGCTTTGATGTCTACACTTTGAAATTAATTTGATGGCTTTGATGTCTACACTTTGAAATTAATTTGATGGTTTTGATGTCTACACTGTTCAAAGTTGTTAAATTTGATGCGATAGGTGATTTCGAGTTATGGAGAAAAAGATTAGGGCTATTCTGGTACAACAAAAGGTAGCCAAAATCTTAGACGAAAATGACCTTCCACAAACAATTACAGAAGCTATAAAAAGGATATGAATGAGATGACCTATTCGACAATAATTCTGTATCTGTCAGATGGGGTACTTAGTCTAGTAGATGAGGTCACTACTACAGCAAAGTTGTGGAAAAAATTAGAAAGTCTTTATTTGACTAAGTCCTTGCCAAATAAATTATATGTAAAAGAGAAATTCTTTGCATATAAGATGGACTCAAGTAAAGACTTAGAAGAGAACCTAGATGAATTCCAGAAGATTTGATCTCAATAACATCGATGAGAAGATGTCGGATGAAAATCAAGTAGTTATTCTTCTTAATTCTTTGCCAGAATCGTATCAAGAAGTTAAGGCAGCTATTAAATATGGACGGGATTCATTGTCTACGGATATAGTGTTGGATGCCCTGAGAACGAGAAACCTCAAGATTAAAAAGGAATGCAAGGATGGAGAGTTACTCATGGCCAGAGGCAAAAGTGAGAAAAACAATGGAAAAGGAAAAGAGTCGAGATCCAGGTCGAAATCAAAGAGGAAAACAAAAAAGTGTTTCCTATGTCATAAAGAATGACACTTTAGAAAAAATTGCCTTTGGATAAGAGCAAGGAAGCATCAAGTAGCAATCATGCAAGGGATTCTAGTGCAACAAATAATACTGATGGGTATGATTCAGCAGAGGTCTTGATGGTGTCCAACAGGGTTCAGAATGTTTGGATCATGGATTTAGGGTGCATGTTCCACATGACTCTTAATCGGGATTTCTTGATTGATTTTCAGGAAAATGATGGGGATCAGTTTTGCTTGCTGATAATGCTGTGATGTAAAATGAATTGGGTCAGTTCGAATTGCAACACATGATGGTATGATCAGAATTCTTACAAATGTAAGGTATATTCCAGAACTCAAACGAAATCTAATTTCTCTAGGCGAATTTATAGAACAAGTTATTCCTATAAATCTGATAATGGAGTTCTGAAGGTTATCAAGGGTTCTTTGGTTATGCTAAAAGGGACCTTGAGGAATGGCCTTTATGTGTTGGAGAGTACTCCAGTTTCAGGTAGCTGCTAAGTCTATGTTATGGCATTCAAGCTCTTTCACAACAAGGTTTGCTTGGAGGAGTTAAAGACATTGAACTCCCATTTTGTGAACACTGCATAATGGGAAAGTCTACCTAGGAAAGGGAAGCATTCTACCAAAGGAATTTTGGATTATATTCATTCAGATTTGTAGAGTCCTACAAAGGTACCTTCTATGGGAGGTTTGAGATACTTTATGTCGATCATTGATGACTTTTCAAGAAAGGTGTGGATATATCCACTGAAACAGAAGGATGAAGATTTTGGGAAATTTCTTGAATAGAAAAAGCAGGTTGAGAACCAGACAGGCAGGTAAAGTATCTGAGGACGGACAATGGTTTAGAATTTGTGAATCACAAATTTGATAAATTTTGCAAATCTGAGGGAATTACGAGGCATTTCACTGTTACGTACACTCCACAGCAGAATAGTTTAGCTGAAATGTTCAACAGAACAATTATGGAGCATACAAGATGTCTCTTGACAAATGCTTCATTACCTTTGAAGTTTTGGGGGAAGCTGCCCAAACAGCCTGTTATCTTATTAATAGGAATCCATCTTCTTCTTTAGGCCTAAAGACTCCTCAGGAGATATGGACAGGAAAAGCTTCAAGCTTAGATCATTTCAGAGTGTTTGGATGTTCAGCTTATGCTCATGTCAAGAAAGGAAAACTAAATAAGAGGGCAGTGAAATGTATGTTTATTGGTTATCCTCAGGGTGTTAAAGGATATAAACTTTGGTGCTTGGAAGAGGACAGAAATAAATGCATTATCAGAAAAGATGTGACCTTTAATGAAACAGAGATGCCATTTCGTGTCAAAGAGCAGCAGAAACAGCAGACAGTTGATCAGGTTGAGGCAGAGATTAGAATTGATTCTAAAGCATGACCATCAGTTAGTTCAGGTGATTCCAGTGATTAGTCATCTAGTTCTGATGGTAGACAGCCTCAACTGCAAAAGACTTTGATTGATGAGAGAGATTTTGATGAAGAAAGCTCAAGTAGCAGTGAACTACAGAACTATCAGCTTACACGTGACAGGCCTCAGCGGGTAAGGCAGGCTTCTACGAGGTATGGTTATGCTGATTTAGTTGCTTATGCTCTTACTTGTGCAGCTGACAGTGTTGAAGCAGAGCATCTTACTTTTGAAGAGGCTATTGTATCTGATTCGATGGAATAATGGAAGGATGCTATGGAAGCAAAGTTGTTTTCATTACAGAAGAATCTGACATGGTCACTGATTCTAAAGTCTCCTAATCAGAAACTCATGCAGTCAAAGTGGATTTATAAAATCAAGCCAGGTACAGGAGGTGACAGCAAGCCTAGGTATAAGGCTAGACTGGTAGCCAAGGGCTACACTCAAAAGGAGAGAATTGACTTTCATGAGATTTTCTCTTAGGTGGTGACGCACTCGTCCATTCGATTAATTTTACTTATTGTTGTTCACTTTGATATATTTGTTGAATAGATGGACGTCACCACAACTTTCCTTCATAGTAAATTGGAAGAAGTGATCAACATGGCTCAACCTAAGGGCTATGAGATGAAAGGAAAGGAAGACATGGTTTGTCATCTTCACAAGTCCATCTATGGATTGAAGCAATCGCCGAGACAATGGTATATTAGGTTTGACACCTTTATTCTGAAGCAGGGGTTTCACAGAAGCTCATATGATGCCTGCGTGTATTGGAAACTATCTCAGAAAGGTACATATACTTATCTACTTCTGTACGTAGATGATATGATTCTGGTGTCTAAGGATTATTCTGAAATCTGTGATCTTAAAAAACGATTGAGTAATGAATTTGAGATAAAATATTTAGGTGAACTGAAAAGAATCCTAGGCATGGATGTGAAAAAAGATGGGGAGAAAGGTTTGCTAACCATTTCGCAGGAGAGTTATGTGCATAAACTGCTTGAGAAGTATAATATGTCTGGCAGTTTCGACACCCTTAGCATCTCATTTTAGGCTTTTTTTGTCTCAGTGTCCTATTACTGAACAAGAAAGGTTAGAGATGGCTAATATTCTCTATTGTAATGCTGTTGGAAGTATTATGTATTTGATGATTTGTACTAGGCCTGACTTGGGATATGTTATGAGTATGATAAGTAGGTTTATGTCAAATTTGGAATGCAGTTAAATGGTTGCTTCGATATTTGAAAGGTAGTGTCAGTGTATCATTGTGATAAATCAGCACTGTTGGAAGGCTTCACAGATGCAGATTACGCCGCAGACCTTGACAAAAGAAGGTCTCTATCATGTCACATTTTTCATTTGTTTGGTTGGTAATGTGGTCAGTTGGAAGGTTGGTCTACAGTCAGTTGTTGTTTTGTCTACTACTGAGTCAGAGTATATTTAGTGGTGAAGTTGTGAAAAAGGCAATGTGGTTGAAAAGGATAGTTGGTGAGTTGTTGTCGCAGGAGTTCATTTCTATCGTTCGTTGTGATAGCCAGAGTACTATTCATCTTGTGAAGAATCCATCTTATTACGAACAGCCTAAGCATATCCATGTCAAATTCTTGAGAATTTGTACATATGTTAACCAAGGTTCTTCCAGCCCATAAGTTTAAATACCTATTAAATGGGTTGAATATTAAATAGGAAGATTGGAGAATCAACTTGGCACTCAAATATTTTGTTATGAGAGAGATTTGTAGAAAATAACAAGGTATTTAAGTGGATTTTATTGAGTTTTTTTGATGAATTTAAAAGCCCAATGGCATTTTGGAAATTATGGGCAGTGGCCTTTTTGTGATTATTCCTTTCTTCTCCACTTAGGGCTGAAAATCGTTTTGTCTTATTAGCCGAAGAAAAAAACGATGTAGCCGTCTGAGAGTGGAAAGTCGAAGGGAAACACAGCCGTAGGGAGAAGAAAACCGAAGCTGTAGCCGCCGGTCTGAGGGAGCGTCGCAACCGCCTGCGTAGCAAGAAGACTCGCGCCGTCCGAAGTTGAGGAGCTGTGAGCATGGGTGTCGCTTCAGTTTCGCCGATCTGAGCAGGCTGCGTTGGTTTGCCGGTTCGATTTCGCCGTGGTGGCTGCGTCCGGCAGCGGTTGGTTCAGAACCCTTGTCAGCGAGATAGATACGCAGGTCTGCGCGTGGTTTGCTGGTCAGAGGCGGTAGTGCATTATTTTAGGCTGTTTTGCAGCGGGTTGTTGTCGTGGAGACGAAGTTTGTAGATCTCTCGGTATCAGTGGATATGGAAATTACAGATTGGCGAATTGTTGATTATCTGTAATTTGCTCATTAATAAAATTAATTCAAGTTGATTCTCAAAATGGATGTAACCAAATTGGTTAGGTTCAAAAACTGGGGTTGTACTTTTTATTGGTCAATGCTTATGGTTTTGTTATGTTTGAGTTACTTTGATGGATTTTGTTCAATTCTTTATTCTCACGTTGTCAGATTTGATATCTCGATGGTCTTCAAGACAAGATTTTAAAGTTGAATTTGATTGAGAATGGAAAGAATTTAGGTTGGTATTTTATACTTTTGTTTCAAATTGATGTTTCATGCTTCAAAGACCTTTTGTTGGAATTTTTGCTATGCAAATTTGTGATAGCTAGTGTTGGTACTAATTTTTTTCATCTTTTAGTTGATGTAACTTGATAATTATAACTTAGATTGATATTACTCGAACTCACTTATTGAAAAATTAACGAAGTTTGTTGAATATATCATTTAAACTTGTGGCTAAGTTAGTATTATTATATTTTGTTTCAATGATAGTGTTGAAAATGTGTATCTTCACTATTAATTTTTAGTTTAAATATAAATTGATTAATTGGTTCATAATTTGTAATAAAGATTAGTATATTTTAAAATTTTATAATAGGTTTATATATTACATCGGATATTATTTTTCTTAATTAATAAAATAATTTTACCAACGTTTTCTATAACGCCAGTAAATCGTAGTTTTAAAAATAACAGCTTTTATAATGGCACAAAATATTAATTTTATCGACGTTGCAAAAAGTTGCTTGTAATAAGCACAAATAAACATTTAGCAACAGTCTTATATATTGCTAAAATTTAACTTTTAGTGACAAATTTTCAACGTTACTGTATAGATAAATAGTGACAAATAATGTGTTGTTAAGAGTGTGCATTTAGTAATGCGTACATATCAGTAAAAGTAGTCTTTTAGCAACATACAATAAATGCATCATTAAAAACCTTAAGCTACACAAATACAGCAACATTCTTAGCGATGCGTGTATCTGCATTGCTAATACTTTTAATGGCGTTTTTTGAGCTTTAGCAATGCATTTTATTCGTTACTAAAACTCGATTTTTTTGTAGTGTTAGTCTCATATCCTTTTTTTACATCAGTTTATATCCTAACTGTCGTAATATTATGACTCCACTAAATTGCCAAATTAAGTGATCCGTTTAAATTAACAATATTTTTTCATAAACTCAATAAACGAAATGCATAAGTCAAAGAGGTATGAAGCATAAATATTAATCATCCTATTAAATCCTTTGGGTATTCACATAATTGAATCCCTTAGAGAATTTAGCTCATGTTTAAGAACAAATTAATGGATTTAATCAAATCATATATCATGATTACAAGATAAATTTTCAACGGATGAAAAGAAATAAAAGTAGAAAAATACAAAGAGAAAATAAAAGAAATGCCATAAAATATAATATAATGATGCTTTGAAGCAATCTCTCACTCTTCTAATCTTTCCCTAGGGTGATTCTCCTCTTTCAAGGATGAATCCTATCACTCCACATGTTTTCATGAGATAGAGATGACCTAGAGCTCTCAAACTTCAGAAGAACTTTCATTCTTGAAGCTTTTTTTATTGGGAAAGGTGAGATTTTGTACAAGGAGGGCTGAATTTTGTAGGTGGAGCGTGGATGCTTGAAAGAAAACTCATTTTATAGAAATTAGTTGAGGAAATGCCTAAAGCATGTTCTAAACGTTTACCTAACATTTTAGGCGTTGAATACTAATTTTGATCAAGAAAATAGCAACCATAATTGATTGGATGCGAATTTGAAAAATTAGGATTTTTTTTTTTTATACGGCCGTAGTGACTTCAAGCGACGCAGTCACATTGACAGAAAAAATCTGCAAAATAATTAAAATCAATCTAAGTTAGTAAAAATACACTTTAGAACATTAGAAGATTATTTGGTCATTTTAACCAATTTAAGAGGAAAATATCATACATATAACAACTTTTACTAGAGAAAAATATCAAAATAAATGATAAAAACATGCAGTTTTTACATTTACGAGTCATATTTACAAAATTTGCAAAAGTGAAAACATATAGGTGCTATACTAACTTATTCTTAAATTGTCCCATTGCAATTACCAAAACAATAAGAATAATAATGTTGATAATTTAGTCATTAAATTTAATATATAATAATCTAGTTTGTATATTTTGAATCTGTGACCATTTAATTTTTAAAATTTCAAAAAATTATTCGTTAAACTTTTAGTGTGTAAGAACATAATTCTCCATAGTTTAATATTTGCAACGATTTCCTTGGATTCAGAATTGAAGGTTAAATTCTAATCCTCGAAACAAATACCCCTAATAGATCATAACGGACAAATAGAAAGGTCGATGATGATGTTCTAAATGGTCGTAGGAAAGGAAGATGTGATTAAGATATTCCGAATCCAAATCCATGGATTATTTTTTTTATAAAAAAAAAAATTAATCTAGGAAGTTTGTCAGCCAACTTTCAGACACCATCTTTAGTAATTGTCGCTAGCCAACTCTAACCACCATCTCTGACGACTACCACTGGCCAACCTCTAGCCACCAACTTCGGCGATCATCGTCGGCCAACTCCGATCACCACTTTCGATGACCCCAACGATGAACTTTTTTTTTTCTAAGTCATTTAAAAAAAACATTTAATTTAATTACAAGAATACTTTTTTAAAATACACTTTCTCTTTCTTTTAACTATTTTTTTCTTTTGGAGTTTTTTTAAATTATTATTATTATTATATTACCTTTTTTAATTCTCTTTCTTCCCTTCTTTGTTTAAAATTAATGTTTTCTTCATTTTAGAGGATTTCATTTATTTTCAATTTTTCCTAGTTGAAAATCGACCACCTATCTATTGAGATCTCAAGTATATGTCAAATATACAAGTAATATAGTGGAAAATGTAAATATACATAACACATACCATGGTTTATTTTTTGGCGTGTTTATAATTATACAAAAAAATGTAAATATACATCAAATATATTTTTTGATTTTTGGAGATATTTTCCTTGCTTGTATAGGTTCTAAAAAGAAAACTTTTTTGGAAAGTTCAAAATCACAAGAAACTTCCCTTACATGCTGAGAGCTAAAAAAGTAAATTGGGTCATATTTGTGTGTAAAATAATAACTCGCAATTATATAATTGGGTATATTTATTTAAGCTATATGTATAGGAAGCCCCAATTTAATTTAACATTTTTCATTTTTATTCGTTGGTCGATTTAACTAGCTCGAAGATTTAGAATTATGTTTTAAACCTAAATGATTAAAATGTTGGAAACAACTTAGCGGGCAAATAAAAAATAAAATTTAAACTTTATGTTTTTTTATTCCTCAAATGTAATTTAATAAAAAAAAAATTAGTTTTTCAATAATTGAATTTAAGACTAAAATACTAGTTTATTTCAATTTGAAGTTAGCGTGTTATGGTAAAAAAAATCAATCCTTTTCAAATTAGTGAAAGTGACAAAAGTCTATGAAGTTTTATCTCAAAATCTAATAAAATCAAATTATTAAATTATTAAAACAATAAATTAAATAAAATTATAATATTTAGTCATATCTCTATTTCAAGATTTAAAATATATATATATATATATTCTTCTAAATCTTTTAGGTTATTTTAGACTTAACTATATTAAAATAATTAAGATGATTTGAACTAGTCTAAAATTTAACTATTGATTAAATACAAAAGAATATTTCATAAATTCATATTTATAAATCAGCACTTTATTTCTGACTTACTAAACCTGCACTCCAAATACAGATTTCTTAAATCTAAGACTTTCAAAACCTACACTTCAAATACAGTTTTCTTAAACCTAGGTTATTTAAATCTCCCAGCCTAAACCCCAAGTTTAAGATTTCAAAACTGCACGTCAAATGCCTCTTTAATATCACATCTCATCGCGTTATGACTCTATATAGTACTAAAACGTGATGCTTTCCGATTCCTGACTTGAGAGAAACAATCACCATTTGAAAGATAAATTAAAGAGGTTCTCCTTACCCTTTTGGAGATATTACTATTGATGTAGTTAAGTGGTTCTCAAATCTACTTTGGTCTTTTATAACTATGATACTTACTCTGTATATATAATTGGAGAGCTTTCCTCTAGTCTTCCTTATGTATATCTATGTTGTTTAATGAAATATCTTTTTCGAAAAAAAAAAAAAACAAAAAACAAATTAAAAAGGAAGAGAGAGAGAGAGAACATTTGTATGATGATTCCATTCCTACCCTTTAAAATCTTTGTTGAGATTATTATGGCTATTTACCAACATAGTTGACAAACTACTTTGACTAAATCATTACTTCTTAAAAATTCATATTTCTTTTTGATATATGAGATCATTTACTATACGAAATAAATGTATTTCAAAATTTAAAGTGGCGATCGAATTGATTATTAAATATTAAAATAGAGTAACTAAATTGATACTTCTAGAACAAATTTAAATTGGTTTATATATTTTTTTAACTACAAGAAAAAAGTTGAATTGAATTTAAGCTCCCTCCCCACAAAATTTTGAAATCACCACTTTGTATACATTCAAATGTTAAAACTTATGATTTACTTAGAAAAGGCCTGAAAATAGTATTGAGAATGAATATGAAATTAATAATTCACAAACCAAATTAAAGAATCTGACTAAATTTTCAGACAAATTAAGGCAAGGGAAAATTACTCTTGAAAGGTAACCACACATTTTCTCAAATGCCGCCCACAAAGCACTTTTCTTTTTTCTTTATTTAACCAATGTATTGGAGCAAACTATTATACTTTATACTATATCACAATAAATCACATGGAACATATTGATCTTTTTTATCCAAAAAAATTATTCAAACCATATTTCTTCACCCGTTGATTATTTAAATTTAAACATTTCAAGCCACACACTCAATTTTTTAATGAATTAAAATCATCTAATAAAACCCTAATTTTCTTTCAAATAGTATACATGTCTGCATCGGCTAAGACTCCGTTTAGACCCATTTCATTTTTTTTATTTTTAATTTTTGAAATTAAAGTCTATTTTCTTTCTATTTATTTCAATAATTTGTATCTTTTTTAAGTTTAAGGGTTGAATTATTCTTAGCTAAATTCTAAAAACAAAAACAATTTTAAAAAAAAAAATGAGTTGTCAAAATTTGACTTGATTTTTTTAAAAAATATTAGTAAGAAGAAGATAACAAAAAAAAAACAAAATTAGAGGTGGAATGAGCATTGGTTTAATTTTTTTTAAAAAAAAAACAAAAAATCAAATGATAATCAAATGGGATATAAATTATAACAATACTTCTAAACGAGTTTTAATTATGCTTTTAGACTTTAATATTTATGAACTATGACCTTTTTTTAAAAGAAAATAATACTCTTCAATTTTGGAACTGTTCAAAAAAAAATTCTTTAAATTAAAGGATGAAAATTGGTGTGGCAATTGTAAAAATTATATTAACTATACATGCGATAGTATTTACAACTATATAGAAAATTAAGATGATTGTGTTTCTTTATTTCATCTCAAAAGATTGAGTTAAAATCATTTACATAATCAGTTTCTTATACATCTTAGTTACCACGTCAATTTGTATGAATGATGTTGTAAATGATGTCATGAATACCTTCCCAATCTTCACACATTAGTCCATATGCCAATTTTCATCTTAGTTTAAATGGGAAAAAGTTTACCTAATGATATTTTTTGGAGAAATTATAAAGTTCAAGAGTAAAAATGAATCTTTTTAAAGTGGAAGGACACTATTGACCTATCCCAAATTTACATTCACCCGTACAAAGTATTGGTATCAGAGAGCAGGAGGTCATGCTTGTTGTTCTTTTCCAATTAATATTGATTTTCACCTATTAGGTCTTCTATTACATTTCACCCAAATAAGTTTAAGTTGTTAGGTCAATCGGTGATTTAAGATTTATTTTTTAAAAATTACATTATAGTAGCGTAATAAATATGTTTTTTCAATGATAAATGGCAATTAATTTTACTAAAAGAAAACAATTTCTTTTCTTGTTCTTCTGTATGTTTATTAAGTGGGTAAAGTTGAAGACATTAGGTGGCTATTACTTTTCATTGTGGTCACACCACTCCCCTTAAAGATCATATCAAAATGCCAATTAAACTACTTTAATGTAGTCAACAAATTATTTTAAAAAATTATAAGTGTTTTTTTAATTATTCTTTTTTAAAACAATCCTCTCTCACCAACTAATGGTTTAGTCCTATATATATGATCAAATTCATTTATGTGTGAGCTTTTCTATTGCAGCATTTAGTGGGGCATTATATGTTGACTTTGATTATTCTATTGAAGTGAGTAATAATGATAGATACAATGTCAAATAATGTTGGAGAGAGCTTACATATATAATAAATATAATGTTGACTTTATTTTTCCATAATTAAGTAGAAAGAAATTGGGTAAGCAAGTTAGTTCCATTCTTACAAAAGTTGACTCTCTTTGAAAGTGAAACAAGTGGCAAAAGAAAAAGGACTTTAAATTGGAACTCAATCCCTAAATCGCCTAAAAGAATATAGAGTAGTGATCCTAAAAAATACCTTGTATTTTGACAAAATCTTGGATATCAATGGAAGTAGAGATGTCCACTGAGTGGGGTAAAGTCGGAAATGGCTTCCTTGTCCTATCCCTATTTCCCATTTCATTTTCTATCCTTACTAAAAATCTCCACAAAGAATTTGCAAGGTTTGAATTTCCCGCATAGAATTTTTCGCTGTTTGGTTTTTTTAAAAAAAAAAAATAAAAAAAAATCTACTAACTTAAATTGTTAGTATAGAAAAGTTTTAATTAAATAGTTAAATTTCTCACTAGTTTTTTATAAGATTAGTTCTACAATAACAATTTGAATTTAAAAGAAAATTACTCAAATTTTATAGTAAAAGAAAATAATTATCTATCAAACTATTCATGTATATAATTTGAATTTAATGTTCAATTCAACATATTCATTATCTTGATCATTAAACAACAAAACTTAAAATTTAAATATAATATTTATATAACAATAAAATATAATATTAAATTATTAATTGTAATAAATTTTTTAGAAAAAGGGTAACGAGGGGGTAGGGGCGGGGATGGAGAATGCATTCCCTATTCTCGTCCCTGTTTAGCTTATGAGATTTTTTTTTCCTACTCTCTCTCCCATTCTCTACCTAAATGGGGAATCCCCGTGAGGAAAATGGACATCTCTAAATAGAAGTTGGTGCCCTAGGAGAGTTTGATTACAACGATAATCATTTTAAAATTTTCATTAGATTGCATCAAGGTTCTATTTCATTGATCAAAACATGTATGGTCGAGAAAAGAGCATTGCAATATTATTGTAAATCCATAATGAATTTTGGGTTTTGACAAAATATTAGAAGAGTGGTTTTCTTAAATCAAAAGGGTTCCAGAAAAAGTGATGGGTTGGGTTGGGAGCGTATGACTTTGAGTTCTAGTTAGAAACACTTAAAAGCTTTTGTGTGTTAACTCTAGTTAAATTCTCTTTAAGTATTCTCTAGTTTGATAGTAGGAATAAGGGTCTGAGTGATACAAAAGATTTACGAGGGTATTTTTGTAATTGGGATCAAAAGAGAATTATATGTGATTGTAACCATTATTCACATAGTGTATTTCTTTTTTGTGGGTCGTTGTTTTTCTTTAGTTTTGGATTTTTCTGAGTAAATTCTTGTATTTCCTATTTTTTATTTTTTTATTTTTCTACTTATTTTTGCGTTAATAGTAGGAGGTCTTTCCCAACAAGTGGTGCAGACCATTAGGTTCATAATTTCTTGAATTTCTAAGTTTGTTTTATGGTTGCAACATTCTTTGAACTTCCATATCATAAAAGGAAAATTTTAAACGGATTGTGATATTCTGACTATTGTAAGTTGTTTACTATTTGTTAATTTACTAGAAGTGAAATAGATGGTCAAACTTTATGAGTCCAGTAAAGTTTGATGTGAAGAAACTCGCAACTTCACCTTATGAAACGTGCACGTGAATAATGTATTAAATACAATATATGGATTACGCAAGTACATGTTAAACGTGATGGTCATCTAATGCAGTCTAGGAACAGTTCCATCAAAAAATCAAAAATAAAGTCTTTAGGTAGAAAATAGGATGTTGGAAATGTGGGTAGTCAGGGCACGTGAAAAATAGAGCAGATTCGTCAGAGGGTTCTAGGTCGGAAACTAACGATGTCTCTCTCATCTGGAGAAACTATGTCTTCCTCTGAAGAAGTTGAAATTCATCCTTATGGTATGTCCTTTGTACCATGAAATAGGATGCGATGTTAGCGATTCCATAAATTTGCACATAGACATTGATATGGTGGTTATGCAAGGTGTGTAGTCGAAATTGTATCAATGGCTAAAGAACTTTCGAGCCAAGTAGGTGGAAGTTGTACCATAAAATTCAACAAGGTTGATCAACATGTGATAAAAAAAAAAAAAAAAAAAAAAAAAAAAAAATGGAAAGTTAAGGTATTCCTAATGGTCTACTCTTTATGTGGAATGAGTTGAGAATTTTGATTGTGGGTGAAGACAATGGTTGCAGTAGAAGCTGTGGATTCTTCAAATATCTTACCAATGTAGAATTTGTTGGGTTTTGACAAAATATTATAAGAGTGGTTTTCCCCACATTGTAGAGGTTCAAGAAAATGATGAGTTCCAATCACTATAAAAGGAGTCTATCGTTTTGGTTTCAAAGTATCTATAATTAAATTTCCTTTATGTATTCTCTAGTTTGAGAGTGGGAAAAATAGTGAGTGATCTAAAAGTTTTGAAAGAGTGCCTTTGTAATCCATATATAAAGCTTTTTACGTGAAATCAAAACCAAAATCATTCAAACTTATATGTATCCAAAGTGGACAATATCATACTATTCTAGAAGCATGTCCCAATATTATTTTTCTCTTTTCCCATTCTATTTATTACTTTGTATTGTTATTTCTTAACTTAACTGTCTTGCCTGTGAAAGGAAAGCAATTTTTACATACTTTATATTTAACCATATATAACATCAAAATGAAACTTACCCTTTAAGAACTATACTATTTGTGTAAAAAAATGAGATTAAAAAAAAATCAACCAGATGAAGAACACCCAAAATAACAATAATTTGCAGCTCTAAATATCTTCACGGATAAAGCCAAAGACAATATATGTAAAAGAAACACAAAAGTAATGATTGAACAAAGGTAGCAAAAGAGCATTGTAATATCCAAGTAAATGCTTAAGGTTTATATGTCGTTTTTGTTGAAAAAAGGAACAATGAGTTGTAGCCCAAAGGTTAAAAAAAAAAAAAAAAAGAAGAAGAAGAAAAAAACAGAAGAAAACAAAAGAAAAGAGTCAAAGCTAAGGCATCCAACAGCAGAGAAGCAGTAGCTTTGGTTTTGGCAATGCGTGTGAGATTCATGGAGGTCAAATCTATCATTCTCACTAAGATTCTCTCTACACTTTCAAATTTTTCATTTTCAATCTATTCTCTCGACATTATTGGATTTGGATCTCATACCTAAAATTGCATTTTTCTTTTTCTTTTTCCTCCAAAAAAAAAATAACTTTTTTTCATCAGGAATATATTCCAAGTCTTAAGACTGAGTAGGAGAGAATGTTATCTCCAACCCACATGCCTATGTGATATACCCTAAAACCTCTCTACTACTAACTTCAAAATCAATGGGATTCTCACTTTTTTTTCCTTTTTGGTTTGTTTGTTTGTTGAGGTCCAAGTTTAAATAAAAAATCAAAATAGATAGTTAAGTTCTTGTAAGATATTTCAAGCCAATGAATTACGGCAAATTTAACTGTATCACTACTTTAACACAACAAAACAAAAAATTATAGAACTCCATGTTTATCTGATATGATATCAAAGCATATGAAGCCCAAACAAGCATTCGGTCCAAAAAATGGAATCCAAAATCCAAAATGACATTATCTTGAGTGGTATGTTGAGCATTCAACATTGGAAAGATGGGGAATCATTATCAGAATCTTTATAAGATAGATGAGTTAATTTTTTCGTGGTCAGTTAGTTTTGAGATGACATTTTATGTTACCTAATAAAAACAAAAAGATATTCTCCTCACTTGTGACCTCGAAAGTTTGTAGAAAACTAACTATTGAAAATCAAAGTTAATCGGAAGAATGATGCTCAAGGTTTGAAACAAGAACTCCTACTTTGTCGTCATACTAAATCATCAAGCAATCAAAAATTTTGAGGCTTGTTTGGTAAAGAATCTAGATTTTGTTTTATGTTTTCAAATTCACTAAGTTCAACAAATACATGTTTAGGAGACAATCCAGATTTTGTTTCTGAAAACTATTTTTGGATTCTATGATCCAAACAGTGTTAATTCTAAAAAGTAACGTTTTTATTTTTTCATTGTATATCAAGATTTTTACTTTTAAATTTTAAAATGCATAATTATATTAAATAAATATAAAAACAGTTAAAAATACAATATGTCAGATTATAAACTCAAGTCATTATTAAAAATATATAATTTGTATTAAATAATGTATTAGAAATTATATAATGTTACAAAATAATAATTATATAAATTTTTTAACATAAATAAATAAATAATATTTTACTGTCAACTAAATAATAGTGGATAACTATAATTATTGTTATGATTTTTAAATATATAGTATCAAATATATTTTAAACAATTGTTTAAATTAGAATTCAATTTCTGAATTTGCTACAAGATACATATCGGTTAAATAATATGGGATGGTTGATTAGAATAATTAAGATAATAATTTGTTTTGGGGATAAGGATAAATCCAAAGGTTCAGTATTTTCTTTATATATACTATTAAAAGTGGGCATCTTTTTTATATGTAGTATGAGGGAGAGTGTGCGTTCGATAATCAAATTGCTCTATTTCACTCTAAAAGTCATTTCATTTTCACACTCTCTTTACTTTTGAAAATGTTCCTTGATGTGCCATTCCCATCACTACAACATTTTGTAATTATCTTGTTTCTACGCTGCACAATTCTTTTATAAAATAGGAAAAAAATTAAAATTTTAAATTTTAAAAAATATATCCTTAAAACTAAACTACTTTCTCATCGAATTCTACATTATTTTTATTTTAGATTATTTTCAAATAAAAAAAAATGAACAACTTATTTATATATATAACAAAATGTTATTAATCTATCGGTCATAGACTGCGATAAATTTCTACTAGAAATCTATCACAATTTGTCACTGAGTAATAGGAGCCTATCGCGGTCTATTATTGATACACATAACATTTTGTTAGATTTAAAATGTTTTCAGTCCTTTTACCATGTAAAACAATTACACTTTTATTTTTCTATATTTTTATTTTGTTTTAAGATTTTGAAACCCATTAGAAAAGTAAAAGCATAGAAATATCTTTTCCAAAAGTACTTAATTTCACAAAGAGAGCCATAATCAACCTCATTATTAATTCTTTGTTGTTAGTGTTTGGGTTAAAATGTCCTATACTTCTGAATTCATTCAATTTTAATTTTTTACTTTTAAATGTTTATTTTTTTATACTTTTAGTAAGTCGTAAATTTAATCTCTACTATTAATTTATTATTGATTTTTTTAATTTAAAAATATTTTATTTATTAACATTTTTACTATGAATTTTAAAAATGTATACACATATCATATTTTTTTACATGAAGATTATTATTATTATTTAACCAATTTTGAACATAGTTAACTTTAGGAAACTAAAACTAAAATTTATTGAAAATACAAACTAAAATTAAACAAACTCCAAGATACAATGATCAAAAATGTTTTAACCGTTTGAGTTTATACTTATTTATCACATATCATTGGTATTCAGTGACAAAAATTTACATTTTCTTATCAACAATAGCTTAACTCAATTAGCACCTAAATGTGCTGAACCAATCCGTGGTTCAAATCCCCACTCTCAATTTGTACTCGAAAAGAGAAAAAAAACGTCAAGATAACAAAACTTCGGCTTATGAGATAACAAAACTTCACCTTTTCTTTTTCCGTCTGAGATAACAAAACTTTACAATTAAAGGGTAAATTCTTAAAACGTCAAGCTTCTTGTTTGTTAGGTTTGATTATGTTTACTAACATAAACAAAAATATTGTCTTTTTATATATATTTTTAACGTCTAAAATGCACAATAAAGATTTAAAATAAAATAGCACAAACTTTTTTAATATTTTGATTTAAAAATTTATATCCAACGAAATTTGTGAAAAGAGAGAACAAGAAAAATAAATGGAAAAAAAAGGAGGGAAAGTCATCTAACAAGACGGAAATCATAATAATTTCTCAAAAAATAATACCATAAACAAACTGCAAAAATTTGAAATCGAACTATGACCTATTTATTAAGCTGTGCTCAAATTAACGTATAAATTGATTGCTATTATTACATACAAATAACATCTCTCTAATTTGAAAACGACCAAGGATCTAACAGGATAAAAAGGAAGAAAAAAAAATCCGTAATCGTGAGACATGCCAAAGGAAAAAGAAAGTCCCTTTTAGCTCTACCTGCTATGATTGAAACTACAGATTCAGTTCGATTTTGTACACACCTTAATTGGTACTCCTTTTTCATCTAAATGAAAGAAAAATATATATTAAACCAAAACAAACAACCACTACAACAAAATACCATCAACGTATGGCCAGTAGTTATCCCCAAAAAGGCATTGTTTGGATTAACACCACAAGAAACCGACAAGGGAATGTATTGGTAGCTGACTCAGAATCATCTTTAGAGATAAAGAACGTGAGATGTTCATAGTTTGGCCATATCATTTCATCTAATACAAGGTGGTGTGTGGCTGTGCTGTCCCCTCTGTTATCAATAAGATTTGCAATTCTTCCCAATCCTATCCTAAACACAATAGTTTTGTTGAAAATAACGATTTCGTCCCTATACTTTTAAATTTGTTAAGCTAAGAGGATTGATAATTACAAATTTAAAAGTACAGAAGCAATATTATTACATAATATTGTTACATACTAAAATTTAGATACTGAATTATTGCTTTTCATTAAAGTACAGGACTAATAGTGTTTTTTAACCTAATAGTTTAACAAGCAATGACAACACCACAATATCTAATCCACCTCCATGCTCTTCTTGTCCATTTCAGACTCAGAGTAACAAATCTGGCCTGGCCATAAAAGAGAAAAGTTTTGGGTCTGAATCATTCTAATAGTTGAAGAGGACCCTTCAAAAGAAAAAGGTTCAAAACTTTCATAATTTACCTTAGCCAAACAGGAGAAAGAGGTGGTGATCCCAAGTAATCGAAACAAGATTGGTCAGTCCATGCCATAAAAATGAATTAATTTGATTGGGTCTCTGTGGAATGTGGATTGGTCTTTGAGTGCTGGTCCTTTAAGCACGAATGAAAGATAAGGAATCTCTATTTTGGTTCTGAACCTTCTAGAGGCTGATGCTGTAAAGAAACAGAGTAATCCATTAGGTAGAAGTGATTATAATGGTAGCTGGACGGTCTATCTTTGTCAAATAAAAGCTAGTTTACTGCTTTACATCTCTTCAAATTATCTTAAACCAATAAAAGATCCAGGAAGCAGATTAAGTACTCATCATAAACCTCAACAATAAACTCTTAACAATACTCCCGGCATATCAGTAGATCCTAATCTATTGGGAGTAGGTTTAACATGACTTTTGAAACAGTGAATTGCCCTTTTAGGTAACTTGAAGCACCTTTCAAAATCTTTCAAGATATGATCAGATAATTGTGCTTTTGAAAAATCTAACACTACAAAATGAGTTTAGAATGACTTTTGAGAGTAGTTCTTAAATTTATAAGCGAAGTACAGCTTGTAGTAGAATAAGCATAAATTATGTGCTTTCTCCAAACCACCACCAATCTGATGTCTTTAGTACTTCTGATCTCTTTATTCTGTGTAACAAACCACGAAAAATTCTTCTAATCCAATCTTTATTTCAAATTTTACCACTCTTAAAGTGCTTTTCCTAAAAGAGTAAAAGTGTTTCACTTGCAATGCATCACCCCAAGAAAACCATTACCAAAACAAAGACAGACAGTGGCAGAGACACGAGGCATAGGCACACACCAGTTAGTAAAAGATCAAGCCAAGGGCAGGGGAAAGACACATTTTTTATGTATGCTTGATATTTCCGTATATTTCAATAAATTTCACGTTAAAAGAATGTTTTAGTTTATGATATTTATATATGAAAGATGATATGAAAGAATTGAGATAGAACATGCAATACCTTTTAATTTTAGCAAAGGACTAAGATCTAAAAACAAGCCATTAAAAACAAATAATGAAGGTCTTGTTTGATAACCATTTTGTTCTTGATTTTCTATTTTTTAAAATTAAGCTTATAAACATTATCTCTACTTATAATTTTACTGTGTTAACGTATTTTCTAACTACGATGTCAAAAACTAAGCCAATTTTTTAAAACTAAAAAAAGTAAGTGAGAAACTTATCGAAAACTTGTTAGAAACAAAATACAATTTTCAATAACAGAAAACCAAACACAAAATGGTTATCAAACTTGGGAAAAAAAACGTTTTTTTAAATGCTCAATACCAACTGATTAATTTAGTAATATCTCCATATTTTTATGCTCTAGTACAAAGTTGGTATGTTTCACTCTTAGAATTTATTTCCTATTACGATCAATCTTTTTCAAACAAAAAGTAAAAATTTACAGATTTTACATTCCATTTCATTTGTCCAATGTGCTTAACAAGTGTCTCTCTCCTATCCAATGTATTCAGCACGTATTCCACATTTCAGAAAAGAATTGGAGTGTAGAAGCATATTCGAGACATGAAATGTAGAAAATATCTTCTCTAACATATCAACATCAATAATTTTCGATCCGCATAACAACAATTTTGAAGTGATTTTGTATTCAATATGTGTCATCCACAAACATGTTATCCCACTCATCGACAATTTGTGAAATATCCAAAAAGGAAAAATGTAATGAATGGAAAATTTTGTAAGTATGATGATTTCTTTCCTTGCATATCACTTATTTTTACTATTTTTTTATTATTAATAAAGTAAATCGTTGACATACAAATATAAAGTATATCACCCATTTACCATTTTGTATAATTGATAAAATATGGGTTAAAAATCACTTTTGGTTTTTGAACTTTCATGGAAGTAACAACTTAACTTTTGAACTTTAGTTCATAAAGAATTAGTTCTTGTACTTCCAAATTTGTAAGGGCTTGTTGTAAATATAGTAATTAAGCCCAAACTAATTGCAAATATAACAAAAATTCATAAAAATTGCAGATATAGCAAAAATTAGACAAAGCCTATATAAAATTCCCAAAAAGCCCATCAAATAGCCATCAAGCCCATCAACAACCAACCTGTCAAGTTCCACTGAATCGAACATATCAGTCCACAATCCAAAAAGCCACAAAACCAATGATTGTAGATGGATTTGATGGCTATTTGATGGGCTTTTTGAGAATTTTCTACGGGTTGTATCTAAATTTTGCTACAGTAATTTTTTTGCATTTTGCTATATTTCCCATGAATTTGGGCTTAATGGCTATATTTGCAACCCTATACCTAATGTATAACTACATCAGTAATATACTTATATCACTTATATATGAATTCTTACATTTGTGCCATTTTTGTAAAATATTTTACTAGGGATAAATCTATTATTTAGACCATATTTGCTATTATTGCAAACAAACTGAAACAGAGGTAAGAAAGAGTTGCCTCTTGCTCATTCTTGTTTCAAAATTATCAAAGCCGAGTACAGGACAACAATTGGGTCACCTCATGTTCCTCGATCATGCTTATGGGTCAATAGGCCATGAATTGAAGATATTGTTTTAATTCTGTGATGATCTTTATGGTTACAACATCTGTTTTTTTAATGCAGTTTCTCTCAATCAGCTTGGTGTCAACTTTCCAGATTCAGTAGGTCTTTGATAAATCTTTTCAGAGTAACATACTATCTTTATTCAAATCATAATCTTTCAAAAGCTGGCATTGTCCTTTCACTAAAAATACCTCTGAAGGACTACACCGCAAGACTTACAATGGCCAAGAAGTTGACTTATTCGCTGGTTGGCCCTCCTTTGGCCTCTAGCTCTCAGATTTTATGGTCCAATGCAGTTAAAACTCTTTTGTCAAAAATTTGGTTTGAACAAAATCAGTGCGTCTTTCCCTATAAGTCACTTTCTTAGTCAGCTCGTTCGAATTCTACTTGTCTTCTTGCATCCACTTGGTGTTCTCTATTCAAGGCTTTTTCGAATTATTCTATTCAGGAAATTAGTTTAAATTGGAACACTTTTATTTTTTCGGTTTAAGCTTTATTGTAGTTTATCTTTTATTATGTTTCTTGTACTTTGAAAATAAGACTCCTTTCATCGTATCAATGAAAGGTCATATTTCTTTTTCAAAATAAAAGAAAAAAAAAACTGTGAAACCTTTGTTGATGATTTTAAACAGGCATGGAAAATTATTAGATTTTACTTTCTACCTATCTTCCTCTGGAAATAACTTAAACAAGTTTTATTTGACATTACTAATTTTAACTCTCTATAATGCTACATCCCTCTCTAAAAAAAAGCTTTTTTTTTCCTATTAGTAAAATGGATGTGTTCCTACCACAAGTTTTTAAAAGGGAGCAAAACAGAAGAAAGTCTATAAGGTTGCGAACAAGCAAAAAGGTTGAAATAGCCGCCCACCTATGCAGAGAAGTCAACTTCTCATAAAGGGCTAATGACAAAAACTATTTTGCAACATGCAAAATTCTTATCTAACAATAGCACTATTATAATAGTAGAACTAGTGCCAGTTTGTGACAGAACCTGAAATCCACTCAGATAAGCTTAAAAAAGAGATGCACAAAAACCCACGATGCACATACACTTACGTAAAAGATGTGGAAACCAGAAGATTGAAGGGACTATGGCGGTTGACTCTGCTTACAAACTAAATAAAGGCATTATGACTTGATTTTATAGGCCCAATTATGGAGAAAGAACTATTTCTAAAACCAGTTGAATATATCTCTTCGGCCAAGAAGACAAGAAAAACAAAGCATCAACATCAAATGAACCAAGGGCCTAAAGTAAACTATTGAAAAGAACCGTCGCTTTAGCCTTATCAACAAATCTACAGCGACTGAACAATTTTAACAGAGCAAGAAAACCCTAGAGAGTAGAAAATTTAAGAATAACGGTACCTGAATTTTTGAAATTACAGCTATTGTGTCCAGTCGCAATTCCATCCCTGTAGATAATGATATCTCCAACTTATCAGACTAAGCATGTAAAAGTTCCTATACGTGTATTTGACATAAAGTGCATGAGATATGTGTGCCATTAGTATTATCCATATGGGTCAATCAATTGATGCGAGGCCATTAAATGATTAAAGGCATAAAGGGACTTGCTAGCTACAAATATGACTTTGCCACCAACCCGTTACTTAGCACTCAATTACAAGGATTGACCATAAGAAAGTCGGATTCTAAATTTTAAAATATCGATGACAAGCTCTACATTAAACCATCATGGACTGACTTAGTGGTAAAAAGGAGATAGTCTCAATAAATGACTAAGAGGTCAAGGTTTCAATCCATGGTGGCCACCTACCTAGGAATTAATTTCCTATGAATTTCCTTGACCCTTAATGTTGTAGGGTCGAGCGGGTTATCCTGTGAGACTAGTCGAGGTGCAGGTAAGCTGGCCCGGACACCCACAGATATCAAAAAAAATCACAAGCTCTGCACTAGTATATGTAATTCGATATACTTGTGAGGTGTGATTGAGGCAAGTAGAAAATGCATAATTTGCTTGAACAAAAATTTGACAGAAAAGAAGGAAACGATGAGATGCTACTATCATCTGACAAAGTATAGCCAGAAAGGATGAGTGAATAATATTTTGTTTTCAGAATACTACATCGAACAATTTATCAGTAATCACAGCAGGTGAAAAGAGGACCTTAAAAGCACATGGCTGAAACCAGAAATTACCAAGCTCTTAATGACGGTGAAGCCAGTCTGGAGGATAGACTGCTAGTCAGCTCTGGATAACAGATAAGAAAATGAAGTTTGTTTGTGTTTCATGGTTAACAGATAAGAAAATGAAGTTCGTTTGTGTTTCATCATTCATGGTTGATTTGCATTGTATAATCCTCCTTAATGTTTAAATGATACTGTTCTTTTTTTTCTCCATTTGCATGTGATAAGAAAAGGTAAATTTTGATAATAATGAAAGATACAAAAACCTACAAGGAATTATAGGAACGTGTTCCCATTGTTAGTGATCATAGAAGAAATATATACAAATATTGTTTGTTTATTGGTGTGTGTTCCAAATATCTTCCACCCGCACACTTGGCTCCAGAAAAATTCTTTAATTTCTTTCCAATCACACATATGAAAGTCAGCTCTGATAGCATTGCACCAAATAATTGGTTCTTCCTCTAGAATGAAACCTATAAGAGGATTTCAAGGCCTTGATGTGCGGAATTAGGAAGAGCTGGGCTAACACCAAGCGTAAGAAAGAGTTTCCAATAAATTTGCAAAGTGAAAAGGAATTCTTGAATTGAGGAGGGATTCAGTTGTTGCTACTTTGACACATATAGGAGTAAATTTCAGTGGGACAGAGATGGAAGTTGCCTAAACCCCTTTTAATCCAATATCAAAAAGCAAAAGCATATTTTGCAACCAATGAGCCAACCAACAGATAAGACGGCATAATTGTTGGTCTTATCTGCATACAGATAACAAGCAAAGGCAATTCTAACAAAGCTAAAAGAACCTACAGAAGCAAGACAAATGTTAAAGAATAACATACCTGTCGGTTTGATTTTACAGTGCCAACAATCAGCAAAAATAATTCTCATCCCTGTTGATAATGCTATCTCCAAATTTATCTGGCTAAGCACATTTAAGTACCTGTACGAGTATTTGACATAAAGTGCTTGAGATATGTGCGCCATTGACCCATTAGTATTATCACGGTAAGGCAATTGAAGGACGCCAACTCGCGAAGCAATCAAAAAAAATGTCACAATTTTTTCTCTTTTTTTTTTTTTTTTGTCCTTTTCTTAGACAGAAACACCTATGATTTCATTGATGGGACAGAATTTAAAAAGAAGGTTGAATGCTCATTCCCTCGAAATTACAAAGAAAAAAAAAAGTTTCCAATGAGATGCGAGATAAGAGATTGAAAAATCTTTAAAGAGAGTAATTTTTAGACCAACTCACTGGAAAAAAAAAGCAGAAAAAAAACTAGATAATCAAGAAAACTATTAAAGGATCTTTCCTTATCACAAAAAGGATGCCCAGCAAAGCAAATGATAAGATTTCACCAAAGAATCTCCTTTTGAAAGTATGCCAGCAGAACGAATGATAAGAGAGCATTCAAATTGTACAGATTCTATGGCATATACCATTGATTTACATTTGAAGAGATCAATCATAAAGTTTGCACCCCTTGAAAAAGAAAACCATAAAGGTAGCACTAGTCATAATTGAAGATACGGAGCTATGACAAAGAGCCGCTTAAAGTACCAATTGCATAAAAATTGCAGATAATCTGCCTGGGTAAAACAACGAACAGACAAGAATGATAGGATGGGATGCTACCATCGTCAAACAAGTGCAACTCCAATGATGGTTGAAGTGCTCTGAAATAATATTTATGTTGCTGTGCAGCACAAAGTTTCTTAAATTGAAAACACCAAAAAAAAAAAAAAAAGAGAGAGAGAGAGAGAGCAATATCGGACGAATTTAGCCCTTATTCACAGAAGGAAAGAGATTTTTTTCCCCTTCTTTCTTTTCCTTTCTACTTCTACCTCTCTTCTTCTTTTTCCTTATTTCCTTTCCTTTTCCTTTTCCTTTTCCTTTTCCTTTTGATAGAAAAAGTGAACCTTTCATTAGGTAGAAAGAAATGTTGAAAACTTCCAAGGAATTTACAAAGAGGCAGTCTGATGAAAGAAATAAGGAAAGCGTCAATTAGGGAAATACTTGGGAAGAGAACACCAAAATGAAGCATACATTTAAAAGACGCCTAAACTTTCCCCCAATCCTGAGAATCCATATTTGAATTCTCCTATTCTTCTCAATCCACTACAACAAAAGGTCACTCCCTAGCATTAAACCAAAGGATCTTCGACTTTATATATTCTGCTTTACAATTAGTGGGAGGACAAAGGACAAAAAAGTACGGGGATTCTTCAGCAAATGTTTAGGATACAAGAACATCCTAGAAAAAATATGACAAGCATTTTCCCAATGGCCTTTACCAAGAATACGCCAATTCGTTTGATGTAGGATGCATGGATATCAGCCTTGAATTTTATCGTTAGAGCTTAACTGTTAAGGCCTCAAAGATAAAATTGAAAGAAAGAGGTATTCAT
This sequence comes from Benincasa hispida, assembly GCF_027475165.1. Lineage (NCBI taxonomy): Eukaryota > Viridiplantae > Streptophyta > Magnoliopsida > Cucurbitales > Cucurbitaceae > Benincasa > Benincasa hispida. The sequence continues at coordinate 48,442,558 of NC_143480.1, forward strand.
CCATTGGTTTAGCAATTTCAGTATCCTAACATTGAAGAAAGGGCATATGGTAATCGTAGATAGATATATAGCAATATCTCGAAAGAGAAAAGGCCAGACAGATCTGAGACCATGAGGATAGTAGCCACTCCAAATCTGGATTATCCAGATTTGTTCTTAGATCCAGTAATCAATCATTGTTTTGAGCATTCCAACACTGAGGTATTTCATAGCTTGGGAAAATGAGCAAGAATGTGTATATATATATATATATATATATATCTTTTTGGATAGGAAAATTAACTTTCATTGAGAAAAGGTGAAAGAATACAAGGGATACGAAAAAAACAGGCCCCCAAAAACAACCCTCTAAAAAAAAAGAGTTTCCAACTAAGCAAGATGTTGCCTATAAAATAATTACAAAAAAGTTTCGATACCAAAGTCCAGAGTGACACATGAAGTCTCACTAAGGACCAAATCTCACTGAGCACCTTTTCCAAACCTCTAAACACCCTATTGTTTCTCTCCCTCCAAACATCCCATTACACAACCCCCCAAATGACCCTTCTCTCTGAAAGGTGGTGGAGGAGTAACTCCATGATCGTCGCACAAATATCCCTCTAACCAGCTATCTGAACATCAAACTCCTGCAAAAAGCAAATCCACACAAACCTCTTGAACTGACAGCGTTAGAGAAGGTGATCCAGGTTTTCCTCCACCTTTAGATAGAGAATACAACAGAAATGACCCATTAACAAGGACCCCTTCTTAACAAGCTTGTCCAAGGTGCTCACACAGCCAAGCAAAACCTGCTAGGTGAAGAATTTAATTTTCTTTGGTATCCAAGGTGTTCACACTACCCTCAAAAGAATTAGGCTTCCAAACTCGAATATCCTTCATCCCCTCCCTGAAATTACACTCATCCAACAACGAAAGAAGAGAGGCAAACTCCATCGTCTCCCTATCAGTTAAACGACAACGAAATCCGAGAGAAAAGGACACAGAGCTCCCCAACCACACCAAAAAGTCTGAGACCAGACGATCTTTAAAGGACGACAAGTGATAAAAATGCAGGAACGCGGAACATGAGGGATTGTCCCCAACCCACTGATCTTCCCAAAAGTAAGCATCCTGACCGTCCCCCACAATGCAACAAACCAAAATGGAGAACGAGGGGAGCTCTAACACGACATCTTTCCAAGGGTTCCAGTGTGTGTACCTTTAACCCCCTTTGCCATCTAGACAAAGGGATAAGTACCGCATTTACTACCAATGACTTTATGCCACAAGGATTCGGGCTCAAGGGCAAAACGCCAAAACCACTTAGTCAACAGAGCTTTGTTCTGAAGTCTTAAATTCCCAATCTCAAACCCACCTTGGCGCACAAGACGCCCCAAAACCTCCTAGCTAACCTAGTGAGATCCTTTACATTCATCCGCACCTTCCCACAGGAAGTCTCCCATGTATTTCTCAATACTTTTACAAACCAAGTTGGGAGCCCTAAACAGGGAAAGCTAATAAATAGGTATGCCACTCAACGATATTACCTTCCACCCCCCTAGAGATGAGCCTACTTAAAACATTCACCACTATAACAAACAAGAAGATGAATAGGGAATCCCCTTGTCTTAAACCTCTAGAAGCCTAAATCAATCCCTTAGGTGCTCCATTTATCAGGAAAGATTAATGCACATTCCTAACACACCCTCACATCCACATTTTTCATCTGAACCCAAACCCTTTCTTCTCCAACACTTTATCCAAAAAGTCCTAATCAACATGATCAAAGCCTTTTCAAAGTCAAGTTTGAAAATAACCCCCTCCTCTTATTAACCCTATACTCTTCAATGGCTTTATTGGCAATGAAAACCTGGTCAAGAATCTGAATATCGGCTATGAAAGCACCTTGAGTCCCTGCAATAGTCGAGGGGAGCACTTTCCTCAGGCGATTAGCAAGAACCTTAGCCAAGATTTTGTAGACACTAGTGATAAGATTAATAGGCCAAGAATGTTATCTGAAATCCATAGATCAGGCCAAACTCACTCTTTTACCGATGCCAACCGTAACAGTTGTATTATTCTTCATGAAGTCCTTGAGACTTAAAAGTTGAGATAGACTTCCAAAGCTATGGTCGGAGATATTCGTTTTAAAAAATAAATAAGCAACCACTTTCATTGAGAAAAAAAAGGAAATAATACAAGGACATACAAAAAAATCAAGCCTCCAAAAGGAACCCAACTAAGGAAAAGGGGTTGGAGTTGGAGATATTTCTCTTCCTTTCCTTTCTTTTCTTTTCTTTTCTTTTTTTTTTTTTTTTTTTTTTTTTTTTTTTTTTTTTTGGTTTTTTTTTATAGAGGAGCCACTTTCCTTGAGAAAAAATTATGAAAGACTTCAGGGTATACGAAAACCTAAGCCCCAGAGAAGGGAACCTCACTCAAGACAAGGGTTCCAATTAAGCAAAATAGTGTCTATAGAATAATTACAAAAGAACTTCAAAGTTGAAGCCTAAAGAGAAACACGAAACCTAATACGAACCCAAACATCACTAGGCTCTTTTTCTAACGTGCTACAGACTCAATTGTTCCTTTCTCCCCAAAGATTCCACATGATAACACACCCTCGCCAACCACAAGAAACGATACTTCTCACAAAAAGGTAGATGGAGGAAGAACTCCTCGATCATAATACTATTGTCTCTTTGACAAACAAGCATAAAACCAAACATCTAGAAGAACAAATTCTAGACAAAGTGCACAAATTCGCATCTTCAAAGTATGTGATCCAGGTCATCCTCCGTCTTCCGACAAAGAACAACAAAACAAGCCCACTAACAACGACAACCTCCTCAAGAGTCTATCTAAAGTGTTCACACATCCATGTAGAACTTGCCAAGTAACGAATCTCGCTTTCTTAGGAATCTTAATCCTCAAGAGGACAAAAAAAACAAACTCGTTAGAAGGAGAAGGATCTAGCAGACAATGAAAAAGATGAGTTATAGAAGAACTCCTCTAGAGGGTTGGGATTACAGACATGCAAATCCTTTCAACCATACCTAAAGCTAAACTTTCCAACAACAACATCAAATATATGACCTTTTCAGCTTCCTTACCAGTCAAAGAGCGACCAAAACCTAAAGGATATGAAAATCAAGCTCCCTGACCAATCAAAATGTCAAACGCTATGTGATTTTAAAAGGAGGATAAATGATAAAGACAAGGAAGCGTAAAGCAAAGAGGTTCATCCCCCAACCACTTATCTTTCCAAAAATACACTTCCTTACTCTCCCCTACCACACAACGAACAAAATGCGAGAGAGGGGAGCTCATTAGAAATATCCTTCCATAAGTTCTGGTAGGTGGAAAGCAAACCCCCCCCCCCCCCCCAAGTTGTGAGTCCTTAAGGGTGTGTTTGGCCTGAGGAGTTGTGAAGTAGAAGTTGGAAAGTAAGAGTTGTGAACTCCACTCCTTGTTTGGCCCGAGGCGTTGGTGGGTCCCACTACTAAAAGACACCCCCCCCCCCAAGTTGTGAGTCCTTAAGGGTGTGTTTGGCCTGAGGAGTTGTGAAGTAGAAGTTGGAAAGTAAGAGTTGTGAACTCCACTCCTTGTTTGGCCCGAGGCGTTGGTGGGTCCCACTACTAAAAGACATCAATTTTATATCTTATCAACTCTTTACACTGTGGGCCCCATAAGTTCACAACTCCCAAGGCTTCATAACTCTTTACTTCTCACTACTCCACTCCTTACCCCAAAGACCCCCTAAGTTACCAATTTCTGACCCCCTTGGTTCACCGAGCTCCCATCAATATCCCACCAAACCAAGTGTGAACCATATCCTTCTTCCCTTGCCCCTTCCCAAAGGGAGTTACGCATAAATTTTTCAATGTCCTTGCAAACCTTACTAGGGGCTCTAAACAAAGAAAAGAAGTAAATGGGAACGCCACTCAAAACTGACAGAATCAAAGCATGTCTCCAAGCTTTGGAAAAGTAACCTTATTTCCAAGAGGCTAGACTTTTTCTCACTTTTTCAACCACCGGTTGGAGATATTCATGTTAATTTAGGAGTCCATCCATCTCTTCCACTTCATGTTAATTTAAAGAAGATAGAAGTAAATTGAATCAATTATCCAAAAGAAAAGACAATTAAGTGGTGGATGTGATCATTTGAGATTTCACTATTTATTGGCCATTTGAAGAAGATGAATTCTATCAAGAAGAAAATAGCCAGTTAGAGTTGTGAACACCAGTGCACCTCAAGAAAAACTGCTAAGGAGAAGCAAATTTGACTACTGGCTCCAAATCTGAAATGCCTTCTTTGAGAGAGCGTAGACATACTTTGAGAAAGGCTGTCCATGACATTCTGATAATTTCCAAGACGCCATGACAAGGGAACGCGTTACTGTTACCAACCCACAAATATGCCAATAGACATGGGCACTGGTGGGGCCTAAATAGACACTAAACAGTGTTTGATGAGCATTTGAATGGCTGAAGGTACAACTCAAGCAAAAGATAGGAGCTACACCATAATTTTCAGCAACCTTGATCTACGTGTCAAGTGAAATATTAGAAGATCGTTTAAGTCTAGGTGTGTATCCTTGTTGTGGCAGATGCTTCGTTATACAGAGATACTGGGCAGTTGATAAGTGGTATGTTGCACGATCACTTAAAAATGACCTTTTTTGTTAAGCCAAAGTTTATATTAATGTGATAAAGGCTTTTAATAAATAAATATTCATCCATGCATGACGAGATGAAACGTTCACAGAGCACACATTTGAAAATTTTGGAAAGAGAATATTTATGAAGCCTGTATCTTAGTTTAAGATAATTGCAGTTGTGTGAATCTGTGATGATGCCAAAATAGAATTAAAAGAAAAGCACCGACATATGTGACTAATAACTTACAGATTACAATAAAGGTTAGCTTTTTTTTTTGTTTTTATGTGTTTAACGCCTTTCGGCCTGGGTTTTCTTTTCTTTTCCTTTTTTTTTCTTTTTTTCTAAATAAATAAGGTTTAGAGAGCACAAATAACAAACCATGGGAGCATAAAAAATGCTGAATTCTATAAAAATACCTTTGGTTTTTCCTTATCAGTAAGTTGGTTCCATTCCATCATCAGGTATAATAGGTCTAATAGGGAATCATCTGAACTGTTGTGACAATTTTACATGGTGAATTTCTCATCTGTAGTTTCTGTTGTTAATCACAATTGCCACAAAAATTTGTATGTTATGCCCGTTCATGGTTTAAGCATTCTATCGTTATAAAACCTCTTCCACTTTCTTATGCTTTTATAAAAGGAGAATCAAACTAATAATATCTGCCTACATCAGTAAAGTAGCTAGAAATTGTAGAGTAAATTGATAGAACTAAAAGACTTGATAAGTTAGTGCATTATACAAAGACGTGCAGGAGATATGCAATAAAGTATTTCTAAGTCATCTCAGAAACTACATATACATAGGATATGCTGAAGTGAGAATGTATAACATACATACTTCGAGAGGCATCCACCTCAGCTAACCAGCCTATGAGACAATTATCAGCCAAACCTGTCATCTGGGTGGCCTTTCCAGTTCAGCTCCAGCAATTCTACGACACAGTCAAAGTGAATTTTTCTTCTTCAGCCAATATGATTGTTATACTAAAAGGATTTCTCTCAAGATTTAACTTGGGCCATATCATTCAGGTTGACCGACTTTTCATTGGTTGGAATCTGTAACTCCCATCATGCTCCAAACTCATATCATAAACTTCAGAATGTGAACTCTTGGATCGCCTGGAATCCTTGCGTCTTCCATATTGTGTATTGCTATTGTGCGCCTGAGAACCAGGAACTCTTTGTCTTCTATCCAATCCAATTTGTCCTGGATTCAATTCTCTCTTAGAAGACTTCAGGTTTCTTTCAGTCCCCCGATTCCTGGTTCCGCCCTCGTATACATTTCCATTTTTACCATTACTACTTGATGGTACCAAGGAACGCTTCGGATAAGAATCCTCTGTATTCGAGTAATCTGGGTAATCTGAGTTAACTTCCCCTTTATTCACTGGCGCACTTCTCAATTTCCGGTTAGAAGACCTACGGTGAGTCTTAAAATCATCTTCTTGAAAACTAGTTGCAATTTCATTTCCAGCTTCTGCATCCAAACTCAACGAACTCTCCGACCCAGTAATACTTCTATACGGCCTTACACTATGAACCACCCCTTTCGGGAAAAACCTAGCGGAAGGTAGTTCGTCAACCGTCTGAAACAATTGAGGCCCATCTTTTTCCGTCCACAAATCGAATCCACCAGGCCTTTGAAACCTATCCGCCAAGACCTTCACCTGCTCATCGGCGCCAACGGAGAACAAATTGGGAGCCCTCTCCACAACCTCCCACGGTCTCTCCAGCTCGGCGACAGCCGCCTTAAGCTCAGCCCGCTTACGCATTTCATATATCTGGCGTTCGCGGCATAGCCGGGCCTTAAGCAGCTGCTTAGCTTTCTTGGCCTGCATCCGCTTCCACTGCCACTTCGATACTCCGCCTGGATAAGTTCTAGGACCTCCACCCATTCGAATAAGCGTTGTCGACTTTGAAACGATCGGCATCCGATTTGGAAAGTAGAAGAGGTGGTTTGAACCAGTTAGAGACTGAGAGAAAGAGAATAAGGGCGGACGAAGAGGGTTTGGAATTGCGAGGGAAATTGGAAGAATTGGCATTTCTTCCTCGATACTTTGAAGCTGAAGAAATCGAAGTGGCAATACAGAGCCCTGATGGCAGATTGATGAAAGGCAGCAAACCTATGGAACTGGTAGAGGAGGAGGCGCCCAGATACTCACGGTTGCAGTGATGGCGGAAACGGGTGGCGGGTAGGATTTTATGGGCCGGCAGGGCGGCTTCGATATCCTGGGCCGAGTACTAGAAAGCCCAAAATGTAAAGGGCCCAATGAGCTTATACTATTTTGAGAATATTTTTTAATTAAAAAAATGCATACCATTAAGACCTCGTTCACTGTTTTTATAAAACAAAACAAAAATTTTTATAAAAAAAAGATGTCTAGGATTTTGTATATCTCCCCATCCATGCATACAATTTCGTGTATCCATGCACCCATTACTTCCTTTTTAAAAAATTTAAAAAAAAAAAATGGTTTGAATCCTCCATTTTTCTCATTTTTCTCCAAAATTTTTACTAGACGTGTTTCTCACGTTTCTTCCTCTTCTCTTTGCATTCTTCTTGTTCACTCTTTTTCTTCTTCCTTTATTCATGACTTCTTCAAATTACAGAACTATTTTACTTCTTCTAAAATCGACAAACAAAGGAGATTGAAAAGTTAGTCGAAGTCGACAATGAACGGACGAAGGCTGGTCTAAGGTTGCAAAGATCACGAACAGATGTTCATGATAGATTAAAACGAAACTAAATCTAAGAGATGAAGAAAATGAAACAATCCTCCTATAACTAAGAAAAAGAAAATCTCATTAATCACATATTTAGTGCATTAAAATGGAAATAGATATTCATAAATAAAAAAATAATTTAAATAATAATTTTTAAAAAAAAAAAAAAAAAAAAAACTCATTAAGGACCAAAAGAAAAGGCCGCTCATTAATTACAAGGAAAAAAAACGAATATATTAAAAAAATGGAAAAATGATAAAATTGTCCAAAACTAACCTAAAAGCTTTCAATAAAAATTTTCAAATTTAAAGATATTTAATGAAATATATGACTCACAAGGATTTTTCATGTAAAAATCTCTTTTAAAAAATAATAATTCTTTTACAAACGTATTTTAGAAAATAAAAATAAAAATATCATTCAAACCCATTTTATGTTTTTAAAAATAAATCTGGCTTAATTATGGTTGTTTTATAGTTGAATTACAAATTTGGTCCAATAATTTGAAAAAATTTATAATTTAACCAATGTAGTTTATAATTAAATTGTAGTCATTGACTCACTATGACTTGATAAAATTTTCATAAATAGTTTTTTCGATAGGAACTATTTATAAAAGTTTTATTAAACTATATGGATTATTGTTAAGAATCTCACATTGGAAAAACCAAGGTAACTCACACTCTTTATAAGATAGATGGGTTACTCTTTTCATTGCTAATTGATTTTGAGATGGAGTCTCGTACTCTCTAACAATTATTTATGAGATTTTATAAAATTATAAAGGTAAATTCAAACTTTTAAAACTATAGAGACTAAATTTCTAATTTTTTCCAAATTATAGAAACCAAATTTGTAATTTGACTTTGATTGATTTATTTATTTATTCTGAATCACTAAATTCTTACAAGTAGACGACATAACAAATACATTTCCAATAAATAAAATAAAGTAATTCAGCCTAAACCTTTTGTTGGTCACTGTTTATACCTTTCCAATAAATAAAATAAGTATAAAAGAAATAAAATGAAAATAAAAAATCGTTACGAAAACAATTTCTCGACTAAACCGCATATTTTATAATATCGGTGCTGTCTTCTTCCTTAGATTTGTTGAAAATCTGCACTCTACTACAGCTCACAAAATCAACCCACGAATATTGATATAAAAATTGTGTTGGCTAAAATCAAATTGATGTCATAAAGAAAGGGAAAAAAACACAAAATTTGAAATATAAAATATTCAGATGTTAGTTTTAAAAAATATAAAAGGAAAACATGTTGCTTCCAATATAATGGACAATCTATGAGCAATGTGGTTTGTTAATTATAGAATAAGGAAGCGTTGTTTGCTTAAATAATTATGAACAGCGGCAACATGTTTACAATTTCTAGAACATGATCTGATATGCAGGCTGTAGATTCCAGGTTGACTCACTTTTTTTTCCCATTTTTTCCCTTCAAAGTTGCAATTCAAATCCATTATGCTCGTAGAAATTTTGGCAACATATTACGAGAGAATAATTCTACATGGAAGATGTGGTTCTCATCTAACACATTCTAAAGCTTAAGTTGATATCAGATATAGTTGATGTCGAATTGAGCAACGTAATATAGCATATACTAATGGATTGACATGTCTCTTCAATTATTTATACCTTTGAGTAGTCTGACATTGTCTTGACGTTCTTATGTGGGCTCTACCTATGTCAGAAGGGCAATGTCGAAATAGGTTGTGTGACTAGACGCATATAGTGAGGTTTTTATTATCTCTTTTTGGGGGTTGGACTTGTTAGGACCCAAACAATATAACAACAATCCACTAGGATCTCTTTCAAAACAATCGATCAAATTATTGTTTTACAAAACACCACAAATAAATCACCGAATAATCATCAAGCAATCGACCAACTATAGACAACAATAAACCATAAAATTATGAAAGACTAAAAATCAAAAAATATACACGAATTATACATGGAAAACCCCTTCGATGTGAAAAGTAAAAACCACGGGATTTGTGAGAAGTCCATCCTTGTCAACTTTTTTTATTATGATAAGATTGAGAGAAAAAGAACTCAAATCAGTCATAAAAAGGTTCACCACCCACCAATACTTTCATACATAAAAGATGAACACTTGAGAGATAAAAATAACGAAAAATCACCCCATTTACATATTGTGCTTGGCAGAGATTACAGACAAACTTGAGCTTCAAACAACAATCCAACCGTTCAAAACATGCCATATATATTCCAAATAGGCTAACCAAATTTTAGCACGATCCAACGGTTCAAACTTCAACAATTGATAATCTCGGGGAAGTTGTTGCTGAAAAACCAAACTGTTGTTTTCCTCTCTGATTTTCTGCCTCTTTTTCACTCTCTTTTTTCATAGGTCATCTCATATCACATAAAAGAAAATCTAAGGATTTCAAGATAGCCTCAATTTGGCTCACAAAACACAAGTTTAAAATAAAGTTTTGCTTGTGCAGTAAGTGGGTTGGACACCCACAACAATCTTCCCCTCCAACCCAACACGGGGAAGACTCAATCACATCCATGACCACTTAAACCTCATCTCGACAAGCTTACTATAAAGCTCAATCTTGCTTCCAAGAACTACCTTAGTTAACATATCTACACTATTCTTGTCGGTGTGGATATTCTTCAGATTCAATATCTTCTCTTCAATTACATATCGTAGTCAATGATATCTAATGTTAATGTGTTTAGTACGAGTACAATACATTGGATTCTTGCTCAAATCCATAGCACTCTGACTATCACAAAATATTACATACTCATCTTGCTTCAAACCCAACTCTTGAAGGAACCTTCTAAGCCATAACATCAACTCGCTTACTTCCACTGCTACAATATACTCTACCTCAGTTGTGGACAATGCTACGCATTTTTGTAGCTTGGATTGCCATGAGATGGCTCTCCCTTAAAATATAAACACATAACTCGAGGTAGACTTTCTGTTATCAAGATCACTTGCCATGTCAGCATTAGTATAGCCTTCAAGCATAGGTTTTCCACCTCCATAACACAAACTCAATTTAAAGGTGCCTCGCAAGAATCTAAAGATCAACTTCATTAATTCTCAATGAGTCTTACCTGGATTGGTTAGAAAACAACTCACTAGACTGTTTGCATGTGTAATATCAAGTCTAGTACATACTATAACATCCATCAAAGAACCAACAACATAAGAGTAAGGAATAAATGACATAACTTATTTCTCTCTCTGTTGTAGGACAAGCTCTCTTACTTAGTTTAAAGTAAGTTGCTAACGGTGCACTAATAGGCTTAGCATGCTTCATATTGAACCTTTCCAGCACCTGTTCAATATACTTCAATTGGGATAACAACAATTTCCCAGCTTTCCTGTCACGAGCAATCTCCATACCTAAGATTTACTTTGCAGGACCCAAATCTTTCATGTCAGATGACTTAGACAAATCTTTTTTCAAATTTTGAATCATAACTATATCTTGTCCACTATCAATATATCATCTACATATAAAAGAAGAATGATGAAGTTGCCTGCAGGGAACTTTCTAAAATACACACAAGAATTAGTTATAATTCGTTTATAATCATTGCTTATCATAAATGAATCAAATTTATTGTATCACTTCCTTGGTGCCTGTCTAAGCCCATAAAGACTCTTCTTCAACTTGCAAACAAGCTTATGATTCCCTTTTTCTTCAAATCCTTCAGGTTGCTCCGTATAGACTTCATGCAAGTCACCATGTAAAAAAGTTATTTTTACATCAAGTTGCTTTATCTCAAGATCAAGACTTGCTGCTAATCTCAATACTATTTTGATAGATGTCATTTTGACCACTGAAGAAAAGATCTCATCAAAGTCAAGTCACTGGTTTTGTACCTCACTATCTTCTTACCATCCTTTTTGTAATTCAAAACCCACTTGTTTTTCAATACTTTCTTGCCCTTTGAAGGCTTCACTAGTTCATAGGTTTCATTCTTTTTTAGGGAATTTATCTCCTCCTTCATTGCATCAAGTCACTGGTCTTTTTCTTTATGAGACAAGACCTCTTGATATTTCTCTGGCTCTCCATCTTCACTAACTAGAATAAACTCTGAGCTAGGATAACTTGTTGAAGGTTTACACACTCTGGTGGACTTTCGAGCCTGAGTATCCTTCACTTGGGGAATAGGTTGTTCCCCCTGCTCATGAACTTCTCCATGAATCACTTCTTCATATGCATCTTCCTCATGAATTTCTTCATCGGATGAAGACTCATCAAGATCATCATCATCAATATGATCTAGTATATTACCATCAGATTGTATCTCACCGACATCATCATGTACATCATCAACATTCTCACTTTTCGCCTAAACAACAGAAGAAGTAGAAGTAGAATTAGTAGTAGTATCAAAACACAACTTTATAGTAGAAGCGTACCTTGTACTAAAAAGATCTGCACCCTTTCCGTGCTCAACTTTTTTGGATTGTAGAGTCTGTAACCATACTTTTCATCCCCATACACAACAAAAATACATAAATTGGTCTTCGAATCAAGCTTTGACCTTTGTTCTTTAGGCATATGCATGTATGCCTTGCTGCTAAAGGCTTTGAGATGCAAATAAGTGGAATCCTGTCTCTTCCATCCTCTCGTTGGAATGTTTAGACCAAGAGGAATTGATGGAGATCAATTAATCAAATACATGACACATTGCATTGTTTCACCCTAAAATGTCTTAGGAAGATTAGACATTCTAATCATATACTTCACCTTCTCCACAATGGTTCTGTTCATCTTCTTAGCAACTCTATTGTGTCGTGGTGTGTCAAGCTCTGTCTTCTCATGTCTAATGTCATGTTGTTGAACAATAAGACTTGAACTCATTAGAAGTATACTCACCACTATTGTCATATCGAAGACACTTCAACTTTCTTTCGGTCTCTCTTTCTACCATGACATGAAACTTCCTAAAAATCTTGAACACTTGGCTTTTTGTCTTAAACATATACACCCAAATTCTTTGAGTAGCATCATCAATAAAAGTGACGAAATATTTATTGCCACCAAGTGACTCTATCTCAATAGGCCCACAAATATCAGAATGTATTAACTTCAATTTTCCTTGTCTTTTGGTGGACTTCCTATAAAGGAAATTCTATGTTGCTTACCTGCCAAACAATGATCACAAGGGTCAAGAGAAACTGTTTTATCAACATGGATAAGAGATTTCTTGCCAATAATTCAATCTCCTTATTGTTCATATGCCCTAGCCTTTGATGCCATAAATTTGGAGAATTATTTTCTTCTACTGCATTCAACTCAAAAGAATATATGCTCAAGTTTGTTTTATACAAAGAGCAACACAACTTACCTCAAGCAACTATTATTGAATCCTAAGACAATTTCCACTTATCACCACAAAAGGTATGTCGAAATCCTTCTTGATCAAGAACATTTGCAGATAGCAAGTTAAGGCGTAAATCAGGAATATGGCGCAATATTCTTTAATATAAGTGTGCACCCAATACTTGTCTTCACACGAATACATCTAGCCTAACTATGCTAGCTGAGCTCTTATTTCTCATCTTCACACTACCAAAATCACAAGATTGATAGTTCATGAAATACTCTCTTTTAGGAACACAATGGTATGAAGCACCTAAATCTACCACCCATTTTGTGTTTGAACTCTCCACATGATGGCACTCACTAGTTGCACAAATCAAGGTGACAACAATATCACTTTAAGAAATAATTATTGCGATATTTTTATCATCTTCCTCTTTTTGTGAGGCTTGCTTCTTACTTTGTTCTTTCTTCCAAAGATAGCAAAACTTTTTTATATGGCCAGACTTGTTAAAGTAATGACATGTCATAGTCTTTTTGTCTCTGGACTTGGACCTCTCTTTTGAGTTATCATGGTCTTTAAGTTCCTTACTATTGTTTCTTCAACGATTCTCAACAACAAGAGCATGTGAATTATCAACTCTCATCTCCTTTCTTTTTATCTCTTCATTGAACATGCTTTGTTTAATAATATCCAAAGACAAAACACCTTCTGGAGCAGAGTTACTAATAGTCACAACCAAGGTTTTCCAATTATCCAGCAAAGAACTCAACAAAAACAAAGCCTGCAATTCATCATCAAAATCAATCTTCGTAGTAGTCTATTTATTAATAATATCTGAAAGTCACTCAAATGCTCAAAAATAGACCTCCCGCCCTTCAATTTCAAATCAACAAGTTGCTTGGTTAAAGAAGCTTTGTTATGTGTGGTCTTCATTTCATAAAGACCTTCCGATTTCTTCTACAACTCATATGGGTCGAACTCCTTAGACACATGGTTGAAAATTCTAATAGCCTAATAGTCGCCAAAGTTTTTCTCTTTAACTTTCTCCAATCTTTTTCTTCCATTTTCTCTGGTTTTGCAGATTTAGAAATTGTGTCATCTGCTTTTGTGGTTGTTTTAATTAGATCAAACAAATCTTTACAATATAACAAATCCTCCATCATGGGTCTCCAAATGGAGTAATTGGCCAATGTCAATTTTATGATTGAACTATCTCCACCATTACTAGTAGACTCCATAACAATCATTAAATTAAAATTCGCTCTGATACCAACTGTTAGGACCCAAACAATATAACAACAACCCACTAGGATCTCCTTCAAGACAATCAACCAAATAATTGTTCTCCAAAACACCACAAATAAATCACTGAATAATCACCAATCAATTAACCAACAACAGACAACAATAAACCATAAAAGACTAAAAGACTAAAAAGCAAAGAGCACACACGAATTATACATGGAAAACCCCTTCGATATGAAGAGTAAAAACCACAGGACTTATAAGGAGTCCACCCTTATCAACTTATCTTATTATGATAAAATTGAGGCAAAAAGAACCCAAATTAGTCATACAAAGGTTCACTACCCACCAATACTTTCATACATACAAGATGAACACTCGAGAGATAAAAAGAATGAAAATCACTCATTACAGATTGTGTTCGACATCGATTAGGGACAAACCTGAGCTCCAAACAATGATCCAACCATTCAAAACGAGACCCTATGTGTCTCAAATAGGCTAACCAAATTTCAGCACAATCCAATGTTCAATCTCCAGCAATCGATAATTTTGTGGAAGTTGTTGCTGAAAAACCGAACCATTGCCTTTTAAAAAATGCCCAAATGTATTTTTCTTTGTGAAAATAACCGAATGATTAGTTTTGATGTTGTTTAAATTTTAATATTGGACATAAATACCCCTACTACCTAATTCCTATAATTATGTTGTATTTTGAAATATAAAACTAATAATCTAAAACAAGATCTAACAAACTTAATTAACCAAAATTTAACCTTAATTCTAAAATAACATCAACACGCAATCAAAACTAACGAAGAGATGCATAGTCTTAATATATATATATATATATATTTAAAAGTAGAGATTAGTGTTGAAAAGTTAAAAAAAAAAAATAGACTTTGATTTTCACCAAAAAATTAACATTAATCATCAAGAATATTTAATTATAAATAATAACTCAAAATTTATGCACGTAATAAGCAAATAAAAATAGTTATCAAATATCCTCTACCCATCAACTCTAAAAATCTGTCTCATAATAGGTCTCACAAATACCTTCTACTCAGATTGAGTCACTCAAATAATGCGAATAATATGTATTAAAAAAACAATTGAACCACACAAATACCCTAAACTAAAAATCTACATATATGTTGTAAATGAAAATTAAAGTTAGTGTAAAGCTATGCGAAAATTGTATTTACATTGTATTTGTGTCGCTTACAAAAACAAGTATATTATAACTGGGAAGTGAAAAAACAAAAACATAAATTCATCAAATATCTAGGATTGTCGATTAGAGTGCAAAATGAAATAACTAAAGTTAAAACAAAATAAAATCCGTTGGCAAAAGGGAATATGACTTTTTTTTTTGCTGTTGTATTCTATGGTGCTTGTTAATAATCTATACTTATTTTGTTTTCAATTCTTACTAAAAATTCACACCACATGTTATTTATAATTTTTTGCTCCTCAAAAGAATAAGCCTTTTTTTGTTGATGTGTTGATAGAAACCTTCAAGAAGCAGGGAAAAACTAACACTATAATCTTAATTTAATTAAATTTAAAATCAAATCGCAACAAAATCTTAGTTTTAAACTGGTGTGGGTTTTTCTAAAATCATGGGAAGCTTTCCTAAAATCATGTACTTTTTCTTTTTCTTTTTATTTGTTGTCATGGGTTTTCCTAAAATGAGGAAAAATATCCATCATCCATATATGGGAGCGTGGGTAGAATTGAAAAATAAAATATAAGGTGGGGTCCTACACCTCAATATTTTGGCCATAAATCTTATAATTAAAAAATTGTCATTCTTCCAATTGCATATATGAATTTGGTCATTCTACATAATTACTCTAAAAATTAGTCCCAATTGGACTCACAAAAACACAAGTTGAAAATAAAATATTGCTTGTGCAACAAGTGGGCTGGACACCCACAATAGGATTGCTCCTCAACTCAAATATGGGAGCCTTGAAAATTGGGATCTTCGTCTTCCCCCTTTCGACACTTGGGCTTGTCAAACCTCATGGGTTGTGATGGATTAGCCTTTAGCCTTAATTCACCCATAACAAAAGTGATTGACTCTAAGTACTATAAAAGGAATCTATGTCATTGACTTTAAATCTAGAAACACTTTGAGTTTGAGTGTACTAACTTTAGTCAAATTCTTTTTATGATATTTTCTAGTCTGAGAGTAAAGAAAATGATATAAGTGGAACCATAGTTTTTCTCCGACACTGGAACTTCCCACATAAATTATTGTGTTTACACGTCAAAACTTTGGACACAACCCATATGTTCATTATTATTTCATAAATTTAAATTCCCTAAATTTATTTCCAATACATGTATCACTAGAAAGATTTTGTACTCATAAAGATATTGTCCTTATTTAACTATAAATTTATGACTTTATGTTATCTAGATAATATGGAACTTTGATCACACTTCTAACATATTGAAAAGGTTACACGCTAACTTTTGTTAGAAGGTATATGACAAAAGGTGGAGAGAAACATTTGTGTGAAAGAATAAGAGAATGGAAATATTAGAAGTTTCCTTTGAAGGTTAGCATATTTTCTTCACACAAGCTTGATATCGGTGCCTCACTCACAATTGTTGGATTTTTATAGTGAAAAAAAGTGAAACATTTGAATACTAGAACATAAACAAATGAATTCAATTATGTAGATGAAATTCAAGATTAGAAACTTTCAACTTTGATTGAAACTTAAAATTAAAAGATGTTTCATGTATAAATTTAACATATATATATAAATATATTTAGTCAATAACATATATAAAAGTTAAATCTGTAGTTTCTTCAATTTGAATGAGTTATGGTTAGTTTTTTTCAAATAACAATCCAGTTGAGTTAAATTTGACAAATGTTCTAATTTTTTTATTTATTTGATTTGATTTTATATTTTTTAGATTGACTAAGTTACTAGCCTATAAATAGCAACTTCTTTCTTCATTGATAGCATCTTATTCCAAATTGAAGAGTTCTCTCATTTCTCTTTTTTCTTTCCATATTAAGTTGAGTTGAGAGCAAGTATCCAATAGTTTAACTAGATCTGACTAGTTCAATTTTGCAATCCTACTAGAGTTACTCATCATATCATGTAAGACGATCGTTATAGCCTGCTTACAATCCATGTAAAGGGAACAATTGTCTTCTAAGGACAATGCTTATCTGAACGTGCCTCGATTACCTATTGACGTCTCTACAGTATCTGGAGGTTTTTAGTTATATCAATTTATAGTTGTTATATTATTTGGCTTACTTCTGGGTTTGAACATTATCATTGTTTACAATGTGCGCATTCAATTCCCCTACAATAATAAAATGAAAATCCAAAATATGGAATTGTTGATTAGAATAACAACAAGATATAGCTTAATTGAGGACATATTTGAGAGTAATTCTAAAATGGTTAGAATCACTTTTATCGTTTTTAAAAGTCCTATAATACATGTATTTAATTATTCAAAACTCATTTTGATGATATAAAAAAGTACATTTAAAAGTAAAAAATTAAATATTAAATTAATTTTGAGTCATTAAAACGAGTTTTAAAATGATTTTGAATGTGAAATTTTAGAATTTTTGTAATCACTCCCAAACATGTGATGATTGAAGTTTATACAACCGGCCAAGAGGAGCATTTCCTAACCTTGATATTGGTAACTAAAAAAAATCGAGAAAAGTAGTTTCAAGCAACGAAATAGCTTTTTCAAAAGTGAGTTCAATGTGCACTTCTTATTATCAAATTCTTCATTTTAAGAGTTATTATAGTCACATAATGGAGAGTTTTAAAATACATTTTCTAAAAGAGATACATGAACTAGAGGTTGACTCATTGTGTCTCATGCAGAATATTAATGATTTATATAGATTCCTATGATAAATTACTCAAATAGTCATAGAAGGAAAAAAAGGGTTGGAGTGTATTATTTCACAAAACATATTTTATATCATAAATGTACCCATTACAAATTTGTTTCATTCATTTCATCAATATTCCTATACGAGAATAGCAAACGGAGCAAAGGCTTCAAACTATACTCCATAGAAAGAGGGCTTTCCGAAGTAATTAATCTCCATAAGCCAATAACCTTAATACTAATACACAACTTGAATTGGCTTAGCAACCCCACCATGAGATCTTATTTTTAATACTTGTTTCAAATTGCAATAATATAAAACTCGAATATTATATTGTCATCACAGCTTTACATATAAACACATAAATGATATTGTTCCCTCACTTGCAATCTTAATTGTATTATCTTATATTTCCAACATCACACCACACGTGTACCCGCCTAAATTTCCTTGCATTTCCCCAAACAGTGCCAATTAATTTTATTAATTAAAAATCGACCCCTGCTTCTCCAACGAACTTTCCTTTCCTTTCACCCCCATTCCAATGTCGGATCCAAAAACCCTATTTATTTCCAATCGCTTAATCTCTGTAAATCTCACCTCCCAAAATATGCCTCCATTTCTGTTCCTTCTCTTCATCTTCGCCAATGCTCTTCTCCATTCAGTCTCCGTCGGAGCCGCTCCACCACCGCCCTCCGCCGAAGCGCCTTCCGGAAGAAAGCTCGGGAAGCACCAGAGTACGGCGGTTGTATTTTCGAGTCCGACTGAAGCGCCGCGGAGCGAAATGAAAGTTCAGGGGACCTCGGCGGCGGCGAGCGGCGGAGAGAGTGGGAATGAGATTCGGTTGGAAAATCATGAGCATCATAAATCGAGAGATAAGTCTATCGCCGGCGGAGGCGTGATATTGGGTGGACTCGCTACCACTTTTCTGGTGGCGATTATATGCTACATTAGAGCTACGAGGCGACAGAACTCAGAAGTGAACTCTGCTTTCGAGACGACATGTCGTCCGCCTTGTTAGTTGGTTTGGTCGTGCAATTGTAATTGTAATTTTTATTTAAAGGAGGCTGTAATTGTAATTAATCACAAGTATAAAAGTGAAAGGACGAAATACAAGGTGTTGTTTGGAGCACGTGGAATCTAGCCTTAATCTTTAGTTCCGATGCAACAAAGAAAACAATATTGATGATCGAATTCTAAATTATTACAAATAATTTTTTTTCTTAATTTTTTTTTCTTGCGAAAGAATTATTATCGATTAACTTTTAATTTTAAAAAATACACCCCATAAATGAATAGATTAACGATTTATTAAATACATAATTGAAAATTTGAGAACTAATTAGACATAAATTCAATATTTTATAAATTTATTAGATGTTTTTATGCCTTGTTTAACTTTGATAATCATTTGATTAAGTTTCTAAAAATCAGGTCAATGGAATTTATTCAATTTTTAAATTTATTGTTTTGTTATCTAATTTTAATCAATATTTTAAAAGATCATTTTGAAAAAAGAAAAAAAGAAAAAAGAGAAAAACTAAAATTGTTTTTTTTTTAATAATTTGGCTAAAATTTTCAACTATTACACTTAAAAAAAAAATGTAAATCGTAGACTTAATTTTTGAAGATCAAAGAGATAAAATAATTATGAAATGGAATTTGATTATTAAACTCTCATATTTATTATATTTTGACTCATAAATTCTAAAAATGTCTTTTTAAAAAAACTTTAGACATTTAATAACTTTTCCTGAATATTTTTTTTCTTTAGTTTTTGCTGTATAATTTTGTCTATCTTACATGTTCTTGCAAATTTTTTGCAAGAAGTAGGTTAAATTTTCTTCTCTTTTTCCCCCTCTCTTTTGTTACACATTTTTTCTTTTTCTTCCTTTCTTTTCTTTTCTTTTCTTTTTTTTTTATTAAAATTATTTTGTCAGCTAAAAATAATTTATAAAATATATTTTAAACTATTAAAATTAAATGTCAATTTGGAGATGTAGCTCAAATAGTTCATGCTTGCATTTAGCAGTTATCTCTTTTCATTATCGTTATTTCATAATAATAAACTAAGAAATTAAAATTTGAAATGTTCTCGAACAAGAATTGCACACTTGTTAAACTCTAAACAAGTGGTTAATTAAAATCTGAAATTAAAACTTATTAATTCACTGTCTTAAAATTCTTTACCCAAGCTAAATTTTAATACTTATTGAATATGTTCATGAACTTCTATTTCTTAATCTCTAAACGGTAAAAATGTTAAAAGTTTTGAATTTTCAGTTTTTTATTCAAAAGATTTGTGAATTTTAAAAATTATTGAATAGTCAATGATTTATTAGAAAGTCTAAGAAATTAGAATTACATCGACCTAATTAAACATGTTCAGAAGAAAAGAAACCGAAAGTTGGCATGAAGTTCACAGTTTATTAGTATATTGTCTATTTAATTTTATAAACAAAATGGGGATGTAGCTCAGATGGTAGAGCGCTCGCTTAGCATGCGAGAGGTACAGGGATCGATACCCTGCATCTCCATTTTTTTCTTATCAAAGCAGAGCTGATAATTATTATAGTTAGTGTTTAGTTTGCGGCTGTTTTTATAAATGAAATTGGTTTTGTCGTCTTTTTTTTATTATTATTATTATTAATTTTAATTTTCAATTGTATACATATTTTTCTATTTTTTCAAATATAAAAATAAAAAAGTTTTCAATTCTTTTTCATTCTCAAAACATAACAAATTCTTTACAAATTATTCATATACATAACACAAAATTTTGAATTTAATTTTTTAAACACTCAAATAAAAGTAATTATTCCATTCAAAAACCCAACTTAATTATTAATTATCATAAAAATTAAAAAGAACTGAAAAGATTAGTGTCATCAAATGAAACTATTAACATTGTTTTAGATAGAAGGGATGATACTTAAATATTAATCTTAAAAAAACCAAAAATCTTACAATTTAAATCATAAAACCAAATATCAGATAGTCTCTTTTCATCAATTTGTGGAATATAGACTTATCTTTTTCTAAAATCGGTGAAATGGTTTTAGAAATATTGATGTCTATTTTTTTCTACTATTATATTGCATTAGTGTGTACAAACTATCTTTTTTAAAAAAAAAAAAAAAAAAAAAAAAAACTTGAGCCATAAGTTTAAATTTCATTATTTTATTAGAATTATATAATATTTGAAAATATCAATGGATAAGTTGTTTAGAACATATCGTTGAATTTTTATTTAGTAAAACAATAATAAAATATAGTATGTAATATTTTTTAGATCTAATAAAAAAAATAAAATAGAAGAAGAATAATTAGATCTAAAAGAACAGCTATAGAAAGAAAATAAAAAAAGAAAAAGGAGAAGTTGAGAAAAAAAGGGGAAAATAAAACTCATACGAGCCAGACAGAGAAAGAAGAGAAAAAATAAAAAAGATGAACCAGACGACAAAAGAAGGGATAAGATGAGAGAATGAGAGTAAATGTGAAGAGAGCATGAGAGAGAGAAACGATAAAGTAATTAAGGGAGTTAGGAGAGTAATGAAAACATATGGAATAACGGATGAGAATGAGAGTAACAAAATGGTGGGTAATTAAACCCACCATTTTATTTTTACCAGTGATATCGAAGTTGGGCACACGATAGGCAGAGTTTGTCGCCGAAGTTGCTTGTGCGAAGGTAATCGTTGGAGTTAGTCATTAGAGTTGTCGTTGGTGGTGGATGGTGGAGCTCGGAGTTCTTCGTCGAAGTTGGTCGTGTGAATGTGGAAGTCAGAGTTTTTTTGTACCAAGGTGGTTGTCAGAATTGGTTATTAGAGTGTAGTCGGAGGTGGTTGTCGGAGTCGGCCAATCGAAGGTGGTCTATAAAATAACCAACTCAACCTCACTAATATTTAAAGTTGGTTGTCAAATATTGAATTAGCAAAAAATACCAACTCAATTTAACCCTCTTTGATTGTCAAACACCCTAAAAATGAGAACGATTTTACCATATGAAGATGGGAAAACGGTGGTTTAATATTTTAATGGGTTCAAAAAGCATTCTCACAGTAAAAATTGACAAACACCCAAATGACAATCGAGGAAACGGTGGGAGACATTTTTATTATTACTTTTATTATTTACAATCTTTTAATTTTTCATGTTAGCGTTAAAAAATAATAAAAAATTAGTTTGTTAGGTAGCAAACGAAGAACTAAACTCCACTAATTTTAGGGACCATTAAAACCTATTTTTCAAAAATTAGGAATTTAAAAGGTGATTACAAAAATTTAAAGACTAAATGAACGTATAACTAAAAATCCAGGTACCAAAAAGGTTTTTTTTTTATTATTATTTTTTTAAGACTTCAACTTTAATAATTCTGCAGTTTTTAAATTTCTTCTTCGACTCTTCCTTGATTTCTTCTTCAACTCCTTCTCTTAGTTTGTGAGATAATTTTTTTTTTATTTATTCTTTTTAAATTTATTATTTTATTTATATGCATTTAGTTTTCATATTTCAATTATTTTTAGTTTAAACATCTTAATTCTCATGTTTTAATTACTTTTATACGTTTAGTTTAAATCATGATAGCTGAACCTTAAATTTTACCTCAACAAATAAAAAAGTTTAAGATTAATAAACTGAAAAAGAAAAATAAATTAGTTATGGATTTTAACCAATTGAAAGTGTCTATAAATACTTTTCATATTTCTATTTTATGTATATTCTTTTTCATATGCTTTTGTTCTCGTGAAAACTTTGATCAGTAAAAATCCCTCCAAGAAACTTGACAATACATCGGCAATTTACAACAAATCATTCTTATTTTTTGTTTTAATTTGTTTATTTTATTAATTTTTAGAGGACATTTTGTTTTAGGAATATTTTAAAGACTTAGTTGCATAATTGAAAGAAAGACCAATGAATAGATGATTGTCATATAACATATATTGAGAAAGATTTATTTGACAAGCTAGATAATGAAGTTATTATACATCAATTTCAAAATATGAAATCTCGTAAAGAAACAAAAGTCATGAAATAACTATAACTTTTAAGGTAAAAACCTACAACTATTGACATTCATCGATCATCAAGGTAATCCTAATCCTAATATTGTTTCTTTAAAATTGAAACTGAAATTTAATTGATTTGAGAATTTAGTATATTCAAATTGAATTGAAAATTTGAGAATTTAGTATACTTGAAAGGATAGGAATTTGGATTACCTTGACGGTTCGGGGTCCTCTTTTGGCTAGGTGTTCTTATATGCATATGAAAATTTTGTAAGGTGTCTCACATATTACTATGTCTTAATTGAGGACAAATGCGTATGAAAAGTTCAAATACTAAAAAAAGTATGAGAAAAGAACAATTACAAAACATAATAAAAAGATCAATAACCGCAAAATAGTTTAAATTGAATGACATTGTTTAGGCCCGTTTTATAATCATTTGATTTTTAGTTTTAATTTTTAAAAATCAAGTCTATAAACACTACTTTCACCGTCAAATTTATTCCTTTGTTATCTAATTTTTTTCGACAGTTTAAAAAACCAAGCCAAAATTTGAAAATTAAAAAAGTAACTTTTAAAAATTTGTTTTTGTTTTTGGAATTTGACTAGATATTCAATCATGATATTTAAGAAATACAAAAAATAAGAAGAAATAAACTTAATTTTCAAAAACAAAAAATAAAAAATGAAATAATTATCAAATGGATCATTAATTTTTCTTTTTTGAAAAACTAGATTTATCTTACCGAATTTGAATTTTTCATATGAAAACAATGTTTTTTAAGCATATTATTGAACCATAATTTAGAGAATACGCTAGTTAGTTATTGTTTACGTGGAAGGAAAATAGGCCTCGGGTTGATGAATATTATTATTAATTTCCTAAAATCAATTTTTTTTTTCTTTTTATAATTTCTCTACCGTGGTTTTATCTCTTCTAACTAAATATTTTAATTTTCATATATATTTTTTTAAATAAAATTTGAAAATTTTTTTCTTTTAATTTTCAAAATTAGGATTGATTTTTAAAAACACATATGAAAAAATAATAATAAAACAAACCAATAGGTCAAAGAAGTAGGGTTTATATTTTATATTAACTCCTTTCGCTTAATATCATAATTTTTTTGTCAAAATTAATTTAGTTCAATAATAATTGACACAATTTTTTCTTTAAAGGTCGAACGTTCAATCTCCCATTCTTACCATTGTTACACTTGGGAAACAAAAATCTCATAACTATCTTGTTTTTACTAAAATATATACATATAGTGTCCTGTTTTGATATTGACTTTCGTAACCACTATCTTTATAATAACTTTATAAATAGAGAGTTATAGACAACCCTTGTAAACACCAATTCAAATTTGAATGACTATTGCAGTATCTTTCTATTTTCTTAATCTCCATTTGTTCCAGTTTTATAACAGTAATTAGAAATATACAAGCTTCCTTTTTGTATTTATAAAATAATGTATATAGTACTATTGTCAAATTATTTAAATATTACTAACTCCAACCCGAAGATAAGATAATTAAAGACCTAATATTACAGTAAATTGGGGATGTAGCTCAGATGGTAGAGCGCTCGCTTAGCATGCGAGAGGTACGGGGATCGATACCCCGCATCTCCACTTTTTTACATTTCTTTTTGGCGAATTTAAACTTAATGATAATTTAAATTGCTTTTCCCTTCCCAATACCGTGGGCGTGCCGGAGTGGTTATCGGGCATGACTAGAAATCATGTGGGCTCTGCCCGCGCAGGTTCGAATCCTGCCGCTCACGACTTTTATTTTTACTTTTTTAATTACATTAATTATTTGGGTGGGGATATATTATATTAATATAGATATATATTTACTTATGAAAAAGACATGCGGTTGCGTGTAGTATAGTTTATAAAATTTCCAAATAAGATAATAATAATAATAATTTTAGGAAATACACCAATTAATGGTTCGAAGTTCACGACTTTGTTATCCATAAGACACAGAGACGACTAAAAAATCTCCAAACTCTTTCGAAAAAAAGAAGAGAGCCTTGTGTGTCATTAGGTTGAATATTTCTTAGTGGAATTTCATTATTTTACACTAATAATTATTTAGGTTTTAAGAATTTTGATACTATATAACCTAATAGATGATATTGAAATTTTATCTCAAAATCAATGGATAATAAAAATTAAAGAGCAACACATAAACTAATAGTAAAATTCTCGACACATTTGCATCCTTACCATTTCTTTCTAATAACTTGTATCATTTTCTCAATTATTTGAATTTTTAGTTCAATTAAAAAAACATGTTTTTAAAATTTCAATAATTATTTTTGTTTTAGAAGTTTTGAATTTTAAAAATATTTTTAGTATAATTAGGTAACAATACATACAAGCTGGAGTAAGTGCAGCCTTGGCACGAGAGCCATGGCATGGACGACCTCTTGTCCACGAATCGGACGTGCGACCACCACCTCGAGCTCCAACGACGCCTTCACCCTCATGCAATAATTAGAAATGGCAGCACCAAGCCCAAATTAGCTTCAACAAAGCAGTTGTGAGGAAACCCACGTGATTTGGGCAAATTTTGGTGGTGTTTTCCTCTTTTGAAAAGGTTCGACACGCACCCACTTCCATTTAACCTCTATTCAGTCGAACAACTGTATGAGCTAAGCTTGAAGAAGAAAAAGTTGCAGCAGAAGATGAAGATTTGGGAGAGTAATTTCTCTTCCCTTTTCTGTATATTTGATTCGTATATTAAATCTTTTCCCTACACATAATACATGGTAGTGATGTATAGATATATACTCTTAGGTTTTAGAATAAGGATAAAAAATAACTAACGAATCTTCTGTACAACTGGTAGAGAATAATTATGTGGCAGAGGTTGTTAGGAGAGCATATACATCAGCATCAGTGAGAGTATACACACCAGCGACACCAGCGAGAGCATACACACCAGCGACACCAGCGCGAGCATACACACCAGCGACACCAGTGAGAACATACATACCAGCGACACCAATGAGAGCATACACACTAGCGATACCAGCGAGAGCATACACACCAGCGACACCAGCGATAGCATACACACCAGTGATACCAGCGAGAACATACACACCAACGAGAGCATACACACCAGCGAGAGCATATATATCAGCTTCTACATGGCTCCTTGTCATTTGCTGATGAGGCAATTTGTTCTTCCTTGACATCCCCCATCAAGCGAGAGGGTAAGTCCTTTAGTCCGAGCTTGCTTCGAAGGTAGACAAATGTATCAGGGGGTAAAGGCTTAGTTAGGCAATCTGCCAATTGTTCTGCAGAGGGCACATATCTAACATGAAGTTGATCTTGAAGGACAAGGTCATGGATGAAGTGCACATCTATTTTGATATGCTTAGTTTGTTCGTGAAAGACAGGGTTGGCAGCTAAGGCACCTGCACCCACGTTGTCACACTAGAGAACATGTATACCTTTTAGAGAGAAACCAATCTCGGTTAATAGATTTTTCCCCTAAATGATCTCGGTTGCAGCATGAGCAATAGCTCGATACTCGGACTTAGTACTGGAACGAGCCACTGTCATTTTTTTCTTAAATGACCAAGAAATGAGAGTCGATCCAAGATAGAGGCAATAAGCAGCTATAGATTTTCGATCATCAATACTTGAGGCCCAATCTGCATCAGAATAGGCTGTTAAATTGAGGTAAGTATCACAGTTGATGGTTAGGCCAAAGTGGAGAGTCCCTGCAAGATATCTAAGCACACGTTTGACAGCTGACCAGTGAATATCAGTAAGAGCTTTGAGAAATTGACTAACTTATTAACAATGAAGGCAATGTCCGTTTTTGTATTAGTGAGGTATTAGAGAGCACCAACCGTGCTGCAATATAGAAATGGGTCATGGGGGGGTGTTCCAATGCTCAAGGACAGAGAGGTGCCAGGTACTTCAAGGGTTGGACAAGATTTCAAATGGTTGAGGTTTAGTTTACAGAGAAGCTCAATTATGTATTGAGCTTGATGCAGATGTAGGCCGAATGGTGTATAAGAGATTTGGACACCAAGGAATTTGCTGAGCTATCCTAGATCTTTGAGAGAGAACTGTGTATGCAGTTGGGCAACAAGATGATCGATGTGAGTTGGATCACTGCCATTGAGTATCAAATCATCTATATAGACTAGCAGCAGAGTGATGGAGGATGAGGTACGCATATAGTATAGAGAAGTGTCTAGGGAGCTTACTTTGAAGCCGAGTTGACAAAGAGACGTTTTGAGCTCATCATTCCACGCACGAGGAACCTGCTTGAGACCATAGAAAGCTCTGTTGAGCTTGTAAACGTAATGTGGGTGAGTTTTGCTTTCAAACCCGGGGGTTGAGACATGTAGACAGTCTCCTTCAGCTTGCCGTTGAGAAAGGCATTATTGAAGTCAATTTGGCGAAGTGGCTAGTGATGAGACACTGCCAAAGTAAGTACAATTTTAACAGTAGACATCTTAACAACATGACTGAATGTATCAAAATAGTCAAAGCCAGAGTGTTGATGAAACCCTTTGGCAACAAGACGTGCCTTATACCGTTGAACAAGGCCTTGAGCATCACGTTTAATACGATAGACCCATTTGCAACCAACAACTGTTTGATCAGATGAAGGAGGTACCAGTGACCAGGTATTTGTACGTTGTAGTGCAGCAAGTTCTTCATTCATAGCTTCTTGCCACTGTGGAGCTGTAAGAGCCTGAGAGACTGAAGTTGGTTCATTATGAGTAAGGTCTTCAATACGTTCAACAGCCCAAGCCTTGGGTTTGAAAATACCAGCTTTCCCTTTGGTGATCATTGGATGAGTGCCAATAAGGGGTTGAGTGGTAGGTTGTAGGGATTGTTGTGGAGGGGAGGGTAGAGGTGTTGTTAAGGGTGACACTGTAGGGGATTGAGAAATAGTTGAGGGAGATAGTAATGGGCTATGATATGGGGAAGGCGAACTTGTGGCTGGTGTAGAAAAAGTGTGAGGAGATTGAGGTTGGATAGAGGGATTTGTTTCAGATGAGGGTTGTGGAGAGGATGGATGGATGGGAAGTGAAGAGAACCATGTGGAGATTGATGGAGCTTTATTTGTGGGAGTAGAGATTTGAAGGTTAGCAAAACCTGTTTGGAATGGAAATTCGTCTTCATTAAATATGACATGGCAAGAGATGATGACCTTCCCATCCTCAGTAAGACATCTGTGACCTTTGTGTATTGGGGAAGGGCCAAGATAAACACATTTACTGCTGTGAAAGGCAAACTTATGGTGCTGGTATGGACAAAGGTGTGGATAGCACGCACACCCAAAAACTCTTAGAGATAGCAGGTCCAATTTGCTTCCAAGTAACACTTCCATGGGACTATGACCCTGAAGGATAGGAGAGGGAAGAGAATTAATAAGATAAACAGCAGTTTGAAAGGCATACCACCATAGGTGCAGTGGCATCTTAGCCTATGCTAAGAGAGTAAGATCGGTTTCAACAACATGGTGATGTTTACATTCAGCTCGACCATTTTGTGCTGAAGTGTAGGGGAAAAAGACCCTTATTTGAATTCCAAGCTGATCACATAAATGTGCCATTGTTTTGTACTCACCCCCACCATCCATTTGTAACATGTGAATGGATTTGTTAAATTGATTAAGAACAAAGGCTTGAAAGTGTCTAAAGGCAATTACAGTGTCACTTTCTGTTTTAACAGGTATAGCCAAGTAAATCGACTACAGTCATCAACAAACAACACATAGTATCTATATCTATCCGCAGAAAGCATTGGGGCTAGCCCCCATAGATCAATATGCACTAGTTCAAAAGGTGTGCTTGCATGGGAAAGTGAGTCAGAAAAGGATAAGGCATGAGACTTTCCAAACTGACAAGCTTCACAAAATAACTTCTCATTATCAGTAATTTGTAAGTTACATCCACTAATTACTTTTGACAAAACTTTAGGGGATGGATGGCCAAGTCGCTTGTGGAGAAGCATTGTGGTTACTATCCTACTGGTTTGAAAAGCAGACTGACGTGAGAACTCTTTGGATGGAGCAGTCAAACGATGCTGACAATCTTGAAGTAAGTGGGGCATTATTTATAGACTGGTTGACATCCTTCAGCTGGTATAGCCCATCTTTAAGCCGGCCTTTCAGGATTGGTACTCCCGACTCCTTGTCCTTGACCACACAAAAGTCAGCATGAAATTCAACCACTATATTGTTGTCTTTGGCAAGTTTGGATACACTTACCAAGTTCTTAGCTATGGCAGACACATAAAGAATATTTAATAATGACAAAACACCAGAACTAGTAGGTATATTTGTATGTCCATAGCGAGATATAGGAAGGGATTTACCATTTCCAACCACTACTTTGTCATTACTTGTGTAGGCAGATGAGGATTGGAGAAAGCTTGGATTGCTGGTGATGTGTGAGGACGCCCCACTGTCTACATACTAGTTGGGGTCAGCAATTGACTCAGGTGAAGCTACAACTGAATGAGTAAGAAGAACAGAGGTGTTCTGTTCTTGACTTCGATTTGGTGGGAGTTGAGTAGATTCAATACGGTTGTGAGTTTGTCTGGGGTTGTTGAACTCCTTGTTGTATTTGAAGTAGCAAACATCAGCTTTATGCCCAAGTTTTCCACATATTTGGCAGGTTGGTCTAGTTGTGGATGCATTATTCCAACAACCACGATCCCTGTTGTGACCTCCTCCACCCCTACCATTTGGTGGTTGTGTATATCCATAAGAGTTTCAAGGGGTGTGTGCTGAAGGATTGGACTGATTATGCATAATGTTGGCTGAGGGTGGGCTGGGTGAGAGTGAGACATTAGCTATTCCGGTAATTCCTGTCTTGACAGTAAGTTGATACTCAAGCCTTTTCTCATATGACAGCAGGTCAGATTGCAGTTCAGACCAACGTGTTGTTCCTTTGCTTTGAATTGCTACTACAACTGGGTACTCTTCATCAAGACCAGCTAGCACTTGTAAAGTCAGATCAGAGGAGGAGATGGGGGAACCTACAAGGGTAAGACTATCAGCAAAACGTTTCATCGTAGCAAGGTACCCACTCATTTTCAATGCGCCTTTGCGAGTTTGCTAAAACATTCTTTTGAGGTAATCTGTTTCAGCTCTAGATTGGATTCCAACCAACTCTTGGATTGCTCTCGAGAGTTCTTTGGAAGTTTGAAAACCCATCACTTGTGTTGCTATCTCCTAGTTCATTGAGTTATAAAGCTAGCCCAAAAGAAGCTGATCCACTGCTATCCAGGCATCATAAGCTAGATTTGATTGCATTTCGATAACAAGGATTGAGACAGTGGTTGGATCTGCACTGGAGTTTTCACCGGATCGACCGCTGGTTGGAACTTGAATAAAACGATATAGGCAAGGAGTTTCCCCAATTAGATAACCTTCCAATCTATAGCTTCTTAGAATTGGCCATGCAAGATTCAGCCAAAGTAAAAAGTTCGACCTATCCATTTTGATGGATGTCACTTGGTTGAGAAGTTGATTTAGAGGAGGACCTGTGATGATTCCACTGCTGGCAACTCCAGAAAAAATAGATGAGAAAAAGTTTGTAGAGGGTTGATTTGCCATAGCTTACCTGGTGCTCTGATACCAAGTCGAACAGCTGTATGAGCTAAGTTTGAAGAAGAAAAAGTTGCAGCAGAAGATGAAGATCTGGGAGAGCAATTTCTCTTCCCTTTTCTGTATATTTGATTTCGTATATTAAAACTTTTCCCCACACATAATATAGGGTAGTGATGTATAGATATATACACTAAGGTTTTAGAATAAGGACAAAAAATAACTAACGAATCTTCTGTACAGCTGGTAGAGAATAATTATATGGCAGAGGTTGTTAGGAAAGCATACACATCAGCATCAGCAAGAGTATACACACCAGCGACACCAGCGAGAGCAAACACACCAGCGACACCAGCAAGAGCATATACACCAGCGATACCAGTGAGAGTATACACACTAGCGACACCAGCGAGAGCATACACACCAGCGACACTAGCGATAACATACACACCAGCGATACCGGCGAGAACATACACACCAGTGAGAGCATACACACCATCGAGAGCATATATATCAGCTTCTACATGGCTTCTTGTCATCTGCTGACGAGGCAATTTGTTCCTCCTTGACATATTCTATGTTACCTGTGAAGGATTGAAATTCCTAAAACGGAAGCAATGGATTGTTGTTTTCCCCATTGTGTTACAAGAACCAAATACAAAACAGTAAACAGATATAGTTAATCATGCAGGAAACTAAAAATCCAAGGCAGAAAAATACACACCCTTGAAGACTTCTCTTCAATCTTCTCCTTGTCTTGATCTACGTCATGAACAACACAAACTTGTCTTCAAATCGGACACCATCACAAGTGTTTTCCTGCTACTCTTTGGAAAGAGTTTGGCTCGTGGGAACTCTTTTATTGAAGAAGAAGTATATTACGGAGAGAAAAGATTTCTTAAGTATTTTGCTTGAGAGATCGGAGAGATTGATGGTATGACAGAGCATGCTTTAGTCCCATAAATTTTCTAAGAATAGTCCCCGTATTTCACATAAATACAGAAGGGAGATTTCCTTCCCACTACCCCATTCCCCTATTGATAACTGCAGGAGGCTATTTATTATTATAATAACAATAATAAATAATTTACTAAATTAATATTATAATTATACTAATTTTATTTAATCAAATATCTCATATTTAATTAATACATATTTGAATCATATTCAAATACACATCGCTCTTAGAACTTATAATTTAATATGAATCACATTATATTAATTTTAACCTATGGTTTTAATATGAATCCAGTTCATATTATTTATTATTTGAAACTTATTCAAATAAATTAAATCTCTCATATTATTTAGTTTGATGGAAAATTTTCGCAGATAGAAAAAATGTCAAACTATTTACAAAAATAGAAAAAAAATACTGATAAACATTGATAGACTTCTACTAGCATCTATCAGTGATAGACTTATATCGGTTTCTATCACTAATAGACATTAATAGATATTGATAGACTTCTATCAGTCTCTATCAGCTCTATCAAAGAAGATTAAAATTTTGCTATTTTGTGTAAATAGTTTCTTTTATTTTTCTATTATTGAAAATCTCCCTTGTTTAATCTTGAATCTTATTCAAAATAAACTTGTTAATTGTATTATATATAATCTTGAATCTTATTCAAAATAAACTTGTTAATTGTATCATATACAACAAATACCATTTCCCTTTAACAATTTGAACATTTTAAATTCTTTCAAAAACTTAATAACTCTTGTTTAACCCATAGTGCGCTAGCAGGAGACCTTATGGACCTATAGTTATAAGCTCCAATGAATATTTGAGATTAATTAACTAAACTATTTAATTAAATTAATCAACATTCATTAACTATGGGGCACTCCACTAAAGATTCATAGTTGCACTCTTCCGAATTGTAGAATATTTTCTTTTGTCCATCGATAATAACCATTTTCTCTAAGTCAATCCTACACAAGTTATTTGTAACTAAAGTTGGGTCAAATTACCGTTTATCCTTATAGTTACATCTTGCTCCTTAAGTACCATTCATCCTTTAATGAACAATCTGTTATGGTCCAATCATAAACAAAATCTCTCTCGGGCTAATGAGAGAGTGAAACCTCATTGTTCAAGTCCTAGAGTCAGCACTTAAGAGAACAATCTATCTACTTTCCCTAAAGGTGAGAAAGGGTGAATTCTATCTTGTGATGCTATGTTTCCACCTTCTCACTTGGTATTGTTCACCCTAGTCACAACAATAAGCATAAAAAATCAAGCCAAAGGAAGCAAGTCATTGACCCCCGGTGGCTTGACACTTTTCTTTCCCTTACTTAGAATTTTCTTCCATTATTTGTCTTGAATGAACTGGGATTCTATAGAAATACTTAATTAATATTAATTCAATCATGATTTCATCCATTTCTACATCCTTTTATTTACTTTTCGTCATCATGAATAGCTACATCCACTGTAGGTTGGGTGGAATTAAATATTAATCTATTAAGTTACATGCGTGTGAGTCTAGCTTGCTTGATGTTAACTTAAACGTTTTATGTTTGAATCCATCTGATTAATCGATTTGAGTAGAAATAGTTATCTGCTTGAGAGAGTAAGTGATTGTGGAATGCATTAAATAAGAAGATAAAGTTAACCATTTTTATTTGTTCATTTCATAAAACGCATGCATCTTAGAAATAAGACAAGTGTGGCAAATGCATCGAGAGATGTTGAAAGACTTAAGTAGAGAACAAAACTTGGACACATCACATATGTATATTTAAAGATTACCAGATAGTCTTTCCAACCCCATCTCATTCCATTGATTTCATACAAGCTTGTTGTTTGTTACTGAGGAATCATCACATTGCATTCCAATGTATTATACATCCTGTCAATGCATTATACATCCTGTCAATGCATCTCCCTTCTTCAATCTTTTTCTCTTGCATGTACGTTGTCTTAGTTTAGTTTATAGTCCCAACATACATACATATACTTGAATCATCACTACAAAAGATCATTTAATCATCTCGTACTAACTAATTACTGCGTTCGACCCTGGCTTACAAGGAAACTTGAGCTAGGTTTATACTTGAATCTATCTCAAGAAAACTTGTACGCAACTAGAGCTTCACATGAAATTTTGAACTCTATCACCTAACACATTGTATCACAGTAATCAAGATAGAAGACAACAATAGTGTAAACACAACAATATTTTATACAAAGAGTCTGTATAAGACTGGACCGCGAAATGGTTAATCTCTCTTTATAACATTGTTAATTGAAGAGATTAACATTTCATAGAATGACCATAGATAACTCGACCTCAATCCTGAGTGAGTTATGAACTTCTGTCTATGAGGGCAATCATTTGATTTGTATGGATGAAAGTGGCTAGTTTCGTCGACTCAATATGTCTATCATTTTGGGGATTTGTCTGAGTAGGGAGTTGGAAACATAACTACACAAGATGAAATCCACTTCTTCTCGTTTTTAAGGTAAGTAGATGAATTGTTCCTTTAAGAGCTGATTCCGGGTCTTGAACAATAAGATCTCACCCTCTCATTAGCCTTAGAGGGATTTAGTTTATAGTTGGACTATAAATTGATTGTTTATTAGAAGGATCAATAATACTTAAGGAGTTAAAGGTAATTACAGGGGTAAAATAGTAATTTTACCCAACTATATTTACGGGTAATTCGTGAAGGGTTGACTTACTATTGATTGATTATATCTATGGACACCGAAATATATCAACAGTACGAAGAGTGCAACTGTAGGTCTTTAGTGGAATGATCTGCAGTTAATGAATGTTGATTAGTCTAATTAAAGAGTTTAATTAATTAAATATAATTAAATATAAATTAAATTAAATAAAATAAACTCTCAATTACATGGGAGTTATTTTGTACGTTGGTGGGGAGTGCATCATCTTCTCTTATTGATCAAAGGGGTTTGAGGAAGAGAATTAAAAACGTACCCCATAAACAAGATCTCTCTTAATTATCTAAAAGAAGATCTCTTTAAAAACTCTCACAAGATTTTATAGAAAAATTCTCTCTGTAAAATCAATTCCCTTTTCCAAAAGGTTAGATGCCACCATCTCGGTTCTTGCCTGAGAATAGTGAAGAAGACATTAGTAGTAGTGTTCCTTCGGTGAGTTTGTATTCGAAGGAGAAACTTGCTGTACGTCGGAGTTTATTCGGGAGGATTAACATAGTGTTGGGATCGGTGTCCTAAATCTCTTATATTCTCGTAGTTTGTTAAATTTGTATAAATAAATTATTGTAAATAAAATTATTGTTATATTTTATGTGCATTAACTCAATCCAATAAACTAAGATCCTAGGTTATTTTATGCAACTTAAACATGTATGTGGAAAAACACAGGTGGATCATGTTTAAGTAATAACCTAAATGGTATGTAGTAGATAGATAAGGTTGAATACGTTATCTTGGTGGCACTACAGATATGTGGCTCAATTTGTAATTGTCACAATTGTTGTAAAGTATAACAAATGATCTGATATTGATAATTCATGTGGACACATGTGAGTAGGGGTATCCTATATAAAAAGTTTGTATAAGACCAGATCATGAAATGATTAGTCTCTCTTTATAACGTCGTTACTTGAAGAGACTTACATTTCACTAGGATGGCCATAGGTGACTTGACTTTAATCTTGAGTGAGTTGTGAATTCCAACCTATGAGGATGGTCTTTTGATCTACATAGGTGAAAGGGGCCAGATTCGTCGACTTAATATGCCTACTATTTTCGGGTTTCGTTTGAATGGGGAGTTGGGAACTCAACTACACAAGATGAAATTCACTCCTTCTCGTTATTAGGGTAAGTAGATGAATTACTCCCTTAAGGGCTAATTTGGATCTTGAACAATCCAAAGCCCACACTTTCTCACTAGTGAGAGAGGAGTCTAACTATAGTTGTACTATGACTAATTGTTCATTAGAGAATCAATGGTTATTGAGGAGTTAAAAGTAACTACAGGGATAAAATGGTAATTTTGACTCAGTTGTACTAACGAGCAATTTGTGAAGGGTCAACATGTTGTTGATTGGTTATATCCAATAGACACATAAATATATCTACAGTGTGAAGAGTGCAACTGTTGGTCTTTAGTAGAGTGACCGGTAGTTAATGAATGAGGATTAATTCAATTAAAGAGTTTAATTAATCAATCTCATATCATTGAAGCTTCAATCTATAGGTCATAAGGTCTCATTGTTAGATCAATAAGGATTAATGAGAATCAAATTAATTTTAGATTAATTTGAATTGTTCAAATTATTTAAAGGAAATTAATTGTATGAGATAAAACTAATATAATGCATGTGATACATTCTAATATAAAGTTTTAATGAGAGAAATAAATATATGAATATGATTCTAATATTAATTATGTGAATGTGATTCATATAAAAACTATAGGTTAAACACTAGAAGAAATTCAAGCTTTAATGTCGGTTGACAACCGACATTAAAGATAGTGTTATTAAAGCCCTTTAATGGTCGTTGCCTTTAAAACCGACATTAAAGGGCTTCAATAACACAACCTTCAATGTCGGTTGCAACCGACATTAAAGACCTTTAGTGAAATTTCCAATCGACATTAAAGGTCTTTAATGTCGGGTGCAACCGACATTAAAGCCTTTGTTTTTTTTTTTTTAAATTATTAATCGACATTGAAGCCCAAATCTGTCCGTTTTTTTAAAATTCCGTTGCCGAATCCATTTTTTTGGTCAAAAAGTATAATATGACACATCATCATTGAACGTTGTGGCTATGACATATTATTCATTTATGGATTGTAAATCTACTACATTTAATCTACAAATTCTGCTAAAAAATTATAATTTAAAAGGTTGTACAATAATTTAGGTCTTGAAAACACAAATTACAAGTAATACAAACATTATGAGATTATTGTCTCTCTCCACTTGGTAAGTATGGATCTCTTCATAATTCTTCTTGAACCAACCCCCTAGCTTCAGCAGTGTCTAGTTATAGACATCTTTGTCTGACCACTGTTGTTCAAAGGATCACAAACAAAAAAGGTTTAAGACAAATGATTGAAACTGAAAATGTGATAAGAATTCATATTCAACTAACTGTGTTTATTGGGAATGTGCATAAATGGTACATTCAAGGCAAAATTCTTGTAGTGAATGTGTTGGATCTAAAGTTCCCCAAGAAAAAGCATAAAGAGGTTGCGATACCAAATATTTACTCATTTGTTGCATCTGCAAAACAAGAAAACTCAATAGTTGAATAAATGAGAGAATCTTCTTTTTCAAGATCTTGAAGAAGAGAAGCTTGTTACCTAGATATGAGATATGAAGACGATGGAAAATTTTCGGCAGCATAATGATGCTACCACAACAAAACCAAAAATTTACCTTGAACCTGTTCAAAGAAGCACACTCCCAAAAATATTTCACAACCACTTTTTCTCAACAGAACTATCAGAATTCCCAAAAAATGAATATTCAAGAACACATACATCAGTAAGCAAATTTAGCTCACAATATATTTCAAACCTTAAAAGTTGTCACAAGACTACCATAGTGCATGAATAACCCACAAACTACCATAGTTCGACCTACAAACTCGAGCACCTTGAATCAAATCTAAACTACAAATAAATAGTACCCATGAGTCATAAACGGGTGTTACATTCTAATCCAATATAGTCCAAAGAGAAATAAGTACACTATAACTTCTCAAACAGGAATTTTCATATCATTAGAGTCACTTGAAACACTTAGAAACTGTGCTTAAAATTGCAAGCATTCAAAAATGCACTTACCAGGAACAATTTTCACCTGAATCCCTTGCTGTTGCAAGAAATCCATCTCCTCCCTACCCCTTCCAAATACCTAAAAAATACACAAACAAAAAAGGTTTAAGACAAAGGATTGAAAGTGAAAATGTTATCATAATTCATATCCAACTAACCGTGTTTATTGGGAATGTGCATAAAGGATACTCACTTGACGCTTGTAAATAGGAGAGAGTAGCAACTTTAGATATAAAAACAAGTCCAATACTCAAGACAGGCTGAAGGATACTCACTTGACGTTTGTAAACAGGCTCAGGCTTCAAATGTCTAGGATCATTCCAGAAAACCTCAGTATCGAAACCAGATCGGATAACAAACTGATCCCGTGCTTTTTCCTTCCTCATCTTCTCAAACAAAGAAGCTGCAACAAAATGCTTAATAACTTACTTAACCCACCCATATAGAAACTTATAAATCTAAACATTATTTATATCTACAACAAGACAGCTGCTTGCTCCTTCTTCATTACAATAAAAATTTTGAGTCTTAAATATTCCGAAACGACCTCATTAGCTTCTCTTTCTTTGCCTTCTTTGTTGCTTTTTTCCCTTTTCTTTTTCGCCTCAAATGTACTATGAGACATACCTCCCTCTCCGATACATTAATGCTACATTATCGTAAACCTAAATTTGTGGTTCGTTTCTTCTCTCTTCATTGCTTTGCCTGCAAACAGAGGAAAAGATTTGGTCAACAAATTCTGTTGATTGTGAAAGTTTGTCTCTCATTAATGCATTCAATCCGATGTAAAGATTATCAAAGATGCTCAAGAATATTAAGGGAAACATAAACGTTCTTTTCAAGGAGGGAAGAAAAAGAAATTTCAACAAAATTTGTTCCTATACCCTGTAAAGGAAAAAATAGAAAACCAATTTTCGACATTTACATTTTCGAGTCAGCATTCAAGAAATTGTGCGACAAACAATGAGGTCAGAATTCTAATATCTTGTGACCAGAGTGCATATCACAGAGTTCGCAGTTCTATTTCTATATCTTTCTACCCCTATTCTTTTTCTTTGTTTTATTTATATTTTTTATTGGGGGCTTTGACATGGGAATAATGTGAACACATAAATCTTATCTTATCCTAACACAAGTATGGACCAATAGGTTATCTTCAAGACCCATACTAATATGATGAGATGATATATTTACTAAAGAACTAGGAAGAAGAACCAAGGAGGAGCAAATTCGAAGAACAAGGAATCACCTGCGAGTATATGAAGGTTCCAAGAACTGAAATGGCAGCTCCGAGAGCATTGACTGGCTGCACAGGTGTGCAGAAGATGATAATGGAAGAAACTATGACCGATATACGTTTCATGGTGTTTCCAATGCTAAACTTCAAGGGAGAAATCTCATCCAAGGACATGTAAGACACCTGATTAACAGCAAACAATCGATACAATAAGCATTATTTTAGGCTCAAACCAACAATACAAGATTCAATCATATGACAAACATCATGCAACTTACTTAATTATAAAGTTGAATAACAAGAAAATAATATTCCTATTTCAAACTCATTCTACAAATCCATGTTACTACTTAAAAAGTACCCAAAAAGATTGCCAAGCTTATTATGAGATTTCGCATAAAATCCATTTTTTTGTCCTGAAACTAGAAGTGGTATCTGGTTTAATCTAGTTAGGTGTTTAAACAATCATTTCTAGAAATTATTGTTTGAACCGTCAGGATGCTCCCCCGCATGAAATTGACAAAAGGACACTTTCTATTTCAGTTCATAAGTATACAAATCCCATAAGCAAGACATTCCCAATATTAATCAGGATGGTTTTACTTTAATAAAGTACAATGCTCAATAATATCATGTTAATATATTGCTTTAATCAGACAGAAGAATCATCAAACGGGCAATCAGATATAGAGAAAACATGAATAAAGTGGATCAATCATTAGTTGATAACTTCCCAATCGATGCCAAGAAACGAATATGTTAATAAAATTACCAAACAAAATGAGGTCCAATTTGAGAAACTGTCGTTTGCCATCCAGCAGCCCACAATTGTGGTCCTTCCACAGCAAATGCAAATGGCGTCAAGGGTAACAGAGACAAAATCGATAAACATGCATAGTAGTTCATCCCGCTAACAGATTTTCCCTTCATGCCCCTCTTCGAAAATATGTTGCGGAATACAAATGCCAAGTTTGATATCATGGCACCCATGAAACCTGAAGCAATAAAACCATAGGAAGGCAATTATATTAGAATTGATATAAGAACACCGTAGAGGGACAACATTTATTCCAATGCAAACCAATGTCAGCAAAACGTAAAACAACAAACAAGTATTAAAATATTGTAGTAATGTCTCAACTTGAAGTTTAGAGAGACAGAGCAGACTAAAGATAAGGAATGTAAACTACTTGTACATTAGTGAATGGTTAGCATGATACACAATAATCTTGAAAAGAACAACAATCGGCGAGGGCCAGATGTAGAATGCTGCATCGAGAGGGCCGGGTGATACTTCGACAGCTGAGAGTGTAGTGTGCGGCGGCAGTCGATGAGATGGTGTCGAGCAGGAACGGCGAGCGACAGGGCGAGGTGCAGTGACTGATAGGGAAAATAGGGTTTAGAAAAGAAATTGGGGGGGAATGGGTTTTGTTTTTTTTTTTTTTTTAAAAGAAAAGTGGATCTTTAATGTCAGTTTAAAACTGATATTAAAGATCCGCTTTTTTTAAAAAAACAAAACCGACATTATACATCCGGTTTCACTTTTTCCAACCGACTATAAGCCTAAAATTCTTGTAGTGAAAATTGATATGAATATGATTCATATTAATACTATATATTATATGAGAGAATAATAAATTATAGGTTATATTATATGTGATATAATATACAATAGATTATTTATCATATGAGATATAATATATAATTTAATTATATTAATTGGTTAATATAATTAAATTAAATCAAAATTGGTTTTTGAATTTTGAATTCAAAATACTAACTTTATATGGAGTTACTTTGTAACCAAGTGGGAGTTATTTTACTCATTCATCTCTTGTATGTGTGTATTTTTGGACATGGGAAAATTATCACTTTAACGTGAAAAAAGATTCACAGAAGAACTTTTCAGCTTCTTCATCAATTTCCTTGCACATTTTCTCTCAAAATTAACATAAAAGCCCACCAAACTCTTTGTGATTCTCGCCTTGAAAATAACAAGGTAGTGTTGTGGTGGTGTCCTTGTTACACTACTTGTGGTATTGCTGTGTTGCTGAGATCGTGAGAGACGAGAGAAGTTCTTGTTTGTGTTCTTGCCGTGGAGAGGAAACATGAAGAAATTGTTTCTTCAAGGGTATGCATTTTTCTTATCACTTTTTCCTCTCTAAATTTCCAATAGAAGCATGTTAAGAGGGTATGTTTATTAAATTATTTTGTCTCCTCTGTTTAATTGAGTTATGCAAAATGAATTTCTAAGACACAAGCATTCGAACACTTCCACTGTGGGAATTCAAATCCTTTCATATAGAAGATAGTCTTCAAGGGTAAGCCTCATCTTCCCTGAAAAAACGTGCTCTTTAAAAATATGTTTATCCTATATGTTTTATTTCTTTGTTTTTCATGTTTTCCAAAATTGAAATCATTGACATCGACATCCACACGTTTCTGCAACGAGATTCGATCCCTTCAAAGAGTCTAATGAAGCTCAGGGAACCCATGGAGAATGCTTAATGGATACCAAAGAACCCATAGAGAGTGCCTAGGAGAGATCAGAGGACAAATGAGGAGATTCTATGAGTGCTCGGAGGCCCCATGGGGAGATTGTTGGGTTTTATGTCCTAAAACTCGTGGTTTGTAAACAATAAAATTTATTCTAAAAATTCAATAAGTTGTTATTGAAAATATGTATTGCTTTTTAGAAATCCAAGAAACTAAAAGTCCCATAACTATTACGTGAGTACTTGAATTTTATGTGGAGACATAAAAATGGATCAGGTTCGAGTAAATAGTCAAAATGATCTATAGTATATGAATGAGGTTGGGTGCCTTATTCTGGTCACACTATCAGATATGGTCCACTCTGTAGTTGTTACAAGGAGTTGTAAAGTGCTACAAACGATGTGATCCTAATTCATACATGTTAGAACATGAGGAGTAGGGACGTCCTGTGCAATGGGTTTTATACAAAATCGGACCACGAAATCAGTCACTCTTACTTTATAATGTTGTTTACTGTTTAAGACTGACTATTTCAAAGCGATGACCTAGGTAACTTGACTTTAATCCTGAGCTAATTATGAACTTCTATTTATTCGGGATTATTCTTAGATTTGCATAGGTAAGGGTTGGCTCAACAGCGCCGGCTCAATAAACCTCCATTTCAGGGGTAAGACCGGGTAGATAGTTGGGGACATAGAGTGCAAGATGGAACCCAATCCTACCCGCTTTTAGGGATAGGAGAGAGTTGTTTCTTTAAGTGCTGATTCCGAATCTTAAACATGGGGTCCCACCCTCTCATTGGCCTGATAGGGACTCAGTTTGTTGATTAGATCACAAATCAATTGTTTATTGGAGGATCGATGGGACTTAAGGAACAAGAGGTAATCTCGAGGGTAAAACAGACATTTGACCCAACCATTATTATGAACAACCTGTGAAGGATTAACTTACTAATCATGGTTATATCAAGTTGACAAAATATATCTACAGTGAGGGGAGTGCAATTATAGGCTGTAGTGGAGTGGCTCAATAGTTAACGAATGAGAGTTAATTCGGTGTAAAGAGTTTAGCCAATTAATCTCAGATTGTTGGAGCCCATGATCTGTAGGTTCGTGAGGTCCCCCTACTAGCTCGTAAATGGATTAGCTTTAGAGTAACGTGATAAGTTAATTTGAAACGTTCAAAGTAGAACTAAGGGAATTAGTAATTATATAAGATATAATTACACGTTTAATTTTAGAATTAAACGGAATTGGAGAATTTATTAATATTTAAATATAAAGTTCATGAAGGTGAAATTTGTATAAAATTAATTTAATATTTGATATTAAATTAATTAGAATTAATTAATTAATTATTATTAATTATTAGAAAATTAATTTGTGAAATTAATTTTGTAAAATCAATAATATTTTTAATTTTGAAATAAAATTGATTTTTGAAATTATTTTGATATTAGAAAAGATTGAAAAACACAAACTTTTTGGAAAGTTGGATTTCTCCACTATCATGAAGAAGCTCACTCAAAACCCACTTGACTCAAGCTTCAATACTTCTAGCATGAGCTGCATCTCATGCAGCCATCTTCTTTGCATGGATGTCCTACAATAAATAGAGAAGATAGATGGAATTGAGGGATGTATCATTTGAGTTTTTGCTAAAAAATTCGAGTTGAAGAAGCTATTCTTCAAAGGGGATAGTGCAGTGAGTTCTTCTCTAAGTTTCCTTCATTCAAGCTTATCTTGAGTCCCACAACTCAATCTAAAGCTCCAATAGAATAGTAGGGAAGATCTTGAGGTGGTTCACAACGAGATTTGTTGAAGTTTTACAGTAGAGAATTGAGATTCTAAAGGTTCTACAAAGGTATTGCTTGAAACCTTCTTATAATTGTATGAGCATGCTTTAGTTACAACCAAAATTAATGAATTAGAATGTTTATTGATCCTTGTTGCTTCCGCTACACGCTAATATACTCCTACAGAGATCCTAGAAAAGTTGTGAGGACTAAGGAGAGCCTAGAAGAACTCAGATGACCTATAAGAAGAGCTCAGATGGCTCATGAGAAGAGCTTAAAAGACTCAAGAGAAGAGCTTAAGAGAGTTTAAATGACCTATGGAGAGTGCCTATTGGAGCTTAGAGGTCCCATGGGGAGTGCTCAATGGAGCTTAGAGCATCTATGAGGGGTTTAGAGTGAGCTTTGAAAACCCATAAGAAGAACCTAAATTGAGCTCAGATGACCTATAGGGAGCTTAGAGGATGCTCAGAGGACTTATTGGGAGCGTAGAGGGAGCCTATGAGTCACATGAAAGACATTGGTGGACTCATGAAAGACCTCTATAAGACCTTAGAGTT
Source organism: Benincasa hispida (assembly GCF_027475165.1). Taxonomy (NCBI): domain Eukaryota; kingdom Viridiplantae; phylum Streptophyta; class Magnoliopsida; order Cucurbitales; family Cucurbitaceae; genus Benincasa; species Benincasa hispida. The sequence continues at coordinate 48,485,899 of NC_143480.1, forward strand.
GTAGAGTTTGAAACCGTCCATAATTTCAACTGATGAGCTATAAAAGAAATGTTGAGAAATTGAGTGGGTGGTGAATTTAAGCATTAATTACGATAATGGTGTAACTGCCCAATGAGTATTAACCAACGGTTCGAAGAATTTAAGAGAGGCATCATGAGCCTAAATGTCAATTATGCTTTACTATCCTATATAAACGACCAAAACCATGGGTTGAAGATACACCTAGAATACCCTACTATTTTCTACTATTAAGTTACTCACAAACTCGAGACTAACTTGGGCGTCAAAGTGTGTAGCTTGACACCACATTGATGCTCACTTTCTTTTGTCTTGTAGACACTTGGACTATTTTTCTCGTAATACAAATTTACGATTGATCCATTTTTGACATTAATTAAGACTACAATCACATCTTTAAAACTCTATGTGAATAGTACTAGAAATCTTTCACCTATAATCAAAATGACATTTAAAAGTTAATTTTTTGGTGGATTCTCAATAGAACAGAGGAAGAACCCATTTTGTATTGATGGATGGTAAAGAACATTGAAAATGTTATAAATATTATGATAATAGATGCCTATTAGATACTCATTCTTAGTGTCCATTGACCTTATGTCATGCCCTCATTTTCCAAAGTGTTGTCCATGTGTCTCAACATTACACAATATTAGTGTCTATGTAATCCAACTCTTACTTGTCAAATTGCCTATAAATAGTGGCATTTTGTGGGTTTTGGAATACACACACATTGTGTGAAATCCAAAAAGATTGGAGAAAGTGGAGAAATCCATCTTTTTTATTTTATTTACTTTTGTTATTTATTTATTTCATATACTATGTTTAGTTTATTTTAATATTGTATTTTATTGGTATCCTTATTCCTGTTGTACTCTTCAAGTTCACAACACGTTATTAACACGAGCTCCTATCATTTTCCTCGCTAAAGATAGGTCCTAAAGGTATGTTGGTTTTGCCTCTTTGTTATACTTGATAGATTTAACGTTATTTTGCATATTTAATATATATTAAATTTCTAATATAAACATAATATTTTGTAATAGTGTTATTATGAAAAATATTGTAAAAGTAGAATTTTTAGCATTTGATATGAATGGTAATAATTATTTATCATTAGTGTTTGACGCTAAAATACACCTGGATGTCATAAAAATGTGATTGTTGGAAAACAATTTTTCTTTCTAAAGCTTGTCGTAAATGGATGCACTTGAGACTCCAAAATTTTAAATCAATATGTTAGAGAAGACATTTTTATACATTTCGGATATGCTTCTGCAATAGCAATATCGAGAGAAATGTTTTATTTTGAACTAATTTTATGTCTTCTCGTGGCCGAAAAAAATAACGAGTTATTGATGAAAAATCATGAATCTCGACCAACTAGAACAACATCATTCCCTAAAGTGAATGCTGTGAATGTTAATAATCGTGGTCGAGGTCATGGTCGCGATCGAGGTCGTGACCGTGGCAGAGGAAGAAATAATTATTATTTTCGTGGTAGTCATTTTAATCATTCAAATTTCAAATGACCCACACAAAATGATGATCACAAAGGAAAAACTCCACAAGATAATAGTTCAAAAAGTGTTAAAAATAAATGTTTTCGATGTGGAATAACTGGGTAGTGGTCACGTACATACCCTACGTCAAAACACTTAGTCGATCTCCATCAAGCCTCCCTGAAGAAAAAAGGGAAAAATGTGGAAGCAAATTTTGCATACTAGGATAATGAGATATTTTACCCATCCAATATAACAGATTTGGATGTGTCACATTTTTTCAAATCTCTTCAAGTGAAAATTGGCACAATTGATGACATAACAAATATTTCTTTTGATTTTGAGAATATTTAGTATTAATATTGTCCGTTTTTTTTATGTTCATTTTTTTCTTTGGTTAATATTAATTTTTGTGTATTTCAAGTGTTGTTTTTTTTATTGTAATTAATTTTTTAATGAAGAAACTTGGATTATTTTTCATATGTTAGGTGACTAAAAAATGAGTAAAGAAGATCTATGTCTAGCAGACAGTACAACTACACATATAATACTTACAAGTAGAAAATGTTTTCCAAACTGACAATGCTGGAAACAAAAGTGCATACGATATCAGGTTTTGCAAACCTGATTGAATGCTTTGGAAAAACAAATATTACTTTTCCTAGACGAACAAAGTTTACAATTGACAATACATTATTCTCTAGTCAATCAAAGAGAAATCTAGTAAGTTTTAAAGATATACGTTGCAATGGTTATTATATTGAGGCTGATAGAAAAAATAATATAGAGTATCTTTATATCATATTTACTATCTCATATGAAAAACTATTTAGAAGAGTAGTCTGCTTTATCTTATGGATTATATAATATTCATATATGAGTAATTGAAACATATGCAACAATAAACTTGAAGTTCATGAATCCAAACATATTTACAATTTGACATGACAAATTAGGTCATCCAGAGTCTATAATGATGAGAAGAATTTTTTAGAATTCAAATGGACACACATTGAAGAATCTTTAATCTAATGAATTATCATGTGATGCTTACTCTCAAGGCAAATTAATCATTGGACCATCATCAGTTAAAGTGGGGATTATATTACCTACATTTTTAGAACGAATTCATAGTGATATATGTGGATCTATTAACCCACCAAGTGAACCATTTAGATATTTTATGTTATTAATAGATGCATGCAACAGATGGTCACGCGTGCTTATTACCAAGCCAAAATCTTGTATTTGTAAGATTATTTGCTCAAATAACTAAGTTAAGAGCACAATTTCCTAATTATACAATTAAGACCATTCGTCCTGATAATGCTGGTGAATTTACATTCCAAGATTTTGATAATTATTGTATGTCAATTGGGATAAGTGTTGAACATTCTGTAGCTCATGTTCATACACAAAATGGTTTAGTAGAATCATTCATAAAACGTTTGTAGTTAATTGCTAGAATATTGCTTATAAGAGCTAAGCTTCCTACATCTATATGAGACATGTTATTTTGCATGTGACGTCACTTGTATGCATTAGGCCAGTAGCTTATCATAAGTAACCATTACAATTAGCTTATGGCCATGAGCCAGATATTTCCCATTTGAGAATTTTTGGATATGCAATATATGTTCCAGTTGCTCCATCACAATGTATTAAGATGGGTCCTCAAAGGAGGTTAGGAATATATGTTGGAAAAATTGACAAAAATGGCCTATTTGGAGTTTGATTTTGAATTTTTGACCTATTTTTGAAAAACAAGTTTTTTGACCCCCTTGATGATGAAAATGATGTGAGCATGGAAAATATTGTTTGTACAATTACTCTTATGCCCCTTATTAAATTCTCACTTTCAATTTCAACAACCAACCTACAAAATTAATTCACAAAAAATTCTCCACCTCAAAAATTTATTCACAAAAAATTATTTTATCCAAAATTAATTGACAATTTTTTTTTCACATTCCAACACTAAAAATTCTCCACAAAATTTAATTTGTTTACAACTCCACAAAAAGTTCTCTTCACCAAATTATTTCCATAATGATATTTATATAAAAAAAAAACATAAAAAAATAGTTAGACGATCGTATAACAATGTGAAGAAAAGTTAGACGAATATTCACTGAAGCTTCCCATTTTGAGGTTCAGTTGCTAAGCGATCGTTTAGTTCCAGACGTTACATGATGTGAAGAAAATTTAGACAATCGTATAGCAATGGGCGCTGGTCGTTGTGATGTTGAACGCTAAACGATCGTGTACCTGCAGGAGCTAAGCGATGCGTTTAAATGTTATACGATAGCACTACACGATCGTTTAGCTTTGGCGTAGGAACTAAATGATCATGTACCTGTGGGAGCTTTGGCGTAGGAGTAGGTGGCGCCCGGTCCCTGCATGCTTAGTTATGAAGACAACATACAAGAAGCATCATAATGGTATATCCTTACTTTTGATAAACATCGCAAGTACTTCTTAATGCTTTTTAGGTCACGTTCCAAACTTTCCACGCGACATCAAGACGTTTGACTAGCTTAACCAATTTGCGGTACTTCTTTCATTTCTTTTGGGACTTCCGGTCATGTCTTTATTGATTGTCACTGTCATCGACCTCCTTAGTGTTTGAAGGTCTAGCAACATCGCCATCATTTGTGGGTTCTGGTTGTACAGGTGGTGCAGGGGGTGCAATTGATGCAAATGGAGGGATGAGTGGCTCCATAACACAATTCATAAATTGAATCTCTTCCTCAGAAGGAACGAGTTCTAAAGTAATTCTCACATACAAAAAATTGTAATCATGAATAAATAAACTAAGATGCTATAATCATAAAAAAAATTCTAACCCAAAAAAATTAAGAAGAAACATACTGCATCTGACCCAAAGACTTCGTCTCTAATCACTCCATATGGAGGAGAATGTGAGCACGACCATCTCAAAATACGTGGTATCGCATTGTCATTCAATCTGTTTGCAATGCATCTAAATAATGATGAAATCATTTCATATGCCCATACCCATATGCGCCACCTACTCCTACCCGATTTTTCCCCCTTCTTTTTCATCCTTTCCTCTCTTTCCCCCCCATACCCAGTCTTTCCCGCCCATACTTGGTCGAAATACACATACGGCCCGGCCACCACCAGGCACAATCTTCCCCTCTTCCCCAAATCTATCCCAAAGCAACTTCAAACTTGCCCGCTCGATCACATATTCGTTCACAATGGTATGAAGCCCGGCCGGGTGAGACCGATTTTCGAAAACACATTTTAGGCTCGAACTTATTCAGAAAATGACGAACATGATGTTTTTAGGAAAAAAAAATAACATTCAACATAGATCTAACATAGATTTCAAATATTCACGGAAGAATACCTAACATAAACTAACACATTGAGTGAAAAAAAATGAAAATCCATACCTTAGTTGAAAAATTCGAAATGATCTTTAATGAAAAGGAGAATAACAAGGAAATGTAGGATGGGAAGAGTGAAATGGAGTGAGATTGAGAACTTTTGAAATGGAGAAGAGTGAAAATGGAAAAGAAAAGTGAGGGTTTGAAGGGTTTGAGTGAGTTTTGAAATGTGAAGGGCATTAGGGTAATTTTCATTCATTTTCAAAATTGTGGGGGTAAAAAAAACATACTTTTTAAAAAGGATCCAAAAGTCAAAATCAAAACTTGAAAAAGGTTATTTTTGTTAATTAACCTATACGTTGGATATGATTCCTCATCAATTATTAAATATCTTGAACCTCTGATAGGTGATGTATTTACTGCACGGTTTGCTGATTATCATTTTAATGAGACAAATTTTCCAACATTAGGGGGAAGAATTAAAAAGTTAGAAAAATACATTATATTGAATGCATCGTTATTGTCTCATTTAGATACAGATCATGTGAACCTGAAGTTCAAAAAATAATTTTGTAAATATAACAAATCAGTTACCAGATGCATGCTAAGAAAGTGAATAAGTCACATATACTAGCTGCAAATACTCCATTATGCAGTAAGTTGTCACTAATGAGTCTGGGATACGCCAGAAGCGTGATAGACCATTCCATTCCAGAGATAAAAATCCTCGAAAACGAAATAGTCAATAAATGACTCAGTTAAAAATATGATGTTCTAGAAGAAATTCTAGATATGAGTACTCATAAAGATATTGAAGTAAATGAGGATAATAATGAGATCTCAATAAATTATGGAACTATGTAAGTTGACAACATTTTGCATACAATATTATTCACGATATTATTTATGGAAGTGAGTATGAAAAATATTGATATAGAAAGTATTACTTATGTGGAAAGAAACATTCCAATATAAATAAACTCATTTTTCAAATCGCGAGGACTAGTAGTCCAGACAGTAGAGAATGTTAAACATGTGGGATATAAGTGGAGTATTTGTAAAACAAATAGAGTGAAGTCACAAGATATAAAACAAGACGGATCCCATAATAATTCTCGCAATAAACTGATATTAATTATGAGAAAACATATTCTCTAATAGTTGATATATAATGCCATGAGATATTCAATTTATCTGATCGTATATGAAAAGTTTAATATACATCTTATAGATGCAATCATACCACATTTATATGAATCTCTTAATAATGATATTTATTTATAAAAATCCTGAAGAATTAAAGGTACCATAATTTTATAATTCAAATATTAGAGAATCATATATATATCATAGATATTCTTATAAAATATTTTTGACAAATGTGATATAATCGTCTTATTCAATATTTGTTTGTATAAGGGTACAAAAATAACTCTTTTTGTCCATTTCCTGTTATAAAGAAATCACAACATGAGATTTACTTCATATTGATGATTTGAGCAGAAACGCCTGAAGAGATTTCAAAGACAATAGAATTTTTGAAGAAAGAAATTGAGATGATAAATTTTGCCCCAGTTTGCAAATAAGCATAAAGCAAATGAAATTGCATCAATTTATACATTAAAGATTTTTTGTGGATTATACATTATTGAATACTTCTATGGTGGTTCATTCACTCGATGTGAAAAGGATATATCATCTGATCTTAGAAAGATGATGAAGAATGTTAGGTCATGAAGAACCATAAATTTTAAGAAGTAAGTGCACTTATATAGTTTGACTAGTTTATACATTGCACTTTATAGTATTTTTCAGTAATGTTGTTACATATATATGATATACCTCCAAAAGGAGGATATTGGAGTAGAGTTAAACATATGATATGTTTTATTTAAGAATTAGTTTATATTCATTTATTTTATTCTAATAAATCTATTATGATCTAGTTGGTTGTGAAGATGCAGGTTCCATACAAGCTAGATCTTAAATAGGTACTTAGTATATGGAGAAGAAATTTTATATCATGACGATCAGTGAAACAAACCATTACGATTACTTCCTCCAATCATGCTGAAATTCTTGCAATTCACGAGGCTAGTCGAGAATATGTATGCTAAGATCAACAACTCAACATATTCGTGGAACACGTGGTTTGTCTTTTAGTAAAAATCTTCAAATGATATTATACGAAGACAACATAACATGCATATCTCAAATCAAAGGAGATAGAACAACGCGTATTTCACCAAAGTTTTTCTACACTCATGATCTTGAAGAAAATGGTGACATCACTATACAACAAATTTGTTTGAAGGATAACCTAATATATTTATTTACAAAATCATTACCAATTGCAGCCTTTGAGAAATTGGTGCACAATATTGGAATGCGGCGACTCAAAGATAAGTGATGTATATGAAAGGGAGTAAATATACTGTATTCTTTTTAAGAATATTAGATTATATGAAATATGCATTCTTTTTTTCCTTCACTAGGATTTTTTTTCCAATGGGTTTTTTCCTACTAAGGTTTTAACGAGACATATTATATATATATATAATGGGTATCTAAGGGGGAATATTATAAATATTATGATAATAGATGCCCATAAGATGCTCATGTTTAGTGTCTATTGACCATGTGTCATGCCCTCATTTCCCAAAGTGTCATGTGTCATGCACTCGTTTCCCAAAGTGTTGCTCATGTGTCTCAACATTACACATTATTAATGTCCATGTAACCCATCTAGTACTTGCCAAATTGCCTATAAATAGTAGTATTTGGTGGGTTTTGGAATACACATACATCGGACAAAATCCAAAAAGATTGGAGAAAGTGGAGAAATTCGTCCTTTTTATTTTATTTACTTTTGTTATTTATTTATTTCATATATTTATATATTATGTTTAGTTTATTTTTATATCTGTTTATTTTATTATTATATTTTATTGGTATCTGTGTTCATGTTGTACTACTCAAGTTCACGATAGAAAAAAGGCTATTCATCTTGGTGGATTTTTATTTTTACTTGAAGCTCGAAAAAAAGAGGTTATGAAATTCTTGGACTTGTGCTACCAAAAGAGGTTATTAGACAAAATAATGTTAAAATTACTTTCACCAATTGGTGATTGAAGATGGCATAGAGCATGATACTTACTCCTCAATTAATATTTGATTTTCACATAAGATTATAATATAAAATATTTTCAATAGAAGATATTCTTTTTTTTTTTCTGTTTTGTAGTGAACTTGTGGGGATATTAATGTTAAAGATTGGAAGTGAGTATTTAATTAAAAATCCAGGTTAAAAGTATATATCTTAAGGTTAGAAATCAAATTTAAACAAAACTCGAATGATAAAATTGTTAAATATTTTAAAATCTAAAGACTAAATTGAAATTAAACCTGTAATTCAAAGATTAAAAACTATAACATTTTGAAAACTATAGATAAAATAAAAACTAAAGATTATGGGACAAAAACATATTTTTCCCCAAAATTTACTTGAAACTAATAGCAACTCATTAATGACTTAAAACTTTTCTTGCTACCAAAGTCATTTAGACGTGTCCCCTTCACTTGCACGCTCGCTCGGTTTCTCTCTTTCGTTTTGGTCCGTCGGAATTCAATTCAATTCCAGAAGAACAAAGAATCTGCAAAACCGACACAAAAATGGTGAACGAGCAATCGGTTATGGCCGTCATCAGGGCAACTAGGGCTAGCTTTCGCAATGACTATGACAAGGTCGCGTTTGCCGTTCACGCCACATTTCTCGCCTCCGGCTTCGTGCTGACTGCCACCGGACCTTCTGCTTTTACTGAGGCCGCCTTTTCTTCTCCCTCAACGGGTATGACTTCTTTCTGCATTGACAACAACACTTTAGATTTCTTCCCATGTTTAGTATTTCTGAGTCTTTGATTGGGGGTTTAGATGAAGTTAGTATCGAGGGCTGGAACGAATTAGAGGATGAATACGCATACATTTACGCAAACCTTGAAAAGGATGCTAATTGGAAGAAGGTGATAGTCAAGTGCCTGGTTATGAACGGGAAATTGCTTATTGATGCCTTGATTGATAAGAATTCGGAGCCGCTGCATCTTGAAATCGAGTAAGCTCTCCCGGATCTTTGTTTATTTTGGAAAATGAGTAAATTTTCCTGTTTCGAGATTTAATTTCGTTTTTTTGTTCTTTTTAATTTTTAGCGTTGAAGAAATCGTCAATCCGAATGGGGGAAGTAACTATTCAACGCAGTACAGAAATCTGGATAAACTGGTGAAACGCTTGGACTTGGAAATATTGTCTAAATTGGATGGTTCTTCAAAAGCTACGACAAGCAATCCTGCAAGGTAGTGATTATACGTACGTTGTTTTCATTATTCATTTTTACTGAAGTTATTAAGAGGCATTTTGGTGTACCTACTACGATTAATCTTTCTGTGATTCTTATTCATTGGCGTGTTATGTTATACTTATGAATCGAATTTAAGTTACCCTTTTGTTTTGAAAGCTACACACAATTTGCTCATGCTGCTGAATTTTGAGTTCACGTTCATGCGTTACCTCTTCAAAATTGTTTTAGGATGTTGCAATATCCTTAGTTTCTTATGTTGAGTTAATATTCGGTTTATAAAGATTTGATCTTTCCTATGGAACTCAAATGACAGTCAGTTGATCCCATTTCTAGTATTCACGTGACCTGGTATGGAAAAAATCTATGCCTCTGGCAATTGTACTTTAATATGATTCTTTGCATTCTACATGTTTTGTGATTTGCAGGGCAGAGAGTAGTGAAAGATCATCTGCAGTTGTAAATGAGCCCGCTTCTGGAATCCCTGAGACTCGTAGTCCCCCATCGAATATGCCTCTTTATGGAATTCCCCAGCGTCCTGGTCCACTGATTGATCCTTCAGGGTCTCTATCTCTATGTCTTCACACATCTGCACTCACAGAATATCATGGCATAATTTTAGAAATATGTTGGGTCTTGACTTGAAGTTTTTAACTATTATATACTACCATGGTTTTAGATTTGTGTTGGGTGCCATTATCACTGTCTTGTGCCCCTAACATTCAAATTTGCTAGTATTTAAGTTTCGAACAGTAATTTGAATGCCATTTTTCTTTATGAAATTTTCATGATACCATGCTTTCCCCTTCATGGGTAGATCACACCAGGGAGAGGAAAGATCTGTGTGATTTTAGCTTCGGGCACCATGCTTGTGTTAAAAATGATAACGATCACTGGTCATGCTTTCATTGCATGTGATGGTTTTCTCAACCTTCGAGAGATCTAAATCTAACATAACTGATTAGTTCCCACCTTTTCTGTTAGCATGATATGGTTCCTTTCACTCTCAGGCCTGATACCCATAAGAAACTGTCAATTTGGCATAATTTGATATTACTCTTATTTTGCTGAATTTATTCTGCCACTTCAAACAGAAACCAGTTCCTCTTAGCATTTATATGCTGTGATTAGTTTGACACAAGAAGGTGCTGTTTTCCTTTGTGATGGTCGAATGTTTAGTAATATTTATTGGCTAGGATTTTGTGTCTTTTGTCCAATCCTTGCAGACAATGTTAACTATCAATTTAGAATCATGACTAAGATTCCTTACAAATAATTTAGCTATGAGTCTGTATCACATGAGTGAGTTGACATAGTCTGAACGTGGCTGATTTTTTGCTCTCTCAGAGTTGTAATTCCTCCTATTAATCCCTTTGGTGGTGGCGATCTTTTCCCTGGACCTGGTGCTGGAATGTACCCCGCTAGGTAATTTATTTAAATTCATCGATAATCTTTGTATATGTGGCTGTTGTAGGCATGGTTGTTAAAAGCGTCTGATACAATGGAGAGAAATCGATACAGATTGCGAGTGTGAATCGAAAATAATAAGAATCATACGATTTCAAAGTTGAATCATGTGAATCGTTTCAAGAATCGGATTTTCTGATTCAAGAAATACCAAAAAGTGAAGAAAGAAAACGACGACGACAAAAAAATACCTCGTGGACGTTGGATGTTGCGTTACTAGCCGGAGAAGACAATGTATAGTTGTCGGTGATTAAAAGAAAAAAGAAAGGGAAAAAGAAACAGAGACCTGCATTGGTGCAAAGCAGTCACGAAGAACAAAGCAGACAGAAGAAAGAAGAATATGAAGTAGTTGAGACAAATGAAAAAGTTTGAGAGGAGGCGTGAAGAAAGAGTGGAAGTGAAAAGACAAGTGTTGTATGTGTGATTCATATCATTATTCAATATTATTAACCAATTTCAATTTCAAAGCATTAACTCCTTTTTTTTTTTTTTATTATTATTTTTATAATTAATAGTTTAATAAATTCTTCTTTTTCTATCATGTATACAGGTGCAACATAATTGTAATGTGACTCTTCATTTCTTTCCATCCTAACCGTTAGTTAAAATTTTATTCTTTCAAAGAAGTTTTATTGTTTTTAAACTTCAAAGTTTCATACTTATTTTGTAGTTGATTGATGTTCTTTTTATTGGGTGTTTAAAGCTTTGGAGTTAGATATGCTTTCAAATTTATTTTAGGGTTAATTTAATGTTTGGCTAATTATTTCTCTTTGTTGGACTTTGTTATTTATATTTATATTTAAACGTTGTTCATCAAATTAAAACTTACGTACACGATACATTTCCATATGTTATACCTTAAAATTCCATTTCAATACGTGTTCCATTTCACGATTTAACAACCTTAGTTGTAGGTGCAAAATATCATGCTAATTTTGTTTTTGTTTTTCCAATTAATAACTTCAGAGGTGGTTTTAGCGGCGATGGAAGCATGCTTATAGGTTTGTGAATTGTTATTCTCTCTTCTAGTATTAGATTGAAAACAAGCATAATTTCACTCTTTTACAATTTTATAATGCAGGACCTAATGATCCGCGATGGTTTGGAATTGGTAGAGGACCTGGTTTTCAAGGCGGGCAGCCGTGAGTCGATTAGCTCTCTCTCTCTCACGCACACGCGCGCACACACTTTCATCTTTGCATTACAATTGCTGCTAACTCTTAAATTTTCTGAAACAACAGGGGTGTTCCTCCAGGTGCTCGTTTTGATCCATACGGTCCACCTGATGTTCCTGGGTTCGAGCCAAATCGGTTTGTTAGGTATTTGGAATTATCCTTACATTGCCATTTCATATGGTTGCACTCTTTGGTGTTCCTGAGGTCTAAACTTAAATGTTAGATTAATAATTCTCTATTAGCGTTTATCATTTGCTGAATGTTGTGACGACTAAAATCGAACCATGTATCTTAAGGATATAGTAATTAGCCCATATGTCATTCATAGAAAACAATTAGTGTTAGGAGACAACTTTGAAGAAAAAACTAGTTGGACTGGCAGGCTAATTAACTTGGATGTTTCCTCTTCCATTTCTTACAGAAATCCTCGGAGACCAGGAGGAGGGACTCATCCGGACCTGGAGCATTTCGGAGGCGGTTCCGATTTCATATAGTCGGCCATAATGATGAAGCTTCTGAAAGTTAGAAGGTTTAGGGAAAGACAATAAATTTTAGTGATCGATGGTCTATCTATCCTTATGGATGCTTGTATTGAGTTCCTCTCTTGAAGTTCTTTTTTTTGTGTTTTTGGTGGCCTGTAATGACTGTGTATAGTAGTACTGTGAATATGGGAATGGTGTTTACTAAGTTTAAGAATGCTTTTTTGATCGTTACTTGTCTAGTTGTCTTGACACTGTGTTGGACTGATGTAATTTCTCAACTTTCGTAATGTCCCTTCCATTGTCCTTTTGCTACTAGCTTTTGGAATCTTCTCTTGCCTTTGGTTGGTCCTTCACTTGTTCTAATAATACTTTTGATGCCTTGATCTCTGTTTTAGTGGGTCATCCTTTTGGTGGTATTAAACAAATGCTTTGGTTGGCTTTCATTCGTGCCTTCCTTTGGTGCTTATGGGGTGAAAGGAATGGAAGACTTTTTGATGACACTTGTTCTTCTAGTGCTCGTTTTTTAGAACTTGTTTGATCTACTGCTTTTTCTTGGTGTAAATTAACACACCTTTTTGCACAGTTCAATTTATCTTTTCCAATTAGTAATTGGAGATCTTTCTTGTAATATCCTTGCTTGGGGTTTTCCTCTTATATCAATGAAATGTTTCTTTTACCAAAAAAAAAAAAAAAAACTATTAATTCTCTCGATTCAACCTTTTTAACTTCGAGTTGTTCATGTTTGCATTTGGCAGCTATCTCTTTTCATTGTTGTTATTTCATAATAATAAACTAAGAAATTAAAAATTTGAAATGGTCTCGAACAAGAATTGCACACTTGTTAATCTCTAAACAAGTTGTTAATTAAAATCTGAAATTAAAACTTGTTAATTCACTGTCTTAAAATTCTTTACCTTAGCTAAATTTTAATACTTGTTGTATAGGTCCACGAACTTTTATTTCTTAATCTCTAAACGGTAAAAATGTCTTTTATATTTTGAATTTTCACTTTTTTGTTCAAGAGATTTGTGAATTTTAAAAATTATTGAGTAGGTCAAACGATTTATTAGAAAGTCTTAAAGAAATTAGAATTACATTGACCTAATCAAACACGTTCAGAAAAAAAAATCGAAAGTTGCAGAAATTCACATTTTATTATTACATATCTATTGAGCATTCCCATAACGGGGATGTAGCTCAGATGGTAGAGCGCTCGCTTAGCATGCGAGAGGTACGGGGATCGATACCCTGCATCTCCACTTTTTCGTTTATTTTTGGGTTATTTTGTAAACTTAAAATTAAATTAAATTGTAAAGTGTGGGCGTGCCGGAGTGGTTATCGGGCATGGGGCTTTGCAAATTCAATTTCTGTTATATTTATTTATTTGATTAATTTTTTTTTGTTTCCATAGTTTCGTCCCATATTTGATGATTTTCCTCCTTCCAAAAGAATATATATTCTATTATACTTCTAAAATCATGTTTCTGTTTCCATAGTAGTTAGGAATTACAAAAAAAAAAAAAAAAAAAAAAAAAAAAAAATAGTGATACCAAAGTAGAATAGTCAGGTTTCATATTTTCAACTTGTTGGCACTTGGATCTCGTTTATGTTGGGTTTCATTACGAGTGTCTAGTAGTCTTGACCTCTCACTCACTTTTTTTTTTGAATTGATATTTAAACTTGTCCAAACTGACTTATGTAAGAGATCCTCGCACTGGTGTAGTGTTGAGCCTATTATACCCTGATACGTAAGTTTGATAAATTTAGCTAAGCATGAAAAAGAAGTTAAGGTTGACCCTCTCCTTTATGGATTACTTACTCTTTGCCTATGGGGTGGTCGAATTTTTATAAGCTTGTTCTCTGACACACGACTATGGTTACATGTGATAGCAGAATTGTCAAGGGCATTGCGAGACTCGAGGTTGTCCTTTCTTTAATACCTACCTGTGGTTACGTATAACACCGGCTGTGTTAGGGAGATTGTGGGTTTCGAGGTTACAAGACGCTAGATGAGCTTGTGTGGTCAGCTTGAAGATTGAGCTCAACTTGGTTATCCATTGAGCTCATCTAGTCGACTTGAAACTCGAGACTTGATTTTTTTCATTTTGAGATGTACGTTCCCTTATGCCTCCTCCCAATATCTTATGTGTTGGGTCATTTCACAATTTGTGAAGGCCCAACATTTAAGGCCCAAAAATTGACTTTTAGATTATTCTTAAATAATCTTGAAGTCGTCTGTTATTTTGACAGATGAAAATTGAGAGAAGTAAAAATGACAATAAGGAAAAATTAGAACAAAGAAGTCATTTGTACTACAATGTTTTTCAGCTTGTTGGGGTCAATCCATGGTCTAATCGAGCTGAAATTTTGACAACATGTTCTTAATGAAGGTCTTCAATCTGAACGTGGAAATTTCATTTGAAGCTACTTATAGTCAGATACAGTGGATAATTGGTTACTAACATTAAGTGAGATCTTTCTAATTTATTCTTCATTATTGTTGCTCTTATTTGGCAAGTTTGTTAATCTTGAGATATATTTTATGTATGCCTCTAGTTGTAATTAAAGAGAACTCACTGTACCTATTATTTTGATTATAGTAGAGATTTTGAGCTTCAATCCATGGTCTTTTACTCCTCACATTGAGACGGTTTTCCATATTAAAATTGCTTGTGTTCTTACATTAAAATTACTTGTGTTCTTATTTGATTGCTATTGTTGTTATTTCTAGTTGATTAGTATTCTATTAGATTCACAAGAGTGGGATAATTGATCCAAAAGATATAATGTTTATCCCAACAAAGTGGTGTCAGAGTGTTGGTTAATTTAATTGTGATTGTCTTGTGTTGAATATGGATACTAGTTTAGCTAAGATGGTTACCTTTAATGGGTCAAATCATCAAGTTTGGAAAAGAACGATGGAAGATATTTTTATATGAGTGATTTGCATCTTTCAATTTTTTCTGAATAGAAGCCTGTCGATAAAATGAATAAGAAATGAGAATTATGCCATAGGAAAGTGTGTGAGATTATGAGAATTTGGGTAGAAGATAATTTTCTAAACCATATTGGTGAAGAAACTCATGCACAGAACTCTATGGAACAAGCTCGAGTCGCTATGTGCCCCTAAAACTGGTATTAATAAAATGTTTTTGATTAAACAAATGATGAAGTTGAAGTATCAAGATGGAACATCCATGTTAGATCACTTGAATACATTCCAAGATATCATGAATCTGTTATATAGGATGAACATCAAGTTTGAGGATGCTATATACGAGTTATGGGTTCTTGGTACATTGTTAAACTCGTGAGAGATATTAGAATTTCCTTATCGAACTCCGCTCCAAATGGTGTAGTAAGTATGAACATAGTAAAAAGCAGCATATTGAAGGAATAGATGAAAAGAAAGTCATAGGGCTCTTCTTCACACTCAAATTTTCTTGGTACTAAAAAAGGGGGGAGGAGTAAAAACAAAGGTCCGAGGGGTAAAGAAAGAAGCAAAAGTAAAAGTGATCGATTGGCAAATGTTGAGTGTTACCATTGTCATGCGAAAAGACATATAAAGAAGTATTTTCGAAAATTTAAAAGGGACAAGAAAAATGATAAAGACAAGGAAAAGAAGAATGACGATGCTAGTGATGCAGACACAATTACTATAGCCACCAAAGATTCTTACATCGTATTTGACGGTGATGTTATAAATCTTGCTACACAATAGAGCAGATGGGTGATTGACAGTGGAGTCTCAGTGCATGCTACATCAATTAGGGATTTCTTTGCATCCTATACACCTGGTGATTTCGGTAGTATTAGGATGGGTAATGACAAAAAAAAGTAATTGACATCAGAGATATACACTTGGAGAACAATAATAGTTCTAAGCTGATTTTGAAGAATGTGAAACACATTCTTGATATTCGAATGACTTTGATTTCAAAAGGTAAGCTTGATGAAAAAGGTTTCTGCAATACATTCTATAACAGTAAATAGAACTTACTAAAGCCTTTATGATGGTAGCTAAGGAGAGAAATATTCCTCACTATATGATATGGAAGCTAAGATCACTGATTGTGATATAAATACAGTGGATGATGAAGCGAGTGTTGAGCTTTGGAATAAAAGACTCAGTTAGATGAGTGAGAAAGGTTTGAAGATATTAGAAAAAAAAATAATCTTCCTAATATAAAGAGTGCACGCCTAAAAAGTTGTCCTCATTATTTAGCAGGAAAGCAAATAAGAGCCACTTTTAAGGTGTCTCAACATTCAGAAAACCAAATGTACTAGACTTGGTATATTATGATGTGTGTGGTCCTATGAAAATAAAAGCACTTGGAGGTGCATCATATTTTGTGATGTTTATTGATGACCATTCAAGAAAAATATGGGTTTATATCTTGAAGACTAAAGATAAGGTGTTACAAGTGTTTAAATAGTTTCATGTCCTTGTTGAGAGAGAAACTGGTACAAAGTCAAAAGTGTATTAGGATAGATAATATAGGTGACTATTGTGGACCTTTT
This sequence comes from Benincasa hispida, assembly GCF_027475165.1. NCBI lineage: Eukaryota > Viridiplantae > Streptophyta > Magnoliopsida > Cucurbitales > Cucurbitaceae > Benincasa > Benincasa hispida. The sequence continues at coordinate 48,502,768 of NC_143480.1, forward strand.
GTTGAGTATTGTAGAAATCATGATATTTGACATCAAAAGACACCTCCTAAGACTCCTTGGTTAAATGGGATAGCAGAGAGAATGAACAGAGAACCAGTCGAGAGAATGAGATGCTTAAAGGGATTGAATCCCAATGCGGAAGCATTTAAACGTTTTTATCTTTGAATTGGGATTGGAAAAAATCAAAATTAATTTTATAGAATTAAAAGGTTAGGCTCCAATGATTATTTCAAAATCAATTGATCCTTGTTTTACCCTTAGTGAACTAGTAGGGGACCTAATGGACCTACAAATTAAAAGCTCCAATGATTCGAGATTAAGTTAATCAAACTCTTTAATTAATATAATCAATATTAATTAACTATGGGTCACTCCACTAAAGATGTACAACTACAGTCTTCGCACTATAAATATATTTTTGTGTCCATGGATATAACCAATCATCAATAAGTCAATCCTTCAAGAATTGCTCGTAATTACAATTCGGTCAAAATTACCATTTACCCCTGTAACTACATCTTTCTTCTCAAGTCCCACTGATCCTTTAATGAACAATTTGTTTATGGTTCTACTATAAACAAATCCCTCTCGGGCCAATGAGAGGGAGGGGCCCTTTGTTCCAAGCCTAGAGTTAGTACTTAAGAGAGCAATTCATCTACTTTTTCTGAAAGCGAAAAGGAGCGAATTCTATCTTGCGGAGTTATGTTTCAAGCTTTCTACTTGGACAAATCCCCAAAATGGTAGGCTTTTTAAGTCGGTGACTCGGGCCACTCTCACCCATACAAATTAAGGGATTGTCCCTATAGATAGGAGTCCATAACTCACTCAGGATTGAGATCGAGTTACTTATGGTCATATTATGAAATGTTAGTCTCTTCAGCTAATGGTATTATAAAGAGTGATTAATCATTTTTCGGTCTAGTCTTATACAAACTCTTTGTATAGATACCTCTACTCATATGTCCCCATATGAACGATTTGGATCAAATCATGTGTAACACATACAACTTTTGTAACACTTACAATGTGGGTTATATCCGTAGTGTCACCAAGATAAAACATCTAATTTTACCCATATACTGCAGACCTTTTAGGTTATTACTTGAAGACAATCCACTTGTGTGTCTACCACATACTGCTCAAGCTACATAAAATAACTTGGATCTTAGTTTATTGGATTGAGTAAATGCGTTTTAGATGTCGAATAAACTACTGCTTATTTTATTGAATAAATAATTTATATTTACAAATTACAAACTACAAGATCCACGAGATTCATGACACTAAATCCAACAATCTCCCACTTGTCCTAAAACGAGGGTATACTTTATACCCCATAATACTTCTACTTGCCTAGACAAGATGACCCATATCCCGTAGACTTAGACTCTTCAGGTGGCTTGAAAAAACTCTAGCCATGAAGGCCTTTGTAAATGGATAAGCAACATTGTGCTATGAAGCAATCTTCGTGATGATCTCGTCTCCCCGTTGCACAATCTTCCATATGAGATGATACTTGTGCTCGATATGCTTTCCTCTCTTATGGCTCCAAGGCTCCTTGGAGTTTGCCATAACATCACTATTATCATAGTATAGGCTGAAGGCCTATAACGAGGGCATAAAACAAGGGCATACTTTATACCAACAATCTCCCACTTGTCCTAAAACGAGGGTATACTTTATACCCCATAATACTCCTACTTGCCTAGACAAGATGACTCATATCCCATAGACTCAAACTCTTCAGGTGGCTTGAAAAAACTCTAGCCATGAAGGCCTTCATAAATGGATAAGCAACGTTGTGCTCTGAAGCAATCTTTGTGATTATCTCGTCTCCCCGTTGCACAATCTTCTATATGAGATGATACTTGCACTTGATATACTTTCCTCTCTTATGGCTCCAAGACTCCTTGGAGTTTTTTTATAACACCACTATTATCATAATATAGGCTGATTGACATTGACATATTTGGAATCACTTCCAAGCCTGTCAAAACTTTCTAACCCAAACAGCTTCTTTTGCAGCTATATACTCTGCTTCCATGGTAAAGTAAGCAATACAATCTTTCTTAATGTTACACCATACTATAGCCCTTTGTTAAGAGTGAACACTGATCCTGATGCAGATTTTCTAGAATCATTATTTATATAAAAATAAGAGTCAGTGTATCTTATAAGGATTAAATCTTTAGCACCATACATAAGTATATAGTTTCTTGTTCTCCTAAGATACTTGAGAATAATTTTAACCGTCATCCAGCGATCAAATATTGGATTAGATTGATATCTATTGACTATTCCCACCGCATAGCAAATATCTGACCTAGTACACAATATGACATAGATGATGATATCTACTATAGATGCATATATAGGGAATCTGTCTTATCTTTTCAACCTCTTGAGGTGTCGTAGGACACTATTCCTTAGACAGGATTATTTCATGTTTGAAAGGTAATAAACCCTTCTTGGAATTCTGCATCGAATACCTGACAAGCATTTTATCGATATACGATGACTGTGACAAGGCTAGCATTTTGTTATTATGATCTTTAATGAACTGGATCCTTAAAAAAAAAACGTGCTTCACCCAAATCTTTCATTTGAAATTGTGCAACCAACCATTTTTTAACATTATTCAATAAGCCTACTTCATTCCTAATGAATAGGATATCATCCATATATAATACTAAAAAAGCTACTAAACTATTAATGATTTTTTTATATACACAAGGTTCATCAATATTCTGGTCAAAGCCATAAGATTTAATCATAGTATTAAATCTTATTTTCTAAGATCGAGATGCTTTCTTTAATCCATAGATAGACCGATTAAGCTTGCAAACTTTTTGCTTTTGACCATGTAGATATTTTTATCAAGGTTACCATTCAAAATGGCAGCCTTGACGTCCATATGTCATATTTCATAGTCATAATATGTGGCAATAGACAAGAGAATATATATAGAGACTTTAACATGACAACATGTGAGCAAGTTTCATCATAATCCACTCCTTCAACCTAGGTATGTCCTTTTACCACTAGTTTAGCTTTAAAGGTTTACACCTTTCCATTCTACACATTTCTTCCTCTTGTAGATCCATTTACAACCTATAGGCTTTACCCTATCAGGTTGATCTACAAGATCCCAGACTTGATTGAAACACATTGAATCTATCTCAGGATTCGTGACTTTAGTCCATTCATCTTTGTCCACATCACCCATTGCCTGGTTATAGATTAATGGATCTTTGACACCAACATTTGGTATGACAACTTAAGTTTCTATTAAACCCATATAGTGAGAAGGTTAGGTAATAAATCTTCCACTACATCGAAGCTCCCTTAATTCTTAAGAAGAATGTGATTGACTAGATGAAACAACATCAACACCCTTTGTGAAGTGTTGGGTTCTTCAACAACTCTTATTGAAGTTTCAGTAGTTTCATTGGAAAGTTCATTCGATACGATTCCACTTCTTGGTTTATGCTCCATAATGTAGTCTACCTCCAAGAAAGTAGCATTTGTCGATATGAACACTTTATTCTCTTTTGGATCATAAAAGAGACCACCTATCGTTTCTTTTGAGTAGCCTATAAATAGGCATAACTTTGAACGTAGTTTCAATTTCTTTGGGTTAGCCACTGGCACATGGGTCGGATGCCCCCAAATCTTGAGTTGTCCTAAACTACTTTTAGGTCCTCTCCATAATTCAAAAGGTGTTTCAAAAACACTTTTGGATGGAATTTGGTCCAAAAAATAGGTTGTAGTCACCATTGCATAACCCTATAACGAATTAGATAGAGAAGCATAACTCATCATCGATCAAACTGTGTCTAACAATTATGGAATGACATATCTATATACTCTCCACCTCGATCTGATCGAAGTGCTTTTATCTTTTTACCCAATAAACTCTCAACTTCAACCTTATATTTCTTGACTTTTCAAGTGTATCAAACTTATGTTGTAATAGGTAAACGTACCCAAATCTAGAATAGTCATCTGTAAAAGTGATGAAGTATTCATACCTTCCTCTTGACTTAATATTTAATTGGATCATAAAGGTCTGAACGTAAGAATTCTAAGGCCTCTTTGGTTCTTAGGGGTGCAAGCTCACATCGCCCAAACTGACAGAACCGCCCAAACCAATCAAAACTGCGGTGATACGATGTTGGTTCTTATGGAATATGAAGCATGCAATGGAAGCAATTAAAATTAATAAGCACTCTAATTACATTTAACTTGAGTTTTAAAAGCATGCACAACCAAATTTCCAAAAGAGGGTTTCATTGAAAACATACCTTTGAAGAATTCCTCCAATTTCAAGCTGCTCCTCACGAATTCTCAGCTTCAAATCTTCAGTGAACCACCAAGAGATCTTCTTTACTATTCTCAGCCTTGAATTTGAGTAGTGGAATTCAAGATTGAATTGAATTTGATAAGAATTAGTGAGGGTTTGAGAAGATGATGAATTTCTCCAGATTCCTCTCAAAATCTATTATTCAATTCCCTTCCATTTATGAAATTAGAGAGTTTTTATGAGATATTCACTAGCAAACACTAATTTTGGCAACAATTGACACTTCAATTGAAATAAGTTGGTGGCCTAGATGTTGGATTTAGAAAGAATCCACCAAACCATCAAATTTTCTGGATTTTTCCACTAACATTATATTAATTTTCAAGTTCTATTATTTTAATTCAAAATTAAACAAATACCAAATTCAATTTTTAAAATTGAATTTGAAAATTGAAAATTAATTTGATTTTAATTAATTAAATAATAATTTAATATCAAATATTAAATTAATCAAACACCTAATTCATACATGAATCCTATTCATGTAATTAATATTTAAATCAATATTTAAATATTATAAACTCTCTAATTTCATTTAGTTTTGATAAATTAAACGTTAATTGGATCGAATATAATTATAACCCTCATTGCAATTTGAATAATTCAAATTGAAATTCAATTTGAACACTTCAAATTAAAATCATTTTAAATTCACTCAATTTACTGATTCAAGGTGTTCATATTTTACGAGCTAGTAGAGGGACCTTATGAACCTACAGAGCTCCAACAACTTGAGATTAATTGACTAAACTCTTTAGATCGAATTAATCAATATTCGTTAACTACCGAGTCACACCACTATAGCTTGATAGTTGCACTCTCCTCATTGCAGATATATTTGCATCCACTTGATTTAACCATAATTAGTAAGTCGACCCTTTACCGATTGTTCGTAATAACGGCTGGGTCAAATATTAGTTTATCCCCGAAATTACATATTGGTTCTTAAGTTCCACTGATCCTCTAATGAACAATTGGTTTGTGATCCAATCACTAAACGGAATCCCTCTCGGGCGAATGAGAGGGTGGGGCCTCTTGTTCAAGACCTGAATCCAGCACTTAAGAGAACTGTTGGGGTTGATGCCCTAAATCTAGTAGGGTTCTATAGTTTGTAAATCTTGTATGAACAAACTTGTATGCGATTAATAATATTTGATATTTTATTCACTTTGTCTATAAAATATGTGATATTTTAGTTCCATTAACCACAAACCAATATACTAACATCCAAGGTTATCGTTGTAACTTAAACATGTATGTGGAGACATAAAGGTGGATCATGTTTAAGTGATAACCTAAATGGTTTGTAGTAGATGGATAGAGATAGGTACCTTATCCTTGTGACATTACGAGTATGGCCCGCTTTGTAGGTGTTACAAATATTGTAAAGTGCTACAAATGATCTGATCCTGATAATTCATGTATTAGACATGCGAGGGGGGGTATTCTATATAAAGGAGTTTGTATAAGACTGGACCACAGAATGCTTAGTCTCATTATATAATATAGAGACTTTCATTTCACTAGGATGACTATAGGTAACATGACCTTAATCTTGTGTGAGTTGTGAACTCCTGCATATGAGGCCGGTCATTTGATTTGTGTGGGTGTGAGTGGCCAGATCGTCAACTCAACAAGCCTACCATTTTGGGGATTCGTTTGATTGGGGAGCTGGGAACTCAGCTACACAAGATGAAATTCACTCATTTCCCAAAGTAGGGATAAGTAGATAAATTGCTCCTTTAAAGGCTGATTCCGGGTCTTGAACAATGTGGCACCATGCCCTCTCTTGGCCCGAGAGGGATTTAGTCATAGTAGGACTATGATCTATTGTTCATTAGAGGGATCAATGGTACTTAAGGAGTTAGGTGTAGCTACAGGGGCAAAACGGTAATTTGGCCCAACTGTACTTACTAGCAATATGTGAAGGGTCATCGTACTATTGATTGGCTATATCTAATGGGCATAGAAATATATCTGTAGTGCGAAGAGTGCAGCTGTCGATCTTTAGTAGAGTGCCCAATAGTTAACGGATGGTGAATAATGTAATTAAAGAGTTTAATTAATTATTCACATGTCGTTGGAGCTTCAAGCTACAAGTCTATAAGATCCCCTGGTAGCTCAAAAGGATTTAGTTGAGAATCAGTTTTTGGATTAATTTGAATTGTTTAAATTAATAAGAGGGAATTTAATTATATATGATATAAATAAATTGATTCAATTATATATGATATAATTCACATAATGTATTTGATATATTATAGTTTCATTGGAGGATTAAATATTTGAATGTGATTCAAATATATTTTCTATGAATCACATTCATAGTTGTTAAATTTAATATAAATATGATTTATGTTAAATGCCATAAAATAGAGAGAAAGAACTATGGTTTATATTGTATATGATGCAATATTAAAACTATGGTGGAATTTTACTATATGACATACATTATGACATATATAACATAATTAAACCATACATCATATGCATAATTTAAAGAGCAACTATGGACTGGGATTGAACTTCTAAAGCATTAATTAAATTAATATAAAGTTTATATTAATTTAATTAATCAAAACTACCTATTACATTAATAAATAGATAAAATGATTCGAAACAAGAGAACTGGGTCTTGAAAGACATATACCAAAGAGATATTTGGGAAAAAATCAAGAAGAAATCTAATAACTCATAGTTTTACATCTAGGATTTTATTTATTTAGTTTTTTTTTTTATTTTTATTGAATTTTGAAATATGATAACTTATTAATTACAATTAAGTGTCTTTATAATATCATGAACTACAAAATCAGCGACCCTATTAGGGACAAAATAGGAATTTGAAAAATATCTCATACGTAATCTGCACATAATTTGTTAAAAATCTTATTATTTTTTGATTTTGACATTTTTCCAAACGAAACCTAAATCGTGCCTACTCATTTAAATTCTTCTAAAATTTATATAAAACATCTTCCACACCAAGTTTGGCAATTTTTCCCGTGTGATGGTTTTTATCAAAGCTCCATTATTTGTAATGTTACTAATTGAATCATAACAACTCAAATCATATTAACTAACTTCACTGCTTTTCTTAGGTTTTTTTTTTTTTTTTTAATTTTTAGGTAGACACAACCTAAATTCTAAAAGTAGATAGAGACTCCCTTGCATGCACATATTCAATTTATATTAAAAATATTAAATATGTATGGGTATTGTCTTCAACAGGTTCATTTTTGAAAATTGACATATCGCAATGTCCATTGTCGTATTGTGTCATATATATTCATATCTGGTATTCGCGATTCTTAGTTCCTTTTATTACTTCAATAATAAAAAATATTCAAATTGCTAACAACTAATATTGACTCTGTTAGTATTAGATTAGATAATGCAATGTTTGATTTGAATGATCTATGGACAAGTTAGTATTTGGTGCTACTCCTGGTGAACAAATAGAGAAGAGTCAGCATCTACATTCAAGGGACACCCTAGTATCGAGTTCTCTATCACACAACAACAATTTGATAGATTTTCAAGTTCAGCTCAATATTAAGATTTTTGACATTAGACTTTCTTTGAAGAGTTTCATCAAATTGAAGTTCAACTCAAGTGAAAATGAATATTAATCAGGGGATGAAATAACATTACAAAAGTTTGAACACATAAGACACAACCATCCTACTTTGATGCTACCCTAATCACTAAATCTAAAAGCTTTAAATGATGGATATAAATTTAGTACTACCGATACTTGAGCAAAATGGACATCTCTCATCGGTTGACCTTGTTTTTTTAGTATTGCATAATTTCGAACTATCTTATCAAATTATATATATATATATATATATATATATATAAATATTAAAAGAATGAAATAACCTAAATCTATTAATATTTTTGAAATTTGTCCGAACAAGTTTCGTGATTTGATATCTTAATAAGTTTTGTGATGGTTTGATATCTTAATATAAATTAATACGATAAAAGCCTAAAATCTATTAATATTTTTGAAACTTGTACTGTAATGCAACCTAATTGGAGGAAGAACATAAAAGGGAGGGATTGAGGTGAAATCTCTTGAATCAATTTAGTAGCAACGATGAATTTGAGGAGTTTTGTGACATTGAAAAATCTCAAAATATTGTTGTGGATGATCTTACTTGTAATAATTTAAAATATAAATCATTTTGGAAGAAATTGGAGTTGACAACCATTCAAAATAGCAGGTATATTTTCATCTATTTCCATTAAAAGTGTTTAAATAAAAAGAAATCTTTTTGAAATTTGTTTCGGTCAATCTAAATGGACCCTATGGATTGATCTGTTTGAAGGACAAGCGTTGTTTTTTTGCTTTCATGATAATGTTCTTTTATTATCTAAAAAAATTTAGATTTGATTTAGTATAAAGTGTACCATTCAAATTACTATTCAAAAGGGGATGTAGCTCAGATGGTAGAGCGCTCGCTTAGCATGCGAGAGGTACGGGGATCGATACCCCGCATCTCCACTTTTTTACATTTCTTTTTGGCGAATTTAAACTTAATCATAATTTAAATTGCTTTTCCCTTCCCAATAGCGTGGGCGTGCCGGAGTGGTTATCGGGCATGACTAGAAATCATGTGGGCTTTGCCCGCGCAGGTTCGAATCCTGCCGCTCACGGTTTTGTTTTGTTTTTATTTTTGTTTTTCCTCGAAGGCAAATGCAATTTCAAACCTTATTGTAAAAATTGATTGAGGGACAAAATGAACCTATAACTAATGGAATGACAGCCATGGCAGATTCTTCTAAGGACGTGTCATCTAACGCTTCATGTGCTCCATTTTCGGCTATTGTTTCACTCTTCCAAGAATGTTTATTTTGTTTTTGGTTATTCTACGAGGTATAGTTTCTTTTATATCGGCGAGGGCTTTGATTGCGATTGAAATTGGGATTTCTGTTATAGACTGACTTGATTTCAATTGCTCATAATCCTTAATTTTTTGAATTTTGATTCTCTGTTTCTAGAAATCCACTTCCTCCTCCTTACCCAAGATTTTAGTCATAATTGGGAATTTTGTTTGTTTTTCAATTTCTATCGTTGGAATTTGTTATCAGTTCATAAATTCGCTATAAATTTCTCCTCATTACTCGGGATTTTGACTATAAGGACCGTTTGGTTAGAGGGAAAAGAGGGTGGGAATGAGAATGAGTTTACAAAGCCCATGCTTGGTTGGTTGAATTTGTTTATTTACCTTAGAAAAGACAATTCCTAGGTATCTTTTATCCACACAAATAAAGGAATTCCATACCCATGGAGAAGTGTGGGTTTGATCGTGTGATATTTGTAAGCAATCATGTAGATAATTTAAGCGATCGTATTTGGTTGTTCGAAGCGCCAACAAACAGATTCAAGGCATCTCAACAAATGCTTGATAGGGACAATCTCAATTTTCTTTTTAATTCTCACATACTATTCCCACACATACTATTTCCAAACATTGTTTTCTCATGTACAACCAAATATAGTCATCTTTGATTTTCAGTAATTTTATTTCTAAACATCTTTAATTTCTGGACATTGAGAAAGCCTCAATCCAAACGGTCCATAAATTGGAATGAATAATGTCAAGCCATTGTATGTGATGTGCACAAAAATGGAATGGGGCAATCAGTACACGCTTTATAAAAATACATGAATGGTGCAATGGTTAAGGGCGAGGAAGGTGGATTTGAGAGTGGGAGTTTAGGCAGCTGGAAGGGAGATGGAGATCTGTTGTTGATAGAGATGGAGTTCATATGGTTTTCATAAGAGATTCTTGTTTTTGTTTAAACTTAGTGGATAGTTTAGTAGTATTACATTATTAATTTCCTACTACGGTAAACTAAATAATTTTAATCGTAATCAAATTACATTTACAAATTATCTAAGTAAAAGTGATAAAAATAATTCCAATACACAATTTTTCATTATGAATGAATAAATGTGGTCTTAGTTTAAATCATGTTAGCTGGACCTTAAATTTTACCTCAACAAATTAAAGAAGTTCAAGATCAATAAATTGAAAAAGGGAAATAAATTAGTTGCAGATTTTAACTAATTGAAAGTGTATGTAAATACCTTTCATATATCTTCTTTATGTTTCCTTTTTCATATGCTTTTGTACTCGTGAGAACTTTAATCAATAAAAATCCCTCCAAGGAACTTGACAACACATCAACCATTTACAACAAATCATTCTTATTTTTTGTTTTAGATTCTTTATTTTATATTTATTTTATTAATTCTTTTAGAAGATATTTTGTGCTATGAGTATTATAAAGACTCAATTGCATAATCGAATGGGAGACCGATAGATAAATGATTATCTTGTAATATATATTGAGAAATTTTTATTTAATACGAGAGATAATGAAGTTATTATATATCAATTTCAAAATATGAAATCTCTTAGAGGATAATTGTGATGTATGAAAGTTAGTAAGTTTATGAATTGTTAGAACACTTATAAATTATTTTTATTGAATTATAAAACCGTCCGTCAATAAAATTTTTGGATTCACTACTGATTATAAACCAACTAGTAACCAGTGAAAATATATGGATTTAGTTGATTGCAAAGAAGAAAAATAAGCAAAAATAGATTACGGAGTTTAAGTCAAATTTCAACCCTTAGATAAATTTCCTTAAGCTATGGGACCGCATTGGAATCACATTGACCTTTTTGCTATGAACCGAGACCAACTCTATTCAGCCTTGATATCAAGTATCTTTAGCGACCTAAATAATTAGTCTAATATTTCTATGACTAACTAAATCTTAGATAGTTTCAAACATTCTCCTAGTCTTTAAGGTGTGCCTTATGTTTTTTTCTTTTTTTTCTTTTTTTTTTAATAGGAAATAGACGTGTACATTTGATTAAAAAACAAAAGAGAACAACATAAGGGCAAGGGTTGAGATAATATCCCCTCCATACTCCCAAAACAGACTATTGAATGATAGCTTTCTAGTTGTTAAAAATCATGGAAAGTTTATAATTACAAAAGAATTTTGTGTAATTTGTACACCACCAAGAGGTTAAATATTGCACAACCACCCAAAAAGAATTAAAAGAGACATACTCATCTTAAAAAATTATGTTGTTTCTTTCCTTCCAAATGCACCATAGAGTGTATGAGTAGCATATCTCCATAGGATTTTACCTTTGCCATCATAGGCAAAATTATCAATCCCTTCAAGCATCCAGTCATCTACTTTGTCAGTAAGGTACTAAACTGATCCAAATGTTTCAGACAAAAAAGACCACCCTTATTGGCATACTTATAATGAAGGAATGTGTGATCAAGGGATTCCTCATCTTTCAAACAAAGGTAGTAGATAGAGGGGTAGAGGGAAGAAGTTTTGAGTTCTCTCTGAAGCTTTTCATGAGTATTTAAGCTCACATAGGCAAGGGACCAGAGGAAGAATTTAACCTTTTTGGGTGTGCCTTATGTTTAAGGTCATATGACGTCTTATGTCTAGGCTCTTAGTCCTATATTTTGTGAGATATGTTTATATCTTAACCTTCCCAATATTAAGATTCAACATGTTACACCCCTTCCGAGCTTACTTCTTTCTCTCGGAAGCAAGCGTGAGGACAATAGATACCACCCTTTTATGATATCTACTACCTATCTCTACTGATTTAGCTTTAACTCAAACTTACCTAAAGATAAAATTAATTTCAAGTTTTCATACAACATAAATTAAAGTTCATATAGTTGAATAGGTTTTACACATCATTTGCCCAATCCATTCCCAATTACTAAATAAGACATTTAACTTGTGACAAACCTCTTCTCACAGCAACCCAGACTCTTCTGCTACCTGCGAAAGAAAACATAAGAGAAAAGAATAAGCTAGAAGCCCAGTGAGTAGTAAACAAATTTATAGGGTCTCTTTCAACCCTTAAGAGCAAGGGCTCAATAATAGCATATCAACATCACGAGGTTACTACTCAAATCTCAGGCTTTGACATATATGTTTCCTGTTATCCTTGCACACACGGTAGACAGTTAGCCTTATCTTCCTATATGTACATAGCTCTTCCCCATGTAGGCTCGGAAACTAGACCCTTTAGTCCTCTGACCATCCCACATGAGGTTCTTTTCACAAGCTTAGGAGCTAGGTCTTACGACCCTTGACCATCCTGTGAGATTCTACCACAGGCTCAGGAACTAGGCCCTCTGACCCTCTGACCATACCATGCAGTGTATTCTTTATCATCACACAAATTACATGTATACATGCACGAAAATTCATAGCAACAACTAAAGAAAATCCCACTCACAGTTTACTGGTTTTTCCCTTCTTCCTAACCTTCTGGCTTCTTGGTTTCTTTTGGAATCCCAGGCCTACACTAGCCCAATTTTAACTTAGAACCTCATGTTTAGGGTTAGAAATAGCCTGAGAATACCTTCATGGCCCTAAAATTAGTTTACCCACTCCAACGAATGTGAAACTAAGCCTTTGAACAACCTAAGATAGTTGTGGATGTAAGGTAGCCTTCCTTAGCACCAGTTGAACGTCTAGTTGCCCTCCACAGCCAAGTTAGACGCTTGATTTCTACTTTTCAATGCTCGGTCATCAAGTTAGACGCATGGTAGGCTACTCCAATGCATGGCCTTCCCTTCGAACCCTTAATTCCCTCCAACCATTCCCCTTTTGTATCTTTTTGAGAGAACAATGAGTTTTGTGATGAAAGGTGTCATTGAGGATATTTATATACAAACTCAGCTCATCCTTATCATTAACTCTAAGCCCTCAACGCATGACACCTCATTTTGCATGAAAAATTCAAAGTATTAACATTATGCACGGTCTAACGCAAGGTTCCTTGATACCTCTTACTTGTATACAAGGCTTATGTGTCTACACTATGCATAGACCAACGCATGTTATCCTCTAAGATGTCAATCCAAAACTTTTCATGCTCCACATTGCACCTTAGGCATCCACCTTAAGCTTTGACACTTAGTCAAATTCATGTCATGTTGCCACGTGCCTTACTTTGTTATCAACATGACCTTACTCCTTAAGGAACTCATCTCCAATGCATAGTTCCCTAAAGATGTCCAAAAACTTCCCAACTATGTGTTGATGATGATGCACAACGCATACCTCCCTTGGTTTGTGTATCAAGAACATTCTTTTGATGTTTATACCTCCCAAAGTAACTTTTCCAAATGCCTAACACATTGGATCATGTGTCTGAGCAGGTTTGGTCCTCAAAGTATACGTTCACCATGTATTTTCTAGGGTTTTTTAGTGTAACTTCTTCCTAAATAGTTGGCTCATGCTTTAATATTGCTCTTCATGTGCTTAAAATGGAATTCACATAGCCCTCTATGCGCCCACTCCACCTCCTATGCGTCCAACCCTCAAGTCCTTGGGTTTCACCCATCTATTATATCCTATGTTGTCCTATGTTTAGCCAAATTCCCAACCTGGACCTTTCATGTGTTCACTACCTCAGTACTATGCGTCTAATCCTAGTTTTCTCACTTAGTTGTGCATAGTTCAACGGATGGTTGTCCAACACTTAACCACTTCTTCCTCTATGCGTTAACCTAACTCTAGGCATCCCAAAATGATTCATTTATGCACCCAAGAAGGTCTATCTTGCCCTAGTATGTGTCCTAATGAGCCTATTCTTGTCCAAGCATGCATTCAAGGCTCCTACAGTTCCAATTATGCTTCCAACTCTAAGGTAACTCATCCAAAACTAAGTCCTTACTTCTAACGCATGAGATTTGAATCCCGAGCGAAAGCATGTGAACGTCTTGCATCCCAAAAATCAATTTTTACATAAACAAAATCAATGTACTAAAACAGAATATGTGTAGAATAAACATGTGAAATAGCATGCTTTAGAGAGAGAAAAGAGCCATTCTCACCTTTGTAGATTCCTAAGCTCCTAGAATGATCCTCTCGATATTCCAACGAATGACTCCTCCAACGATCTTGAACACGAACATCTCTTCGAAAAATCTTGAATAGGACCACGAAAATAATCTTGTTATTCTCAAGGATTCTAATAGAAGGATAGGTGGTATCAAACTATTGGAAGAGGGCTATGAAGCACATATACTTCCTGTGAGGCAAAGAATCAGTATCAGACACGTATCAGATACCGATACTTCTCAGATACGTATCTGACATACGATTTGACGTATTTATACTTTCAGATACTTTCCAGATACGTATCTGACACGCGATTTGACGTATCTATTTCTATGCGTATTTTTTTTAAAGAAAAAAAGACAAGTAACTTATCTAATCTTTCCTAATCTAAAATTAGGCAACCTATTTAAAAAGCTCACTACTCGATGAGTCCAAAACTAAAAGAAAAAAAAAATAACGGATCAAACCCTATACTAGAATCATCTAATCTCCATCTTCACATTTGAGTCCCCACAAAGTCCACCAAAATATAAACCATTTAGATATCTTCAACAATAAGTTTTTCGTTTATCTTCATACATCTCTCTCTAGTATTCTTCTTCTTCTTCTTCTTTGCAATAAGAGTCACTTTTCTATTACATTTTATTAACTATTGTACTTCAATATCTTAGATGTTGCTTTTTTGTATTGTATTTCAGTGTTTGCGTTCTATTTTTTTGCTAATTAACTTGTATGATAAATTTATCTATATCTTGTTTTTTTTAAAAAAAAATATATTTTTAACGTATCAGTATCCTCGTTTTTTAGAAATATATATATTAAAAAAAATATATAAAAAATGACGCATCCATATCTTAGTTTTTTAGAAATTGGCGAATCGTCGTATCCGATTGTATCCGTATTGTGTAGCCGTATCTGTATCTGTGCTTCGTAGGAAGAGGGTGAGGAGGAAGAACCTTTGGGAGAGTAGGGATGATTTCTTTTTGTGGCTTAGGGAAAATTGCACATGAATGCTTTCCCTAAAAGGGCCATAAAGAAGATTTTATATAGAGAAGGATCAACCCCTCAAGTCTTTTTCCAATTTTCCATTGTACACAATTGATTAAATAATACTTATTTAATTAATTAGCACATTAATTAAATAACTATTTATACATTAAATGTAATTTAGCGTATATATATATATATATATATATATATATATATATATATATTTAATTTTCATAAAGATCGTATGTTTATGTGCAACATCTCTCTATTTATTAATTAATTCTTTGTGAATCTAATTGACTTGAATTAATTATTTGAATCTCATTCAAATGTTTCTTTCCAACTTAATTTGAATTATAGATCACATCCATAATCAATTACATATTAATCATATTAATATACAATTTCCTCAAATTTGTACAATTCAAATCATTACTTTTTAATATCCTTTAGTGAGCTGACAAGTGGACTTGGTGGACTTGTAGGTCAGAAGCTCCAACGATACGAGATTAATTGGTTAAACTCATTAACCAAGTTAATCAATATTCGTTAATTGTGAGTACATTCCTCTAAAGACCTACAATTGCACTCTTTTCACTACAGATATATTTCTATGTCCATGAATATAGATTAATAACGACAAGTTAGTCCTTCATGAGTGTTCATAACTCCAACTGGGTCAAATTGCCGTTCTACCTTTGGGATACCTCTGACTCCTTAAGTACCCGTGCTCATTTAATGAATAACCTATTTATGGTCCAATTAATAAACAAAAATCTCTCTCAAGCCAATGAGAAGGTAGGACTCTTTATTTAAGTCCCGGAGACACTAGTTAAGGGAACATTCATCTATTTACCTTGAAGATGGGAAGGAGTGAATTTCATGGTGGTGTTCGTTTGTTTGAGAGAATCAATTAAAGAATTGTTCTTCAAAAGTAAGTGTCTTTAACCCATTTTCATTTTTTTTTGAGCATGCTATAAAATTTCTTCAATTAAATGCATACGGTTTCTATGTTGTTTCTATAAAACTTTTATTCTGTAAATTTTTGGGATTTGGGTCTGATCCTTACTTCTGATCAAGGACCTTTAATAGGGTTCCTTTAAGCATATTGTTTTTTTTACTAGACCGTCGTGTGCAAATCTATTGAAGTGATGAAACTTTCAAACAATTACTTATATATTAATGTGTGTTTTTTTCTTTTGGATAGTGCTAACACTGTTTTTAGCAACACTTGATTTTGTTTCTTTGTAAATAACTTAATCAAAGTTTGGTTACTAGTTTTCTTGTATAGTTAAGTAACCTTATTGGTATATATAAAAGTTCATAATTATGATTGTATACATATTTTGTGTCCGAATTGGATGAAACATAGGTGTAATGACAGGTATAAAGCAAATAGTTATCCATCATTATAAACAGTTTTTGACATTTCACAAATGTCATGAGATATATTAATATGACATTTGAATACTATCATCAACCAGACTTCAATAACTATAACTAAATGTCACAATTCAAGCATTATTAACACTTAAACATGTCATATTAATGTTTTTATGACAAATTTTCAATGTCAAGAAAAAGGTTTAATTGACAGAAAAGTAAACTTTTGGGTCTTTTTATTGACAATGGAAAATTGTCATAGATAATGTTACCATGATAGATAATAAATGTCAATAAATGTTTATTGTTAATTGAAGTGAAATGTCATGAAACAACCAATAATAACAGATTTTTCATGAGTCATCTATACATTTTCCTTGATGATTGATTCAAAGACAAAGAAAAAGTCAAGAAATGTGCTAATGACAATTTTTAGAATCATGAAAACCTGATTTTGTTGTAGTGTTGGGATTTTGAATAAAAATCTCTTTAAACTCTTTCCATGGATTAGAGTTGAACTGCTACCTTACTCATTTTTCGAGTTCTAATATCGTTCCCTTAAGATTGAAACAATTTAATTGACTTGAGGATTTAATATATTCCAATTGAATTGATATGATAATTTAGTATACTTGGAAGGATTGGGCTTTAGATTTTCTTGACAGGTAGAGGTTCTCTTTTCGGTAGAAGTTCTTATATGCATATGGAAATTTTCTAAGGTGTCTAACATATTGCTATGTCTTAATTGAGAATAAATGTGTATGAAAGTTCCAATACTAAAGAAAGCACTAGAAAAGAACACCTACAAAACATAATGAAAAGTTAGTTTAAATTGAATGAAATTATTTATGACTCGTTCGATAATCATTTAATTTATTTTATTTTTTAAAATTAAATCTATAGACATTATTTTCACCACTAATTTTTTTTTTTTGTTATCTACTTTTTATCGATAGTTTAAAAAACTAAGCCAATTTGAAAACTAAATAAAGTAGTTTTTAAAAACTTATTTTTGTTTTTGAAATTTGGCTAAGAATTCAACCATGATATTTAAGAAATATGCAAATCATCATAAAAAAAGTGGTGAAAATAAACTTAATTTTCAAAAACTATAAACCAAAAATAGAGATTACCAAATAGGACATTAGTTTTTCTTTTTCTAAAATCTAGATTTATCTGATCATGTTTGAATTTTTCATATGAAAACAATGTTTTTTAGCATGTTATGAACCATAATTTAGAGAATAAAGTAGCTATTGTTTAGATGGAACAAAATAGGCCTTGGTTCGATAACTATTAATTTTCTAAAATCATGTAGGTCTTTATTTTTTTATTAATTTTTTAACCATGGTTTTCATCTCTTCTAACTACATTTGATTTCTTATCCAATTTTTTAAAACGAAAACAAATTTTTAAAAATTATTTTTAAAATTTTCAAAACTAGGATTGGTTTTTGAAGACACATATGAAAAGTAAAGAACAAAAAATGGGTGAAAGAAGTAGTATTTATACTTTTTATTAAGGATAATTGCAATGCACAACATTTTTAGGAATAATAACAAAGTGTATAACATCATTTAAAAAAATTACAAATATAGCAAAGTCTATCAGCGATAAAAGTCTATCGCTAATAATCGCTGATAGACTTTGCTATATTTGCAATTTTTTTAAATGATTTTATACACTTGGTCATTATTCTACCCATTGATAGACTTTTACCAGCAAGATGATTTATCACTGATAAACTCCTACCAACAATATGATCTATCATTGATATACTTATCTAAATTTTATCATATTTGTCATTTTTTTTTACATTATGTTATATCTATTAATAGTTTGATTGCTATATTTGCAACTGTTCCTTTCATTAATTCATTTCAAACTAATATCATAGCTCTTTATCATAATGAGTTTAGCTCAATGATAAGTGACATATCTTCATTCTTAAAGGTTGGAGGTTCAAATATTGTACTAAAAAATACTACTCTTTTGTGTTTTTACTAAAAATAAATATATACATATATTATTCTCTATTCGTGTTGGTTCCTGTGACCACTATCTTTATAACAACTCTATAAATAGCGGATTGTAGATAACAACTATCTTTATGACAATTGCAGTATCTTTCTATTTTCTTTTGTTTTTCTTGATCTTTTTTGTTTCTGTTTTGTTTCTATTTTATTAATATATTGTTTATTTAATTTTATAAACAAAATGGGGATGTAGCTCAGATGGTAGAGCGCTCGCTTAGCATGCGAGAGGTACGGGGATCGATACCCTGCATCTCCACTTTTTTACATTTCTTTTTGGTAAATTTAAACTTAATCATAAGTTAAATTGCTTTTTCCTTCCCAACAGTGTGGGCGTGCCGGAGTGGTTATCGGGCATGACTAGAAATCATGTGGGCTCTGCCCGCGCAGGTTCGAATCCTGCCGCTCACGATTTTTTATTTATTAATAATTTTTTAATCATCTGGGTGGGGATAAATGATATTAATACAGATTTATATTTACTTATGACAAAGACAATAATAATGATAAGAATTTCTGGGAATACATTGAAAAAAACAAAAGTGCCGTGTCTTTAGGTTCAATATTTCTTAGTTCAATTCCATTATTTTAGACTCATCTTTATTTACGTTTTATGAACGTCGATACAATATTAAATAATATTAGCTCTATCTTAAAATTAATTGACAATGAAAATTAAAATGCAATCATAAGTTAGTGAAACAACATTTGTTTTCTTACCATTTCTTTCTAATAATTTTAATCTTTTTTTTTTAAATGTTTGAATTTTTAATCAAAATTAAAAATAAAAATAAAAACATGTTAGTATCATATATCCCCACCCAGATGATTAATTTTGTTTGTCTTCCGAGCATGGATCTCACGGTGTGAACTCTTGAGGACGTGACAGCTAATAAACTTTTATTCTCCCACTAAAGTGTTCTAAATGTTTGGGTATATTTTACTTAGGCAAGACGACTAATTTCATACAACCTAAGTCTAAGTAGTTTATCCAAATATAACTCTTATAATTGGATTTAACTTACAATGTCTAGGTGATAAACCATTTTATTATCTTACATCGTTCACGAATGCTCATAAAATCGGTTACCAACGCTCAATTATTCGGCTATAATCCCTAGGTAGGAGGTGTTCCGTAGACCGTCAACTTAAATACCCCCAACCTTCGACATGATTATATACCGGTTGAGTTTGTAACTATAGTTTTACAAGTTTAACGACCTATTTTAACTATTAAAACAAGCGGTTAACCTAAGTGAGCATGCAACTGTTCTTTGTTATGGATTTTAAATGTCTAACCAATTTTATAACAACTTACAAAATTTAGATATGCTAAACATCTACGACAAATAATAAAGGTATCTAATATACATACTATATATCATAACAATTATAACATTCTGTCAATGCATGTATCATGCTTCCTACGGTAGGGTTTAAATCTACATGACATACTGTATGCATATACATGAATTTATTTAATTATCACATACATCTCATGCATAAACAATTAAATACTAACTGTTATGGTTTTCGTTTTGGCATAAACAAACAAACAGATAGCTAACTATTACAAACAACTTTATAATTGTCTTTGAACCGCTCCAAACTAAACCCAAAGCAACTTGAACCGGGCTGGACGAGTCTGAACCGAACCAACCACAACCATTTGAGTTTGAACCAGATTGAACCTTAAGTAAATCGGTCGAACTGGTTGCTCTCGATCCAACCTCAATATGCTGCTAAGGCCGATCGTATAGCGCCTAGAGGTAATCGTCTAGTGTCATCGCCTTCGGTTGAGAGGAAGTACATGATCACATAATGTTTGCTGGAAGCTAGACGATCATTTAGCTCTATCGCATAGGACTAGATGATCGTTTAGTTCCATCGTAGTGTAATCGTTTAGCTCCATCGCATAGTACTAAACGATTGCATAACACCATCACCCAGCGCATTCAAGTCATCGTTTAGTATTCGTCGCAGCTAAACGATCGCATAGCTCCATCGTATAGAACATCATCGCATCGCATATCATTTATCTATACGATCTCTTAGCTCCGCGACCAAACGATCGCTCAGTGCTATCGCGTAGCATTTCATCGCATCGTTTAGCACACATCGTTGCTAAATGATCGTATAGCGCCATCGTTTAGCAAAAACAACGAATCGTCTAGTTCCCACGACTAAAACTAAACGATCACGTACTGCTATCGTATATCAAATGAACGCATCACTTAGCTCCTGCAGGTACACAATCGTCTAGTGTTCAATATCACAACGACCAGCGCATATTACTAAACGATCGTATAGCTTTTCTTCTCATCGTGTAGCGTCTGGAGCTAAACGATTGTTTAGCAACTGGACCTCAGCAACAGATTGAAGCAGAAGCTGAAAAATTTGGAACAATAGCTTGACCTCCTTCGCTTGTTTCTTCAATTACATCTTAATTTCAACTCTAATGACTCCAAATAAATTACAGACTCTTGCTAACACATAAATGCTCATCAAACAAGAGCCAATTACAAATTTAATTGAGAAATTAAAGAGAATTATAATGCCAAAACAGAGAAAACCATAGCAGTACAATAATTTTATATATCTCATGAAAAAACACCCACCTTGCCAAAATTAAACCGAATTGAAAGCTTAAAAGATGCTCTGATACCATTTGTTAGAGTTAAACAACATGCAGCGGAAGTATCAAGGATCCATAAGCATTCTAATTCATTAATTTTGGCAAAAACTAAAGCATATTGTTCATAAAAATGGGTTTTCAGAACATACCTTTGATGAACTCTTCAAGAAAATGTCTATTCAGCTGTTGTCTTCACTTGATGTCAACTTGAACCACCTCAAAGCCTTCCCTACCATGCTCTTGGAGCTTTAGGCAAAGTTGTGGGACTCAAGAACAGCTTGTAGATGTGGAGAAACAAGGGAAGCTCACAACAACAAGTTGAAGAAGACAACTTCTTCTTCACCACGATTTTTCTCTCCGAATTCTGTATTCCTCATCATTCTCCAATAACTCCAATATTCTTTATATATTAAGATGAACATGCAAAAAGATAGAGTGCATGGCTTGCAGTTTATGCTTGGAGAATCAAGGTAGAGAAGATCATGGTTTGGGTGTGAGCATAAAGATGATGATAATGGAAAAAAACTTTTTCCACTTTGTGCAACCCATGCAAACGAATTTCCAATTCCCTTTTAAAACAAAAAAATGACTTTTAAATCATTTTGATTTAAAAATGGATTTTCTTAAATTAATTTCATAAATTAATTTTAAAAATAATTAATTTAATATCAAATATAAATTAATTTTTGCACAATAATCATCTTTATATATTTAAATCATATTTAAATATTTATTCTCTTGTTCCATTTAATTTGAACGTTTTAAATTAATTTCTCAAACTACCCTAAAACATATCCATTTACGAGCTAGTAGGGGGACCTCGCGGATCTACAGATCATGGGCTCCAACGATCTGAGATTAATCGGCTAAACTCATTAGAACAATCTAACCCCCATTCGTTAACTAATGGGTGATTCCACTAAAGCCCATAGCTGAACTCCCCTCACTATAGATATATTATGTCCATTCGATATAACCATGATTAGTAAGTTAACCTTTCACAGGTTGCTTATAATAACGGCTGAGTCGAATCTCTGTTTTACCCCCGAAATTACCTCTTGATCCTTAACTTCCACTGATCCCCTAATGAACAATTAATTTGTGATCCAATCAACAAATCGAATCCCTCTCAGGCCAATGAGAGGGTGAGGCCTCTTGTTCAAGACCCAGAATCAGCACTTAAAGGGAACAATCTCTCTACTAACCCTAATCGGTTAGGAGTGAATTTTCTTTTGCACCCTATGTTCCAGCTATTCATCTGGTCTTATCCCCAAAATGGTAAGCTTATTGAGTAGAAGCAATTGGTCTACTCTCACCGTTTGTAGATCAAAGGATAATCCCGAACAAACAGAGTTCATAGTTAGCCTAGGATTAAGGTTAAGTTACCTAGGTCATCACTTTGAAATTGTCAGTCTTAAATAGTAAACAGCGTTATAAAGTAAGAATGACAAGTTTCGTGAACCGATCTTGCACAAAACTCATTTGTACAGGACACCTGCACTCCTCATGTCTCAACATGCACGAATTAGGATCACTTCGTATGTAGCACTTTACAACACTTTGTAACAACTACAGAGTAGGCCGCATCCAATAGTGTTAACAGAATAAGGTACCAAACCTTATTCATATACTATAGATCATTTTGACTATTTACTCGAACCTGATCCACTTGTATGTCTCCACATAAAGTTCAAGTACTCACATAATAGTCAAGGGACTTAGGTTTATTGGATTTTTAAAAAAACAATATATTCAACAACTACTTTATTGAATTCTCAGAATAAGTTCTAATGTTTACAAACCACGAGTTTTAGGACATAAAACCCAATACATCTGATGGAAGCAAGAGATTGCTTACATCTAGCCCTCCACCCCTCTTTTTTATCTATGTATTGTATTACATTTTGGCTTAAGACATTAATACATTTTGTAATCAATGCATCTCTTTAGTTCCTTCAACACCATCTTCATCATATTGTTCTACTTTATCATCTTTTACTTT
Source organism: Benincasa hispida (assembly GCF_027475165.1). Taxonomy (NCBI): domain Eukaryota; kingdom Viridiplantae; phylum Streptophyta; class Magnoliopsida; order Cucurbitales; family Cucurbitaceae; genus Benincasa; species Benincasa hispida. Next base: position 48,526,099 of record NC_143480.1, read on the forward strand.
CATCACAATTAGTTAAATGTTGATTGCAAGAGTTATCGCATACTCAATCATGCGACATAGATATATGACGCATGTAGCAATCTACCGAGAAGTGTGCATTGCACGAGTATAGTGAACCAATCCTCTTTGCTTAGTGCGAGGCTATCGCAATGCTTGTCTATGAGCTGAGTGGCTATAACCAACTGCCTGAGAGGGTACCTGGTGGAACTCACTAAGCAAAGTAAGCAATGTTCCTAGAGATATGAATAATCTTATGCTCAACGTAACCATGCATTATAGAGATATAAGCATGTGGCTGACCATGGAGAGGTGCGCGATGTGTTAGTGTGGCGAGCTAGGATTACCCTTGCGACCAAGATTAATGACACTGTGAAATTATCCCCTCCACAATTCTACTTCTCCATGCATCTTATTACGCGTGAATAGTTTCTGCATCTCTACCAATTCTCATAGTCAAACTTCCATTGCTCAATTTGTTTAGTTAGGAGTAGGAGTAGCACATAATTAATTAACTAGGAGTAACACATAATTAATTAACTTCTTTCTTTTTATTTTTATTCATCACCTCAAACACATTACTTCACAAACATCATTTAGTTACAAGTCCCTGTGTTTGACTTTGGATCATCCCGAGAAACTTGCGTTCTCGTTATACTTGGTGAAAGGGCAAAAAAAACTTGTGACAGGAATGCGTGGTCATCACAAACACCATTAACACATATTGCATACTCTTCAGTTTATTGCATGACCATTAACACATAGAAATCAACACATATCAAAAGATTACTTTTTTCTCTCACTAATATCCTTAGTTTTAAGAAAGTATTTCTAGTATTTCCCAAAGAAATCATCAATAAAAGTTAGAAAATATCTGGCATCACTTAAGGATTAAGGGGCCCCATAGATTTGAATGCACACAGTCAAGTATTGCTTTAGTTGTGTGTTGTGCCTTGGTAAAACTCTGCCTTGTTGCCTTCCCTATTACACAATGTTCACAAAAGGATAGGACTTGATGAACCCCTTGTTTGGCCAAAGCTTGAAGGCCTTTGGCACTGATGTGTGAAAGTCTTTTATGGCAAAGGCCTCCTTTAGTAGGCTCTTTTGATTTACAACTAGAGCTGACTGTATGTTTTGAATTCCTTGGGCTACATAGACACCATTTATTTTTACCCCTCTGAAGATTGGCTTAGTATCCTTCAAAACTTCACAATAGCCTCATTTCCCTCTATATTCACAAAAAATTGAGTCAAGCATGCCCAGTGAGATCAAATTTCTTTTTAGCTTGGGCACATGTTTGACGTTTCTGAGTAGCTTTACTGACATATCTTCTAATTTTAGTGAAACTGAGCCAATATCCACTACTAGACATGAATGATTACTACCCATTTATACTGGGCCTCCATCCATTTCTTTATAAGTGTTTGAACCAGTCCTTGATAGGGGTCATATGAAAGGAACACCCTGAATCAAGAACCCAATCAAGGTTCTTAGCTAGTTCTTCATATTCTTGCATTTGATTTGAGGTAGTTAGGGCATCTGAATAGAAGAATGAATCTTCCCCTACTGAGGTTTCCCCTTGACTGTGTTGATTGATTTTTCTGATTTTAGTTTTTATTTTTATGTTCATTCTTCCATTTTAAGGTTCTGCAATCTTGATTAGATGCTCAATCTATTTGTAGTACTTGCATCTAATCTTTAACTTCTCCTTGATTTCTTATGTGGAAGCTTGTTTGCCATTCTCTTTATTGTGATACTTAAACTTGCCTTTCACAAATAATCCCTCTACACTAGGTTTTTCTTCTTTATTTGTTATCAATTCCATCTCTTTAATTCTAAGAGCTGACATGATAATATCTGTGTTGACTGAATCTCTTTCATACATGTTTAAGTTACAATGACAACCAGAGATCTTAGTTTATTGGTTTGTGGTAAAGCAATTAAAACATCCAATATTCCATAGACAAAAGTGAAGAAAATATCATTTATTATTACATCACAAACGTTTGTTTAAGACTGTGTTTACAAACTACAAGACCCAACGAGAGTTTAGGGCATCAACCCCAACACTCTGTTCATCAAAGGAAGCAATGATCTTATATAGATAGAATGATCCTTCCAATGATGAAATGTATGGTTATGTTGATGTTGATTATGTAGGGGATTTGGATAGAAAGTGCTCACTATCAGGCTATGTTTTCTTATGGGGAAACAATTTGATAAGATGGAAGACTAGTTTGTAGTCTATTGTGGTCCTTTCCATAACAGAAGCTGAGTTTATAGCACTGTCTGAGGCCGTGAAAGAAGATTTGTGGCTAAAGGGATTACTAAACGATTTCGACATTACATAAACAAAGGTGAGAATATATTGTGACAACCAGAGCACAATCTACTTATCTAAAAACCAACCGTTTCACAACAGAACCAAGAACATTGACATCAAGTACTATTTTATCAGACAGGAAATTAAGAAAAGGGAAGTTGAGGTAGTAAAGATACATACCTCACATAATGCTGCTGATATACTGACCAAGACAGTTCCTTTAAGTAAGCTTGGTCGATGCTTGGACTGAAGGAAATCAGAATCGAGATTTCCATGAGCAGTGGAACAAGACTATTCCAAATTATAATCATGAGTGCACATATTTACAGACATCTTCCAAACGAAAGATTATGCAATTCAAATAGAAATTATAGCATGTAAGATACAAAGGAACAGAGAGTAAAACTCTACACACATAGGAGGATGCGTCTCCACGCTTTGATGTGCATGAACACTCAAACAACAGCGACCTTGAACGCCCGATCTACACGACCGCAACACCGCATGAACACAGCACGAACACTTCACGTTCATCCTCAACGATCTCCTCGGTCACGAACAACTCCACAACACGAACAGCCTCTACAGCACCACGAACAACCTCTAGAAAACCTTGATGGTGAGTCTGACACCACCAACAAGGCGACCTTGGTATTCTCGGTGTGAGAATCTAGAGGGTGGGCTCTGTTCAGACTTGGTATGAGCAGACGAACAGAGGAAACAACGATCGCATACACAACTGGGTAAGTGGGAGATGGATGAGACCTATCGTATAGGTCGATGCCCAGTCGTTTAGATAAAGCTATGCGATCGTCTAGCAAAAGCTATGCGATCGTTTAGCTCCATCTGTCACCTACAGACACTACACGATTGTTTACCTTGGGCCAGTGAACGTTTAATAAACACTATACGATCGTTTAGCTCGCACCTGCACGATCGTTTAGCTCACCCAATCGTCGTTTAGTAAATCTGTATTTACTTGAGACTTACATGAGTTTCTTTTGTGGAGAGAAAACTCAAAAATCCTTTTCAAACTTTTGAAAAACTTCTTTTCAAAAAAGGAAACCACTTTCCTTTTAAACTCACAGTTACCATGATCCAATAACCACCCACTACTTTGGTTATTTAAAAGAAAAAGAATTAATTATCTAATAATTAATATTATTATAAATATAAATGATAACCAACTTATCATACTATATTTATAACTTATAGTTTCAATATTTCATCTCATGAAATATATAAACCGTAGTTTTTTTTTTTTCTATTCCATGGTACTTAATGTAAATCTCATTTACATTAATCTTCCACTAGATGTATCTTATACATCATACCCATTATATCATATATAATCAAAATACCTTTTGTCAATTTGAACATTTCAAATCAACACTAAAAACTGATCCTCAACAGAATCCAAGCTACCAAGGGAACCTCATGGACCTATAGATCTGAAGCTCCAACTGTACGTGAATAACTGACTAAATTCTTTAGTCACGGGATCCACCATCCGTTAACTTCCAGGCACTCCACTAAAGATCGACAGTTGAACTCTCCTCACTACAGATATATTATGTGTCCATCTTAACCAATCAGAAATGCGACAACCCTTTACAGATAACTCATAAATACAGTTAAGCCAATAACCATTATGCCCCTGTAGTTACATTTGTCTCCTTAAGTACCACCGATCCCTCTAATGAACATAAGTCATAGTCCTACTATGACTGAGTCTTCTCTTCCAAAGAGAAGTTGTGGCCACTATGTTCAAGCCCTAGAATCAGCCCTTAAGGGAGCAATCTCTCTACTTATCCCTGCTTTGGGAAAGGCGTGAATTCCATCTTGTGGATTGAGTTCCCAGCTCCAAGATCAGACAAGTCCCCAAAAAGGTAGGCATGTTGAGTTGGCAATCTGGTCACTCTTACCCATACTAATCAAAGAACCGCCCTCAAAGGCAGGAGTTCACAAAACACTCAGGATTGAGGTCGTGTCACCTATGGTCGTTTAGGTGAGATGCAAGTCTCTAGTATCAACGACATTATATACAGAGTCTAGTCATCTCGTGGTCCAGGTCTTATACAAACTCTTTATATATGACACCCCTGCTCCACGTCTCTACACGAATGGTCAGGATCTACCATTTGTAGTAGTTTACAACATTTTCAAACCTTTACAAAGTGGGTCGTATCCGTAGTGTCACCAGGATTTGGTATCCCACCTTAATCATTATACTATAGACCGATTTAGGTTATCACTTAAGGCATGATCCACTTGTATATCACATATACATGCTTAAGTTCACATAAGATAACCAAAGAGCTTTGTTTATTGGATATGAGTAAATGTCAAATTAAATAACACTTATTTTATTTATTGAACAATGTGTATCTTTACAAAACAACGAGACTCTGGGAGAATTAGGACACCAATTCCAATTTACTTCACTTAGTTAATCCCTTTATTTCAGGCTTAAGTAGGGAAAATGGAAATCCAGGTTTCACATTTACTTTCCCCTTAAGAAAATTTCGTCCTCAAAATTTACTCGAACTTACTCCGGTTTTAAGGTTTCACAACAACCATTGTTGTAACCTCTTATAACCTTGTCTATTACCACGCTTCCACTGCGTTACTCTGATATTAACTCCTTAGTTTGTCCAACGATACCTCACCTAGCCATCTCTAAGCTAGATGTTGAACCAAACTATCTACAACATAACTTTTCTTTCTCAACTACTGAATGAGAATAACTTAAATTCATACTTACCTTCCTCGGTAGATCTTCAGGTAGCGTTGTTAGTTCCAGCTCCGGTTGCCTGCTAGGTCATGCCACTTCTGCCATTCCTCTTAGTCTACCTTGAATAATTCATAGTTTTCTTTTTTAAACCTTTACTCTACCACATGAATAATTCATAGTTTTCTTTTTTAAACCTTTACTCTACCACACTTCCTTCTGGTTTTACTAAACTCAAACTTCAAGTTTTTCTAACTCAACCCTCTGGTTTCCAAGAACATATACTTTGATACCAAACTAGTATCAACTAACTCTTCAATATCGAGCTGCTCGAATACCTTTTTAACTATCCTTCGGTATCGAGTTAAAAGTAAAACGTCACACCCCGTCCCAGACTACTCTCTAAGCTTAGGAAAGGACATGACTGCAGCAGTTATCAACCCTTTTGTTGACACTTACTGCCTAATAACTCTTGCGGAAATAACCCTTCAACTTTTTCAGAAACTTATGCTCTGATACCAAGTTGTCACACCTCACCCCGAGCTCGCACTCTTGAGTTCGAGGAGAGGCGTGAGGGACCGCAGATACCATCTCTTTTGTGATACCTACTGCCCAATTGAATCCCTTTACTACGTACAGTAAACTTTAAGTCAAGGAGGCAAACAACAACTGATTAAGTAGGCCCATTTTATTAGAACAATGTAACATTGATACAACTCCAAGACTTAACTACCAAGTTTACAACAACAATTGTAAAACCCTCCGGAAGTGTAACTGTGGCTTGTGGCAAACCTTAACCTTAACAACACCCTGAAACTCCTCACTTTTCTCTACTGAGAAGAAAAACATGAAACAACAGAATGAGCTTCACAAAGCTTAGTGAGTGGTAAGAAACTTCTAGAGTCTATTTCAACTATAAATAACAAGTATATCATAAATATGAGATTACATTCAAACCTCTGCTTTGAATGAGTCTGGTCTCAACTACTATCTACACGTACGGTAGATAGCTAAACTAATAACTAATTAGAATGAGTACGCTTAAGACTTAAAGGAAAGTACCACTTATCTTGATCGTTTAGGAGCCTTTCTTTCTAGAAGTTCCTTGATCACCTCGGGTTCCCTTTTGAACCCTAAGATCCAGATTCAATTTAAAGCTCAGATTACTCATAGTTCTAAGCTTTATCTCGAGATATTTTCTTCCACAAATATGCTCTACAATGTCTCAAAAGCTTACCTCAAAATCTTAGCTCATAATTTCTCGTGGTTTGGCCAGAAACATCAAAACATCAAGACTGGCCCTGCTTACCCGGCAGCTCGACCCCTCTATCTTGTCCTCATTCTCCAACCCGATTCCTTGGAGCTTCTTCTCTGATAGCCCTGACCTGAAAACTAGACTCTTTCAGCTTTCAGGTGGCTTTGAAATCACTCCAAACTCACGAGCATTCTGGGAGAACTTCTCATCCCAAGTTGATGCTACTTCCTGACCTTCCTATCCGATAGCATCTTCCCCTCTTGGAACCTCTTGCACAACGCATGGTCTTACATCAATGCATAGTCTCCTCCCAATTAGTCCGCACACATCAATGCATAGTCTCCTCCCAATTAGTCCGCACACACTCTCTAAAGAGAATTTGAGTTCCCATATGAAGTCCTTGGCCCTATTTATAGGCGTCCAAGATCTCTCTAAGGTCGAAACCTTCTACTTGGCCGCATGTCCAATTGTCCTTTCCTCATACTATTACCGCAACCTTTACATCACTGCAATCTGAGGTGTCTTCTTCTCCTTTCACCAACGCATGGACCTCAAGTTTGCATGTCTTCTTATGCATCCACCTCATTTGCTTAAGGCCTAAAATTCCTTCCCAACAAGCCACATGTCTAGATGATGTCCTTGAATGCGTCCATCATTCATATGCGTTCATTCTTCATATGTGTCCTTCTAACTTCATATGCGTTCATCCAACCCTACCTTGCATCCCATTGACGCAACTTGGTCACATATACTAGATGCTCGCAAGGCTCTTCCTTGGCCACATATTCTTCACTTCCGCATGGCTTACCTTTGCCTTGTGCGCTCAACTAGGATAATGACCAACACCCTTTCAACGCATACTACTAGCCTTGTCCTATGCGCCCACATGCCCTCGGATGTCCAATGCATCGCACATCACCAACACATAGCAACCTTTGGGTCGACTTGGTTCTCAACTCAATACCTCAAGGCATAGCTCACCATCAACTAGGATCTTTCTAACACATCCCTTATGACCAATGCAACCAACCTCATAAACCTTATTACCTCAAGGGCAACTCACTATGCGTCCACCTTAGCTCGTTCCATCGCCTAGCTCATACTTTAGCAAGGTCGCCGCATCCATCGTGTAATAAGGCCGCCATATCCATCGCGTCCATCGCATCCATCGCTGCATACCATCGCATACTACCAATGCATTCCTTCGGCCGTATACATGCATACCATAGGCCGCATCCTCGCATGCCCTTGGCTGCATACTCTTTCGTAGCAAGGCCGCCGCATGCCACTAACGCATAGCACCGGTGCATTACACCAACACATAGTATCGCTGCATGACATCAACGCATAGTGTTGCCGCATAGCATCGACGCATAGCATCACCGTGTGACACCAATGCATAGTGTTGCCGTATACCATCGCCGCATGCCTCCATCGTATCCATCGTGCCATATGCGTTGTTCTAACCTCTCAAGACATTGGCTGCCACAAACGTTTCTCTTGGCCACACTTTGGCTTCCTTCAACGCCCCAAATAACCTCTAAAAGCTTCATGGCTAATGCATGGCACCACACCAATGCATTGTCAAATACTTCGTCAATTTTCTAACTTCCAACGCATGGTTCCTTGTTGGCATTATACTTAACCAAATTTTCACTAGTTATGGCTTATTCCAAAGCTACTAAACAATCCATTTAAACACTTAGAAATTTCCTTTACTTCAACATAGAATTTAACTTTCACTTAGTTAATCCCTTTATTTCCGGCTTAAGTAGGGAAAGTGGAAATCCGGGTTTCATACTAATGTACAATACAATATAAAAATGTACAATATACAATAAACTAGGGCATACCCCAGTATCATCTCCCACTTGCCCTAGACAAGATGCCACATATCCCGCAGACCCATACTTTCCAGGTGACCCTCTAACACTTTAGCCGTGAGGGACTTTGTAAAGGGATCAGCAACATTGTATTTCGTAAGGATCAAATTCTTAGCTCTAAACACAAGCATGTAGACTCTCATTCTCTGAAGATACTTGAGGATCGTTTTGACCGCCGTCTAGTGATCAAATCCTGGATTGGACTGATACCAACTAACAATCCCTACTGCATAGCAAATGTCGGGTCTGGTACACAACATTACATACATCAAGCTTCCTACAGCAGAAGCATAGGGAATCCATCTCATCTTCTCAACCTCTTGAGGTGTCTTAGGATATTGATCCTTAGACAGAACGATTGCATGCCTGAAAGATAACAAACCTCTCTTGGAATCCTGCATCTTGTACCTGATCAACATTTGATCAATGTATGATGCCTGAGATAGAATTAACTATTTGTTCTTGCGATCCTGAATGATCTAGATTCCGAGAACATACTATGCCTCACCCAAATCTTTCATTTGGAACTAGACAGCTAGCCAACTCTTTATGTCAGTCAGATATCCTACACCATTCCCAATGAGTAGGATATCATCCACATACAGTATCAGGAAAGCTACTGAGCTATTGATGATCTTCTTGTAAACAAGGCTCATCAACGTTCTGATCAAAGCCAAACAACTTGACAGTAGTGTCAAATTTGATGTTCCAAGATTGAGATGCTTGTTTCAGCCCATAAATGGACCTATTAAGCTTGCAAACTCTTTGCTCTTGATCTGGAACTACGAACCCCTCTTGTTAAATCATATAGATGGTCTCTTCAAGATTACCATTCAGAAAGGCAGTCTTGATGACCATTTTCCATATTTCATAATCATAAAATGTGGCTATGGACAAGAGAATCTTGAAAGACTTTAGCATGACAACAGGTGAAAAAGTTTCCTCATAGTCAACTCCCTCAACCTGGGTATAACCCTTTGCCACGAGTCTAGCCTTAAAGATTTGCACCTTTCCATCTATACTTCTCTTTCGCTTATAGATCCATTTACACCCAATAGGTTTGACCCCATCAGGTGGATCAACAAGCTCCCATACGTTATTGAAGTACATAGACTCCATTCCTGGTTCATGGCCTTAACCCATTCATCATTGTCAACATCCTCCATTGCTTTCTTAAAAGACAATGGATCCTCGACCCCATCATTCGTAATGACGTTATGGGCTTCAGTCAAATCCATATAGTGATTCGATGGGTACATAACCTTCCCACTACATCGAGGCAGTCTTAACTCTTGAGCTGGTTGACTAGAGATTTTGACCTCAACAACTCTTGTTGATCTGTCGGCCTGCTCAACAACTCTTGTTGAACCCTCAGCAGTTTCAATCTCACTTGAGATCTTACGTAAAACGAGCTTACTTCGTGGCTTATGATCTCTCATGTGATCTTCTTCCAAGAAGATAGCATTAGTGGAAACAAACACTTTATTCTCACTTGGATCATAGAAGTATCTTCCTCTCATTTCCTTGGGATAGCCTACAAAGAGGCAAACCTTCGAACGTGGTTCCAACTTCTTTGGGTCAGTCGCTAGCACATGTGTCGGACAGCCCCAAATCCTGAAGTGGCGTAAACTACCTTTACGGCCTCTCCAAAACTCAAAAGGTGTTTCAGAAAGACTTTTTGAGGGAACTGTGTTCAGGATATAACAAGCAGTCTGCATTGCATAACCCCAAAACGAGTCTGAAAGATGAGCATAACTCATCATAGACCGAACCATGTCCAACAAGGTCCTGTTTCTCCTTTCTGATACACCATTCTGCTGAGGTGTACCTGGGGCCGAGAGTTGGGACACAATCCGATGTTCTATCATATAGTTCTAGAATTGGAGGTTCATATACTCTCCACCACAATCAGATCGTAGTGTTTTTATCTTCTTACCTAACAAGTTTTCAACTTCAGCCTTATACTCCTTGAACTTGTTAAGGGCTTCAGACTTACGTTGCATGAGGAAGAGATACCCAAACCTTGAATAATCATCTATGAAAGAGATGAAATATTCATACCTACCCATTTATACTGAGCCTCCATCCATTTCTTTATAAGTGTTTGAACCAGTCCTTGATAGGGGTCATATGAAAGAAACACCCTGAATCAAGAACCCAATCAAGGTTCTTAGCTAGTTCTTCATATTCTGGCATTTGATTTGAGGTGGTTAGGGCATCTGAATAGAAGAATGAATCTTCCCCTACTGAGGCTTCCTTTTGACTGTGTTGATTGATTTTTCTGATTTTAGTTTTTATTTTTATGTTCATTCTTCCATTTTAAGGTTCTGCAATCTTTGATTAGATGTTCAATCTATTTGTAGTACTTGTATCTAATCTTTGACTTCTCCTTGATTTCTTATATGGAGGCTTGTTTGCTATTCTCTTTATTGTGATACTTAAACTTGCCTTTCACAAATAATCCCTCTGCACTAGGTTTTTCTTCTTTATTTGTTATTAATTCCATCTCGTTAATTCTAAGAGCTGATATGATATATCTGTGTTGACTGAATCTCTCCCATATTTTAAAGCCATTTTCACATCTTTGTATGTTTCTGGAAGTGAATTTAAAAAGACAAATGCTTCATTATCTGCCCCAATAGTATCATCTTGGATTTTAAACTCAGCTGTAATCTTTTTAAATTCATTAAGATTCTTTGTCAGGATTTTAGATGGATTCATCTTAAATGTAAAGAATCTTTCACTCAAAAAGAGTTTGTTAGAAAGATCTTTTGTTTCATATAGCTCATTTAGCTTTGTCCACATTTTAAATATTGTATCTTGATCAATGACTTGTCTAAGTACACTGTCTGATAGATTTAAAACAAGAGTTCCATGTGCAATTAACTCCATATTTTTCCTATAATCTTTTGTTATAGTAGTAAGGAGTTTAGAGGGATCTTCAAGAGCTTTATGAGCCTTTTATTGCCCCAAAATAGCTCTGATTTTAGCCTTCCACAAACTGAAATCTCCTTTTCCATCGAATTTTTCTATATCATATCTTGCAATAACCATCTCCTAGCTTTCTTGAATGCTTACAATGCTCCAAGATTAACTTTCTTGAATTCTTGACAAATCTTTCTTGTTCTTACAGGCTTTGATACCACTTTGTTGGGCATTTCCACTTTCCACTCAGGCCTAAGTTTGGAGAAAATATCAAGTTGATGCTCTGAAGAAGCAAAATAAATGGTAAAGAGATGGCCACGTAAAAACTTATCCAACCGTACACGTCTAAGGTCAGGATTAACCTCTTCCACTCACATGTTACAAATTGCAATCAATTTGGTTCAACTTTAATTTCCATCATTTTTGTTCAGAGAGAAAAAGAGACAATGGAGATGTTGAGGGTTTTGTGTAGTTCTTGAAGAAAAAGATAATGAAGAAGAGTTCTTAACTTGCATGCAGTGAAAGGAAGAAGAAAAGAACATAGGGATTTTAACATGGTTCGGCAATCAGAGGCCTACATCCACAGAGGAGCTGAAGAATGTTATTTCTTGAAGAGATCAGACGAAAATTATAGATAAGTATTTAGTTTTTGAAGTAATTTCTAAGTAGTTGTTAGCTTGTGACATTATCCTTTATATAGAGGATTTACAAAATAGTTACTAACTGCATGTAAAAGTTAATTTCATACATTTTGTTACTAATTTCTCAACACAAACTAAGATTTGAAAAATGAAGGTCCCGTTTGGTAACTATTTGTTTTTGAAAATTAAACTTATAAACATTACTTCCACTTCCAAATTTATTCATTTGTTATCTAACTATTGCCAATGGTTTAAATACCAAGCCAAATTTTGAAAACTAAAAAAAGTAGCTTTTAAAAACTTTTTTTTTTTTTTTTTTTTAAATTTGGCTAATAATTCAACCATTATACTTAAGAAAAATACAAATCATTGTAAGAAATTGGGAGGAATTGGGCTTAATTTTCAAAACTAAAAAACATAAAATGAAATGGTTACTAAATGGGACATAAAAAGTAGTTTTAAAAAATATATTTTTGTTTTTTAAATTTGGTTAATAATTTAACTTTTTACTGAGGAAATATGAAAACTATTGTAAGAAATTGAGAAGAAATATGCATAATTTTCAAAAACCAAAAACCAAAAATCAAGTAGTCACCAAAGGAGTTTTAACTTTTGTTTTTGGAGTATGATCGTAAATTCAGTTTTTAATTTGCTTAGAAAAACAAAAAAGAAAATTTGAGAAAATAAGTACATTTTTTTTTTTAAAAAAAAGCAAAAATAGTTCGAAAATAGACCATTACTAAAATTACATTTTAAGTACAATCAGATCTAAAGTATTAGCAGATATAACACAATGCAAAAGAATTTGTAGATATAGTAAAATTTAGATCAAACTCTCGGAGTCTATCAGTATCAAATTATATATCACTAAGAGGAGTCTATCAGCAATACGAGTAATTTGCTTCGGATCAGAGTATATTAGCAATAGAGTTAACTACCAATAAATTTTTCTATGTTTACGATTCTTTAAAAATGTTGTTATAAACAAACACCCATCTTAAATTTGAATCTTAAAAAACTCTGACCAAAATCACCTTTTACCATGTAAAATAAAATTTCTACTTGAGTAATTAAAATGCTTACATACTTTTGTTTGAAGTACTTTAGAAAAATTTAGAGAAACTATGGAGGAAAATTTATAATTTAACCTATATTATTTTTGAATTCAACTAGAGAGAATATTTTTTATTTTTTATTTATTTTTTTATTTTACAAAGAAGAAGAAAAATATAGAATATGAATTCAATGTTGGCCCATGTCAAAAATCGAAAGAACAATGATTCCAATTTTATTATCAACCCTAAAAATTGTAAATTTGTAGTGTTGAATAGATCAATTGTTGTACTGTGAATGACCACTACCTTGAAAGCAAATCACGACACGACCTTAGTACTAGATTGTTTCTTGTTGATTGCTTCCCAAAACAAACAGAATACCTTTTCTAGACATCCACTCATCGGAAAAAGATTGAAATCAAGTGGAAACTTTGCTTATACTAGAATTATGAAAAAAGAGAGAAAGATATTATAAAAAACTGAGAGCCATCCTAAAAAACTCAGACAACCATTTATAAGAACTCAAACAAAAAAGGTTTTCCTATTTGAATTAAATACAAAAAATATTTTCTTATCTATATTAAATATAAACAACGTTTCTTATCTAAATTAAATACGGAAAACATTTCAGTTCTAAATTAAATAAGCAAAAACGTTTTCAAATTTTGAGGAATCAAACACTTGTAAATCTTTTATTGTGGGACAAAAAGAAATTTAGTAATAACCATTGATTAGTCTATTTTTTAAAATAAAAAATAAAAACAAAATAGTTATAAAACCAACGTAGATCAAATTCCAACGCCAAGAAGACCTTAGTCTCCCCCAAATCTAAAAGGAAGAAATAAAAAAGAACACCAAACACCCACAGCCAGAAAACAAGAGTTGCCATCAAATTCATGTAAAGTTTCGTCTATAAGTTTTCCACAAGCAAAAAAGGACAAAGAGGAAGGAAATTTCCTTGACATTTCCACCAACCCTCAATGAAAAGACATTTTGTAATTTTTTAAACTAGAAAACGTGTTGTATATTCCCACTTCCTCCCTCTCTTTCCCCATAATAAAGATACCATTTTCAACTCATTATTCCCTTAAGTTCCCTCTAGTTTAATCTACTCAAGGCTGTTTTTTTTTTTTGGTTTATTGAGATGGGTTTTTGGAATTGGAAGTGTTTGTTTCTGGGTTTTCTTCTAATGTGTGTTTCTTTTAAAAATGGAGTTACTGTGGAAGCTAGTAGTAGGCCCTTTTCAATCTTCCCAATACTCAAGCTTCAAAAAGGTATTTATAATGTTTCTCTGTTTCTAATTTTTGTAAATTCTCTATTATGATATAATTTGATTTTATGGGGCTTTTTTATGACAGATTTTAAGGGATATTATAATTCAGAGATTTTTGCAACAATGGGAATTGAATGCAAGTGTTGTGATGGGATTGGAGGTAAATGCTCTACTGAGTTTGCTACTTCTTGCTCTAATCTCCATTGTTCCCCTTGGAAACAATATTAAATCCAATCTCTCTTTCATTTCTAGCAATTCTCTCTTTATTTTTCTTGTAAAATACATAAGAGATAATAATATAGAGTAGGAGTATTTGGAGATGAACTATGTCTATGATATTATATACAATACATGAAGTCATTTTCTATGGTCCACTCAATCACACAACAGAAAAAACTAAAAAATATTTTTAAAAATAGAAGAAATAAGAGTTTGCTACATAACAATTATGGTTGGACAATTGAACTAGGCTGTAAAAGATGGTTGGCAATCTCAGACAATACTTTAGGATTGTTATATTTTTGTTGACTTCAGCCAATATAAAAAAGACCTAACTGGTTTTGGTGACTTTAACCAATATAAAAATGACCTAACCGACTTTGGTGTATACTCTCGATCAAGAGGCCACAATTCTCAACTTTCTGCATCTATTTGAAATAAATATTACTCAGTATAGGAAGAAGATTGTCAAATTTCCAGTTTTTTTTTTTTTTTTTTTTTTTTTTTAAAAAAAAAGGTTAAGAGGTATTTAATCTAATATGGTAGATGGACAATGATAGCCATTCCTTTTATCTCTAGTCATAACAAGTGAAGTATAGTATTTTCATCGTAATTTTAAAATATTGGACTAAGCTCTTATGTATTTTTTAGGGACAGTTGCAAATATAGACATTAGATCCAAAGTATTAACAAATATAACATAATGTAAAAATAAATTATAAATATGATCAAATTTAAATAGTTTATCAGTCATATTATTGATAGAAGTCTATCAGTGATAGACCATATGACTGATCACTGATAAGAGTATATCAACGATAGAAGTCTATCGCTATAGACTTGGGAGTCTATCGACGATAGAAGTCTATCGTTGATAGACTTGGCTATATTTACAATTTTTTTAAAATGATGTTATACATTTGGTTATTATTCCTAAAAATGCTATCAATTGCAATTACCCTATATTTTAACCGAAGAAGAAGAAGAATATCTTGAGGAATGAAAAGATGACATTTTTATTTATAAATTCATGAATTTTCTTCCACTTTTTTTTAATAAATGTCCTATTATATATATATAGAATTAGTGTAATGTTGATACATTGATAAAACTGACAGTTTGTAACTAATATACAACTTCATCACTATTAAATGAACATAAAATTTATTGGATTATTTTAATTTGTTCTTTTAATTGACATTTTAGCCTAAATGAACTATACTTAAAAATAATAATGAAAATGATTTTTCAGTCATCTCTTTGTAATTTGTTAATCAAGTATAAGGTAAACAAACAAATGAAATAAGAAGATGATGTTCCCTATTTAATATAAACATGATATTCAGTACTTGAATTGAACCATATTTTCCTCCCTTTTTGGTATGTCCTGCCTATGTAGTTGATGAGGACTTTTGTTTAATTATGTTAATCATTAGACAACAGTTTATCAAATTAAAGTTTCTATGCAAAATGATTTGAATCTAAATTAAATTTGTGCTTTATAATTTAGAGACATTCCACAAAGTGATTTACTATTTCAAAGTCAAATAACATGGTAAATTGTTGATTGAAAATAATGTCAATAAATTAAAATGGTAAAATTATATAATTAAAGATATGCCTCTACAAACAACTTCAACATGATCAACCAAAAAATAAATACCTTATATTCAAAATATTTTTTGGGTGATTTGGGCTGGAAAGTGAATACGGGCCTCAGTGATTCAAACCCAATGAAACAAGTTGGAATTTTATATGTTGATAACCTTTGCATACATTTTCATAGTTTTATTACGATAATATCATTAAAATAATTTCATAATGATGATTCATATTTTATTGGATAAAACGAACTTTTCGTCTGGGAGATTTATACCTAATGTCTGTTTGGTCACTGAAATTTTAAAATAGACACTTTCTTTTGAAAGAAAAAAAGATTAAAGCAAAATGGTGAGCAAATCAAAATTTTAAAATAGACAATTTCTTACAAAAGAGAAGAAGAAGATTGAAAGAAAATTGGTAAGCAAATCAAAAAAGGGAGAGAGAAATGAGTGAAGAAGAGAAAAAATTCACATGAGATAAAATAATATAAAATTGGAATCTTCACTAATGCCATATAATTTTTTTTGTGAGTCTTTAAAAGTTTAGTCTTTGACGTTTGAAACGATCAAATCACATAAATCAAAAGTGTGATATATGTTTTATTTTAAATTCGGATTAAAAAGGAAATAAAATTATGTTTTTAGGAGTACCTAAAGATCCAATCTATATAATTAAAGTTGGGTTATCAACTTATTTTGAATTGGGTTGAATTTATATGACATTATACGTTGAATTGAGCTCTCTTATATATAATTTCCATATATAGTATACAAATAAAATATATTATCTCTGACAATATTGATAGAAATCAGTTAGTGATAATATTAATTGTGTTGTAAAATTGAGGAGTACAACAAAAATACGTATATAAAAAAATATAATATAATAATAATAAATAAATAAAACTAAAATTATAAAATTGGATAATAGAAAATTTTAGTGGAATTTGGTGTAGATTTCTCACAAATGGATATATCATTTTAAGATCCACCAAAGGTCACATTTGTAAAATGACAAGTAGGATGTGGACTTACATGGACACCAAGTATGAATTACTACACGACACATGGACAACATGAATAGTGACACATGACTTTTGGGACACTAAGTAATTGACATCTATTTTTTATTATAACATTCATAATAGATTGCTATTTATCAATATTAAACCCTTTTTTATGTCTACTAATGATATATGTTCTATTTGAGGACATAAATCAGTTATAAACATAAAAGCACCTAAATTGAAATGACAAATAATTGATAGAGATCACTGACATACTTCTTTTCCTCTATTGATCAAATAGTATATGAAAATTATTGATAAAGGTGAGCTTAACGATGGTACACCTTTTGTTACGTAAATGTTGAATTTGTTTTAGTCATATCTTCTTTTATATAACTCATTTTTAGCTTAATGACCACTCGTTTTTATAAGTTTTTCTATGTTCTTTTCAATCATACTTATAAAAAGAGCAAAATGTAGAATAGTTGAATTTAACTGGCCATACAATGTTTAAATGTAGATAAATTTTGCTTTTGGGAGTATTAAGGTCAAATATTGTTCAGGTTTTTGCTATGTTTACAAGCATGATTGGAAAGAACATGAAAAATATATGAAAAAAATGGTAGTTTAGCTAAAACTAAGTTGTATCGACGAAGATATGACCAAAACAAAACCAACATTCTCTAACAAAAGGTACACAATCGCTAACCTTGGATGTGCGATCGCTAACCTTGGGTGAACGATCATTAAGTGTAGGTGTAATTTTATTTTGGTCATATCTCCATTCAATACAATTTCATTTTAGCTAAATGATCACTCTTATAAAAAGAGCTAAATATTAAAGCATCTTTACTTTTAAAAGGCCTAAAAAGTTTTTCATTTAGATAGTTTTTGGTATATATATTAGATGTTTTGGTAATATAAGAAGAAATACAAAGAAGAGAATTGGAGAAAGATTCAATTAAAATGAGGGCATGTTGGATATTTCACATCTTGTGAAAAAAAAAACATATTTTCGGATAAGAGGTAATTTGATAGAAGTTTTTGAATTTTGGACAATTTTCTTTAAACGAGGATGTTAATTAATATACTTACGAAAGTTCAAGAGTTAAATTGATACAATTATTAATTATTAATTCAAAGTTTAAATTGAAATGATCCTAAAATTTAAGGGTATGAATTGAAATTCTCCCTATATTTTTTTAGCTCAACATTGGTATGAAGATTCAAACTTCAGACCTTTTGGTCGAAGATATTCACGCTTTGTGATGTCAGTTAAGTTATATATGTCCAAACTAACAAAATAAAGATAGCATAATAATAATTTAAAAATATTCACTTAGAATGGGGATGAGAAGAAGGTAGAAAAGATAGAGCAATGTAACTTATCTATACAAAAAATAAACTTTATCTTATAAGTTATATTCCTGTATAAATCAAAGATAAGGTGATTGATATTGTTCCCTGTCACCCTTTGGCATCCCATGGAGAAGGGATTTCAATGTTGGATAAAGGGCATCCCATCTTTTCTGGGCCAAAATAAGAAATGGGATCCCCTTCTTTTGCTTTTCTTTTATGGAAAGCATTTTATATAAATGGATAGAAATTCAAGTTGCCCAACCATTTAATTCTATCTCTTAAAATGCACAATAATTTGGTTTAGTCAACAGATCTTTGTTATTCCAATATTCTAAAATTTGGAAACATCTTAAATTTGTAGCTCTGATAAACATTGTAGATAGTATTTTGAGACCCAAAATACATACTTTTACACTTGGGACCAATCTTTATCTTAAAGAATATTATGTCAAAATAATATATATTTATTAAGATTAGTATGCTCACATTTATTGAGTTTTTATAATTCATTCTTTTCTGTAAAGCTTATATAATCATCAAATATTAGATTACAAAATAAGTTTAATGTTTCAATTCTCAACTTTCAAAAGTATAGGATATATTCATAAACTTTCAATATTGTGTGTCTATGTTCCTGATAAATTCAATTATTTTAAAAATTAATCGATCTATTAGATATAAATTTGAACTTTATGTCAAATAAATCCTAATCTTTCCATTTTGTTGATTAGTAAATTTGTGGACGTAAAAAGGTTTGAAAGCTTAGTGCATAAATTTATTATTATGTATATATAGAGAGAGATGATATTGGACCTAAAGGACAAACCAAAAAGAAAAAAGAGGACAATAGATATAAAATCATGGTAAAAGAGGCTCAATAATAAAGGTCAATCTCAAGATTAAAAAAAACTCACAAGTCTCGAGATGCAACCTAAAAGCTCATCAAGTCCTGAAAAAGGAACTAATTGGGCCAAAGGCACAATTGGTCTCCTCGACCTCTCCAGCGAAGGTATATATGAGACTTGCTTCTTGAGACCCCAACCTAAGTCACCCTTAGTTCATGATTTATGTTTTCCTTTTCCACTCCAAACTAAAAGAAACTTGAAACCTAAATCAAACCTTATATAAATATATTCTTTTCACTTTTGTGAAGGTAAGTTAACTCTCATTACTCTAGACTCTTGGTACATACAAAAACATCTAAACTAACTGAAGCATTGAAGTATCAGCATACAACTTTTTCAGGGCACGTAAATACAACTTGTAAATACAAATATTTTATAAAAACAATCATTTTAGATTATGTTTACTTGTGGTGAAAAGAATATATAAATATATTCTTTTCACTTTTGTGAAGGTAAGTTAACTCTCATTACTCTAGACTCTTGGTACATACAAAAATATCTAAACTAACTGAAGCATTGAAGTATCAACATACAACTTTTTCAGGGCACGTAAATACAACTTGTAAATACAAATATTTTATAAAAATAATCATTTTAGATTATGTTTACTTGTGGTTAAAAGATAGAGTACCTAAACAACAGTCTAATCAATTAATCATGAAATTACCCTTTCATAAAATATTTGAAACCTAAATCAAACCTTATAAAATATTTGTTGCAAGCTAAACATTTAAAAGATCTTACGTAGGATATAGAAGATGAAATTCTCCTAAAAGTCTAGGCAAAAAGAGAGAATTCAACCTATTTTTATAGATGAAGACAAAGTTTTAGATGGTAATAGTTTCAAAAGTCGAGCCTACTTACTTTGACCCATCTTTTTATGACTTTCTATGGACTAATTTCAAGCAAGGTTCGATAAAGTCATAAGATTAAATTGAGAAGTTTAAAAGATAAATAGGGCAAAATTGTTACATATATGTATTTAAATTATAGTATGTATAATTAAAGTATGAACTATGTATGCAGATTAATATACTATCACATTAGATTATTTTATTAGATTGAAACCTATTATGTGATCTAATTAATTAAGGTCCTAGATTAATTAGGGTTTAATAGAAACTCTAATTGAACTAGTATACAAAGAGATCCTACATTCAGAGTTTTGGTTGAGGAAGATAATAGCCACATTATATCTATCATCAATTTTTAAATGGAAATCGGTATGTTATTCTTGACAATTTAACATAAATGATCTAGTTAATTTATTCAATATCGATTTAAAGAATTTATATTAACAAGTGGTATCTGAGCATGAATTTCATGTTGAATTGTTGATTTAGGTTTGTTGTCCATTGGATTTTTCTATTCAATTATGGTTTTCGTTAAAGAATTAAAGATTATTTAAAGATTTTTTTTAAAAAAATGCATGAAAAAAAAAAACTCACGTTACGAAAAACCAGTTGGTTGATCGGTATCAAAGGAATCCGCCGGCGGTCGATGTGCTATCCGTGGAGTCGGCGCTGCTTGTCGTCGAAGGCACCGCCGGCGATGGATTTTGATCAAAAGACTTGCCGACTGTGGTTTTCATGGATTTTCCTGCGATGATTTCTTTTTCAATCAAAGGACATACCAGTCATATTTTTTGGTTAATTGCCGTTTGAGGTCTGTCGTATTTCTTGATTGTCGTTCTGCCGGCTATTCTTGTTTGATAGTGCTACGTTTCTTGATTTTTGGATTGTTAACTTTTTGTGAATTTTAATCTCAATTTTGATTGAGAATTTGTGAATCTGTTTGTTTGTTTGTTTTTTTTTTTTTTTAAATTTGATGGATAATTTAGTGTTTTCTAAAATCTAGATTTTTTATTTTGATGATGAGTAAATTTAAAATCTAGATTTTAATTGATGATTTGTGAATTACATTGTTATTTTACCAGATCAATGATAGTTATATTGAATCAATATGAATCCTTCATAAATGTAATTGATATAGTTGCAACTTTCAATTTATTTTGGAGGTTGTTTGGTTGGAGGGAAAAGAGGGCGATCGCATAGTATAAATGTGATTGATTCATAAATGTGATTGATATAGTTGCAACGTCGTATAGTATTTTGTTACTCAGTGATCGTGTAGTAGAGTTAAGCGATCGTTTAGCCGAGCTCAGCGATCGTGTAGCATTTAGTAGGCGATCATCTAGCATTGGGTAGGCGATCGTATAATGTCACACCCCCTCCCAGATTACTCAATATTCTGGAAAATGATATGACCGTGGTAATTACTAGCCCCTCCTGCCAGCACCCACCACCCAAGACTTTTAATCTAAATACCAACCTGTTAAAACACTAGTAATATATACAAACAGCAAACCTAAGGTTCTAAAAAGATTACATAAATACATGCATGCAACCAAGACATTAAAGAATAATAGATCCCCACAAGCAACACTAGCAAGATCCTCTAGGGCGAGATCCTCTAGAGCGACACCAGCGATACCTTCTAGAGCGATACCAAGCTTTTCCTGTGAAATTCTTAGTGATACTCACCTCAATTCTTAGCGAGATTTCCCCCGAGAGCGATATCCTCTTTACAAAATCTCATTGTAATTCTCCACGATGAACTGCTTGCTTGCTCTTCACAAGCAGCTATCTGCTTATGCACTAATTCCCTGGTACAACTTCAAAAATTCATAACTCACAATCCAGAGCTCTTTTAAGAAACTTTCTTCTACAAACTTGTTTAAACACAAGCTGCACAGCTTCTATCACTGATAATATGGTATCAGTAATGCTATACAATCGTGTAGCATTTGGTTGGCAATTCTATCAATGATAGAATCTATCATTGATGGATCTTCTACAAAAATGTTTATCTACTGTCAGTGATAGAATCTATCACTTCATTGTATTAATTGTTGACAGAAGCTATTATAGATAGCTTGATATCATTTCTTTCAATTGTTGTGGCTAAAGGAAAACGAAAGCTTCATAAATAAAAGCATCATATTGACTAAACAACAGATATATCAACAACAAAGTCTGTTCCACTAACAAAACATTAGTAACAAGGTCTCTAATATATTTATGACAAACATCAATAACAAATTGTCTCACTATCTAATGGTTAAATTGATAACAACAAGCAACAACTACAATCTAATTGACAAATTGGTGAAAAACATCGGCTGTCTCACTATCATTGATAAATTGATGACAAACATCAATTACAAAACAAGCTTCTTCATTACACACATCAATTATAAATCAAGCTTCTTCATTAAACAAGTAGTGGAAATTTGCATGTCCTACAATTATGGCCACGACGATGACATCGACTGCACTTCGAGCTCCTTTTCTTTTCACCAATTGATAATATTCTTTGTTTACGTGGTTGTCCAATCGGACGTTTAACTATTGGAGGTAATACATTCACACCAACATCGAATCGGAATTGATCAAAGATGAAATCGAAAAAAGAAAAATGAACTCACGAATCGGAATTGATCGAAGTATCACAGAGCTTCACGAATTGGAATTGATCGAAGTATCACGGAGCTTCACGAATGGGATTTCATGGAGACTGATTCATCAATATTTCACCGTGAAAGAAAAAGGAAAGAACGGCAAAAAGGAAAGAATGGTAAAAAGGAAAGAACGACAAAAAGGAAAGCAAAAGGTATCACAGAGCTTCATTGATCTGATTTCATGGAGACGATAGATATTTCACTGTAAGAAGAAGTCACGAACGGCAATGTTCAAAGGAGGTCACGAACGTGAAAAAGGAAAGTTAATAAAGGGAAAGAGAGGATAAATTTGGAATTCCGAAAAAAAGGAAAGGTTTACCGGTCAATGTTTGCTATAATAGCAAATATTAAAAATGTGGTATATATAATTAGATTTTTTTCCATTTGTATTATTCAATACAAATTTCCTTAATTGTATTATGTATATACAATTATTGGGTGAATTTTGATAAAGACTAGTTGGTGTTTTACTTGTATTATTTTTTTAAATAATATTATTATATTATTGTATCTTATATTTTAAATTGAATTGTTCACAATAATCTATTGTCAAAGTAGCATCTGTAATCTAGATTAGTTTAATTTAAAAATATAAGATATGCATATTCATGAATTTATGTAGATAATTATCAACCCAAAAGATATAATTATTTGGCCAAATATGTTGGTTTTTTATCGTTAATCCCCAATTAATTAACTAATTAATATTTTGATGATAACCTATTTTTATTTATTAATAATTTGAGTGTTTTGAAGTGTCCATTGCGTAGAGCTTGGAACATCGATTTCAAGACAATTTAAATCACCTAAATCATGCATCAAACGAAGAAGATATGGCAGAAATAAGCTTAAAAAAAAAAATCCCAAATTGATGACGTGACATAATTTTTCTCATCAAAGTAGACTAATTGAAATGTGTCACTTAGACCAATGGAGAAGTGACATATGGTGGACTTTTGATTTTTAAATTGGTTTTAAAAAAAAATAAATTTAATATTATTTTATGTTTATGGCTAACTGCTAGTTTTACACAGAATTGCTTTTTATTGGGTTTTAGAAAAATGATTTAAAAAGATATATATTATTATATTATATTTTGTTTGTGTCTAACAACTAGTTGAGTTTAAATCTCCACCATTCAATTTTCTTTTACCAACATCCACTAGTTTAAATTAAACGTGGATTTCAACAATTTTTCCTTTCTATTTAAACTTTTCATCTTCTCCAAAATTATAACAACAATTTTACATTATTTTTCAATCCTCCATAATTCAAAACCTCTATTGTAATCTCTTTAAGCTTCAATTTTCTTCTTCCATCTTCTTCTTGAGAGAGATATTTTATGTTGTGAGGATTAATTTGTTGAGTGTTACAATTTATAAATCTACTATTGTAGAGAGTTTGTCAGGTGTGCTCTTTATTTTTACAAACATTTTATAAGGATTGCTCTTGAACTCAGAAAAAGAGCTGTTGTAACAGTTTGATCCTCAATTGTGGAGAGGATTAGGTTTATTCTTGCACTCGGAAAAAGAACATTATAGTGGTTTGACTCTAACTCGTGGAAAGAGTCAAAAAGTTCTAGTGAAGTACCCAAAAGAAGTTTGGGAAGTGGACTGGACGTAGGTCGATTGTGCCAAACCCCTATAAAAATCTCGATCTTAATTTCTCTATCTCACTCCTACTTTAATTTTGCAATAAATTTGTTGTTATATTTTATTGCATGAAATTAATTGCAATATATTTGTTCCTAAAATCAATTGCTTAATATTTATTTAGGTTGGTTGAATTGATCTTTACATATCTTATATCATTTTTTTTTTTATTAAAATCTAATTGAGTGCTTAAAAGTGTTAGTTTTAATTATTTGGCTATTTTGGGTCGTCTTTATTTGCATAAATTTCTTGTTCAAATTATTTTTTAACGAAAAGTTTGTTAATTTATTTAATTGGGCCTACATTAGAAAAAAAAAGTTTTCATTAGTTTTAATTAATTTGTTTAAACCTTATTCACCCTTCTAGGATTGTCATACCGATCATACAAAATAGTGGGTATGCATGTGGTAATGAGTATATAACAATTATAAGGATTGCTCATATGAAAAATGTTGGGTTATATGTACTAAAACTCGCAGTTTGTAAACTTTAAACATATTTCTATTTACAAAAAAGATGTTATTGAGATTGTTTCAATAAAGTTATTGAACATATAAATTGCATTTATAGATTCCTAGATCCAATAAACTAACGAATCCATGGCTAACATGAATACTTACTTTATATAGAGACAAAAAAGAGGATCAAGTTTGAGTATATAGCCAAAACGGTCGATAAGTATAGATTAAAAAATTCATTTATGGGTTAAAACAAGCATCTCGATCCTAGAATATAAGATTTGACACTGCGATCAAATCTTATGACTTTGAACAAAACGTTGACGAATCTTGTGTTTACAAGAAAATTGTCAACAAAACTATAGCTTTTTTGGTATTATATGTTGATGATATCCTACTCATTGGGAATGAGATAGGATTCCTAACTGACGTTAAGAGATTACTAGCATTGCAATTTCAAATGAAAGATTTAAGAGATTCACAATATGTGAAGGAACCGATGAAGGTTCAGTGTAGAAGCGAAGATTGGTCCCAAATTTCAATTTTATAGAACAATCACATAATAAACATTATTCAATCAAACTAAAAATAATTTTACAACATGCAATTTGAAGAAGAAAAGGGAGAAAGAAATGATACTTTTGAAGAATAACCTTCTTCACATATTTTATCTTCTCCGGAATTGATCACCAACTGCAACGATTTTGAAACCCTAATGACCAGCACCAGTTAGAGCCTTACGTATTCTCTGGGATGAGAATCACAAGAATTTGTGGGCTATGTGAATTTGGAGAGGATATGGGAATTGAGAGGAATTAAGAGAAAAGAACAACTGGGAAAGATATCTTGCCGAGATCATTTCAGAGAGAAAAAAAAAATCTTCTATTTTCTATAAAACTCAAGAAAGAAGAAGAAACAACCACTCTCCACTCTCATCCACACACACGTAGTAGAGAGAAAAAGGATTAAACTATTGTTTTAATAAACTATTTATTTTAAAAAAGAAGAAACAAAAAATAAATTTAAAAAATTATTTTAATAAACTATTTAATATATATCTATATGATAACCACTTTATCATATACTATATATTGTTATCATATAATATATATTAAACTATATGTTATATCAAATATAACATATAACCTATAGTTTAATATTATATCAAATACAATATAACCTATAGTTTTCATTCTCTCATTAATGCACGGTATTTAATATAAATCCCATTTATACTTTATTTAATTATATGAATCCAATTCATATAATTAAATTTGAATCATATTCAAATATTTATTTCCTTTCAAATAAACTTTATATTATAATGTATCAAATACATTATAATAATTATATCACATATAATTAAATTAAATTAATTATATCACATATAATTTATTCCCTCAATTAATTTGAACAACTCAAATTAATTCAAAATTGAATCTCATTAAATCCCTTTTGAGCTACAGAGAGGACCTCATGGACCTGTAGCTTGAAGCTCTAATCGTACTTGAATAATTAATTAAATTATTCAACATCTATTAACTGTTGGGCACTCCTTTAAAGACCGACAGCTGCATTCTTCGAACTACAGATATATTTTTGTGTCCATTAGATATAACCAGTCAACAGTGTGATGACTCTTCAAAAATTGCTCGTAAATGTAGTTAGGCCAAAATTACCCTTTTGCACCTGTAGTTACTTCTAACTTCTTAAGTACCACTAATAACTCTAATAAACAATAAGTCATAATCCAAGTATTACCAAACTCCTCTCGGGCCAGAAGAGGGTGTGACACCACATTTTTCAAGCTCCGGAATCAGTCTTTAAGGGAGCAATTTATCTACTTACCCTGACTTTGGGGAATTAGTGAATTCTGTCTTATGTAGCCGTGTTCTCAGCTCCCTAATCAGACGAATCCCCAAAATTGTAAGCTTATTGAGTCAACGATCTATCCACTCTCACCCATACAAATCAAAGGACTGCCTTTATAGGTAGGAGTTCATAACTCATTTAGGATTCAGGTCATGTCACCTATGGCCATCCTGGTGAAATGTAAGTCTCAATTATGAACAACATTATATAATGAGACTAGTCATTTCGTGGTCAAGTCTTATACAAACTCTTTTATATAGAATATCCCCCTCACATGTCTCCACATGAATGATCAGAATTAGATCATTTGTAGTACTTTACAACAATTGTAACTTCTACAAAGCGGGCCATATTCGTAATGTCACCAGGATAAGGTATCCAAACTTATCCATCTACTACAGACCATTTAGGTTATCACTTAAACATGATCCACATGTATTTCTCTACTATATGTTTAAGCTACAGATGAAAATCTTGGATGTTAGTTTATTGTTTTATGGGTTTAATGCTACTAAATGTCAAATAAAACATCTCATATTTTATTAAATAAATAAAATATTTGTACAATACAATACAATACAAACTACGGACCCGGCGAGATTTAGGGCATCAACCCCAACCATATATTTGTATATATTTAAACCCACTAGAGTTTTAGTCCAAGTGAAGTTTGTTGGGTTATATGTCCTAAAACTCACAGTTTTTAAATTTTAAATATATTTCTATTTACAATAAAGATGTTATTGAGATTCTTTCAATAAAGTTGTTATTGAACATATAAATTGCATTTATAGATTCCTAAATCTAATAAACTAACGAACTCATGGCTATAATATGAATACTTACACTTTATGTAGAGACAAAAAATAGGATCAAGTTTGAGTATTTAGCCAAAACGGTCTATAAGTATATGGATGGGATTGGGTAGATTATCTTGGGGACACTATGGATGCAGCCCACTTTGTATATTGATACAAATAATGTGATTCTAAAGTCGTTCATGTGAAGACATGCAAGTTGAGGCATCCTATGAAAAAGATGAGAATCGTTTAATGTTAAAACCGACTATTTTAATTCGATGACCTAAGGTAAATCAATCTCAATCCTTAGCTAACTATAAACTCTTGTTTATTTAGAATTATCATTCAATTTGCATGAGTGAGAGTGGCACAACATCACCACTCAATAAGCCTCTCATTTTATGGGTAAGATTGTATAGATAGCTGGAGACATAGTTCTGCAAGACGAAATTCACTCCTAACCATTTTAGGGTTAGTAGATAGGTCGTTCCTTTACGTACTGACTCCTGGTCTTGAACAAAGGGTCTCATCCTCTCCATAGCTGAGAGGGATTTGATTTATTGGTAGGACTATAAACCAATTGTTCATTAGAGGATCAATGGAGACTTAAGGAGCAAGATGTATTGCAGGGATAAAATGGCAATTTTGACCTAGTTATAAATACGAACAATTTGTGAATGATCGACTAACTGATTATGGTTAAATCAAGTGGACAGAAATATATCTATAGTGAGGAGAGTGCTACTACTGAGCTATAGTGATGTGTCTCAGTAGTTAATGAATATTGATTAATTTGATTTAAAGAGTTCAACCAATTAATCTCAGATCATTGGAGCTCATGATCTATAGGTTCATTAGGTCCCTCTACTAATTTGTTAAAGGATTAAACCTTAGAATAACGTTGAGAGAATTTGAAGGGTTTGAATTATTATATTCAATATAATTAAACGTTTAATTAACGAATTAAACGGTTTTAAATGAGATTTATATTCATGTTTTAGATTAGGTATTTAATTAATTTAATATTTGATATTTAATTATTTAATTAATTATTTATTTAGTTAGAATAAATTTGAATTTCAAATTTCAAGTTCATAAATTAAGTTTTTTTTATTAAATATGATTTTATTTGAAAATTTGATTTGGTTTTCCCACTTTTTTCATTTAACCTACACCTAATCCACTCAATTAAGTGGAAGATTGAGTGTCGATCTCCCATATTAAATTAATTGCATGTTAAAATTGAATAAATAAAGATTTATTTGAAGGAAAATCATTCATGCAACCTGAAATTGAAGAGGAAATCCTGTCAAAAATTTTCTCTCTCTTCAATTATCATAATCCTCTCAAATCTCTCTCAATTTGGATCCTACAATCCTATATAAGATCTAAGAATAGTAGAGAAGGCTCTTGTGGTAGTCTACTTCAAAGATTGAAGAAGAAATGCTAGAGATTTGGAGCAATCAAGTGACTTCATCAAAGGTTGTATTGAAACCCTATCTGTTATTATCATGAACATGCATGCTAATCCATTAATATTGATGTAATTAGAGTGTTTAGGATCCTAATAGATTCCTTTTATTAAATGTCAACTTCATCCATTTGTATCAAAGCTTTATTTAAGCACTCAATTTATGTTAATTTTAGCTTGGTGAGTGTTTTTCATGAGTTGCATGAAATGGGTGCTAAAATGGATATATTATGGTTTTGACATTACATTTCTCTTTAATTATGATGAAATTATTGTAATTGGCTCTTTGTTTATATGTCTTAATGTGTGATTAAGAGTTTGTAAATTTGTTAGATTGTTTATATGTCTTAATGTGTGATTAAGAGTTTGTAAATTTGTTAGACTCAGAGTTGCAATTAGGTTATAATTGAAGAAGATTTGAAGCATCCTCAGCAGTAGAAAGCAACAGGTGAAGGTTCTGCCTCACAACATTGCAACGTTGTCTTTCAGCCAACCAAGAATAGGAGGAGAAAACCCATGGCGTTGCAACACTGGGATAAAGCGTTGCAACGTTGTTCATCCTAGCCCAGAATGCATGCGCACGACTAGACTGGTGGTTGAATTGGACCGGTCTAGTTGATTCGGGTTTTGGAGGTCCAGTTCAACCGATTTCAAACCGGTTCAGCCCAAATTTCTTCCTTGGAGGTCTGGTTTGGGTGGTTTGGAGCTGGTTCGACTCGATTCGAGCAGTTTAAGACTTGCTTAAATTATTTTCGTAATAATTTTAGTTTTTTTGCTTGCTTAGGATGCCGAAACTAGTCCATTTCAATGTATGTTTAATTCTTTATGCATTTTGAATGTATGTTTAATTAAATTAAATATTGTATATGCATAAAGTATGCCATGTAGATTTAAAATCCCACCATAGGAAGCATGTATCATGCATTAAAAGTATGTTATAGTATGTTATAATATATATTATTTATGATTTAGGGTTTCATGTATTTAATATAAGTTGTTATATTAAATTATGTAATACATGATGAATATTATAACATATCTCTAGTTTTATAAAGTGTTATAAAATGAATTAGATATTTAAAATCTATAACAAAAATAAGATATATGCTCACTTAGGGTTAACAAATAACAACTTGCTTTAATAATTAAAATAGGTCTTTATCTTATAAAACTCTAGTTACAAACTCAATCGGACTATAATTCTGTCTAAGGTTTGAGGTATTTAAGTTGATGGTTTACGAAACACCTGTTACCTTAGGATTGTAGTCGAATTATTGAGCGTTATTAACTCAGTTTTATGAGCATGCGTGAGTGATGTGAGATAATAAATGGTTTTATCACTTAGACATCATAAGTTAAATCCAAGTATAATCATTATACTTGGATAATCACCTAGACTTAGGATGTTTTTAGCCGGCATATACCTAAGTAAAGAATATACCCAATCAAATAGAACACTTCAGTGGGAGATTAACAATATATATGATATATTGTTTTTAGCTCTCACGTCCCTAAGAGTTCACACCGTGAGATCCATGCTCTTTTTCATATCATTTTTACCGCGACTCCTCCATTCGGAAAGTGTTTGATGGGTCAATAACAAGGTGAATAGAGGAAGTAGTTCATAGTAAGTGGGTGAAGGAAATGTGTCAATATATCCTACAGTCTCTTCCATTAGTTTGAATAGTGAGATTTTTATGTTGCTCCTGCTGTTGCTTTTAGGTGGCGTTAGCTAGTCATTTTTTCAACGACTATCCCCTCGTAGGGTTTTGTAACATAGGATTTGGAACAACTTAAACTTCAGAAATACATAGCGTTTCTTAGTTTCGTCTTCAACATTGTCTTCCAATTCGGGGGCTTGTTGATACCGTTCTATGAAATCTGAAAATGGAGGGTCACACTTATAAGAATTACTAAGTGTTAGTAAATTTTTGATTGAAAACGGTAACTAAATAACTAAAGGAATAAAGAGTTATTCTGTGATTAGTATTTAGTTAAGAATGTCTTGCTTTTTCTAAAATGAATTTGGATTTAGATGCAATTTTCTGATAAAATTTGTTTATGTTTCAGCAT
The DNA here is from genome assembly GCF_027475165.1 of Benincasa hispida. Taxonomy (NCBI): domain Eukaryota; kingdom Viridiplantae; phylum Streptophyta; class Magnoliopsida; order Cucurbitales; family Cucurbitaceae; genus Benincasa; species Benincasa hispida. Next base: position 48,557,119 of record NC_143480.1, read on the forward strand.
GTCAAACTTAGTTATCCAATTTTTAGCTTTCGATAAATTTAACAGCGAGAGTTATTCAAATTAGAAATCGAACATCAATACGATACTAGTTGGGGATGATTTGAGGTTTGTTTTAATGGAGGAATGTCCTCCAGTTCCCAGCTCAACTGCAAACGGAAATGCTTGGGATGCATATGATAGATGGGTTAGGGCAAATGAAAAAAGCTCGAGCATGTATCTTACCTAGCATATCTGATATGTTAACTAAGAAGTATGAAAGCATGGTCACAACTAAGGAGATCATAGAGTCGTTATAGGTGATGTTTGGATAACCGTCCTATCGGTTGACATGATACTATCAAATACATTTACAATTTTCATATGAAGGAAGGAACCTCTGTTAGAAAACATGTCATGGACATGATGGTTCACTTCAACATTGTGGAAGCAAATAGGGTTGTCATAGACGAAAAGAGCCAAGTCAGTTTATCATGGAATCTCTTCCGAAGAGTTTCCTAAAACTTCGTACAATTGTTGTGATGAATAAAATAGAATACAATCTGACTACTCTTTTGAATAGGCTTTAGACTTACCATTCCCTGATGAAAAATAAGAATCATGAAGGGGAAGCAAATGTTGTAGCCCAAGAAAATTTCAGAAGGGATCGACATCTAGGACAAAACCTTCTGATAAGAAGTCTGGACCTCTAAGGATAAAAGTATCCAAATGAAGAAGAAGGGAAAAGGGAAAAAGAAAACTCCTACAAAGAAAAGCAAGGAAAAAGTTGTAAACGGAAAATATTTTCATTGCAATGAAGATGGGCATTGGAAAAGAAATTTCCCTAAATATCTTGCTAAAAAGAAGGTTGAAAAAGAAGATCAAGATAAATTTGATTTATTTGTAATTGAAACATGTTTAGTGGAAAGTTCTCATTTGACCTGGATACTAGATTCAGATGTTGCTAACCATATTTGCACTTTGATTCAGGAAACTAGTTCCTGAAGACAGCTGATAGAGAACGAGATGACTTACAAGGTGGGAACAAGTGAAGTCATTTCGACTCGTGTAGGGGGAGATCCAAAGTTATTTTTTGGAGATGCTTACATTTTGTTCGAAAATGTATGTTATGTACCAGACATAAAAAGAAACTTAATTTCAATCTCCTGTTTATTAGAACATATGTATAATGTTACTTTTGATATCAATGAACTGTTCATTAGTTCAAGAGGTGTTCAAATATGTTATGCTAAACTCGAAAATAACTTTTATGTGTTAAACCAACTGAGGCAGAAGCTATTTTAAATATATAAACGTTTAAAACAACAAAAACGAAAAATTTCTCTTAACGCCTATCTTTGACACTTAAAACTTGGAGACATAAATCTCAAAATGATTGAGAGGTTAGTAAAGAATGGACTTCTAAATCAGTTAGAAGACAATTCTCTATCTCTGTGTGAATCATGTCTTGATGGTAAAATGACTAAGAGATATTTTACAGGAAAAAGTCTAAGAGCCAAAGAACCTCTAGAGCCTTATACATTTAGATCTCTGTGGTCCAATGAATGTTAAAGCTCGAGGAGGATATGAATATTTCACTAGTTTTATTGATGACTATTCCAGATATGGTTATGTTTACTTGATGCATCATAAGTCCAAAACTCTTGAAAAGCTAAAAGAGTACAAGGCAGAGGTTGAGAACTTATTAGGTAAAATGATTAAAACACTTCGATCAGATCGAAGTAGTGAGTATATGGATTTAGAATTTCAAAACTATTTGATAGAATATGGAATTCAACCCCAACTTACTGGACCTGGTATACCACAACAAAATGGTGTAGCATAAAGGAGAAATAAAACTCTATTAGACATGATTTGTTCGATGATGAATTCAGTCCGGTTACCCCAGTCTTTTTGGGGATATGCAGTATAGGCTACGGTATATATTTTGAACATGGTTCCCTCAAAAAGTGTTTTAGAAACATCGTGTGAGTTATGAAGAGGGTGTAAAGGTAGTTTACGTCGTTTCAGGATTTGGGGATGCCCATCACATGTGTTGGTACAAAATCCAAAGAAATTAAAATGACATTCTAGTTTATTGTATTTATTCTCTCGTACTCAACATTGTATGTTTGTATATATTTAAACCCACTGGAATTTTAGTCCAAGTGGGAGTTTGTTAGGTTATATGTTCTAAAACTCGCAGTTTGTAAACTTTTAAACATATTTCTATTTACAATAAAGATGTTATTGAGATTGTTTCAATAAAGTTGTTATTGAACATATAAATTGCATTTATAGATTCCTAAATCCAATAAACTAATGAACTTATGGCTATAACATGAATACTTACACTTTATGTAGAAACAAAAAAAGAGGATCAAGTTTAAGTATATAGCCAAAATGGTCTATAAATATATGGATAGTGTTGGGTACCTTATCTTAGGGACTCTATGGATGCAGCCCGCTTTGTATATTAATACAAATGGTGTGATCCCAAAGTCGTTCATGTGGAGACATGCGAGTGGAGGCATCCTATGTAAAAGATGTTTGCATAAGACCGGACCAAGAAATAGTCACTTTTCTTTAAAAGGACCGGTCATTGTTAAAACCGACTATTTCAAGTCGATGACCTTAGGTAACTCGATCTCAATCATGAGCTAACTACGAACTCCTGTTTATTCAAAATTATTCTTTAATATACATGAGTGAAAGTTGCTCAACATTGTCGCTGAATAAGCCTCCCATTTTAGGGGTAATACCAGATAGATAGTTGGGGACATAGTTTGCAAGACGAAATTAGCTCATACTCGTTTTAGGGTTAGTAGATAGGTTGTTCCTTTAAGTATTGACTCCTAGTCTTAAACAAAAGGATTCTGCCCTCTCCATAGCTGAAAGGGACTCGATTTATTGATACAAACATAAACCAATTCATTAGAGGATCAATGGAGATTTAAGGAGCAAGAAATATTGCAGGGGTAAAACGATAATTTTGACCTAGCTATAAATACGAACAACCTGTGAAGGATCAACTTACTGATTATGGTTAAATCAAGTGGACAGAAATATATCTATAATGAAGAAAGTGCTACTATTGAGCTACAAGGGTGTGTCTCAATAGTTAACAAATATTGATTAATTCACTTTAAATAGTTTAACCAACCAATCTCATATCGTTGAAGCTCATGATCTGTAGGTCCATTAGGTCCTTCTACTAGCTCGTTAAGTGATTAAACCTTAGACTAGCGTGTTGAGAGGATTTGAAATGTTCAAATTCAATTTAGGGTTTGGATTATTATATTCGATATAATTAAATGTTTAATTAACTATTAAACGATTTTGGAGAGTTGAAAATATTTAAATGAGATTTAAATATTCATGTTTTGGATTAGGTATTTAATTAATTTAATATTTGATATTTAATTAATTAATTATTATTTTTTTATTAATTATTTATTTAAAATAAATTTGAATTTCAAATTTCAAAGTTAGAAATTAAGTTTTTTTAGTTTGATTTTATTTGAAAAATAAAATTAAATTAAAAGAAAAATAGTTTAAAAATGAAAAGATTGAGTGTCAATATCCCATATTAACTTAATTGCATGTTAGAATTGAATAAATAGAGATTTATTTGGAGGAAAATCGTTCATGCAACCTGGAATTGAAGAGGAAATTCTGTAAAAAAAAATTTCCTCTTTTCAACTATTATAATCCTCTCAAATCTGCCTCAATTTGGATCCCACAATCCAATCTAAGGCCTGAAATAGTAGAAGGCTCTTGTGGTAGTCTATTTCAAAGATTGAAGAAGAAATGCATGGAGATTTGGAGTAATTGAGTGAATTAATCAAATGTTGTATTCTTGAAACCTAACTTCTATTATTATCATGAACGTGCATGCTAATCCACTAAAATTTATGTAATTAGAGTGCTTAGGATTCTAATAGCTTCCGTTGTTGAATGTCAATTTCATGAAAAACTAGTCGGTCCAAAGAAAGGTTATTTTTTGACAGAGTTTATTATCAACACTTTGATTACTACATTGAGAGTACCATTTACAATTGATGTTTTTGTCCAAAGGCTGGACATCAGTATTGTGTTAGGTATCTTATTAAAGGGGCCTACCGTATATGTGAACTTATTTTTTCATATTTTAATTGTGAGTATATGTTTTGTTGTTTATTTTTTCAGTTGATCTTTCTCAAATATCTAGAAATCTGAGTTCAATCCCTAAGTTGAATGGATCGAACTTCAAGATTTGAAAGGAAAGCCTAGAAATACTCTTGGGTGTATGGATTTGGACCTTGAATTAAGGACCAATAAACCCATTTCCACTAAGGAATAATCGAATACGACTAAGATAGAGAAGAGGGAATAGTCAAATTGCATGTGTCTAATGATCATTAAGTTTAGGCACTTCATTTCGAAGTCTTTTCATGGCTTTAAATTCCATGAGGTATAAGGGCAATAGGAACATAAGGGAGTACATTATGGAAATGTCCAATCTCGCGGTAAATTAAAGGCACTTGATATTGAGATCAATGAAAATTTTCTCGTACATCTGGTACTTATCTCTCTTTCTCGTACCTCACTCAGCTTAAGATAAGCTATTATACTCAGAAGGAAAAATGGAGTATTAATGAGCTTATCTTACAATGTGTGCAAGAAGAAGATAGGATTAAGAGAGAAAGAATAGAAAGTGCTCATTTGGCAACTGACTCTCGTGATAAGAAAAAAAAAATCTATTGGTACTACAGAAGGTGTTGGGATTGGTGTCCTAAATCTCTCTTTATTCTTGTAGTTTGTAAACTCTATAAACAAATTATTATCAATAAAATAATTATTATTTAATATGCATTTACTCAATCTGATAAACTAAGATCCTAGATTATTTTATGTAACTTAAACATGTATGTAGAGGCTTACAGGTGGATCATATTTAAGTAATAACCTAAACGGTATGTAGTAGATGAATAAGGCTGAGTAACTTATCCTGGTGACACTACGGATACGATCCACTTTGTAGTTGTTAATAGTATTGTAAAGTGCTACAGATTATATGATCTTAATAATTCATGTGGAGACATGTGAGCGGGACTATCCTATACAAAGAGTTTGTATAAGACCGGACTATGAAATGAATAGTCTCTCTTATAAAATTGTTGCTAGAAAGACTTACATTTCAGCAGAATGACCAAAGGTAACTTGACCTGAATCCTGATTGTGTTGTGAACTACTGCCTATGAACATGGTTCTTTGATTTACATGGGTGAGAGGGGTCAGTTTTGCCGACTCAATATGCCTACCATCTTGGAGATTCGTCTAATTGGGGAGCTAGGAATACAGTTACATAAGAAGGAATTCACTATTTTCCTATTGTTAGAGTAAATAGAGAAATTGCTCCTTTAAGGACGGATTCCAGGGCTTGATCAAAGTGACGTCACACTTCTCTTGATCAAAGAGAGGTTCGGTTATAGTTGGACTACAACTAATTGTTCATTAGAGGGATCAGTGGTACTTAAGAAGTTAGCGGTAACTATAGGGGCAAAATAGTATTTTTGGCCCAGTTGTACTTACGAGCAATTTGTGAAGGGCCAACACACTATTGATTGGTTGTATCCAATGAACACAGAAATATATCTATAGTGCGAAGAGTGTTGCTATTGGTCTTTAGTGTAGTGACCGGTAGTTAATGAAAATTGATTAATTTAATTAAAGAGTTCAATTAATTAATCAAGTACTATTGGATCTTCAATCTATAGGTCCATAACGTCCATCATTAGTTTAATTAGGATTAATGAGAATTAAATTAATTTTGGATCAATTTGAATTGTTCAAACTAATTAAAGGAAATGAATTAGTTATATGAGATATAATTAATATAGTGTATATGATACATTATAGGATTAATTTGAATTGTTTAGATTAACTAAAGGAAATTAATTATATATAAGATATAATTAATATAATGCATATGATACATTATAAGTTTTAAAGGAAGAAATAAATATTTGAATATGATTCAAATATTAATTATATGAATATGATTCATATAAAAACTATAGGTTGAAATTAATATGAATGTGATTCATATCAATTCTATAGGTTAAAAGAGAAATTAATAAACTATAGGTTATATTATATGTGACATAAAATAAACTATAGATTATATGTTATATGTGATATAATATATAGTTTTATTAATGTATAATAAGGTTAGTTATAATATATTTTATTTTACTTAAAATTCAAAATTTTATTTATTTATTTTAATTTTGTTTTTAATAATTAGGGAGGAAGTTATTTTGATAACTTCCCCCATTAATCTCTCGATAAAAAATTTTACATGAAATTAGTTCACGTTTCACAGAGGATTGGAGATCACGTTCTTTCTCCTTGGTTTTCTCTCTAGAAAAAGTTCTCTGGGAAATTTTCTGATGTGAATTTTCTCTCATAAATCTCTTACTCCCTTCTCCCAAAATTAATTCAATTGTTAGTCCATAACTCTACAAAAATTTTCATTCTTGAGAATAACGAGGAAGGTCTTGTAGTAGTGCCCATTGTTTCTTTCTTCTTTGTTGCATTTGTGGAGGGGAGATCGGGGAAGACAACCGTTTGTGAGATCGGGAGAGGAAATGCGAAGAACATTTGTCTTCAAGGGTAAGACTTAATTCTCTTCATTTTTCTCCTCTCAAGCATACTGTAGATTTTATTATTTTGTTTATTCTAGAAAGACAATTGGTTTACTCTGTATTTTCGATTTTGGATCCAAATTGAAATTAAAATTGTACGGTGTTCACATGTTTTCACTTGGGATTCAATCCCATCAATTAATTTCAAAGCCAAATCGTCCGATTTTAAGTTCCCAATTTGATTAAAAAAATCAGAGTTTAGGTGGGATTTTACGTTACACATTTTGATGTGTTGAATGATTATGCAATTTTTTAGATTGAGTTATCACATGGGCATTTTCAAATCGTGGCACTTTAGGGTTGCTTTAATTTGATTCAAGATGTAAAGGGCACGTTGTTTTTGGGCATTTTTTTAATGCTACCAAGCCTGTAAAGTCCAGATCTTGGTTGTGGCAAGCTGCTGACGATTGGGATGAAAAACAAAGGAAATCAGTGTGAGATTGATGTTATCAATGTGCATTCTATGATGCAGTGTTGCAACACTATACCTTAGTGTCACGAAGCTCTGACGCGAGGCGGACGAAAATTTTTCCGTAGTGTTGTGACATTCCGAAGCAGTTACGCGTGTTGCATGCATTCGTGAGGTCGTGCATTTGAGCCGTCCATGTGGCTTTTGGCAGCAGATTTCCTTTTGTTATATTTTATTATTTTAATTAATTAGATTAATAAAAATTAGTTATATTAATTTAATTAACTTTTAAGGGTGCCAAAATTCGATTCAATTTGCTATTTTAAATTTAATTTTTACATTTGATGTATGGTTAAATGAATTATATGTCACAAAGTATGTCATATAGTTTTATTTAAAAATCTCACCTTAGAATAAACATTATTCATCCATCGTATTTAATATAAGCGTTATATTATATAGTTGTATGAATATGCAACATGCTCATGTATTTTTAATATAAGGGCTATACTATAAATGCATGTTTGATATAATTTCATTAGTATAATATAAGTGTTATATTACTAATGAAAAGCATATTCGTACATCATTTATATAAAAGTTATATAATATGATAGCGTGCATTAATAATATGTCCATTTATCATTTATATTATAAATGTTATAATATATAGTTTAGATGAATGGAGGGATGTTATTTAATTTTTTTTTACTTTACTATAGAATTGTTATGTTAGTTGTAATGGAAATGGAATGCATGAAGCATAACACCACTTTAGTAAAATTATAATTATTAATTTTTCAAGTATGTCATTAGATGCATGTATAGGTTTTAGTTGTTTCATTAAACTTAATAATTGTTATAAGTTAAATGAAATTAGAATTAAATAATAAAGAGTTGCATGCGATCATAGGTTAAAATTTGTTTTAAATAGTTTAAAATCGATTTCACCATTAGATCTATTTTAATAAAAATTCTAACAAGCAGAAATAGATTTAATCTTTTAATTCCGTTTAATAGGATTAAATTGGATTAAATAAAAGATTAAATTTATCACAAATTTATCCATAAAGGACCATTGTCTAAGGAAGGTTATGTCTAGGATGAGGTTTTTAAGTTGACGAAAATGAAATACCCTACTGGGAACCAACTTAGAAGGTGAATTAGATAAATTTTTTATAAGCATGCAATAAGTGATTGGGGTTTATTAAAATGTTTAATAAACAAAAATCATTATTGTTTAATTGCCCAATTTAAAAGTTATGTTGGACAAAGTTAACAATCATTTAGATAAATTAATTAGCCGAATTTACATAAGTAAGAAACCCTATGTTTTAAAATACTCAGTGGGAGGAAAAAGGTGTATTTGATACATAAATTTTTCCACTTATGTTTCTCTCTTAATGTTCACTCTGTGAGATGTATGCTTGGCCTTGAGCTGTCATGATAGCATCCCCCTTCAGATGGTGTTTGCATGGGTCAATATCAAGGTGAATGAAGAGACTATTTATAGTAAGTGGGAGAGGGATGTATGTCAACATGTCCTACGATCTTCTTCATTAGTTTACATCGTGAGGTCTTTTTGCACGACCTCGAGGCTGTTGGGGTTGATGCCCTAAATCTCATAGGGTCCTATAGTTTGTAAACACCTGTATGAACAAACGTTTGTGATGTAATAATATGAAATATTTTCTTCACTCTTGTCTACGAAATAGAAGATATTTTAGTTTCATTAACCACAAACCAATAAACTAAGATCCCTGGTTATCTTGTAACTTAAGCATGTATATGGAGACATACAAGTGGATCATGCCTTAAATGATAACCTAAATGGTCTGTAGCATATGGATAAAGGAGGAAAACCTTATCCTGGTGATACTACGGATATGATCCGCTTCGTAGATATTACAAGTGTTGTAAAGTGTTATAGATAGTCTAATCCTGATCATTCATGTGGAGACATGCGAGCGGGGGTGTCCTATACAAAGGAGTTTATATAAGAACGGACCACGAAATATTTAGTCTGGTTATATAACGCCATTCATGATAGAGACTTTCATTTCACTAGGATGATCATAGGTAACATGACCTTAATCCTGAGTGAGTTGGGAACTCTTGCCTATGAGGGTGGTCCTTTGATTTACATGGGTGCGAGTGGAAAGATTGCTGACTCAAACCTGAATCTGGGAACTCAGCTACACAAGACGAAATTCATTCCTTCCCCGAAGCAGGGGTAAGTAGATAGATTGCTCCCTTAAGGGCTGATTCCAGGGCTTGAACGATGTGGTATCACACACTTTCTCATGGCTCAAGAGGTGTTCACTCATAGTAGGACTATGATGCATTGTTCATTAGAGGAATCAGTGGTACTTAAGGAGCTAAATTGGCCCAACTGTACTTACGAGCGATCTGTGAAGGGTCATCGTACTGTTGATTGGTTATATCCAATGGACACAGAAATATATCTGTAGTGAGAATAGTGCTGCTGTCAGTCTTTAGTGGAGTGTCCGTCAGTTAACGGATAGTGGATTTCATGATTAAAGAGTTTAATCAGTTATTCATGTACCGTTGGAGCTTTAAGCTATAGATCTATAAGGTCCCCTTGGTAACTCAATGGATTCAAGTTGAGAATCAGTTTTTAGGTTAGTTTAAAGTGTTCAAATTAACAAGAGAGAATTTGATTATATATGATATAATTAAATTGGTTCAATTATATGTTATATAATTGATATGATGTATGAGATATATTAATTGGAGGAATTTGATATAAATATGATTTATATTAATTAAAGGAGAAAAGAACTATGGTTTAAATATTACATATGATGTGATATTAAAACTATAGGTTATAAATATAATATGATAAATTAGTTATTATATTTATTTATAATTAAACAATTATATGATAATTGTGGTTGGTTATTTTCTCCATTAATCGTGAAGGTGGGAGATTATTTTTAGTTTTGAATAACTAAAGGATTAAATGAGAAGTGTTTTCATTTTTTTATACGCTTGCTTCATTTAGTAAATGATTAATCGTTTACTCACGAGAGACTATACGATAGCCCTCATAAGAATGTAAGCGAAAGCGAGAGATTTACTAAATGATTGTGTGCTAGCGACATTTACTAAACGATCTAGAGCGATTTCCTAAACAATCGTGTGCTAGCGAGATTTACTAAACAATCAAGCATTCTCAGTCTATATGATAGACAGAACCTTTTCTCACTTGCTTGATCGTGTAGTTCGATCATTTCCTTCCTTCATCCCTCTACCAAATTCACACAAAGCCTATACCTTCTGGATTATCACTCCGAGAATACCAAGGTTGCTGAGTGGTTGTGTTGAGGGGTTGTTGTGTGTGGATTAGACAGTTCGTGATTACTAGACAATTGGCTAGGCGATCTGAACGATAGCAAGAGGTTGCTATCCAATTCTTCAAAAGAGCAAGATATTTATAGAAGAAGTGTTCTTCAAAGGTATGTCTCTCATTCCTTTTGTATTTGATTAAGAAAGCATGTTGTAATTTGTTTTATGATGCATAATTGTTCTGTATGTTTGTGAATGCCTTTTATTCTTTCACAATGGACTTGGAAAGATCTTGCTTCCGCTTACTGGTTCTCTTGAATAAGAGTTCCTTCAGAGGCACCCTGGGAGCGTCCCCCTTCAGATGGTATGTGCATTAGGTCAATATCAGGGCAAACTCCAGAAATAGATAGAATCGCTTTAGTTTTTGTCTCAGTCGGTTTTCCCCTTTGGTTGGCTCATTTGGGCAAAACTCTAGGGTCTAAAATAGAGAGTCACACTTACAAGAAATTATTAAACAAGCTAATGATTTCTTACCAAATCGATAGTGACTAATTATTATAGGAATAAGAGTTATTTTGATGTAATAATTGATTAAGAGTGTCTTAGTTCAGTGGAGGGGTGACTGATCACCCTTCGGTGGCTTTTCTCCTAAATCACTTAAGCATCATTGAAAAATTAGATGTAAATGAGGTTCATTAAAATTTTTCTAAAATCGGATTTATTAGAGTTATGCTGAAATCTAATGTAGATCAGTTTGTTTCATTTAAGAAAAATGTCAAATTCTATTTTTCTATTGTTTCCCTTTACATATTTGACCGAAATCAATTATACAACTTGGAAAGATATGATTAAAACTATTTTCATGGTTAACGACCTTAACTTCATCTTGATTGAGGAATGTGCTTCAGTCCTAACCCCTGATTTAACACGAAATGTTCATGATGTATACAAAAGATGGACGAATGCCAATAATAAGGCTCGAGTTTACATTTTGGCGAGCATACCTGATGTCTCAGTCAAAATATTTGAAGGTATTGTCACTACACTTCAGATCATACAATCAATGCAAGAATTGTTTGAGCAATAATCTTCACAATTCAAGAAGGATGGGATTGATTTTGACGAAACCAGTAATGTAAGCTCTAAATGAACTTTGGTCCATATTGAATGTCAAGGGACTAATAGAGGAGGGAAATGTTGCTAACTCTAGTAAAGTTTATCAAAGAGGTTCATCCTCTGAGGTAAAACTTAGAGTTTATAATAAGAGGTTCAAGCTGATCCCACTACTCTCGAGAAAAGGAAGAAGTCCAATGATAGTAAACCTGATTTATTTGTCTTAAAAACATGCTTAGTAGAGAATGATGATCCTGCCTAGATAGTTGATTCAGGGGCTACTAATCACGTATGTTCTTCCTATCAAGGATTTAATTCCTGGAGATGATTGGTAGTTAGAGAGATGGCTCTTCGAGTCAGTACTGGTGAGGTTCCTAATATCAAGAGGAAATTAATCTTTGTTTCTTATTTGATTGAATAAAAATATTCTCTCTCCTTCTCTGAAATAAAGTGTTTATTTTTAATAATGTAATGGAGATAGGCTTTGCTTCAATAGAAAGTAACTTATATGTACTAAGGTCATTAGTTACAAAGGTTTTCCTACATACTAAAATATTCAAAATGGCAACAACTACTAGGAGACCAAAAGTTTCTCCTAAAGAAAATGCACACCTTTGACATCTAAGGTTAGGTCACATTAATTTCAATACGATTGAGAGATTAGTTAAAAGTGGACTTCTAAATAGTTTATAAGAAAACTCTTTACCTGTAGTGAGTCATACCTTGAAGGCAAGATGACAAAACGAACTTTTACTGGAAAAGGTTATAAAGCCAAAGAGACCTTGGAGCTTATACATTCAGATCTCTGTGGTTTGATGAATGTCGAGGGTATGAATATTTCATCTCTTTCATAGATGATTATTCAAGATACGGGTATCTTTACTGATAGATTAAAGATGCATAAATGGAAGCTAATAGAGTCCTTAAGCACTCTAATTACACTTAATTTGAGTAAAAACATGCTAAAACAAGTTTTTAACAGAAAAAGGGTTTCATTGTGTATACCGTTGAAGATTTCCACTTGCTCCTTGCTTAATCCACGGAATTGACCTTCAATTTCTTTAGAAGACCATCAAGAAAGTCTTCTCTACTATTCTTAGCCTTGGATTGAGTGGTGGAAACTCAGAATTGAGTGGGTTTAAGAGAGTTTGAAAGCAAAAAACAGTTTTTATTGAGAAATCCTCAAAATTCAGAATCCAACATCTCGCAATATCAGATAATTGAAGCTTTTATTAAGCTCCAACATGCAAGCAGTCAACATTCAGCAATTTGACACTTCAAATTGCACTTAGTGAGTGGCCTAGGTGTTGAAATGTAGAGAATTCCACTAAAAAATTGAAATCTTGGATAAATCCACTAATTTCAATTTCAAATTTAATTTAATTCAAATTTTCAACTTAATTAAATTAAATTTCTAAAATTAAATTTCATAAATTTAAAATTGATTTCATTTAAATAATTAATTAATTAGTAATTTAATATATTAAAATAATAATTCACCTAGTCTAAACCTGAATCTTACTCATGTAATAAATATTTAAATCAGTATTTAAAGATTTTGAACTCTCCAATTATGTTTAATTTCAACAAATTAAACGTTAATTATATCAAATATAATTATCCAAACCCTAAAAACTGAATTTAAATATTTCAAATTGCAAACCCTAATTTCGAATTTGAACTTCAAATTTGCTCAATATTCTAATCTAAGGTTTAATCTTTTACGAGCTAGTAGAGGGAACTTATAGACCTACAGATCATGAGCTCCAATGATTTGAGATTAATCGATTAAATTCTTTAATCTGAATTAATCAATATCGTTAACCACCGAGACATACCACTATAACTCGATGATTACACTCTCATCCCTATAGATATATTTCTGTCCACTTGATTTAACCATAAACAATAAGTTGACCCTTCACTAGTTGTTCGTAATAACGGTTGGGTCTAATGTTGTTTTACCCCCGAAATTACATCTTGCACCTTGAGTCTCATTGATCCTCTAATGAAGAATAGATTTATGATCCAATCACTAAACTGAGGCTCTCTCGTGCTAATGAAAGGGTGGGGTCCCTTGTTCAAGACCTGGAATCAGTACTAAAGAGAACAACCTCTCTACTATCACTAGAGATGGGTAGGAGCAAATTTCGTCTTGCACCCTATGTCCCCAAATATCTACCTGGTCTTAACCCTGAATGGAAGACTTATTGAGCCGATGTTATTGAGCCAACCCTTACCTATGCAAATCTAAGGATAATCCAAATAAACAGGAGTTTATAGTTAGCTCAAGATTAAGGTCAAATGATCTAGATCATCGATTTGAAATAGTCAGTCTTAACAATAAACAACATTATAAAGTAAGAGTGACTTATTTATTGGTTCTAGTCTTATACAAACTCTTTGCATAGGACGCCCCCACTCGCATGTCTCCACATGAACGATTCAGGATCACATCATTTGTAGTAGATACAAAGTGGGCTATATCCAATAGTATTACCAAAATAAGGTACCCAACCTTATTCATATACTATAGACCGTTTTGACTATTTAAAGTCCAAGTATTCATGTAATAGTCGTGGATCTTAGTTTGTTGGATTTAGTCATTACAAGTACAATTTATGGACTCAACAACAAAGTTTATTGAATAAAAGTCAATAACATCTTTACTGATAATAGAATATATTTGACATTACGAGCTACGAGTTATGTTCTTGCAATTTCGAACTATTTGGATCATAAAAACATACTGTGCTTCTCCCAAATCCTTCATTTGGAATTACGTAGCTAGCCATCTCTTAACGTCAGCAAGAAATTCTACTTTATTTCCTATGAGTAGAATATCATCAACATATAGAATCAGAAAAGCTACATTTTTTTTTTTTGACAAGAAAAATACAAGGTTTGTCAACATTCTATTCAAAGCCATAAGATTTGATCGTATCGTCAAATCTCAGATTCTAGGATCGAGATGCTTGTTTTAACCTATAAATGGTTCTATTAAGCTTGTAAATCTTTTGCTCTTGACCCTGTTCAATAAACCCCTTTTGTTGAGACATATATATATACTCTTTTCAAGATAGCCATTTAAAAAAGCTGTCTTGACATCCATTTTCCAGATTTCATTATCCTAAAAGGTGGCAACGGACAAGAGTATTCTAATAGACTCAATCATGGCAACTAGAGAGAAGGTTTCTTCATAGTCTACCCCCTCTCTTTGGGTAAACCCTTTTGCCACGAGTCTAGCTTTATAGGTTTGTACCTAACCAGCTTGGTTTCATTTTCTCTTGTAGATCCATTTATATCCAATGGGTTTTATCCCTTCTGGTTGATCTACAAGTTCCTAGACTGAATTTAAATATATTGACTCTATTTCAAGGTCCATGACTTTTATCCATTGGTATCTATCCACATCTTGCATTGTCTGTTTAAAAGTTAATGGATCCTCTAAGCCATCATCAGGTATAATGACTTGAGTTTCTATTAAACCCATGTAACGGTCAGGCTGATAAACAACTCTCCCACTATGTCGAGGTATTCTCAACTCTTGAGAATGATATGAAGTACCAATTTCATCAACAACTCTTGTTGAAGGACCAGCTTGATCAACAACTTTTATTGTTTTATCTGTAGTTTCTCTGGACATCTCACTCAATACTAGCTTACTGCGAGGTTGATGATTTTTCATGTGGTCTTCCGCTAGAAATGTTGCATTTGTCGATACAAATACTTTATCTTCCTAAGGATCACAAAAACAACCACCTTTTGTCTCTTTAGGGTAGTCTATAAATATACATACTTTTGAACAACATTCCATTTTCTTTGGGTTCTACACCAACACATGTGCTAGGCATCCCCAAATCCTGAAGTCATCTCTATAACTCGTAAGTTGTTTCTGAAACACATTTCGAGGGAACCATATTCAAAATATACACCGTAGTCTCAACTGTATGGCCCCAAAAAGAAATAGGTAACTGAGCATAACTCATCATTGAACGAACCATGTTAAACAGAGTTTTATTTCTTCTTTTCGCTACACTATTTTATTGTGGTGTACCAGGTGCTATGAGTTGACATTGAATTCCCGTTCTATCAAATAGTCCTGGAATTTTAAGTTCATAAACTCACCACCTTAATCTGATCAAAGTATTTTAATCTTTTTACCTAATTGGTTTTCAACCTCTGCTTTATATTCCTTGAACTTTTCAAGTGTTTCGGACTAATGATGCATTAGGTAAATATAGCCATATCTCGAATAATCATCAATAAAGCTGATGATATATTTATATCCTCCTCTAGCTTTAACATTCATCGGACCAAAAAGATTAGAATATACCAGTTCTAAGGATTCTTTGGCTCTAATACCTTTTCATGTAAAAGATCTTATGGTCATCTTACCCTCAAGACAAGATTCACGTGGAGGTAAAGTTATCTTCTAACTAATTTAGAAGTCCACTCCTAACCAATCTCTCAATCCTATTGAGATTAATGTGTCCTAATCTTAAGTTCCAAAGATAGGCATTTGGAGAACTCTTTCGTTTCTTCTTTTGAGTTTTAGCTATTCCAAACATCTCTATATTTAAAATGGATTTTACCTCAGTTGGTTTTAACACGTGTAAGCTATTTTCTAAATTTGCAGAACATATTTTAATACCTTTTGAAATAATGAACATGAAGGAAATTTAAACAGAGATCTCCATGAGCAGCGAAAGTGGACCGTTCCAAATTCTATTCAGAATGAACACAAACAATTACAGTCTTAAACGGAAACGAACAGGTTATACATAATCAGAAATTATAGAATGCTACAAGAGGATACAAGGGATAGGGTATGTGTACCTTTGAAGAACTATTCTTCAAGTATCCCTCGACCAATGTCCAATGTGTCCAACGATGCACTCGAACGTAACGAACAGAACAGCCAACAACATGAACACGAACACAATGATCGTCTGAATGCATCTCGAACCCAATCGAGTCCAACACAATCCTCAAACTGAATTTAGAACACCACCACAAGTATTACCTTGGTATTCTAGTGTGAGAATCCAGGTATTGTAGGCTCTGTATGATCTGGGATTGAGGAATACAGGAGGTAGACGATCGAGTAAGTGGGAGATATAAAGATTGTCTATCGTATAGACGATGTACTCGATCGTTTAGAAGATGAAGCCCATCGCATAGACTTTGGTACTCGATCGTGTAGCAATGATCAGCGAGTAACTATCGTATAGTCAACTCTTAGCTCAATCGTGTATGCTCTCAACACTATCGCTTAGTAAAAACAATTTTTACTTGATAGCCTTTTTCATGAGATTTTTCCGAATGAATCAACAACTAATTTTGGAAAACAATTTTTCTTTTTATCTCACAGTTACCATAAAACTTCCAATAACCTCAAACTCAATTCGATTATTAGAGAAAAAGAATTAATTATCATATAATTAATATATTATAAATAAATATGATAACCAACTTATCATATTATATTTATAACCTATAGTTTTAATATTTCATCATATGAAACATATAAACCATAGTTCTTTTTCTATTTTATGGTATTTAATATAAACCATATTTATATTAATTCCTCCAATTAATGTATCTAATACATCACATCAATTATATCACATATAATTGAATTTCTTCTTGTTAATTTGAACACTTCAAATTAACCCAAAATATGATTCTCAACTTCAACCTATTGAGCTACCAAAAGGACCTCATGGACCTGTAGCTTGAAGCTCCAACAATACGTGAATAACTGACTAAACTCTTTAGTCACAAGATCCACCATCTGTTAGCTGTTGGTCACACCACTAAAGATCGGCAACTGCACTCTTCTCACTACAGATATATTTCTGTGTCCATATAACCAATCAACAGTGCGATGACTTTTCACAAATCGCTCGTAAGTACAATTGGGATAATTCATCGTTTTGACCCTACAGTTACATCTAACTGCTTAAGTATAACTGATTTCTCTAATGAATAATAAGTCAAGTCTTACTATGACTGAGTCCTCTCTTCCAAAGAGAGGGTGTGTCCACTACGTTCAAGACCCGGAATTAGCCCTTAAGGGAGCAATTTATCTACTTACCCTTACTTCGGAGAAGGAGTGAATTTCGTCTTGTATAGCTGAGTTCCCAGCTCCTCAATCAGACGAATCCTCAAAAAGGTAGGCTTGTTGAGTTGGCAATCTGGCCACTCTCACTCATACTAATCAAAGGACCGCTCTCATAGGTAGGAGTTCCCAACTCACTCAGGATTAAGGTTACTTTACCTATGGTCATTTTAGTGAAATGTAAGTCTCAATTATCAACGGCGTTATATAAATAGATTAATCATCTTGTGGTCCGGTCTTATACAAACTCTTTGTATAGGATACCCCCGCTTGCATGTCTCCACTTGAATGGTCAGAATCAGACCATTTGTAGAACTTTACAACACTTGTAAACATCTACAAAGCGGGTCGTATTCGTAGTATCACAAGGATAAGGTATTCCTCTTTTATCCTTATACTACAGACCATTTAGGTTATTACTTAAGGCATGATCCACTTATATGTATCCATACATGCTTAAGTTACATAAAATAACTACGGATCTTAGTTTATTGGATTTGAGTAAATGCTTATAAAATACATTTATTCTATTAGTAATAATGTGTACAAAATGTTTACAAACTACGAGACCACCGGGAGAATTAGGACACCAATCCCAACAGAACACTTCATTATTTTCACAAGAGACTGTATTTTTGTTCAAGAAAACATGAGATAGATATTAAATTCCTTTTCATAGAAGGAATATAATAGGCATTTTCAAGTAAAATGTGTTTATCTCCAATAAATAACTTCATATCTCCCACTGCTTTAACTGAAACAACTTCCTCGATCCCTACATTAAAAATTACTTCGCTTTCTGTAAGCTATCTCTAGGAACTAGTGTCCTGAGCGAAAGCACAGATATGATAGCGACACCTCAGTCTATTATCTAAGTCTTTTTATCATGTTCCACAAAGCACGTCTCAGTGACAAACAAATCGTATTTACTTTGTCCTTCTTTCTATGTTTCTTCATCTATGACATTCATGATTTCTTTAGCAAAAGTCATGTTCTTAATTTTCTTAGCTAATATATCAGATATATGCTAGAATAATATTTCAGGCCTTTTCATTTACCTTAATTCATCTGTCATATGCATTCCAACCATTTTGGTCTGTAGAAGACCCTGGAGATCGAGGACATTCCTCTATTAAAATAAATTTGACTCAAAAGCATGCTAAAATAAGTTTTTAATAGAAAGATGGTTTCATTGTGTATACCTTTGATGATTTCCACTTGTTCCTTACTTAATCTACGAAATTGACCTTCAATTTCTTTAGTAGACCACCAAGAGAATCTTCTCTACTATTCTCAGCCTTGGATTGAGTGGTAAAAACTCAGAATTGAGAGGGATTGAGTGGGTTTGAGAGAGCTTGAAAGCAAAAACTCCTCAAAATTCAGAATCTAGCATCTCTCAATATCAGATAATTGAAGCTTTTATTAAGCTTTAGCATGCAAGCATTCAACATTCAGCAATTTGACGCTTCAAATTGTACTTAGTGAGTCCTAGGTGTTGACATATGGAGAACTCCACTAAGAAATTGAAATCTTGGATAAATCCACTAATTTCAGTTTCAAATTTAATTTAATTCAATTTTTCAACTTAATTCCAATTAAATTAAAAATCAATTTCAGAAGTTAAATTTCCTAAATTTAAAATTGATTTAATTTAAATAAATAAATAATTAATAATTTAATATCGAATATTAAATTAATAAAACACCTAGTTTAAACATAAATCTTATTCATGTAATCAATATTTAAATCAGTATTTAAATATTTTGAACACTCCAATTATGTTTAATTTCAACAAAATTAAACGTTATTTATATCGAATATAATTATCCAAACCCTAAATACTTTTGAACATTTCAAATTGCAAACCCTAATTTCAAATTTGAACGCTTCAAATTTGCTCAATATTCTAATCCAACGTTTAATCTTTTATGAGCTAGTAAAGGGACCTTATGGACCTACAGATCATGAAATCCAACAATTTGAGATTAATTGATTAAATTCTTTAATCTTTATTAATCAATATTCGTTAACCACCAAGACATACCACTATAACTCGACGGTTGCACTCTCCTCACTGTCGATATATTTCTGTGCACTTGATTTAACCATAAATAGTAGACTCTTCACTGGTTTTTCATAATAATGGTTGGGTCTATTGCTGTTTTACCCCCAAAATTACATTTTGCTCCTTAAGTCCCATTGATTCTCTAATGAACAATAGATTTTTTTATCCAATCACTAAACTGAGTCCCTCTTTGGCCAATGAAAGGGTGAGGTCCATTGTTTAAAACCTAAAATCAGTACTTAAGATAACAACCACTCTACTATCCCTAAAGATGGGTATAAGCGAATTCCGTTTTACACCGTATGTCCCCAGCTATATACCCGGGTTTACCCTTGAAATGGAAGGCTTATAGAACCAACGCTATTGAGCCAACCTTCACCTATGCAAATCTAAGGATAATCTCGAATAAACAGGAGTTCATAGTTAGCTCAAAATTAAGGTTAAGTTACCTAGGTCATCGAATTGAAATAGTCAGTCTTAAACAGTAAATAATGTTATAAAGTAAGAGTGACTTATTTTTTCATTCTATTCTTATACTCTTTGAAGGAAACCGAACATGAGGATTTCCATGAGCAACAGAAAGATCATTCCAAATTACAATCGTATATGAACTTTACAATTACAGTCACAAATAGAAACATACAGTTATGCATAAAATACATAAATCACAGCATGATATACAAAAGATCAAGGAGAAATGCTACACATTTTTAACTCATTGCCAAGCTCCTTGATCACAAATGCTCAATCACAGCAACACAACAACCACGAATGTTCGTCCAACACGACCACTACACTACACGAATACTGCACACTCAAACTCAGCGATCACTTAGGTCACGGACACTCCGAACAACACGAACGACCTCCACAGAACCTCGACAGTGTCGAATTGAGTATGACACCACAAGAAGGCTATCTTGGTATTCTCGGTGTGAGAATACAGAGGATGGGCTCTGTGTGGACTTGGTTTGAGGTAGAAGACGGAGGAAACAACAATTGTGTAAACGATTGAGCAAGTGGGAGATGGTAGAACCTATCGTATAGGTCGATGCCCAATCGTTTAGGAAAAGCCAAGCGATTGTCTAGCAAAAGCTATGCGATCGTTTAGCTCATCGCTTAGCTGAGTATCCAATTTGTCGCTTAGTAAATCCTATTTACTTGATAACTTTCATGAGAATATTTTCGAGAGAGGAAATCTCAAGCTTTTTTTTTTCTTATTAAAATTAGGAAAACATTTTTTCTTTTATCTCACGGTTACCATGAAATTACCAATAACCTCCCACTCAATTGGTTATTAGAGATAAATAGATAATTATCCAATAATTAATATTATTATAAATATAAATGATAACCAACTTATCATACTATATTTATAACCTATAGTTTTAATATTTCATCTCATGAAACATATAAACCATAGCTCTTTTTCTATTCCATGACACTTACTGTAAATATCATTTACATTAATCCTCAAATATATCTCATACATCATACCGATCATATCATATATAATCGAATTACCTCTTGTCAATTTGAACATTTCAAATCAACACCAAGAATTGATCCTCAACTTGAATCCATTGAGCTACTAAGGGACCTAATGGACCTGTAGCTCGAAGCTCCAACGGTGTGTGAATAACTGACTAAATTCTTTGGTCACGGGATCCACTATCTGTTAACTACCAGACACTCCACTAAAGACTGACAGTTAAACTCTCCTTACCACAGATATATTATGTGTTCATCTTAACCAATCAACAGTGCGACAACCCTTCATAGATCGCTCGTAAGTACCACTCAGCCAATAACCGTTATACCCCTATAGTTATATCTAACTCCTTAAGTATCACTGATCCCTTTAATGAACATAAGTCATAGTCCTACTATGAATGAGTCTTCTCTTCCAAAGAGAAATTTTGGCCACTATGTTCAAGCCCCGGAATCAGCCCTTAAGGGAGCAATCTCTCTATTTACCCCTACTTCGGAAAATGAGTGAATTCTATCTTGTGTATTGAGTTTCCAGTTCCCAAATCAGACAAGTCCCCAAAAAGGTAGGCATGTTGAGTTAGCAATTTGGCCACCCTCGCACATACTAATCAAAGGACCGCCCTCAAAGGCAGAAGTTCCCAAAACACTCAGGATTGAGGTCATGTCACCTGTGGTCAATTAGGTGAGATGTAAGTCTCTAGTATCAACGGTGTTATATACAGCATCTAGTCATCTCATGGTCCGATCTTATACAAACATTTTGTATAGGACACCCCCGCTCGCATGTCTCTATATGAATGGTAAGGATCTACCATCCGTAGTAATTTACAACACTGTAAATCTCTACAAAGCGGGTTGTATCCGTAGTGTCACAAGGATCAGGTATCTCACCTTAATCCTTATACTACAGACCTATTTAGGTTATCCCTTAAGGCATGATCCACTTGTATATCACATATACATGCTTAAGTTTACATAAGATAACCATGGAGCTTTGTTTATTGAATATGAGTAAATGCCAGAATGAAATAATAGTTATTTTATTCATAAAACAATGTGTATCATTACAAAAAATGAGACTCCGGGAGAATTAGGACACTAATCCCAACACTCTTTGCATAGGATGCCCCTACTCGCATGTCTCTACATGAAAGATTCAGGATCACATCGTTTGTACTAGATACAAAGTAGGTCGTATCCAATAGTATTACGAAAATAAGGTACCCAACCATATTCATATACTATAGACCATTTTGGCTATTTACTCGAATTCGATCCATCTTTATGTCTCCATATAAAGTCCAAGTATTCATTTAATAGTCATGGATCTTAGTTTATTGGATTTAGTCATTACAAGTGCAATTTACAGACTTAACAACAAAATTTATTGAATAAAAGTCATTAACATCTTTATTGATAATAGAATATGTTTAACATTACGAACTGCGAGTTTTAGGAGATACAACCCAACATTTACCTAATGCAACAAAAGACTAAAGCATTTGAAAAGTTCAAAAAGTATAAGACTGAGGTTGAAAACTTGTTAGGTAAAAAGATAAAAGCACTATGATTTGATCATGGTGGAGAGTATATGGACTTAAGAGAACTATTTGATAGAACATGGAATTATGTCCCAACTCTCAGCCCTTGGTATAACTTAGTAGAATGGTATATCAAAAAGAAGAAATAGAACCTGTTGGACATGGTTCGGTATATGATGAGCTATGCTCAACTTCCTGACTCATTCTAGGGATATGCAATGGAAACTACTATTTATATCTTGAACAACATTCCCTCAAAGAGCGTTTCTAAAACACCTTTGGAGTTATGGAGAGATGTAAAGGTGGTTTACGCTACTTCAAGGTTTAGGGATGTCTAGCACATGTACTCATGACAAATTCTAGAAAGTTGGAACCTCATTCGAGAGTATGCCCATTTATAGGCTACACCAAGGAAACGAGAGGTGGGTACTTCTTTAATCCAAATGATAATAAAGTGTTTGTATTGACAAATGCTATCTTTTTTGAAGAAAACCACACGAGCCACAGACCATTAAGAAAAATAATTTTAAGTGAAATTTCTAATGATACTACTGAGACTTCAACAAGGATTGTTGAAGAGGCTAGTACATCAACAAGGGTTGTTGATGTCGGTTCATCTAGTCAAGCTCAGCCATCTTAAGAATTGAGATTGCCTCGACATAGTAGGAGGGTTATGAACCCATCTATTCACTATATGGGTTGAACAAAAGCTCAAGACATCATATCTGATGATGGGGTTGAGGATCCATTGACTTACAAACAAGCAATGGAAGATGTTGACAAGGATGAATGGGTTAAAGCCATGGATCATGGAATAGAGTCTATGTACTTCAGTTCTATCTGGGAGCTTGTAAACTTGTAGGGTAAAACCTATAGGTTGCAAGTAGATCTACAAGAGAAAAAAGGGTGCAGATAGAAAGGTACAGACCTTTAAAGCTAGATTAGTGACAAAGTGTTATACCCAGGTTGAAGGAGTGGACTATGAAGAAACTTTCTCACCTGTTGTCATATCAAAGTCTATTCGAATTCTCTTGTCTTAAGCCACATATTATGACTATGAGATTTGGAATATGGATCTCAAGACTGCCTTTTTTAGTGGTAATCTTGAAGAGACCATCTACATGAATCAACCAGAGGAATTCATTGAACAAGGTCAAGAGAAAAAGGTTTGCAAGCTTAATCGGTCCATTTATGGACTAAAACAAACATCTCGATCTTGGAATATAAGATTTAATACTGCGACCAAATCTTATGACTTTGATCAGAATGTTGATGAGCCTTATATTTACAAGAAAATCATTAACAACTCAGTAGCTTTCCTTGTGTATGTGGATGATATTCTACTCCTTGGGAATGCTATAGGTTTTTTGACTGATGTGAAGAAATGATTGGCCGCCCAATTCCAAATGAAAGATTTAAGAGGCGCAGTTTGTTCTAGGGATCTAGATCATCAGAGATCGTAACAACAAAATGCTGGTATTGTCTCAGGCATCGTATATTGATAAGATGCTTGTTGGATATTCAATGAATATTTACAAGAAGGATTTATTACCTTTTAGGCATGAAATTGTTTTGTCTAAGGAATAGTGTCCTAAGGTTCCTCAAGAGGTTGAGGAAATTAGACAAGTTCCCTATGCATCGGCTATTTGCAGTCTTATGTATGCAATGTTATGCACCAGACCTGATATTTGCTATGTAATATGGATTGTCAGTAAATATCAATCCAATCTAGGATTAGATCACTAAACAGTGGTCAAACAATCCCCAAGTATCTACAGAGAATAATAGACTATATGCTTGTGTATGGACCTAAGAATTTGATCCTTACAGAATACACGGACTTTGACTTTTAAACTGTGAGGATCTAAGTCCTCAAATGGGGATTCCCGACCCCTTAAAAGGGGAATAGGGTGGGTCAGTGTTTACTTTGTATAGAGGAGCTATAATTTGTTGAAGCATCAAGCAAGGGTGCATCGCTGACTCCACTATGGATAGCTACTGGTGAAGCAGCTAAGAATTGTTTGGCTAAATAAGTTTTTTACTGATTTGGAAATCATTCCAAGTATGTTTTTGACCACCACACTTTATTGTATTAATAGCGGTACTGTGGAAAATTCTAAGGAACATAGGAGTTATAAAAGAGGCAAACACATTGAACAAAAATATCACTTGATTCAGGAGATTGTGCAATGAGGTGACGTGATTATGTTGGGATCGAATCCTAAGCGGAAGTGTGTAAATGACTTTCATCTCAAAATTCCATTTTTTAAGAAACAAAAATAGTGTTCTAAATAGAATATAGAAAGATAAACATGTTAAAAACATGCTTGAGAAGAGAGAAAATAAAAAGGAGGAACCATTCTTACGAAGATTCCCGAGCTCCTAGAATGATCCTCTCACTTTTTTGACAAACACGATCTAGAACACAAACATCTCCTCGAACAATATTGAACACAACCACGGTAATAACCTTGTTATTCTCTAGGATTCTAATAGAAGGATAGGTGGTATACAACTATTGGAAGAGGGTGAAGAGGAGAGACTTCTTTGGAGAGAGTAGAGATGATTTCTTTGGTGGCTAGGGTAAAAATTACAAAAATAAAATCTTGCCCTAAAAGGGCCATAAGGAAGACTTTATATGGAGAAGGGTGAGCACATTCTCCAATTCTTTCTCAATTTACCCTTGTCAATTAATTAAATAATACTTATTTAATTAATTAGCACATTAATTAAATAACCCTTTATACATTAAATCCAATTTAACGTATCTATTTAATTACCATAAACATCGTATGTCTATGTGTAACACCTCTCTATTAATTAATTAATTATTTGTGAATCTAATTTACTTGAATTAATTATTTGAATCTCATTTAAATGTTTCTTTCCAACTTAATTTAAATTATAGATCACATCCATAATCAATTACATATTAGTCATATTAATATGCAATTTCCTCAAATTGATTTGAACAATTCAAATCATTCCTCATTAATATCTTTTAGTGAGTTAACAAATGAACCTGGTGGACCTGCAAATCAGAAGTTTCAATAATATGAGATTAATTGGTTAAATTTATTAACCAAATTAATCAATATTCGTTAACTGTGGGTACACTCCACTAAATACCCACAACTACACTCTTCTCACTGCAGATATATTTCTATGTCCACATGATATAGACCAATAACAACAAGTTAGTCCTTCACAAGTATTTATAATGCTAATTGGGTCAAATTACCGTTTTACCCTTGGGTTACCTCTGACTTCTTAAGTACCAGTGCTTCTCTAATGAACAATCTGTATATGGTCCAACCAATAAACAGAAACCTCTCTCGGGCGAATGAGAGGGTAGGACCATTTGTTCAAGTCCCAGAGACACCACTTAAGGGAACACTCATTTACTTACCCTGAAATCGGGAAGAAGTGAATTCAATCTTGTATTGTTATATTCCCAGCTCCTTACTCGGTCTTGTCCCCAAAATGCTAGGCATGTTGAGTAAGAAAATCGGCCACTCTCACCCATACAAATCAAAGGACAATCCCTCGTGACCAGGAGTTCATAATACACTCAGGATTAAGAATAAATTGCATGGGTCAACCATTTGAAATAGGAACCTCACTAATTAACAACGTTGCATTTAGTGATTACTATTTTGCAATTCGATCTTATGCAAACTCATTGTATAGAATACCCTTACTCGCGTGTCACCTAGACGAACACGTTGGATCATTGCATTTGTATCAGATACAAAGTGGGTTGTATCCATAGTATCACAAGGACAAGGTACCTAGCCTTATCCTTATATTACAGACCATTTAGGTTGTTTCTTGAACATTGATCCCTATATGTCTCCACATATAGTTCAAGACTTAAAAGGTAACCCTAGGTGTTAGTTTATTGGATTTAGGGTTATTAAGAAAAAATAGAATACAAAACAATCAATAACATTTATTGAATTAACATCGATAACTCTTTGTTGATGACTGTCAGTTAATAACATTTACTATCTACGAGTTTTAGGGCATAAAACCCAGCAGATTGTCATGAAGTTAGGTTGCTTCAGAGCACAACGTTGCTAATTTGTTTATGAAGGCGCTCACTATAAAGTGTTCGAGAGTAATCTAGAAAGTCTAGGTCTATGGGATATGCGGCATATTGTTTAGTGCAAGTGAAAAATGTTACTGGGGTATAGTGTATGCTCTAGTTTATTGTATTTTGTACTTTATTCATATTGTACTCTACTCTACACTAGCTTTAAAACTACTGAAAGATTGTTGAGATTGGTGTCCTAAATCTCTCTTTATTCTTATAGTTTGTAAACTCTAAAAACAACTTATTATCAATAAAATAATTGTTAGTTGCATTTACTCAATCCAATAAACTAAGATTCTAGATTATTTTATGTAACATAAACATGTACGTAGAGACATACGAGTGCATTATGTTTAAATAATAACCTAAACGATCTATAATAGATGGATAAGGTTGGGTACCTTATCCAAGTGACACTACAGATACAACTCGCTTTGTAGTTATAAAAGTATTATAAAGTGCTAAAAATAATCTGATCCTGATCATTCATGTGGAGCTATGTGAGTGGGGATATCTTATACAAAGAGTTTATATAAGATCGGACCACGAAATGAACAGTCTCTTTTTATCACACCATTGCTAGAAGAGATTTACATTTCACCAGGATGACCATAGGTGACTTAACCTGGATCCTAAGTGTATTGTGAACTCCTGCCTATGAAGGTGGTTCTTTGATTTGCATGGGTGATAGTGGTCAGTTTCGTCGACTCAATATGTCTACGATCTTGGGGATTCATTTGATTTGAGAGTTGGAAATGCATCTACACAAAAATTGTTGCATATTATTCACTAAAGGGATCAGTGGTAGCTAAGGAGCTAGAGGCAATTACATGGAAAATTGGTATTTTTAGCGTAGTTGTACTTCTGAATAATTTGTGAAGGGTCAACGCAATGTTGATTGGTTATATCCAATGGACATAGAAATATATATGTCATGCAAAGAGTGCAGCTGTCGGTCTTTAGTGGAGTGATCGGCAGTTAATGGAAGTTGATTAGTTCAATTAAAGAGTTTAATTAATTAATCAAGTATTATTGGAGTTTCAACTTATAGGTCCATAAGGTCCCTCATTAGCTCAATTATGATTAATGAGAATTTAATTAATTTTATTTTAATTGTTCAAATTAATTAATTATATGAGATATAATTAATATAGTATACATGATACATTATAAGATTAATTTGAATTTTTCAAATTAATTAAAGGAAATTAATTATATATAAGATATAATTGATATAATGTATATGATACATTATAAGTTTTAATGAGAGAAATATATATATGAATATGATTTGAATATTATAATGTATGTGATACATTATAATATAAAATTTTAAAGGGAGAAATAAATATTTGAATATGATTCAAATATTAATTATATGAATATGATTTATATAAAAATTATAAGTTAACATTAATATGAATCTGATTCATATGAATTCTATAGGTTAGATGAGAAATTAATAAACTATAGGTTATATTATATGTGATATAGAATAAGTTATAGATTATATGTTATATGTGATATAACATATAGTTTTATAAATGTATAATAAGGTTAGTTATTATATTTATTTTATTTTATTTAAATTTAAGATCTTATTTATTTATTTTAATACTTCCCCCCATTAATCTCTCAACAAAATTTTTTTTCGTGAAATCAATTCATGTTTCAGAGGATTGGAGATCGTCTTCTTCCTCCTTGGTTTTCTCTCTGGAAAAAGTTCTCTAAGAAATTCTCTATTGTGAATTTTCTCTCACGGATCTTTTATTCCCTTCTTCGAAACTAATCCAATTGCAAGGTCACAACTCCGCTATGATTTTCATCCTTGAGAATAACGAGGAAAGTCTCATGGTGGTGCCCATTGGTTCTTTCTCTTTTGCTACGTTCATGGAGGTGAGACTGGGGAAGGCAATTGTTCGTGAGATGGGGAAAGGAAACACGAAGAACATTTGTCTTCAAAGGTAAGACTTAATTCTCTTCATTTTTCTCCTATCAAGCATGCTATAGATTTTATTATTTTGTTTATCCTGAAAAAACAATTGGTTTACTCTATATTTTCGATTTTTTTTTATCAAAAATTGAAATTAAAATTGTACGTCGTTCACACACTTCTGCTTGGGACTCAATCCCTTCAGAAAGGACATTTCAGCAGAATAAGGAAAAAAAACAGGTCATTTCAAGAAAGACTATCTCAAGAACGCCAAGTGATATGTAAAGAAGGGATTAAGTCATTAGCTCCCACTATTTCCATTTGTAACCTAAGTTTTGACGGAACTCTAATAGGGAGAACTTTGAGTGAAAGCAGATCGACCAAATTCCACTTTTATTGAAAACAATTTTTATAGTAAACAAACAATAACTTATGCTTTTAAATCTAAGTTACAGCATGCTTTAGAAAGAAAGTGTTTCAAGAAACCTTACATTTGAAGACCTTTCTTTGCGATTTTCCCTCAAAAGGATCACGAACTTCTTAAAGACCTTCTTCAAGATAACCTCGAACAAAACCCGGACACTACCACAAAATTACCTTGGTATTCTCAGGGTGAGAACCTAAGAGTGTTGGGCTCTAACTATTTTGGTTAAGAGGAAAAACTTAAGGTGGAGGAGGAGGATTGAGAACTCTAAAAACTCAAGATAAAACTCACAAAACACCTCTGTAAAATTTCTTTCTCAATCGGTTAATAGCCTTTTTCTAACCACCCCTACTAATGTGGGTGGAAAGAAAAGATGGGAAAGGGAGTTGTAACTCTCTTCCTCATTATCATAATAATAATAATAATATAAATATAAATATGATAACTAACTTATCATATTATATAATATATATATTTATATATAATATATATATTTATATATATATATATATATATATATATATTATATATATAATTATATAAACTATAAACATATAATCTATAGTTTTAATATCGTATCACATACAATATAAACTATAGTTTCTTTTCTCTTTTATATGACATTTAATATAAATCTTATTTATATTAAATTTAACAATTATGAATCTAATTCATAGAAACTATATTTGAATCCCATTCAAATATTTATTTCCTCCCATTAAGCTATCATGTATCAAATACATTATGAAAATTATTTCATATATAGTTGAAAAAACTTAATTATATCATATATAATTAAATCCCTCTATTAATTTGAACAATTCAAAATAATCCAAAAATGGATTCTCAACTAAATCCTATTTAGCTACCAAGGGGACCTCATGGACCTGTAGCTTGAAGCTAATTAAACTCGTTTATTACATTATTCACCAACTATCGAGCATTCTACTAAAGACCGACAGCTGCACTCTTCGCACTACAGATATAATTCTGTGTCCATTGGATATAACCAATAAACAGTACGATGACCCTTCATAAATTGCTCGTAAGTACAGCTAGGCCAAATTACCGTTTTGCCTCTATAGTTACATCTAAATCCTTAAGTACCATTAATCCCTCTAATGAAAAATAGATCATAATCCTACCATGACTAAACCCCACTCGAGCCAGGAGAAGGTGTGGCACCATATTGTTCAAGATCCGGAATCAGCATTTAAAGGAGTAATTTATCTACTTACCTCTGCCTCAGGGAAAGAGTGAATTCCATCTTGTGTTGTTGTGTTCCCAGCTCCCCAATCAGATGAATCCCCAAAATGGTAGGCTTGTTGAGTTGGCGATCTGGCCACTCTCAACCATACAAATCAAAGGACCGCCCTCATATGCAGGAGTTCACAACCCACTCAAGATTCAAGTCATGTTACCTATGGTCATCCTTGAAATGTAAGTCTCCATTATGAACGGCATTATATAATGAGACTAAACATTTCATAGTCCGGTTTTATATAAAATCCTTTGCATAGAATATTCCCACTCGCATGTCTAATATATGAATGATCATGATCATATCATTTGTAGCACTTTACAATAATTGTAACACCTATAAAGTGAGACATACTCATAGTGTCACAAGGATAAGGTGCCTAGCCTTATCTATCTAGTATAGACCTTGGATGTTAGTTTATTGGTTTGTGGTTAATGCAACTAGAATATCAAACATTTTATAGACAATGAATAAAATATCATATATTTTATCAGATACATAATGAGTTTGTTCAACAATGTTTACAAACTATAGAACCCTACGAGATTTAGGGCGTCAACTCCAACAATCTCCCACTTGATCTAAAGCTAGTAGGGTGTACAATATAAGCAAAATAAAAAGTATACAAATAATAAACTAAGGCATAACACGCGCCCAGTACAATATCTCCCACTTTCCCTAGTCCAAATACGGCCTGTCCCATCGACCCATACTCTGCAGGTGACCCTCAAACACCATAGCCGTGAGGACCTTTGTAAACAAATCAGAAACGTTGTGCTCCAAAGCTATCTGTGTGACAATGACGTCCCCTCGATGAACAATCACTTGAATGAGATGATACATTGTTAGGGATGATGTTCTAAACTCTCATTGGGTCCTGTAATTTGTAAATACAGTTCTGAACAAACACTTGTGATGTAACAATATTTGATATTTTATTCACTATCTATGGAACATTGGATGATTTAATTGCTTTAACATAAACCAATAAATTAAGATCCCTGGTTGTCGTTTGTAACTTAAGCATGTATAAGGAGACTTATAGGTGGATCATGCCTTAAGTTATAACCAAAATAGTTTATAGTATATGGATATAGGAGGGAAACCTTATCCCGATAACGCTACGGATGCGACCCGCTTTGTAGAATAGTTCCAAGTATTGTGACTTGCTACAGATAGTCTGATCTTGATCATTCATGTGAAGACATGCGAACGGGGGTGTCCTATATAAAGGAGTTTGTATAAGACCGGACCACGAAGTGTTATAGTCTCATTATATAACGCCATTAATGATAAAGACTTCACTTCACTAGGATGACCATAGGTAACATGACCTCAATCTTGAGTGAATTGGGAACTCCTGCCCTTAAGGGTGGTCCTTTGATTTGTATAGGTGCGAGAGGCCAGATCGCCGACTCAAGCCTACCACTTTGGGGATTCGTCTGATTTGGGAGTTGGGAACTCAGTTACACAAGATGGAATTCACTCATTCCTCGAAATAGGGGTAAGTAGATAGATTTCTCCCTTAAGGGCTGATTTCGGGGCTTGAACCATGTGGCGCCACACATCTTCTCATGGCTCGAGAAGTGTCCACACATAGTAGAACTATGTTGTATTATTATTAGAGGGATTGGTGGTACTTAAGGTGTTAGATGTAACTACAAGGGCAGAACGATAAATTGGCCCAGCTGTAATTACAAGTATCTTTGAAAGGTTATCGTACTGTTGATTGGTTATATCCGATGGACACAGAAATATATCTGTGGTGAGAAGAGTGCAACTATCGGTCTTTAATGAAATGTCTGACAGTTAACAGATGGTAGATCTCGTGGCTAAAGAGTTTTGTTAGCTATTCACGTACCGTTTGAGCTTCGAGCCATAGGTTCATAAGGTTCCATTGGTAGCTTAATGAATTCAAGTTCAGAATCAATTTTTGGGTCAGTCTGAATTGTTTAAATTGACAAGAGGGAGTTTGATTATATATAATATGATTGAACTGGTCAATTATATATGATATGGTTGACATAATGTATGAGATACATTAATTGGAGGAAATTGATATAAATATGATTTATATCTAGTGGATGAGAAAAGACTATGGTACATATATTGCATTTGATGTGATATTAAACCATATGTTAATTAATATAATATGATTATATTTATTATTTAATTTTTAACAATTATAGGATAATTGTGCCGAATGTTTCTCCGTAACCAAATGAGTTAGTGGGAGGTTGCATTCAGTTTTCGTAACTAAAGGATAAAATGAAAATTGTTTCATTTTGCAAGGATCAGACACTCACTCACCAAATTATGTATACTACCTATCGCATAGCAAAAAGAAAGCATACACGACAGCTACACCTGCGGGGTTTACTAAACAATTGCATAGGTTTTACTAAACGATCATCTAGCTTTTTCCTATACGATTGCGTGCCCGAACGTTTACTGAATGATCGTCTATACGATCTCACCTCTTTTACCACAAGATCGTGTACCTTTACCTAAACGATCAAGCATCATCTATACGATAGACACCCAATATCTCCCACTTGCTTGGTCATGGTAAACGATTGTCTCTTTCTCCTTCCCTCTACCAAATCCAACAGAGCCCACACCTCCTGGATTCTTATTTCGAGAATACCTTTTCGAGTGGTGGCGTCTTCTCTACTGCCTTGTTCGTGAGGAGTTCGTTCATAGGTAGACAACCGGGATTTAGTGGACGATAGCTTGAACAATCTCAGCGAGAGTGAGAGGTGCAATCCGTTGGATGAGAGCAAGATTTCTATGAAGAAAGGTTCTTCAACTGGTACGTATCTTGTTCTCTTTGTTGTTTAAGTTTCAAAGCATCCCTGTAATTTGTTGTTAATGCATATCTAGCTTGTTTGATTGTGAATGCGGTAATTCTATCACAATGAGTTTGGAACGATCTTGCTTCCGCTCAGAGGTACTCTTTGATAAGAGTTCCTTCAACTTCCGCTATTTATTCTTGCCACGCTTATGACTCCTAGGCTCTCAGGAATTAGCCACAGCACCAGTATTATCACAATAAGTGTGATGGGCTTTCACATGTCTGGAACAACTTCCAGATTAGTCAAGAATTTCCTCAGCCAAACGGCTATCTTAGCAGCTTCACAAGCCATTACAGACTCAGCCTCCATGGCAGAGTCAGCGATGCACCATTGCTTGGTGCTTCGCCATATTACTACCCCTCCGTTAAGAGAGAACACTGATTCTGATATGGATTTCCTAGAATTCTTATCGATCTGAAAAATCAGAGTTTGTGTATCCTATAAGGACCAAATCCTTAGAACCATACACAAGCATGTAGTTCCTCGTTCTCCGTAGATACTTGAGGATGTTTTTAATGGTTGTCTAATGATCTAATCCTGGATTAAATTGATATCTACTGACTATCTTCATTGCATAGCTGATGTCAGGTTCAGTACATAACATTGTGTACATCAAACTGCCCACGGCAGATGCATAGGGGATCCATCTCATCTCTTCAACCTCTTGAAGTGTCTTAGGACACTATTCCTTAGACAATGTAACTCCATGCTTGAAAGGCAATAAGCCCCTCTTGTAGTTCTAAATCGAATATTTGACAAGCATATTGTCGATATACAATGCATGAGACAAAGCTCGCATTTTATTCTTTCGATCTTGAAAGATCTGAATACCTAGAAAAAACTTAGCCTCTTCCAAATCTTCCATCTGAAATTGGGTCGCTAGCCAGTTCTTAACTGTATTCAGTAAACCTACATCATTCCCAATTAAAAGCATATCATCTGCATACAATACTACAAAAACTACTGAACTATTGATGATCTTCTTGTATACACAAGGCTCATCAATGTTTTGATCAAAGTCATAAGATTTGATCGTAGTATTAAACCTTATGTTCCAAAATCGAGAAGCTTGTTTCAGTCCATAAATGGACCGATTAAGCTTGCAAACCTTTTGCTCTTGACCTTGGGTTATGAATCCCTCGGGTTGTACCAAATAAATGGTCTCCTCGAGATTGTCATTCATAAAAGCAGTCTTAACATCCATTTGCCAAATCTCATAGTCATAATATGAGGTAATGGATAGGAGGATCCGGATAGACTTAAACATGGCAACAAGCAAGAAAATCTCCTCATAGCCGACTCCCTCTACCTGGTATAACCATTTGCCAATAGTCTAGCCTTAAAGGTTTGCACCTTCCCATCAGCACCTCGTTTTCTTTTGTAGATCCATTTACAACCTATAGGTTTAACCCCATCAGGTTGATCTACAAGATCCCATACGGAGTTGAAGTACATAGACTCTATTTCGAGATCCATGACTTTGATCCATTCATCTCTGTCAATATCCTTCATTTCCTTCTTATAAGACAATGGATCCTCAACTTCGCCATTAGCTACCAAAGCCAGGATTTTAGTTAAACCCAAATAGCAAATAGGTAGGTTCACAACCTTCTCACTATGTCGAGGTTTTCTCAACACTTGAGGTGGATTTGACCTACTAGATTAACCTATTTCAACAACTCTTGTTGAGGTACTAGGTTCTTCAACAACTCTTGTTGAAGATTCAATAGTTTCTTTGAAAATCTCATTCAACACGATCTTACTTTTGGGCCTGTGCTCCTTTATGTGGTCTTCTTCAAGAAAAGTAACATTTGTCGATACAAATACATTGCTTTCTTTATGATCAAAGAAGTAACCACCTCTCATTCCTTTGGTGTAGCCTACAAATAGGCACAACCTTGAATGTGGTTCCAATTCCTTAGGATTAGCCTCAAGCACATGTGTTGGACAACCCCAGATCCTGAAATGACGTAAACTAGCTTTAAAATCATTCTATAACTCCAAAGGTGTTTTGGTAACACTCTTAGAAGGAACACAATTTAGGATGTATGTTGCAGTCTCTACTTCATAACCTCAAAACAAGTTAGGTAAGGAAGTGTAACTCATCATAGACTGAACCATGTCCAACAGGGTTCGATTTCTTCTTTTTGATACACCATTTTGTTGAGGTGTACCAGGTGCTGAGAGTTGGGATACAATTCCATGAACTATCATATAGTTCTGGAATATTGAATCCATAAACTCTCCACCTCGATCAGATCAAAATGTTTTAATCGTTCTATTTAATGCATTTTCAACTTCATCTTTGAATTCTTTGAACTTTTCAAATGATTCAGACTTATGTTGCATTAAATAAACGTACCCATATATTGAATAATTATCAGTAAAAGTGATGAAATATTCATAACCTCCCCTAACTTTTACATTCATCGGATCACAAAGGTCTGAATGTACTAGCTCTAGAGGTTCTTTGGCCCTATAACCTTTTCTAGTAAAATGTCTCTTAGTCATCTTGCCTTCGAGGCATGATTCAACACCGGTAAAGAATTTTCTTCTAACTCGCTTAGAAGTCCATTCTTCAACAATCTCTCAATCCTATTGAGATTGATGCGTCCTAGTCTTAGGTGCCAAAGTTGGACATTTTCCTTAGGAGAAATTCTAAGTCTTTTATGTTGAGTTATAGCAGTTTTTATCATCTCTATGTTATGGAGGGCATTTGTTGCTAACGACCTTAACACATACAAATTATTTTCCAGTTTTGCAGAACAAATATCAACACCATTCTTTGTAATAAATACTTTTATTAAAAAAAAATTTGATATTATAGAATTGTTTTACAAGCACTTTACAGAAACTAAGTTCCTTTTTAAATTAGGAACTACAAATACATCTTTTAATACAAGAAATTTGTTCTGTAAAGTCAACCGGAGACCTCCAACTGCCACAGCTGAGACGACGTACCCAGTTCCAACTCACATCATCATCTCACCAGCATCTAGTTGCCGCTAGGAACTAATTCCTGAAATGAAGAATAGACATGGTTAGTAGCCCCAGAGTCAATAATCCAGGTAGAATCATCATTTTCCAATAAACAGATTTTCGACACAAGCAAATCATATTTACTTTATTTGGTCTTGATGAGTTGTCTACCCCTATTCGCATCAACTACTGGGTTAGCAACCTTCCCCTTTCCACTCTTCTTCTTTTTTCACTTTTTGATGGTAGAGGAAGAAGGTACAGACTTCGTTCCAGAGGTCAAATCTATGTGGGACTTTTTAGAAGACGAAGCAACATTTGTTTTACCCTTCTTCTCCTTGCGTTTCAACAAGGATTGGAAGATTTGTAGCTCGTTGAGCAGGGTGGTCAGGTTGTAGTCAATCCTATTCAAAACAGCATTGCTACGAAAGTGCAAGAAACTTCCAGGTAAAAATTCCAATATTATGCTAACCTGGCTGGCCTCATCAATGCTTGATCTGTTCATCTCCACCACATTGAAATGGATCATCATGTTAAGAATGTGTTCTCGAACAGATGCCCCCTCTTGCATACGGGCATTAAAGATGTACTTTAGAGCGTCATGCTTGAGTTGTGCAGACGGTTGTCTAAATATTCCCCTCAGGGACTCTATGATCTCACAGACTGTGAACATGGGCTCATGCTTCTTGGCCAATACTTCGTTAAGACTTGCCAAGATGTACGCTCGGGCCTTTTCATTTGCCCCTGTCCAATGCTCACATGCTTCTAAAACATTTCAAAGAGCATTGGCAGGTGGAAAAGGAGGATACTTCTCCATCAGGAAAAAGCGAAGGTCATCGATGATGAGAATAGTAGTGTTTTTCCAACTAGCGTAGTTTTCTCTTGTTAATTTATTGGCGGCTAGTAAACTTAAGGTAGCGATAGCCATTTTAATGAATTTACTAAAAAAGAAAAAATTTATTTTAGTCTACTTGTATTAAATCGTTTTAAGAAAACCAATCAATTTTTAGCAAAATAGTCTAGTCTACCCTAAGTAACATCTATTTTGCAATGATGTTTCAGTGAGGTAGGACAAAAGTCACCGTTTGGTGATCAAAAGCCCCCCACTGAAATGAGACATTCTCAATCATTAGAAAGAAACAACTCCTTGTCGCTATAACTAATAGTTACCATTGTACGACCCAAAATTTGTTAACTTCCTTCACAATTCTATGTAAGTGTAACCCCTCATTTTAGGTTCTAGAGTTTCGCCCCAATGAGCCAACCGTAGGGAAAAACTGATTGAGACATGAAACTAAAGCAACCCTATCCATTTATGGAGATTAAATAAAGCGTCATGCAATACAATCATCCTTTAGGGGGACACCCACGATGTCACGAGGTGATGCATGAAACTTTATTTAACCTAATGAGAGAGACCGGAGGATGTGTTGTCATACGTCTAGCTCCCACTTACTATAAACATTCTCACCATTCACCTTGATATTGACCTACTCACATGCCACCCGTAAGGGGACACCCATGGTGCCTTGAGGCCGAGACGTGTAGAGGCAAAAATGAAGTATCATATACCCCATTTTCCTCCCACTGAGTGTTCTACCCTAGGGTTAATTAACTTAGGAAAAATCTGGTATTGATTTTATCCAAGTGTTTGTTTAACTTGTTAAAAAAAAACTCTTGTCTTTGATGATTAAACAATTTTGACCGAAGTCTCATTA
The DNA here is from genome assembly GCF_027475165.1 of Benincasa hispida. Lineage (NCBI taxonomy): Eukaryota > Viridiplantae > Streptophyta > Magnoliopsida > Cucurbitales > Cucurbitaceae > Benincasa > Benincasa hispida. The sequence continues at coordinate 48,595,099 of NC_143480.1, forward strand.
AACTCTTTAATAGACTTTAATCAAAATTTTCATGCATGTAACAAATCTATCTAATTCACTTTTTCAGGTAGGTTTCCAAATAGGGGTGCGACGTTTCCATCAACTTAAGTATCCCAGCCTAGCCAAAATCCACCTTGGACAAAAGGTCCCTTATAGATACATTTGTTACATATTTAATATTTTATTAAAAATCAATTTAATCCTATTAAATCGATTTAAAAGATTAAACTTAGATTTCTAATCTCATTAGAAATGTGATCTTAGGTCTATCTCAATCATATTTTAAAAAAATTTTAAAAAATGATTATAGCTTAAGATTTGCATGCAACTCTTTATTATTGATTTTAATTATAATAATTATAAATAAATGAAACAATTAAAAACTAACCATTGCATGCTTGACATAATTTAGTTAATTATAACATTATAAATTAACCTAAGGTAATGTCATGCTTCATGCAATATTCATTCATTACTGATATATAACATTTATATAACGAAGTAATGAATCATGCTATAGCATACATTCGTTACATCCATTCAAGCATATATTATAACATTTATAATATAAATGATGCATGGATATGCTATAATGCATGAATACATATACTATAATAATTATACTATATGATGCATGAGCATGCTTTGTATAATTTAAATCCTGCATACTCATATATTATAACACTTATAATATAAAATGATGCATGAATATAAATGCATAACCTATGGTGGGTTTTAAAACTATATGACATACATTATGACATATAATATAAAACATACATCACATGTATATTTACTCTAACAGTTGATGGACGGGGATAGGACCTCTCTAAAAAGAAAAAACAAAAGGCTAACTATTACAAAAATTTGAGTCGACCTATTCGAAACAGGTAAACCGGGTCTTGAGCCGCTCGAACCGAACTGCCCTTCAAAAAACTACCTTGCAGTTGATCGTACAACAAATGAACTATGTGATGAGCGAAAGACTACGTGATCCTGTAGCTAGCAACCATGCGTTGAGCAACTAAAAACCGCCCGATCTTTCAGCAAGCAACTATATGATCTTGTAGCAAATGCAACACGATTGTATTCAGCAAGCAACTATGCGATCTTGTAGCAAATGCAACATGATTGTGTAGCAAACTCTACACGATCGTGTAGCATTAGCTATGCGATCGTTTAGCAAATGCTACAGGATCGTGTAGAAAAAGTTACCTAATCGCATACCAAAAGCTACACGATCTAGAACCTCTGTTTCGTCTTCTCCATCGAAACAACGCTCTGCAACCCTTCTTTGCAACAACCCGGAACATCACGAGTGACTCAAACTAACAAATTACAGACTTGATTGCAACATTAATGTTCAAAAACGCAGGGGCTTTTACAAACAAAAATTATCAAATTTAAAGAAAGCTTTAAATAGAGAGTTCTATCCTGAAACATCCATCGACAAAGCCATCCATAACCATTCATCGCATAAATAGAATGCAGATTATAAAACCCACAATTACTGTAAAACAATTCAATACAAGAATGGAATTTGGAATCATAAACCTACAACATGGCTCTGATATCAATTGAAGGAACTCTAATAGGGAGAACCTTGAGCGGAAGCGGATCAACAAAATCCCATTTTTATTGAAAACAAAGTTTATAGTAAACAAACAATAAGATATGCATTTAAATCTAAATTATAGCATGCTTTAGAAAGAAATGGTTTTAAGAAACCACACCTTTGAAGACCTTTCTTCGCGTTTTTCCCTCGAATGGATCATGAACTTCTTGAAAACCTTCTTTAAGATAACCTCGAACAAAACCCGGACACTACCATAAAATTACCTTGGTATTCTTAGGGAAAGAAACCAGGAGTGGTGGGTTCTGACTATTTTGGTTAAGAGGGAAAACTTAAGGTGGAGGAGGAGGATTGAGAACTCTAAAAACTCAAGATAGAACTCACAAAACACCTCTGTAAAATTTCTTTCTCAATCGTTTAATGGCCTTTTTTCGAAGAAGAAGAAAAAAGTTTCCTTTTATTCTCCTTGCCATAAAAAATAACCACCCCCACTAATGTGGGTAGAGAGAAAAGATGAGGAAGGAGTTGTAACTCCCTTCCTTATTATCAAAATAATAATAATAATATAAATATAAATATGATAACTAACTTATCATATTTTATATATATATATATATATATATATATTAAATTATATGTTATATCGAATATAATATTTAACTTATAGTTTTAATATTGTATCACATACAATATAAACTATAGTTTCTTTTCTCTTTTATATGACATTTAATATAAATCTTATTTATATTAAATTAAACAAATTTGAATCCAATTCATAGAAACTATATTTGAATCTCATTCAAATATTTATTTCCTCCCATTAGGTCATAATGTATCAAATACATTATGACAATTATATCACATATACTTGAAAAAACTTAATTATATCAGATATAATTAAATCCCTCTATTAATTTGAACAATTCAAATTAATCCAAAAACTGATTCTCAACTAAATCCTATTGAGCTACTAAGAGGACCTCATGGACTTGTAGCTTGAAGCTCCAATGTTACATGAACAATTAATTAAACTTTTTAATTACATTATTCACCATCCGTTAACAGTCGAGCATTCCACTAAAGACTGACAGCTGTACTCTTCACAATACAGATATATTTCTGTGTCAATTGAATATAACCAATCAACAGTACGATGACCCTTCACAAATTGCTCATAAGTACAGCTGAGTCAAATTATCGTTTTGCTCCTATAGTTACATCTAACTCCTTAAGTACCACTGATTCCTCTAATGAACAATAGATCATAGTCCTACTATGACTAAACCCCTCTCGAGCCAAGAGAGGGTATAGTGCCACATTGTTCAAGACCTGGAATCAGTCCTTAAGGGAGCAATTAATCAACTTACCCCTACCTTGGGGAAGAAGTGAATTTCATCTTGTGTAGTTGTCTTCCGAGCTCTTCAATCAGACAAATCTCCAAAATGGTAGGCTTGTTGAGTTGGCGATCTGCCCACTCTCACCCATACAAATTAAAGGATTTCCCTTATAGGCAGAAGTTCACAACTCACTCAGGATTCAGGTCATGTTACCTATGGTCATACTGGTGAAATGTAAGTCTCTATTATGAATTGCGTTATATAATGAGACTAAACATTTCATGGTCTGGTCTTATAAAAACTCCTTTGTATAGAATATCCCTACTTATATGTCTAATACATGAATGATCAGGATCAGATCATTTGTAGCACTTTACAACACCTGTAACACCTATAAAGCGGGTCATACTACAGACCATTTAGGTTAACACTTAAACATGACCATCTGTATGTCTTCGCATACATGTTTAAGTTACAAAGATAACCTTGGATGTTAGTTTATTGGTTTTTTGTTAATGAAACTCAAATATCTTTATAGACAATGAATAAAATATCATATATTTTATTAGATACATAATGAGTTTATTCAACAATGTTTACAAACTATAGGACCCTACGAGATTTAGGGCATCAACCCTAACAAGTTTGTGAAGGAACTCTTATCAAAGAGAACCTATGAGCGGAAGGAAGATCGTTCCAAATTCATTGTGACAAAATTACAAGCATTCACAAACATACAAACAAGTTATGCATTTCAGAATAAATTATGGCATGCTTTCATAAATAAATACAAAGGGATGAGAGACTTACCTTTGAAGAACTCTTCTTGTATCTTTCTCTCGCTCTCTTGAAGCCTTGGATCAGAACTTCTCGTTGTCACTACGAACACCAACCCAATCGTCTAATGTATCACCTGGTCAATCACGAACAACCTTCCACAAACAAGTAACAATTGGGACACCACCACTCAGTGACCTTGGTATTGTCGGAGTGAGAATCTAAGAGGTGTGGGCTCTGTTGGATTTGGTAGAGGAAAGGAGGAAACAATGATCATACTCAACGACCAAGCAATTGGGAGAGTATAGAGTCTATCATATAGACATGTGCTTGATCGTTTAGTAAAGTTACATGATCGCTTAGGAAATCAAGTATGCTCGTTTACAGATCATTTAGTGAAGTGCGCTTGCCACGCGATCGCTTAGTAAAAAGCTACATGATTGTTTAGGTAATGGTGCATGTACACGATCGTTTAGACAAACACTTGAAGTTGTCGTGTAGTCTCTCGTGAGCTAAACGATAGGCAGTGTACTCGAATGATGCGATTCTTCCAAAATGAAAACATTTATCATTTTTATCCTTCAGTTATGAAAACTGAATAAAATCTCCCACTTTCATGTACGGTTAAGGAGAAACCACCAACAATTATCTCATAATTGTTTTAATTATAAATAAATATAAGAACTAACTTTTATTATATTTATAACTTATAGTTTTAATATCACATCATATACAACATTTAAACCATAGTCCTTTTGTCCATTACTTAATATAAATCATATTTACATCAAATTCCTTCAATTAATATATCTCATACATCATGTCAACTATATCATATAAAATTGAACCAGTTTAGTCATATCACATATAATCAAACTCCATCTTGTCAATTTGAACACTTCAAACTGAACTAAAAACTGATTCTCAACTTGAATCCATTGAGCTACAAAGGGGACCTTATAGACCTATAGCTTGAAGCTCCAATAGTACGTGAATAGTTGACTAAACTCTTTAGTCACGAGATCCACCATTCGTTAACTATCGGACACTCCACTAAAGACCGACAGTTACACTCTTCTCACCACAGATATATTTTTGTGTCCATCGGATATAACCAGTCAACAGTACGATAACCCTTCACAAATGCTCGTAAGTACAACTAGGCCAATTTATCATTTTTCCCCTATAGTTACATCTAGCTTCTTAAGTACCACTGATCCCTCTAATGAACAATACATCATAGTCCTATTATGAGTGGACACCTCTCGGGTCATGAGAAGGTGTGTGGTGCCACATCGTTCAAGCCCTAGAATCATCCCTTAAGGGAGCAATCTATATACTTACCTCTGCTTCGGGGAATGAATGAATTCCATCTTGTGTAGTTGAGTTCCCAATTCCCCAATCAGACTAATCCTCAAAGTGGTAGGTTTAAGTCGGTGATCTAGCCACTCGCACCCATGGAAATAAAAGATCTGCCTTCAAAGGCAAGAGTTCCCAACTCACTCAGGATTAAGGTCATTTTACTTATGGTCAGCCTAGTGAAGTGAAGTCTCTATCATGAACGATATTATATAACGAGACTAAACACTCTGTGGTCCGGTCTTATACAAACTCTTTTGTATAGGACACCCCCGCTTGCATGTCTCCATATGAATGATCAGGATTAGACCATCTATAGCATGTCACAACATTTGTAACTATCTACAAAATGGGCCGCATCCGTAGTGTCACCAGGATAAGGTTTCCCTCCTATATCTATATACTACAAACCATTTTGGTTATCACTTAAGGCATGATCCATTTGCATGTCCCCACATACATGCTTAAGTTACAATGACAACCAGGGATCTTAGTTTGTTAGTTTGTGGTAAAGCAATTAAAACATCTCATGTTTCATAGACAGCAGTTAAGAAAATATCTCATATTATTACATCACAAGCGTTTCTTCAATACAGGTGTTTACAAACTACAGGATCCAACGAGAGTTTAGGACATCAACCCCCATAATCTCCCACTTGTCCTAAAGCGGGTGGGGTATACATAACAACAAGTACAAAACAATAAACTGGGGCACTAAGGCCTAGTACAAAATCTCCCACTTTCCCTAGTTCAGCCGCAGGCGGTCTCGTAGACCCATGCTCTATTGGTGACCCTAAAAACTTATAGTCGTGAGAGCCTCCGTAAACGTGTCAGCAAAGTTGTGCTCCAAAGAAATCATCGTGACAATCACGTCCCCTCGATGCACTATCTCGTAGATAAGATGATACTTCCGCTCTATATATTTGTCACGTTTGTCACTCCTAGGCTCCCTAGAGTCTGTCATAGCATCACTATTATCACAATAGAGGGTGATGGGCCTAGACATGTCTAGAACAACTTCCTGAACCAAACGACCTCCTTAGCAGCTTCACAAGCTGCTATATACTCGGCCTCCATCGTGGAGTCGGCGATGCACCCTTGCTTAGTGCTTCGCCATACTACAGCTCCTCCCTTAAGAGTAAACACTAAGCCTGAATTGGATTTCCAAGAATCTTTACAGTCTGAAAGTCAGAGTCCGTGTATCCAGTAAGGATCAAAATCTTAAATCCATACTCGAGCATGTAGTCCCTCGTTCTCCTTAGATACTTGAGGATATTCTTGATGTCGGTTCAGTGACCCTATCCTGGATTAGACTAATATCTACTTACTATCCTTACAGTGTAGCAAATGTCTGATCTAGTACACAACATCGCATACATCAAACTGCCAACGATAGATGCATAGGGGACCCGTCTCATCTCCTCAAACTCTTGAGGCGTCTTAGGACATATTTCCTTAAACAATGTAACTCCATGCCTGAAAGGTAGTAGGCCCCTTTTGGAGTTCTGCTTCGAGTACTTGAGCAACATCTTGTCAATGTATGATGTTTGAGACAGCGCTAACACTTTGTTCTTCTGATCTCGAAAGATCTGAATACCAAGAACAAATTGAGCCTCTCTTAAATCTTTCATTTGGAGTTGGGTCGCTAGCCAATTCTTAACTGATGTTAGTAGATCTACATCATTCCTAATGAATAAGATATCGTCTATATACAACACTAGGAAAACTACTGAATTATTGATGATTTTCTTGTAGACACAAGGCTCATCAACGTTTTGGTCAAAGTTGTATGATTTGAACGTTGTATCAAATCGAATGTTCCAAGATCGAGACGCCTGTTTCAGCACATAAATGGATCGATTTAGTTTGCAAACATTTTTTCTCTTGACCTTGGGCTATGAATCCCTTCGGCTGCACCATATAAATGGTCTCCTCAAGATTACTATTCAGAAAGGCAGTTTTAACGTCCATTTGTCATATCCCATAGTCATAATATGAGGCAATGGACAGGACGATGCGGATAGACTTTAACATGGCAATAGGCGAGAAAGTCTCCTTATAGTCAACTCCCTCCACCTAGGTATAACCCTTTACCACAAATCGAGCCTTGAAGGTTTGCACTTTCGCGTCGGCACCCCGTTTCCTCTTGTAGATCCATCTACAATCTATAGGTTTTACCTCATCAAGTGATCTACAAGATCCCATACTAAGTTGAAGTACGTAGACTACATCTCGAGATCCAAGGCTTTGACCCATTCATCCCAGTCAACATCCTTCATTGCCTTCTGACAAGACAACGGATCCTCAACCTCGCCATCGGCTACCATAGCCAGGATTTCAGTGAAACCTATATAGCAAATAAGTGGGTTCATAACCCTCCCACTACGTCGAGGTTCCCTTAACTCTTGAGGTGGAACTGACCTACCAGATGAACTTCCATAAAAAACTCTTGCTGATGGAGCAGGTCCTTCAACAACTCTTGTTGAAGTTTCAATAGTTTCGTTGGAAAGTACACATAACATGATCTTACTACGTGGACTGTGCTCCCTTATTTGATCCTCCTCCAGGAAAGTAGCGTTTGACGACACAAACACTCTGTTTTCTGTAGGATCATAAAAGTAACCCCCTTGTGTACTTTTAGGGTAGCCTACAAAGAGGCACAACCTCAAACGTGGTTCCAATTTCTTTGGATTGGCCTCAAGCACATGTGTTGGGCAACCTCATATGCAGAAGTGGCACAAACTAGCTTTATGCCCATTTTAAGAGTCCAAAGGTATTCTCGTAAAACTCTTGGAAGGAATATAGTTGAGGATATAAGTTGCAGTGTCCATTGCAAAACCCTAAAACGAGTTCGATAAGGAAGCGTAACTCATCATCGACCGAACCATGTCCAACAAGGTTCTGTTTCACCTCTCCGCTACACCATTCGGTTGAGGTGCACTCGGCGCTGAGAGTTGGGAAACGATTTCATGTTCTATCATATAGTTCTGGAACTCAGAATCCAAAAACTCTCCATCCCGATCCGATCGAAGTGTTTTAATCCGTCTATCCAATGCATTTTTAACTTCAACCTTGAACTCTCTGAACTTTTCAAAGGATTCAGACTTTCATTGCATCAAATAAACATACCCATACCCAGAGTAATCATCAGTAAAAGTGATGAAATACTCATACCCTCCCCTTGCTCGCACATTCATTAGACCACAAAGGTCAGAATGCACTAATTCTATAAGCTCTTTGACTTGATAATCTTTTCCAGTAATAGGTCTTTTAGTCATCTTGCCTTCAAGGCATGATTCACACACCAGTAAAGAATTTTCCTCTAACTCACTTAGAAGTCCATTCTTCACCAACCTCTCAACCCTATTGTGGTTTATGTGCCCTAATCAAAGGTGTCAAAGATGGGAATTTTCCTTAGGAGAAAATTTTTGTCATTTATTTTGAGTTACGACAGTTTTAAACATCTCTATGTTATGGAGGAAATTTGTTGCTAATAGCCTTAGCACATACAAATTGCTTTCCAGTTTTGCTGAACAAATCTCAACACCATCTTTATGAATAAACACTTTATTCAATTCAAAATGAAGAGTATATTTACATTGTATCAGACACTTTACAGAAATTTAGTTCCGCTTTAACTCGGAACTATATACACATCATTCAAAATGATAAACTTCTTCTATAAATTCAACTGGAGCCCTCCCACTACCACAGCTAAGACGACGTGCTCGGTGCCTACTCGCATTGTCATCTCTCCAGCCTTAAGCTACTGCCAGGATCTAATCCCTTGAAAAGAAGAACAAACATGATTAGTGGCCCCAGAGTCAATAATCCAGACAGAATCATCAATCTCCACTAAACAAGTTTCCAAAACTAGTAAATCATATTTACCTTGTTTTGCCTTGACCTAAGCCTTCTTCCTCTCCTTAATCCAGCAAGGACAATTCCGCATCTAGTGCCCGTCTTGGTTACAATGGAAACACTTTCCTTTATCAATCGGCACTGGTCGCCTACCCCGCTAGGCGACAGGCTGTGTGTTAGCAGGTGTCTTCCCCTTACCACCCTTCTTCTTCTTTCACTTGAAAGTGTTAGAAATAGAAAGTGCAGATTTAGTCTCTGAGGTCGAACCTCGATGGAACTTCTTTGAAGATGAAGCAACTTTTTCCTCACCTACCTTCTTCTCCTTACTTTTTTTGCAAGGATTGGAATGTCTACAACTCGTTGAGGAGAGTTGTAAGGGTATAGTCCACTTTGTTCAGTATCGCATTACTAAAAAAGTGCAGGAAGCTATCTGACAACGGGTGCAGAATTATGCTAACCTGGCTCTAATACCAATTGAAGGAACTATTATCAAAGAGAACCTATGAGCGGAAGCAAGATCGTTCCAAATTCATTGTGACAGAATTACAAGCATTCACAAATATACAAACAAGTTATGCATTTCAGAACAAATTACGACATGATTTCATAAATAAATGCAAAGAGTCGAGAGACTTACTTTTGAAGAACTCTTCTTTTGTCTTTCTCTCGCTCTCATGAAGCCTTGTATCAACACATCTCGCTGTCGCTACGAACACTAACCCAATCATCTAGTGTATTGCCTGGTCAATCACGAACAATCTTCTCCACAAACAAGTAACAACTGGGACACTACCACTCAGTAACCTTGATATTCTCGAGTTAAGAATCCAGGAGGTGTAGGCTATGTTGGATTTGGTAGAGGGAAGGAAGAAACAACGATCACACTCAACGACCAAGCAAGTACTTTATCTAACTTCTTAAGTACCACTCATCCCTCTAATGAACAATACATCATAGTCCTACTATGAGTGGACACCTCTCAAGCCATGAAAAGGTGTGTGGCACCACATCGTTCAAGCCTCGAAATCAACACTTAAGGGAGCAATCTATCTACTTACATCTGCTTTGGGAAGGAGTGAATTCCAGCTTGTGCAGCTGAGTTCTCAGCTCCCCAATCAGACGAATCCCCAAAGTGGTAGGTTTGAGTCGGCGATCTTGCCACTCGCACCTGTGTAAATCAAAGGATTGCTGTCAAAGGCAAGAGTTCCCAACTCACTCAGGATTAAGCTCATATTACCTATGGTCATCCTAGTGAAGTGAAGTCTCCACATGAATGATCAAGATCAGAACATTTGTAGCACGTTACAACACTTGTAACTATCTACAAAGCGGGCCGCATCCGTAGTGTCACAAGGATAAGGTTTCTCTCCTATATCCATATACTACAGACCATTTTAGTTATCACTTAAGACATGATCCACTTGTATGTCTCCACATACATGCTTAAGTTACAACGATAACCAGGAATCTTAGTTTATTGGTTTGTGGTAAAGCAATTAAAATATCTCATGTTTTATAGATGACGGTGAAGAAAATATCTCATATTATTACATCACAAGCGTTTGTTCAATACAGGTGTTTACAAACTACATGACCTAACGAGAGTTTATGGCATCAACCCCAACAGTTTGAACCCCAAAATTTGTATGTTCTAAAGAAAAGTAAGTAACCAATTTTGGGTTGTCGCATTTCTCTAAATAAAAATAAGTAACTGGTGACATATCGGTTAGAAGAATTTCTAGTGGATGAGGGTTAAACTTAAAATTAAAATTACCTGTTGGCAAATCTTTCATGACTTGATTCTCACTTCACAGAACCTTTATGTTAAAAGAATTTATACCAACTCTCTGTGTTATTTGTATAGGTCTCAGTTCGAAACAACGAATCATGTGTTCAAGGAACATAAGGGTATGTTTGGTAGACAATCTAAAAACAAAAATTTGAAAACAAGAGATTTAATAAAAACAAATTTGTATTTCGTGTTTTCATATATGTGTTTGGTAACAAATTCAGAAATTAAAATCCAATTTAGAAAATTGTTCAAATTATGTTTGATAATATATTTATAATTCATAATACTAACTATAGTTACTCATTAAATATTAGGTTAAATAAAAATTATTATTAACTAATTTGTGAACTTGGTTTTGTTAAAAATTTTGTATAACTATTATTTTTTAATATCATATAATTTATAATACATTATATAATGGAAAAGTTTCACATATAGAAAAAAATATCAAACTATTTACAAAAATTTAAAAAAAAACATTAATAGCCACTGATAGAATTCTATCAGCCTCTATAAAAAAAAAAAAAAAAAAAAATTGATATTTTGTGTAAATAGTTTTCATTATTTTTCTATTTTTGAAAACCCCTTCATATAATATATAATTTAATTTAACAAAAGTATTTGAGTTTATAACATGAATTACAATATTTGTTAATGTTTTTATTCATTTTAGTATAATTCTACATTTTAAAATTTTAAACTCAAAATCTGAATGCACTGAAAACATAAAAATGTTATTTTCAAAAATTGCATTGTTTGGATAATAAAATCCTAAAAACAGTTTTTGAAAACAAAATTCAGACTACCTACCAAACATTGATTCACTGAACTCAGTGAATTTGAAAATATAAAACAAAAGCTTAATTGTCTACCAAATATATTCTAAGTTTTTTAGGAAAATTTGGAGCTTGTTCCTTCTTTTTTATGTTGCTCGGTTTGTCGGATAGTGAAGGAATGTTCATTCCTTGCACACACGCACGCACACGCACATGGACGCACGCATGCACGCACACACATACATACATTTATATTAATCACATATTAATATAAATATACACACCCACCCATACACATATGCACGCACGCGCGTGCGCGCACACACACACATGCACATACACGCACATAAACACACGCACAGGGGCACACACACACACACACGCATACACACACAAACACAAACACACACACACGCACGCGCACACACACACGCATACGCACACACACATATGCACACAAACCCACACACACTCACACACACACGCACACAGACACACACACACACACATACGCACATGCACACACACACACACATTCACACACACACATGCACACACACACACGCACACACGCATACACACACACACACGTACAAACACACACGCGCATATACACACACGCACATACATACACACACATATATTTAATTTCATTTGAATTATATTCAAACGACATTCCTCTCACATAATCTGTAGTTACACGCATGCGTACACACGCACACGCACATATGCACGCACACACACACACACACGCACACGTGTATACACACGCACACGCACATGCACCCACACACACACACGCACATACATGCACACAAACAGACACATGCACATGCACACGCACACGTACATGCACACATATCTCTACATGAACGATTAGAATCAACTCATTTGTAATACTTTACAACTCTTATCCATATACTACAAACTATTTAGGTTATTACTTAAACATGATCCACTTGTATGTCAACCACATATATGTTTAAGTTATATTAAATAACCTTGGATCTTAGTTTATTGGACTGAGTTAATGCACAAATAAAATAACTCTTATTTTATTAATAATAATTTGTTTATACAAGTTTACAAACTACGAGAACCATGAGATTTAGGACACAAATCCCAACATATGGTCTCCTTTGAATTACTAGGAGTATCTGTGGGCATTGTGTTCTTCTGGAGAGAGGAATATTGCTTTGATAATTGTCTAAAGTTTGTGGAACTTGCAAAATGAGATTTGGTGCAAAAATAGGTCCCTTGACTTGGATTCCCTTACGATGAGGATCGAGTCTTCTCTTCTGAAGCTTAGGGTTATGGAAGCTTCCTCGAGGGGGGTTGGTATGCTGTAAACATTTTTTCTCCCTCATGCCCTTACTTTTTATAGATGGTCCCTGCCTATTGCTGACAATTGGAAGTTGAATGTGAATGTGACATGGTCTCCATCGAATGGAAGAAAGGGGCTTGGGTGGATCATCCGCGATCAAACTGGTTGCGTCATCATGAATTGACATAAATTTAAATCCCACAGTGGTGATGTAGGCATGCTTGAAGCTGAAGTTGTGCTGGAGGGTGTCAAAGCTTTATAGTTGGAGTGGGCTGGCAAAAATTGCTTGTTGAGGTCAATTATGATGCTTTGGAAGTCGTCAAGCTCCTCTCAAAGGAGGAGTCCTCTTTTACTGATATTGTAGTTTTTATTGTGGATATTTTGTTTGTAAATGACTTTGTTAATATTGTGCATTTTTTATCGTATTCCTCAAGAGGAGAATAAAGTCGTTCGTGCTTTTACGGCTTTGGCATCCTCACAAGGCTACTCTTTGGTCTGGAAAGATGCTTTTTCATATTCTTTTCTCCCTCTCCTTCAGGATGAGAAGGTAGGTATGTAGGTTTGTCAAGTAGTTTTTTAGTGTTATGACCCTAAAAAAAAAAGAAGGAAATTAAGGAATAAAAAATTAAAAAGTTAAATTTGTACAACTTTTTAATTAATTTAGGGGTTGTTTCGGCTGCTGAGTTGAGATAGGATGTTTGGAGTTCATATGTCTGTAGAGTTCATATATCCATGGAGTTCATATGTCTATGTTTGGGGCGAAGAGTTATTTGATCTGAGTTCATATGAAATTGTTTGAGGTGCAGAGTTGAGTTCGTATGTCTGGGTATCTGATACAGTTTTTTGAACTCTAAATAATATGCTTTTATGATTACTATTTTTGTTTTGAAACTTTTTTATTCAATAATTCTACCTATCTTTGTTTGAATAAAATATGGGTTACAACTTTTTTCTTTTAATTTTAAAATTTTTCTTTCTTTCTTTCTATCTCTCTTTCTTTCTTTCTTTCTTTCTTTCTTTCTTTCTTTCTTTCTTTCTTTTTTGGGCAATGAACAACAATTAACGCATTATATTTGTTGTAGAAATAAGGTTAAATAAATTGAGAAACTAAAATGAAATAGAATTTTTTTTATTCTAGCTAATTTTTCTCCATAAATTTTATTATCATTCTTCTTTTTCTTCTTCTTCCTATTGTTGCTCTATATTTTTACTATGTCGTGAATTTTTTTTAATTAAATCTCCTTCGACATCATAACAGCCAATGGAATGTCACCACATTTCTTCAATAGTTTCACTTTCATTTCCTCTAAATTTGGAGGATCATCAGAGAACAAATTTCTATTTTTCATTAATTCCTGTTGGAAAATGTTCCAGGAAAAAAATTATCATTTTATGGTTTTTTTTTGTTATATATTACATACTTTTCAACTACATACATACTTTTCGTCTAAATATTCTTAACACTCATTTGATATCTTTAAATTCCTTACATACAAATATTGTACTTAATGTAGACAAAATAATATTTCTATATAATCAACAACCCTATAACATACTTTAACGGTCATCAGTCTTATAGTAGTCGGAGGTAGTTGTCGGAGCTTAAAGTTAATCACATGAAGGTATATTGGAGTTGGTTGACGAAGTTTGTCATCGGAGGTGGTTTTTGAATCTCGGAGTTGGTCATCAAAGTTTGTTGTTGGAGTTGGTCATGCGAAGGTTGTAGCTCGGAGTTGGTCGAATTGTTGTCGAAGGTGGTTGTCGGAATCCAAATTTCATCGTCGAATTGTCCTCGGAGGTGGTTGTCGGAGTCCGGAGGTGGTCGTCGGAGTTATCATTGGAGGTGGTTGTCGGAGAAGTATGACATTGGCCGATGGGTGGGGCCGTTGAAAAGATAGGAAGAAGGGAGAGTTATGGTGAGTTGGTAAAATATACCAACTCAACTCCACCAACATTTAAACTTGGTATATTATACCAACTCAACTCAACTCATGTTGGTGAGCCAAACACCCCCTTATAGATTTATGTGATTTGCCAATAAATGTGTAATTTGACCGACATATATTTCAAATTCTTAAAAGATTACAAATCTATAGCTTAAAATCAATCTGTTTAACAATATAATAGTGTGGAGTTTTGAATATAAAATTGATAGATATAACATCTTGACCATTTTAACTATCTTCAAGTGGGGTGATTTATTCAGGTAAAAAAAAAGAAAAAAAAAAAAGAAAAAATTGTGCTTTATTATTGATTGTTTCAAATATAAGAAAATGAACAAACTTATTTATAAATATAGCAAAATGTCATTGTTTATCCGTAATAAACATTGATAGACACTGATAAATAGTGACATGTCGCTACATTAAAAATATTTCAAGCATTTTGCCATATAAAACAATTACCTTTTATTGTTGTTATTATTTTATTTGAACCAAAAGTTGAGTATGAATTATTAGAGTTTATGATATTAAAAAACACACATTGCTCTTAAACTTGAACCAAAATTTATCTTAAAAAATACCATGTATCTCTAAGATCTTGTTTAGTAATCATTTAGTTTAAAATTCTTAGTTCTAAAAAATTAAGTCAATAAACATTTTTTTCACCTCTAAATTTCTTGTTTCGTTACGTACGTTTTACCAATATTTTCAAAAACTTAAAAAAAAAAAAAAAAAAAAAAAAACTATTGAGAGAAAAATATGGTATTTTTCAAAAATTAAAAAATTATATTTATCAAATAAGACTTAAATATTTCTATTTAGATTATTATCACATCTAATAAACTGTTATTATAATTATTGTATTGACCGATGGAGTCACATAGGGGTGTCCCCTCGACTTATCATATTTTGAATATAAAATTTAAGTAATATATATATATATATATAACATCTTTCTTTTAGAATTTTGAGTGTTAGAGGACATAGTTTTGATAGTCAAGGGCATCTTGCTTATGTAAATTTAATTTAAAATCAAATTTTGATAGGGTTGTTAATGTAGTATTTGCCTAAAAAAGGAATTTAGTATAAAAAAAACTTTTAAGGTTTCTAAAAAAACAACCGCAATTTTTTCTAACATAGATATTTTTTTTAACTTATTTGGATTTACATATCATACCATTCACAAATAACTTTCAAATTTTTCTCAATCTTTGAAATTATTATACTTTTAAATCTATGTAATAAATCATAATACTTTTACTGATAATACTTTTGTAGAGTCTATATCAATATAAAGAGATATTTTAAAAGAAAAATAACAATAGAAACCACATATATCTTATATAGAAATCAATTTAGGAGAACTACCTATCGATTCTTGTCTAGGAACTAAAATTTATAAATATAATGATAATATTTAAGATAAAGTTCGTAGAGCATATTTACAACAATGTCCTTATTAACCTCATAATCATATTTTTCAATTCAAGAAATTTGAATCGGTTTCAAAACATGAAAACTGGTACAAAAGAGTTGTAATATGTTCCAAATGAGTTAATTTATAGAAAAATGAATATATATATATCTTTCTTGACATTTTTCTTGCTGTTATTTAATTACATAGTGTCCCCCCTACAAAGTTTCTGACTCTATCAGTTATTGTATATGCTAATAAGTAATAAGTTGATTCCATTCTTAAGTGATTTTCATGATAATTATGCATCAATTATTGATGGAAATAATTGGATTATTTTTGTTAGATGGAGAATATTAATAAGCCGTTGGGGTTAGACATGGCTCAAGCTATGAATTTGAAGTGAAATGTTTGGTTTGAATCATTATTTTAAAAAAAGAAATCTTATGAAGAAGGATAAACAAAAGAAGAATTTTATTTTATTTATTTTTCTTAAGATTAAAAATCAGAAGGCATATAATAGGCATCCATCGGATGAGGCTTTCAACTAAGTGGGTCCCTTTTTCTTTCTTTTGTTTTGGTTTTGGGCCCTCTTGAGTCACGGAGCAGATCAAACTTAGAACTTTCAGATTTTTTATATATTTTTTAATTTTGAAATCTAATGAATTCAAATTGATTTTTTTTAAAAAAAAAAAATCTTAGTTGTTTTAATTCCTTTTTTTTCCAAAAAATTCCTTTTTTAAATACCCATAGATTTAGAAGTGAAATTTAGGCCCGTTTGGTAACCATTTGATTTTTAGTTTTTGTTTCTGAAAATTAAGCATATTTCATCCACATTTCTTATAATGATTTTCATCTTTTCAATTATAATGGTCAAATTCTTAGCCGAATTACAAAAAAAAAAAAAAAAAAAAAAAATTGAAAGCTACTTTTTTTTAGTTTTCAAATTTTAGCATGGTTGGTGAAAAGTAGATAACAAAAACAGAAATTTAAAAGTAGAAATAATGTACATAGTCTTAATTTTTAAAGACAGAAACAAAAAATAAAATGGTTATGACTTTAGTTATTTGATTTGATTTATTTATTTTTAATTACTTCAAATTTTTGGAGGTTGGTTTTTGCCCTTTTGATATGGAGGATATTTTAGTCTATTTTATTATTTTAACTAATTTTCAATGGGGCCAATTTTACAATAAAAAATTGTTTGGCCTTTTTTTAATGGCTATTTAAATATTGTAACCATCTACTGCATCTTAAACTAAAGGGTCCATACTAACACATTAAGAAATAAATAAAAAAGAAAAAAAGAACACAACAGAAAGGGTTTTGTAAACTCCCACATCTCCCCCTCATCAAATGTTGATTATGCTGAGGTAAGCTAGGTAGGTCTTAAGATCTTCAAAGTTAATTATCTTTTTAATTTATAAATAATTTAAGAGTATTCTTCCTGTCAGAATCTAAACCAACTAGTTAAGATATTCCAAGAGCTCTTTAAAAATATAAGTCTATTATCAAGTTGTAATAGTTTATCAAAATTATTTTCACGATATGAGGTAGGATGTATGAGGAAAGACTTTGTTTCTATTTGAAAGTTGATCTTTTTAATATAATAAATATTGAGGTATGAAAATTTGAACGTCGAACCTAATGATATAAAATATATATCAATTACCTAGCTATATATAAATAATGGCATGTTTGAAAAAATGTTTAAGCACGATTTAAAGCTAGATGTTATCTATGTTGATTTGAAAATAAAGAATACCTCAATTATTATTGAATTTATGTGCATGCATGATAATACAAATGATAGGAAAAAAAAAAAAAAGAAAAAGAAAAAGTCAAATCCAACACGAGTATAACTTAACTGTGTTAGCAATTAATAGGTCTACAATTTGAATCCTCCACTCTATTATATTTAAAAAAAAAAATAATTATAAATAAATAAGAATTACAACCGCTTAAATATAATGTATTTTCACTGATCTTTTTTACTTTATATTGAATTTAGTTACCAAGTAGCTACCTTGCTAGTGCTCCCTTAACAACATTATTCTATTTGTGAGTTAAATATATGAGAATGAAATATTGGCAAGAAGTGAGACAAATTATGAATTTAGAAGTAAATATAATTTTTTTTATTTGGTAGGAAACTTTTCTTTTGGGTGAAATTTAGTCATAAAATTATGCAAATCTCAATAAATTTTATCTCCAACGGCTCCTATTACAATGCAGTTTCACAACAACCTATTGTAACAGATCTAAACATGTATACATATAAATAGATCTAAACTATAACAAGATAGATGATATATAATCTTAAGATTGTAACATATCTTGAAGATTGTCTTCAAGGATAAGTCTTCTAGTCCTCTCTCTTTTTTAAGATCATGCTTATTTATATTTTGTTTATCCTGCATATTCTGTATGTTTTTTCTCCATTCTTCATAAATTTTTTTAAAAAAATTTGAAAGCACAAGCGTTTGCGTGCTTCCGCTGAAGAGTTCAATTCCTTTAGTAGGGTTCTCTAATAGTGTTAAGGGTTTCAAAATGTGGCATCCTAATGAAATGAGATTTATAGTCAGCAGAGATGTTACTTTCAGAGAGAAAGAAATGTTTATGAAGAGGGAAGAAGTTGCAGTTGAAATCTCTAAGTACCCTATCAAATTGAAGTGGAGAATCCTAATACATCACCCATACATTACAACCCCCACAGTGATTCAGGTGAGGAAGAGGTTATCACAGGTGAGCAAGTTGAAAATGTTGAAGCTCAACCTGATTTGATTGAATACTCCTTAGCTAGGGATAGACAAAGAAGGGTGATTGTTCCTTCAGCTAGATATATTGAGGCTAACTACATGAACCTAGTTTTGGATGCTACTATGGTCCCAAGGGACCAAGAGTCAACTACTTTTGATGAGGCAGTGAGCTACCCTAATGCTAGAAGTTGGATAGAAGCAATGAGTGAGGAAATACAATCACTAAATGTGAATAACACTTGGACCCTAGTTCCTTTTCTTAAAGGATGCAAGCCAATAGCATCCAAATAGATCAACAAGCTAAATGAGTGTGTGACAATTTATCAGAAGCCTAGATATAAGGTTAGACTTGGGGCTTTACACAGAATGAAGGCATTGATTATACATAGTGACAATTTATCAGAAGCCTAGATATAAGGTTAGACTTGGGGCTTTACACAGAATGAAGGCATTGATTATACATAGATATTTTCACAAGTGGTTAAACAGACCTTTATCAGACTCCTATTGTCTTTGGTTGCTCAGAATAACTTTGAATTAGATCAGTTAGATGCCAAGAACATCTTCTTACATAGACATCTAGATGAGACTATATATATAGTGCAACCTAAGGGATTTAAGATAAAAGGGAAAAAGGACCTCTAGTCTATCTATGGACTTAAACAGTCCTCTAAATGTTGGTACAGAAGGTTTAAAGACTACATAGAGAGTATTGGATTCCAAAGATGTACCTATGACATATGTACCTATGTCAATTCATCTTCCTACAAGGACAAGGTATATTTACTTCTCTATGTTGATGAAATGTTGTTAGCTGGGAGCTCTAAAGAAGACTTAACTCATGTCAAATGTCTCCTAAATAGAGAATTTAACATGAAGGATATGGGTCAATCAAGAAAGATCCTAGAGATTGAAATCACCAGAGACGAAAAATCCTCTATCCTAAGCATTAGTCAGTCAAGCAACTATGAAAAAATTATTAGAAGGTTCAACTTATCCAATGCCAAACCTGTGACTATCGCTGTAGCACATTATTTTAAGCTATCTTCAACTAATTCACCTATAGAAACTGACATGGAACACCTAAAAAATATGCAAACAGTACTTTACAGCCAAACAGTGGGTAGTTTGATGTACTTGATGATCTCAACAAGGCCAGACTTCTCCTATTGTGCTAGCTTAGTAAGTAGATACATGTTTAATCCTGACAACAGACATTGGAAGGTCACTAAATGGATACTTAGGTATCTAATTTGGTCTAAGAATCCTAAGCTAACCTCCTCGACCCGCAACAGATAGAGGAGGATTTATTCAACAGAACACTCAGGAGACAGAACTCGAACTGTATGACTACTTTGACTTTCCAGGAGAATTAGACAAGAGAAGGTCCTTATCGGGCTATGTTTACTTATATGGCCCTAATTTGCTAAGCTAGAAAGCTAATTTACAGTCGATCACAACATTATCTACAACAGAAGCCACATCTAGTAACAATCATCCTCAACCTTTTGCCTATGATTTTCCTCTTCGGTTTGAGCTTGCAGAGTAAATAAAACCCAACAAAAATTTAAGTTCAAAATAAATGATAACATCATACAAATGTAAAGAGAAAATCATAAGCTAATACTTTATAGTATTTGACATTAATTATATAACTCTTGTATCTTAAGTTTTTAATAAATTTGATAATTAGATATCATATTGATGAATGAGCAGGTACAAACTTCCTAAATCCTAAACTTTAAATTCAAAATGCAGACTTCCTAAACAAATTCAACTCAACTTTACACTATAAACACAAATAATTATTACTTACATACCATTATTACCAATTCAACTCAATACAATTCTACGTGCGAAACACGTCCACAATAACACTTGATAAAATTTGACTATTTTTTTTTTTGAAAAAAAGGCTAGAATGTTCCACCTCAACAGGTTACCTTGATAACTTGATAAGCAAAGAAAGTAAGAAAAAGAAAGGGAATCTTTAGCACATGGTTAGTGCAGCCTAAAGTTGGAAAGCCAAATTTAAATTGATCAGAAAAATGATGGAACTACAAAAGGTTAAATCGGTAGGGTCGTTTCTAATTTGTATGTAGTCTCTAGACTTTCCGGTGCATTCTATTTTAATTGAACGTATATATTAAATCTTAAAACTTTTTTAGAAAAATAACCATTATTCTTTCTTATGGTGTGACCAAACATTTTCTCAATACTACCTTACTCAAATAAGGTTGCTTAAGTAGATGCCTATATCAACATATCCAACATTAGCATAGCTCAACTAACATGAATTTATACTTTTAACTTCAAGATCTAAAATTTGATTTCCTCACTTCACATATCGTAAAAAGAAAAATATTGTAAATGTAACATATCTAATAAAATCAATTAATTTTTAAAGGTTTGAGGACTAAAATAGATGTGTTTTATAATTTAGAGATCTTAGGTTTGAAAAACCTTATTACTGTCACATAAACAAGTAGAAATATAAATGAGAAATTAAAAGAAAACAACAAAACTAAGAAACACAAGAATTTATACTGAAAACTCTAAAACTAGATAAAACCTACATCCTATAACAAGGAAATCCACTATGTGAAAAATATTGTCATAATCACAAAGAGATCTCTTACTATCCCAATTGTAAGAATACTCCCTCAAAACTTTTATACCACTCACACAATTTTTTCCTATTCTCTCAAATTAAAGAATACCAAGAGGAAAATTTATCACGCTTGAGGCTCCTCGTTTCCTTGAACCTTTCCAATTTGGAACAACTACCTTATAATATTTTGTCAATATCCTACGATATATAATTGGACATAGATGAATTACTAACAACGTTATCAAAGTTGAAATACAAAGTCGATTATAATTATATATATTTAGGGGGTGTTTGATAAATGGGTATAAGTTGTTAGGTTGTGTGGGTATTTATTACCCATGTTTGTTAAGCCCATAAAGAAAAACGATGGGTTATTAAAACCACATTTTTTACCCACTCAAAACTAATGATATTTTCATTTTCTTCTCTCTTCCCTCATCTTCGCCATTTGGATTCTCCCCAGATCTGATATTTTTTTTTTTTTTTTTTATCGTCAAACCTTTGGAACGTCACTTTACAAAAATTTGATAAGAGGATTTGGTTCATTATTTTTGTTGGATTTCTTCCAATGATCGATCTTATCTTGTGTTTTATCTGAGGCCCTCACTGTGTTATATTATAAGTATCGAAAAGAACATATATTTGTGATTTTTTTTTAGAAACGGCTACATGTTTAGTCATTTCATATTATTTTTGTGATCTTATGAAAAATGTGACTGTACATCACATTCTCACCATCATAATCAAATAAAAGGTAATTATCCTAGGTACAATTTCAATTCCAAATATACTATCCATATTATATAAAAATAAATGCTATGATATGTGAAATAATAATGTTAAGTTAGCAAGATTCAATATATAAACATACAATATACCAATTAGTAATTGGGATAATTACCTTCAATATATATACATGCATTCAATATATATATATATACAATATAGAATATACCAATTATCACAGTTTTTGAAAAGAATATATGAAAAAAAATCTATTATGTTCTACAAATTGAGAAAAAAAATCGAGATTGTCCAGTTTATATCATAAATAATTTGAAAAAATACATGTATATTTGAAAATTAATCAACAATAACAAAGCATAAAACTAAAAAATAAAAGAATGAATTAAAAACAAATAGAAAAAAATAGAATTAATCTCATTCACAAAAAAAAAAATTGCATTAGATCCTCTTACTCGACTCAACTCAACTCTGCACAACAAATATAAACAATAATTACTAACTCAACTCAATTCTACAAATAAATACAGACAATTTAACTTCCTAGATAATTTGACTCTCTAGATAATAATTATCAATTCAACTCAACCCTCTAACATCAAACACACCCTTAAAGATAAAGTCGAAGATTCAAAATGGTATACCTCCACTAAATTGTAGTGGGAAAGAAATGCATTTTTGTAGCCGCATTTTCTGTTATTTATTTATTTTTTACAATTCATAGAAGTAATGAGTGAATAGGATATAAAGTCCAAAGTTTCATCCTTTTTGGCGAAGGGTTTGATATGAATTATGTGGAAAGGCGGCAAAGGATGTGGCAATAGATCAGTCACATACCAACCCATGCGGCGACCCTCAGTGGCAAAAAAACCAACGCCCTCGCGGGCCCTCCCCTGTCGCCTACTTTTTTCATCTTTCTCCTTTCACACTACTTATCATTATAATAATATTATTCATTCTCTCATTTTTATCCCACTCTAATTTCTCTTTTAACTTTATCTTATCCTCCTTTTAATCTCATTCACAAAGGATATGTGAGGGAGATTGCAATAATATCTTTGATTATTATTTGTTTTTTAATCATTTAACCCACTTTATTCTAATTCACATGTATTCTCCCTATCCATTTTAATATTTATCCATTACATTTTTTTTTTTGTTCATGCATGGTTTGAAATATTCATGAATTGGATTGAATTAGGTTAGATTAAAAGACTTTTTAGACTCAACCCAATTATTTAGGTTATAAATTTTTTCAAACCAAATAACCCTTATTAAAAATTGAACTCAACTCAACTCAACCCAATCATAAAATATTTTGGTTGGATTGGTTTGAGTTAATCGATTCATTTATTTAAAATTTTGTTCTAAAAATAAATAAAATGTAAATATGTAAAAATCTAATTTAATTACGTAAATATGTAAAAATTTAACTTAATTATTTTTCATATATTGAATTAAGATTAACAACTCAATTTCAATTTATATAGTGAAAATTTTCTTTCTCAAGTGCAAAGAAATTACTTTTAAAGTTGTTGGAGAATAAATTATTCAAAAAAATATTAGAATTAAAATCAATATATATATATAAATAATTGTGTTCTAAGTAATAAAAAAAATATTTTAAAGTTAATAATAAATTCGGGTTGGTTTGGATTATATTAGGTGAACCCATGAACCAACCCAATCCATGAAATTTTCATTTATTTGAACCCAATCCAACCAAAATGAGTTGATAACTCAACCCAAACCGCATGGATTGGATTGAATTGGATTGATCGATTTTTTCCGATATCAGATTTTTTGAACACCTCTAATCCGCGATTTGTCTTTCTTCAGACGCATTCTCTATATTAAATTGAACTCATCTGACATTATTAGGGTCAAACTCTCATATTCTCATGGACGAAATTATTAAGTTAGCTCTGCTTGTGAATATGGCCTCTTTCACTTATTTTCTTAAATCTAGTAATGTGTCGCCTACAGCTTAGCGAGGGTTGCTTTTTGAGATGGTGATTTTGAGATTATTTATTTTATTTTATTTTTGTTAAAAGTCTCTCTTCTTCCTCTAAAAAAGGCATGGTGGAGGGACGTTGAATATGCCCAGCTTTTTGAGAGGGTTGCTTTTCAAATATAGCAAAATGTCATTGTCTATCAATTATATATTGTGATAGAAGTATATCACTGATACACAGTGACAATTTGCTATCACTAATAGACTTCTATCACTGAATCATAAAAGTTTATTGCGATCTATTACAGATAGATAATGATATTTACCTTTTAAAACAATTACTCTTAATTAATACATATATTTAAAGTTAGGTTAATTATCATTTTAAAACAATTGATAGATAAAAATGATGACCAAGACCAAATTAATCAAAATAAACATTTTGGGTGCATTTTTTTTAAAAATGTTATACTTCTAAATTTGAAATGAGTGAACCATATGAATGGGTTTTTAATTGGATCACATTTGAGTTTGAATGGTAAGAGATTTACTTAGTACACCCACTTCATTTAATATTTCTGTGAAAGGATGAGAACTCATTTATAAAAGGACATACACACTAGAAATATGTTTGGACTTTTTTATCCAATGGACCATTTTTCACCAAGATTTCATACAGATCACATGGGTTGAATCCATTTGCTTGCCTTTTAAAGCTTCTTCATCCAATATAGCATTGTAATTAAAATTTATTTACTTTTCTCTTCATTTTGCTAGCTGGTCCTTCTTCAGCAAATCCACAGTTTGAATTAAAATTAGGACCAAACATAAAATATATTACTTAAAACTTCCTTCTCTAATTAAATTCGAAGCTTTCATGTGAATATCAATGTGGACGACTTATTAATGATGTATATAATTAATTTCCCTTTATTTCATTTAAAATTAAATCAAAATCGCTCATATAAAATTATTTTTTCTCTCAAAATCTCATCAAAATAGTACTAAGAACCATTAGAAAAATCTCTCATTTTAATGTAAAGTCACTACTATCCTTTTGATTTTAATTTTTGCACTTAAAAAGAGTTTTAAACGTGTGAAAGTTATGTATTAATAGTTTTAAAAAAAATACTCTAATTAACAGAGGTCTAAATTGATTATTACATGAAAACATTCCAATCAAGCACAATGAAAGAGGAGTTGTAATAAGGGAGGACAAACTTTGATTTAGAGTGCCAAACAATAGAAGATTTGATAACAATATTTTGGCTAAATTATACGAATTACTCCTAAACTTTGTGCTTTGTATAAATAATATTCTTGAACTTTCAAAGATTTCAAAAAAAGACTCTTAAACTTCCAAAAATAGTTTAAATAAATAAATAAATATCCCTAAACTTTCAAAAGTTTCAAAAATAACCTTAAACTAAAAAAAAAAAAAAAAATACCCTTACTTTTATATGAATCGAAACCTTTAATACCGTCGTAGCTCTTACTTCTCTATTTTTCATTTTTTTTCTTCACCTCTTCTTCAATATCCTCTAACTCCCCTTTTTGATGATTATTTGATTTTTTTTATCTAAAAAAATAATAATAAATAAAGTTGCACGCTTCACTTAAAAGTATATATGAACTATAATAAGAATAAAAAGAATAATAGAACCTCCAAGTGATTTAAAGACTTAAATATTTTAATAAAGGTGTACATTAATAGTTGAGTATATGTTAATGGTCAACTACTTTTTTTTATTTGACTATTTATCGTTATATTATGTTTGTGAGAGTTTGATTTTGAATTTTTGTGAGATTTTATGTTTTAACTTAAAATTTTTGTGTTTTATTTTGGTTGCTCAGAAAAATTGTGTAAGAATTGAAAAAAAACAAGAGAAAAATGAGAATATCTATATAAAAAATGGAAAATATATGCATAATATATTTTAAAATTGGTTCTTTTTTAACGTGCTTAAGAAAACTTCAAAGCAAGTTATCACCATACTAAAGGTAGGAGAATTTTTATTTTTTTTAACTTAGAATTATTTTTGCAACGAGATATTAACAGTTTTTATTCATGTACTAATGTTGAGAGTATTTTAAAAATTTTAAAGTTTAAGGATATTTTTTAAATGTTTGAAAGTTTAGGAATATTTTTTAAACAAAACTTTAATAGTTTCCACTAAACTAATGGTACAGATATTTTTATTTTTTTAAAAAAAAAATCCAGTATTATTGAAACTTTAGAAAGTTGAAGAATATTTTTTATACAAAATATAAAATTTAAGGATAATTTTTATAATTTAGCCTAATATTTTTGAAGACACTAGTAATGTTTTTGTAGTTACTAAGAAAGACTATTTTAAGGGTATAAATTATTTTGGGATTTTTCTTTTCTTTCAAAATTCAAAATTCAAAATCCAAACATTTTAAAACTTAGAGATTAAAATAAAATAAAACTCAAAACTCTTTTTTTTTTTTTTTATAATGAAACTCAAAACTTGAAAACTAAAACTATATCTTCTATTTTAAAACACCTATTTTTTTCAAAAAATAGAAAAAGAAAGAAAAAAGGAATGAAAAGTATGAGGCTTTGGAATTTGGATACATGCATTGGAAACTGTCAATTAAAAAAAATGGTGAAAAGAGGTTTGGCAGAAAATGAAATATGGCGTTTTCCATTAGAACTCTTCAATCCTTTAACTTGTAGTCTCTGCAACTCCTACTTTACTGTCCATCTCTCACATGAGAGAGAGAGAGAGAGAGATGTTTTCCATTGATAGTAGGGACGTTCGGGGAAGAGGATGAAGAACAAAAGACATTTTACTTTCATGGGCCCCACAAGATCATAAAGATAACCTCATCTCTCGTCACACAATTGTTTTATTTTATTTTTTTCCCTCAAAAGAATCATAAAATAATAATTTTGTCCTTAAACTATTGTTTATAACAATTTAACCACTATACTTTAAATTTTATAATAATTTAGTTCTTAAATTTTACCATGTAATAATTTAGTCATTATACTTTAAAATTTGTAATAATTTAGTTCCTATCGTTGAAATTAATGATAAGATTTCATGCATAGATAAACTATTAAATTGATTAGAAAGTCTACATCATAAAATATTAAAAATTGATATTGAATTTTGATTAAATTTTTTACATGAGTGGCTAAATTATTACAATTTTAAAAGTATAAAAACTAAATTATTACATAATAAAATTTAAAGACTAAACCGTTACAAAATTGAAAGTACAAAGACTAAATCGTTATAAATAAAACTTCAAGTATATAATTTTTTCTTTCTTTTCTTTTCTTTACCATTATTATTCCTCTATTTCTCTTCATTTATTTCTTCCCATCTACACATTTTACGAACCTTATAAATTCATAATTAATTCGTTTTTAATTTAATCAATTGTGTATTAATTAATTAGGAAGATAGAGGTTTCAAAGTTCTCTTTAGTTGAATTGAAAGATTTATTTTGTATGTCTCTTATGAAATACTCGACCTGTTGATCTCGTTTTTTTAGCATCGCAGGGTAAAAATCATGTCAATTATTTTATGGAAATATTTGAGTATACTCGTGTTGTCGAATTAGCTTATCAAAATTTAGTTCTTTAAAGCATTTTGGAATGAATTCATATAGATAAAATTAAAGCTTATTTGGTAACCATTTACATCATGTTTGACAACCATTTAATTTTTTAAAATTGTCTATGTTCTTTCAATTTCTTACAATATGATTTGTATCTTATTAAAGTAAACAAGTCGAATTCTTAGCTAAATTTCAAAAACAATTATAAGTTTTTAATTTTTTTTTTTTTTTTAGTTTTTGAAATCATTGGTAAGAAATAGATAACAAAGTAAGAAATTTATAGGTGAAATAAATGTTTATAGGCTTAATTTTCAAAAAATAAAATGATTACAAAACGGAGCTTTAGTTTTAAATTTTAAAAAATTAAGTTGCATTATTTCCACCTATAAGTTTTTTTTATTGTTTATTCTCAATTTTCCAAACCAAGTCAAATTTTAAAAACTAAAAACATGTAATTTTTCAAAATTTGTTATTATTTTTAGAATATGACTAATAATTGAAGTGTTTTTTTTTTTTTTTTTAAGAAACATGAAAATCATAATATGAAATCTATGAGAAAACAAAACATTAACTTCACAAGCAGAAAACTAAAAAACAAAATTGTTATCAGACATTTTAGGTTAAGGATTGGTCATCCACCTCCCATGTCTGGTGAATATATGGGTGGGGGAGGAGGATACAAATATGATATTTAAAAATTTTGATTAGGTATAAATTCCTTTTTGCTTTTAAATGATAATAAATAGGTATTTTTTACTTCTAAAACAAGCACAACTAACTACCATATAATTATATTAGCGACAATAAGATTTAAAGTTAATTGTGAATATCACATGCAATTTATCAAGAACTTCTAAAACACAAGATTGATTTTCAATTTTTATTTTTTTTAATGCATGGTTTATAATAGATGATTGACTTAAATGTATTAGACTTTTGAATGTGAGAGGAAAAATTACTAACTTTCATTAAATTCTCCCAAAATATATATAGAAAATGAATACTAATAGAATATTGTTATAACTAATAAGATGCTAATTAAATATATTAGTCACTAATTGATTTGTTTATGATGTAAATATTAATGGTTAAAGTGAGCTTCGTTCAACAATAATTAATTAGACATGCACTCTTCTTTTGAAATCAAAGTTCGATCTTTCATTCATACAATTATTGTAACTCAAATAAATAATCTAAATATTAATCATGGTAATTCCATGCCTTTAAATCAAATTCCAAAATTTTCATTTTATGATAATATTGGGTCATTATTATCTATTACCCTTTTATAATGGTTGTTAGTTTTTGCCAATTGTGTTATTTTATATCACCCAATTTTTTAATCATGGTTTTCATCTTTTCTCTAAATAATATATTTGTATTTTAAATCATGATAATATTCTTAAAACGTAGATAAAATTTTTTTAAAAAACCAATAAATACGCTTACTTTTCTAAAACTAAAAAGAAAATCAATGGATACGACTCTGGAGTGAGATTTGTTTCATATGTTCATTGGAAAAAAATTAAGAAAATAGCTAGTTAAATTAAAAAAAAAAATGAAGATTTTATTTTTGTCATGTTCTTAAATGTGATTGGTAATTAAATGAATATGATTTTTTTTTTAATTATTTTATAGAATTTGCTTTCCCTCTTGGGAAATTCTTGCAAACCTCAATTATATAAAATTAGAAAACAGAATAAAGGTTAATTTTGTGATGAATTTTTAACCATATATAAAATATCAACCTTCATCGCGGTTGTTGTCGTGTCGTCATCATTATAAACCTCTTCATTTTTAACATATCTATATACTAGTTGAACTCTACTCAATTTGACATTCACATTTGTTTTATAATTTAAGATAAATTATAGTAAATATAATGATTAAATAAAGTAAAACCAATAATTATCAAAACTTTTAGACAACTACATTTGCAATGATCTTCATAAAAAGAAATAAGGTGTAATTTACCTGTCATATAATTGTAAATCAAATGTTTTTTTTTTCCTTTTTTTGCTATTTTTAATCTTATTTTCTATACACTCCAAATTCAACCTTGGAAGGAAAAAAAAACCATCCAAAGACAACGAAAATAATTAAATAGAAAGTAAGGAAATAGTTAAAATTTGACATAAATTATTGTTGAAATAAAATATAAAGTTATTAAGTAAGGTAATAAATTGTCATAAATGATTTATGATTACTGTTAGATGATTAACAAATAATGAAACAGCTTTGATATGGATGAGTGATTAAGAAGCATGAGATGGATGAATGAATTATAAACACTATTAATCAATAATGTTCTAATACAATTTAAAAGGTCAAAAAAATAAGAGAGATTTTATTAAATAAAAAAAAAAGAGAACTATTTATTGAAATAATAAAAAAAAATGTCATATATTTGGAGACTTCGAAAGATTAAAATTTTGTTATCTTGTATAAATAATTTTATTTTTCTATTTTAAAAAATTTTAAAAAAATAATGACAAAAAGCACAACCCAAATGCCTCTCAATGATTTAATAGAAGCTAAATAAAAATTCAAACGAGAAAGAGAATATCTTTTTTTTAAAAAAAAAAAAAAAGAAAGTGAAAATAATATTTTCAGAATTGAGATTGAAAAACCAAAACGGTAGTAACGTAGGGCCCACCTCAATGGAAGAAAATTTTATATCGACCTCCTTTGTGGACGCAACGGAGAAATTGAACAAATTTTCTTGTAATCTAGTATTTGTTTGGTAGACTTACTTTTAGTGTAAATTAAAAAAAGAGTTTTCTTTTGATATTACTTATTCACTATGAAGTATAGACACAGATACGGCTATACAATATAGATACGATCAGATATGACGATTTATTAATTTTTAAAAAATTAAAATATGAATAGGATGCGCCATTTTTTTATAATTTTTTTAATATATATATTTCTAAAAAGCGAGGATAATGATACGTAAAAGATATATTTTCTTTTTCTTTATAAAAAATCTATGATATAAATAAATTTAGCATACAAGTTAATAACAATAACACAAAATATAATACAAACACTGAAATATAATACAAAAAAAGACAAAATCTAAGATGTTGAAGTATAATAGTTAATGAAATGCAATAGAAAAGTGACTCATATTTTAAAGAAGAAGAAGAAAAATATTAGAGGGAGAAGTATGAATATAACGAAGAACTTCTTCATTAAATTGTTGAAGATATCCAAATGGTTTATATTTTGGTGGACTTTGTGGGGACTCAAATGTGAAAATGGAGATTAGATGATTCTAGTCTAGGCTTTCGTTATTTATTTATTTTTCCTTTTAATTTTGGACTGAGTAGTGAGTTTTTTTGAATAAGTTGCCTAGTTTTAGATTGGGAAAAATTAGATGAGTTGCTTGTCTTTTTCCTTAAAAAAAATATGCATAGAAATAGATATATCAAATCGCGTGTTAGATACGTATTTGGGAAGTATATCGGGGTGTCTGATATTGATTTTTTGCCTCACATGAAGTATCTATACTTCATAGCTTATTCAGTTTCATAAAAGTTTTAAAATTACATTCCGGTAAAAATTTTGTACAGCATAAACAGAGACTCATAGATGTGTGACGATAATCTACAATTATGTGGTAATAACTTTTATTCTAAATTATTATCACATTGTTTCACATCTCAATTTCACACTATTCTAACTTTTATTGTGGTAAAAATTTTATAAAGCATGTTGCGGGGAAGTAAAAAATGGATTTTATGACTTTTTTTTTTAAAAAAAAAAATTAGAGTAAATATCAATTTATATCTTTAAACTTTGGAATTGGATTAGTTTAAACCCTAAACTTAGAATTGTATCAATTTAAATCTTTTAACTTTGAGAACTGTATCAATTTAAACCCTGAACTTTTTATAAAGGTATCAATTTAAAATCTCGAATTTTTATAAGTGTATCAATTTAAATCTTGAACTTTCATAAATATGTCAATTTAAACGGGTGAACTTTTATAAATGTATCCAAACAAAGCATAATGGAGGATTTAAGTTGATACAATTATGAAATTTTAGAGTTTAAATTGATATATTTATAAAAATTCAGAATTTAAATTGATATCATTTTTAGTTTGAGGTTTAAGTTGATACAATCCCCAAATTTCAGGATTTAAATTGATACAATTATTAATCTAGAGTTTAAATTGATACAAAACTAAAGTTCACAGGTATAAATTAAGGGTACATGAGTTGGGTTGGGTTAGGAGATTTTCTGGATCAACTCAAAATTTCAAGGTTTGTCGAGTTGGCTACCTGAATAAACCCAAATAGGGTCACAACCTAACCCTTAAAATTCGGTTGGGTTGAGTTGTTAGGTTATTTACTTTTTTCTTTTCTTTTTTTTTATTAATTTAAAATACTTAAATTTGGCCATATAACATATTAATAACTAAAATTTCATAAAAATCAAATGTTAAATATCAAATCTAAGATATCTATTACAAACTTAAAAAAAACATTATATATATATATATATATATATTAGAAATTTGATTTGGATTTGGTCAATCTAAATTTAAAAATTTGTAACCTGAACTCAACCCAGTCCAAAAAATCTAACCCAACCCTTACAATTTCGATTGGATTGTCCGAATTGTTCGAAATGTCGGATCATTTGAATACCCTAAAATTGATATTTTTCAAAAAAAAAATTAATTGAAATTTGTTATGAAAAAAGGAAATTGTCGTTATCCAGTCTGGGATGAACCGTGGCGGAAAATGATTGGTAGTCATTGTGTGTCCCACATAGAGGACTTACGACTCCACGTGTCATCGTTCCAATTAATTCATTTGACAGGTTGAAATATGAAAGAAATAAAAAGGAAAAGAAAAAACTTTACACAAGGAGAGAGAGAGAGAGAAAGAGCGAGAGATCGAGGCAAAATGAGAAACTCGCAGAGATTTTGAAAGAGGTTTTAGTTTTGATTCTGTTTTCTCCATTTTCACAAAACCTTCTTTTCTGCCTTATAAATTGGTGGAACGAACTGGCAGTTTCATCATCATCATTTCAACTCTGTTATCCCAGCATTCACGTGTTCTTCCCTTCTCTTTTCTTCTCTTTTCTTCTCTTCCTCTGTTTTCCTTCCCCATTTCCATTCCTCCAGAAACAACTCAAACCCATCAATCTTTCTTCCTCCATTAAAGGGGTTCTTCCAAACCCAAATTTGATAGAAGGGCAACTCTGTTTTTCATTGATTACAATCAAAATGGAAGGGAAAAAGCATGTGGGTCTCGGATCCTCTTCTTCTTCTCTCACTACTGACCTCTTTGGCTCCAAAGAGACTTCCTATTCTTCCACCACTGGGATTTTTGGCTCTATTTTTGCACCTTCTTCAAAGGTTTGTTTCATTCTACCCATTCCTTCTCGATTGCTATCCCATGATCATTGATTTTCTGGTTTTTGTTTGTGTTATTGTTCCTTTTTTATTTATTTATTTATTTTTATTTATTTTTGTTTCTCTTTCAGTTCTCTCCATGGATTGTGATTCTTCTTGTTCTTGTTCTTGTTCTTGTTTCTAATACTCTTTTTTTGCCCCCTTTTTAAATGGGTTTTGATTATGTTAATGAATTGAAGCAAATTTGTGATGATTCCTCAATTGATAGCGTTTATTGACTCACGCTTGGATGCATTGCTTCCCCATTCCCTTAAAGATGGAGCAATTGAACTCTTCAATTTATATCTAAAATTGTTAATTAAGAATTTCTAAAATTTATATCTGTTTTACTTGTTCAGGTTTTAGGGAGAGACTCTCTGCTTTCTCAGACCAAAGAGGGAGAGAGGGATTCTGTAAATGAGCCATGGATCCCCAACGCTGAAGCTCAAGGTTTGTTTATTGTATTGATTATCTATTCAAGAAGAAGCTTGAGCGTTAGGCTTCTTCTCTTACTTCCACTTTGAGGCTCCATCTTCAAGATTGGTTGTTCTACTTCTTGTTTTCTTATGGTGTTGAATTGATATATTGAATTTAAACTGGTTTCCTGTTTCTCATATGACTTTTTTTTTAAAAAAAAAAAAAGAAAAACAGCTGATAGCATCAGAGGATTATGATTTTGAAGCTTTTTCTATTGTGTATAATGTTTCAAGTATTTCTTATGCCATGTTCAAGGATACAGAAAGATTTTTAAATGTTTTCACCTTAAGAATTCTGGAAGGTGTTTTTACCTAGCCATACTTTTAAAATATGGAGAAAATATATAAATGGGTTCTTAGAGAAATCTTCTTAGAGGAATTTTAGGATATAATTCACAACCAAGACTTGACACTTGCAAAATCCAATGACTTGGAGCCAGTTTCTTTTTGCTTACACATGAACTTGGTTCTGAAAATTGCTTGATATTGTTCTCTTCAAAAGATATCCATCTCAATAAGCAAATCGTTGAGATCTAAATTTTATTATAGAAATCTTCCTTATTGATATCTTTTTTTTAATCTCTGCAGATGATACTGCTAATCATACACAAAAGGAGAGTCCGGAGATGAAGAATAAAGATATGAGTTCCATTTATCAGGATCAGAGAGCACAACCATGCCATCTTAGCTCATCAATCTATTATGGTGGCCAAGATGTTTATACTCATCCTCAGAATTCGTACAATTCCGAGGTGAACTCTGCGGTTAGTGTATTCAATACATCACTTTATAGTTTAGTATCTTTTCATATAGCTTAATTCCTTGTTTACTTTCAGATTCAACGGATTTCGTAACATTTCTCTTTTTGTTTTTATTCATTACTTCATTTTCTTATGTAAGTTGACTATTTTAAAGCACTAAACATGTTAGTACTCTTCTGTTTGAAAAGTACTTGGAATGCTTTCCCCTTGTTCAAACAGAATGGTAACATATATCTGAATAGACACTAAAATTGAGTATTCTCTTGCTCCTAATGACCTGCTTTGACTTACTCTGGTGACATGTTTCAGTACAAGAAGGAAGGGGGAGAAGATGATTCTGGGAGTGCTTCAAGAGGAAATTGGTGGCAAGGTATGAAATAGAGTTGCTGCTTATGAGAAAAATATTGAAAATTATCTTTCTTTCAATTACTCATTTCATTTCCGATCCTTGTTTGCAGGATCTCTCTATTATTAGTGCTAGATCACTTGCCAAGGTTTATATACTTATTAAGGTATTTTTAGTTTTAAAATGTTATGAACTAGGTTCTTACTATTTTAGAAACATGGCTGTCATTATTTGTTAGAAGCATTTGGCTGCCTAATCAAAATTGTTGATTCTGATCACCACCGAACTCCACAGGCTCTCCTTAGAATTTCAAAGTTTCTTTTCAAATTATCATTCAAATTTGTTTTATTAATACCATTATTCTCGACTTCATCTAAGATGCTGAGGTTGAATTGTAGATTTTTCTGTGACGGTTTAACGTGCAGGTACATAGGATCATAGAGCTGCAGCACTACTTCTACTTCACCTCTTATTGTATGAAGCTAGACGATAGCGAGATCGTTGTGAGAAAAAGCTGGTTGATCCATTTTTCCAGCCAAAACAACAGAATCTCTTTCAAGTTAATTATTAGTAGTTTTATAGGCATCTTTCTCAATTTTACTGTAAAGAATGCTACTGCTGCTGCTTCTGGTGTTTGTTGTTTAAACCTTGGCGTTTTTAGCATAAAGGAAATCTGGGTTGCTGTTTGCTTATTAGTATCATATTGGAACTTGAATCAAAATCTTGAATATATATATTTCGCTCTCAGAATGATCGGGGATTGTTTGGTTAGGTAGTTCATGAAGCTCTCTCTGGTTTTCTCCTTGTTTTCCTTAGAAAGCCAAACAAGGCTGAAGCAATATGAGAAGTCAAAGTAGTTGGGAGTGTCATTTTCCCATCCTTATTCAAGAGTTAAGGATATCTTGACAAAGTTGGATGGCCAAACCAGTCATTTTCTTTCAAGGAGTTTTTATGGTCTTGCTTTTCCAAGGTCGTTAAGTTTGGCCGTTAAAAGGGAAAATAATTGAAAAGATGGTGGGATGGGGACAGAGATTCTGCAGCCACAATTCTTGGCAATGTTTTGATCTGATTTTTTTTTTTTGTTTTTGTTTTTGTTTTTTTGATGTTACTTTTGGTTCTCCACACCACTCATAATTTAGATAGTAAATAATGTGCTAACCAACAACATCAATGTTGCGTTTAAATGAATCTTATATTAATTTTTAGTTACCTCTATTTCGTTGCCTTTTGTTTTGTTCTGTTAGTTTTAAAAGATGAGTTTCTCCCTTAACTTTCCGTCTAAACACTTCGATCTAAATTAGAAAAATATTTCAACATGACCCTAGCTAAATGTGGTTTAATTTTTTCATTTTGACAATCACTCCATAATCGTTTTAAAACGCTTTTTTTTATAGTCAATCCAAATAAGTTTCAACACTTGAATTATCTAGATTTGTATTAATTTCATTCTGGTCCTAGTTTAACACATTAGTTTTTCTAGTTTAATTAGTCCAAATACTTCAAAAAGTTGAAAACTTCCTCCTCAATTTTGTGTTCAATAAATTTGACTAAAAATAAGATACCAATATAGTTATTGTATTTGAAACGGGTTCTATTCTAGTCCTACTCTTAAATGTCTGAAATTTAATATCTATTAGCTTTATCTTTACAAATTTTGGAAAGATTTTTAAGAAATGATCAGAAATAGCTCCAAAATGTTTCCTCCTTTCATAACTAGCACACTAGCACACTTTTTGAAAAAACGTTTAAATAGTTTTTCTTGGTGCTTCCAGGTCGAGATCGAGTCCTGAGATTTTAATAAAAAATTAACCTTTTCGTCTTATATTCGAATTATCGATTCTTTTGAGCTTTACTGGTGGAATCTCGATTGGGATGAACATCGAGATTCTAAATAATTTTTCCAAATCTTACCTAATCTTTCTCAATTCTTTTTCAAATTTTAAACACTAAACTTTGTAAACTCAAATAATTTTGGAAGTAGAAATTGTGCATAAAATTTAGTTTTTTATTCAAATCATGGTGATCAATCTCTACTAGGTTAAATTACTTCTTAAAAAGGTGTTCTAAGCATTTGAGTATTATTTTTGATAATTTTATTTGGGTAATGTTTTATCTTGAATTAATTATTTTTATTATTATATTAATTTCAATAGAAAAATAACTTACAACTAAGAATAAATATTAATCTTAGGATGAGACAACATAAAGACTAAGTTTAAATCTTTCACTCCGTATTTTGTTTTGTATTTTGTTTTTTCAAAACTATCTGGACATGTACGTATATGAACCAGAACTAAAATGAGATAAGTCTTAAAAACTGTATGAAATGTAAACTTTATATTTGAGCTCATTGGTATGAATTCTTTAATTTTGGTTTGTATAACTTTTTAAAATATAAGTTGAATTATAGGAGATTTGGGCATAACCAAATTATTGAAAGCTTATCTTTACTATTATAATAAAGAAAATGTGGTGCCCTTAGATTTATTATTTTATAGGATTGAGTGGCAATGTCCCATAAGACAGTTGAAGTGAGATTGGAAAAATTCAGATTCTGGTACCCAAAAAGTTATGTTATGCCATTTAAAATCTGGTACCTAAACTCAAATGAGCAGCTTGCAAGATTGGATTTGTAAATGAAAATTTATTTTCTTTATACTTTCACAGTCAAAACATAGGTAAGTCAGGAAAGAGATGAAGCATTTGATTCCTCATATTGACAGTCAATCACACCTCATCAACACAAATACAGCCCAATTCTGAAGATAAACCTTCCCCAATTTCAAATATACATCCTATGCCTACAAAAAAAAAATATGCAGAAAAGTGACAATTCAAGTGGAAAAACAAACCCCATGAATCTCAACTTCCTCAAACCAACCTTGGATTTCACTCTTCCACAACCGATCCTTGTCTGGGTGAGCTTGCTAATCCTCCCCTGTACTGAGAGGCTTGCCTGTCGAGTTTCGAGTTTGTGGTCGGCTCAGCTTTTTCAATTTTATTGCTGAATTCTTTTCCTCCTCTTGCTTCCACACTAAGATAGTCGGTCAAAACCTTTTTTACTCCAAACCCACGCTGGGGAATCTTGGTGCTGGGAATGAACGGTGACCTCTCTCCCTTTGCAGGGCTGGCTGTTTGTGCAGGTGAAAAGCTTGGAGTGGCAAAGGGTGTTTTATATGGAGTGCCAGAGACGGGCACTGGGAAATGCAATGGGCTGTTCTTGTGAGAAATCACACCAAGTTTGGATATAGATGAGAGTTGATGATCGGAATGCTTTGTGAGATCATCCACGTAAAGCAAATCATCGATACGTGCAACGACATTGAATGCTAGGCTCTCTAAAACTCGAGAGTAGCTCTCTAAGATGGATTTCCCAACGTCCTAAATGAAAAAAACAAGTGTTATCTACTCAAGTTACTATGGGTTAATTGAGTGGAAAGTTGAAAGAATTCTGGTAGGGACAGACCTTATTGTACTGAATCTTGCTCATATCTAGGGTTGTCTGTGGAAGACCGGGAAACCGTTGCTTCAAGCAAAGTAGTAGAGTCTCTGCTCTCTCTGCAAGCAACTCCCTTTTCTCCGAGTCGACCATCAGCTCCTTGACCATTTCCCACGATGATTTTGAACTTTGTTTGGTGGAGTTAGTGGCAGGTTTTGAGTTTATTCTCTTCCGCCAAACATAGATTGAAGCCTCAACCCGATTAGCAATCTCTGTAGCTTGATGTTCAGAAGACATTTCAAGGCAGTCAAGCAAACATTCAGGAGAGAAGTGATCCGAGGAAATATATCGATATATAAGATCTCCCAAACAGGCTCTTCCATTCTGAAATCAAGTAGGATCAGAGATAAGAAAATCACATTGCTTTGGATATCAGAATCATAGCAATTTTTGCATCTCATACCTTCGGTAAGGCTTCGAGATATGGTTCAGGAATTTCCAGATCAGCCAGAGTTGTACTGTTAATTGCCATTGCAGCTTTTAGTATCTGGTTTGTACTCTCCCGCTTGTGTTGCAATTGCCTTCTTGAGTCTTCATGGAGACCGCCAGGAGGAACTCGAGGAACAGGAAGCCACCATTTTTCTTCTTGACGCTGTAGCACTCTTTTCAAAGAGGAAGACCCATCAGTCTCATGAGCCAGTATCCCTTGATCAACATACCAAAACTCACAATCTTCAAAACTATCTAGTATTTCCTGCAAATAATTTGTTTTACCAAATTTAGAACAGATCTCACAATTGATTGTATTGGAACACAGAGATTAGTGAATGTTGGTGAATCATACAAGAAGCATATTGTCCAGTTTTCGAAGAGCAGGAAGATTTACATAGAGATCTGAGCGTGGTCTGCACGTCATAACCTGCAGGATCATAAAACACCATCAGAAAATCTATGCTTTAAAAATACAGGAACATTTAAATTATTCCCTTTCACATTTGGTTGCAGTTCTGTTCAATAGATATGATGGTATTGATAAAAAAAATCCAGTTCAAACAGAGAATCCAAATTAGAGAACTGATTACTAAAGGTTTTGGCCTGTGTTGGTACAGATTTTGCTAAAATCGAAGCAATTGGATATCCAACTCAGACCTATATGCCATGACCAAGCAATAGAGACACTCTAACACTCCACCTTTGTCATATATTCCATATATCACACTAGATAGATATCATATTCATGGAATATGATTCACTTTTAAGATGCCTTGATGGTGAAATGGTAGACATATGAGACTCAAAATCTCCTGTTAAAGAATGTGGAGTTTTGAGTCCTCTTCAAGGCATAATGTCGAGAA
This sequence comes from Benincasa hispida, assembly GCF_027475165.1. Classification (NCBI taxonomy): domain Eukaryota; kingdom Viridiplantae; phylum Streptophyta; class Magnoliopsida; order Cucurbitales; family Cucurbitaceae; genus Benincasa; species Benincasa hispida. The sequence goes on from NC_143480.1 coordinate 48,634,707, forward strand.
TACCCGTTGTATTAGTATTAGCATTTAATCCTAAGACAAAAGCTACAAAGGCAGATGAAAGGCGAGATAAATGAAGCAGGCAATTCAAACAGGCAGAAACTTAATTCTCAGAAAACAAAAGCCATGGGGTGCTCGTTCGAAGTCATTCCATACCTCAAGCTTGCTTCCATCAGGAAACGTTTGCCAAGTAGGCGTCAATTCGACAATGTGATCACTAACACAAAGAAGCCAATCCATCTCCCTTCTCCACATAACTTTCTTTTCTGATGGAAGGGGTTCTAATCTCCATAGTTGCCCAAACAAAGTGGCTATAACAAAACAATGGGGAAGGGAAGCAGCATTATACAATCTGAAATCGAGCCCAATTCTAGATAGAGTTCGGGCAATATGTAAGACAGACAAAACATACCACAAAGATTTGTAATGGCATTAGATATAGCCAATGCTGTACAAACCCCATTTCCACATCCTGACATATCTTCTCCAAGCAACAGTTTTGAAAATCTTTCCTTCATCATCTCAATCTCTATAACCCCCATACAACAGAAACAAATTAATATAGTTTTTAAGGAGAAACCCCAGAAAGGAAAAAAGGGTTTAATCTAAATTACCTGATGATGAGGATACTTTCTTCTCCAGCTTCCTATTATCAACATGGTTTTTATCTCCATTAACAACACCATTAGTTCTAATACAATCAGGTACCTCAACTTTTCGAGTAGACCAACTCAATGAAGAAGGGGAAGATGAATCCTCAGAACCACTATGACTATGCTCCTCGAGCCCTGTGGTTTCTGATGTAAGAAAATCAGAGCTGGAGCTACTCTCACGCCCATGTTCTTCAATCAAATGGCCAAGCGTCTCATTTTCAGACACAATGTCGCCAATGCTTTGGCTTTTTTCAATCACACTCTCCTCCATTACAACTTCCCCTTCTCAGTCACAACCATAGCACAAAATCAGAGCAACCCACTTCGATTTCACCCAGTTGAAGCCTTCTCAAGCAAAACCCAGCTCCCAAACACAAATTGCGAAGGAGATTCCAAAACCCAGATAGCTAAATCAAAGAAAAATGGGGTTCTGAAATGATATGGGGCCACTCTTCGAAGGGTCGATTTCGCTTTATCCAAAAGGTTTCACCTCAAATCAACCATGGCTGATAATGAAAAGGGTATGTGTATGTATAAACGGTGAAAACAATGAAAGGAAAGAGGTGGATGAATTTAAATGGAGGTGGTACTCATGATTACTGTGAGTGGGATCAAACACATGAAGTTGGAAAGACAAAGAGAAGCGGTGTCCGCCATTGATATTTATGAGAGCTGGACAGAGCATCCATGGTCCCAAAACTTTAAGCAGACACTAAGATGGCGGTGATGCGGTGTGTGTTCAAAGACTGTGGCCTTTGCTTTCCTTAAACGAGGGTTCTTGAATCATAGATGTGGGAAGTGGGAATCACAGTGATTAAAATAACTTTTGGGGTTTCAAAATTATTTTAATTTAAAAATATGTGCCATGGGAATCGTGAAACAGGGGTGCCATTTTATCATTGCAAAATTAACATAATCCTTGGGTCCTTTTTAAGTTCTTTTTTCTATTCCTTTTAATTAATTGATTTTCGAAAACATAGATAATTTTATTTCTGCATCAGAAATTTTATAATTCTATAATTACTCTTCTTTTTTAATATATAATGTTTTCCAAATTACAATCATAAAGTCAGAAGATATGAATCCCAGTAGTATATATGCTAAACTAAAAAAAGAGTGTTTGTTAGTTACATCACATTTTTTAGTAAGTTAAAATAAAGATGATTAATGAGAACGTTAAAAAAAAAGAATTTTTAAAAGAGAAAGAACAAAGGGAAATTATTTCAAATAGTAAAATGGTTGAAAATATTAATAAAATATAATAAAATTTTAGAACTATCAATGATAGATACTGATAGACACTAATAGAAGAGCATCTATCATTAGTTTTAAAATTTTACTATATTTTATAAATATTTAGATTTATTTTTCTATATTTAAAAATAACCCACGAAAGAATGGAGATAAAAATCAAAATTTCAAAAGTTAAAAATAAAATAAAAGATAAAGGTCATAAAACCAGAATGATATTTTGAAAAGAAAAAAAACTGAAAAATCAAGAAAAGAATATGGTTAAAATCTTAAATATAAAGCAACCAAATCATTTGGTAAGTACTCTAGATATCAAGCAAAACCCAAAAAGAGTTATTAAAAAAAAAAAAAAAAAAAAGTTGTTGTTGGTGATGTTCTTGGAGTTGAAATATGGAAGTATAGTTTTTGTAGCATTAATTAGGTACCCTTTTTGTTAACTTTCCTTAGAAGACTTGTTTGGCTTACAAATTAAAAAACTCTAGTTACTATAGTTAAACCAAAATTTAATTAAATTTCTTTGATTATGATCATTTTGTTAGTTGTTCTAACTTCTAACTAAAAGACTCAACTTTTTTCAACAGCCTTCTTCCCACCAACGGCTATCACTTGTTTGTTTGTGTTTGATTTTTGAAGGCCATAAGAGGGAAAAAAAAATACTAATAATAAACCAAACAAACACACCTTAATCTTCTTCCTCAAGCTACTTCCTTCATGCTCTTGCTTTTGCTTTTATTAATTCTTTTGCTTTTGATTTATTGATTCTTCATTCCATTGAATCACCAAATTTGAATTCATATCATTTGAATCAACTTAAACCTAACAAATCTTAAAATTTAAAGTAGGTATTCGTAAACTATACTTTTTGTGAGTTGATCCAATTGAGAAAGATGAGTTGGTGTAAAGAATCCATCAAACTTGTTGCTTCTACCTAGTTTTATTTTGTATGTTATGAGTTCATTGTAATTAATGGTTATATTTTGTAATAGCAATTTGAAGGGGCAAAATGTTCTTTTAATATTTTAATTATGATTATTATATTCTGTTCAATGGCATGCTTTGAATAATTATTGAAAAATATATCATTAAGCAAATGATCAACTTATTTAATCATTAACATACTCTCATCCATTTGATTATAATATATATATTTTAAATAAAATATGTATTACTTTAGTTAACAATATAAAAACTCTAGTTTAGATACCTTTTTAGCTCAAAGAAAAGATACCTTTGAATTTTTTATGCTATTTTATTTTTTATAAATTAATATTTATTGTAAAGTGTTATATGATTATATCTACCTATTGCGTCGACATATGTAGGTATTACCAATGCAAATGGAACACGTCAGAAGAAACTTAGGGATCGTTTGATAACATTTTTATTTCATGTTTCCTATTTATATTTTTCATTTTTCTAATTGACTTGTTTGATAATTGTTTTCGTTTCTTGTTTCTAACTCTAAAGAGACTAATCTAAAAAATGGTCCAATTTTAAGAAAATACAACTTTGATCCGTTTCTATTTGTATATCACAATTTATTCTAAAGATCAATAATAGCCTTTGGTATGCTATTATTTATGCTCCTATTTCTAGCTCCTAAAAGATAAGAAACATGAAACATGAACGTTATCGAATGGACCCGTGTATAAGTTATGCAACGATTTATGTGTGCTTCTCCCAACTGTTTAGAAACAACACAACAAATGATCTCCCTTCACGTCCTACACACCGGAAAAGGAAACTACTACTAGTGGGGACCTTTGTTGACGGCCTGACACAAGCTTCCTCGGCGTCAGAAAAACCCAAAATTTTGTAATGTTAATTGTAATTGACTTCAATAATTTTAATCACAACATTTTGATAAACTTGAAGGCATAATTGCAATTTTAAGAATTGAATTCCTCAAAGCATGAGAGCGCTTGTGCTTTCGAAATTTATTTTGAAATTCGAGAAAAAGCAGAAAAAATATACACAATAGTACAAGATGAACATATATTTATATATCAACATGCTTTTACAAAGAAGAAGGCATTAAAAGAACTAACCCTTGAAGACTATCTTCAAGTAGTTCTTCTCTGCAACTCATGAACAACCACGAACTCCTCTACACCGACTTCCCCCTCGAACTCAATGTATAAGAACACTACTACTAGGCCTTCCTTACTATTCTCCAGAATAAGAATCAAGGATCTATTGCTCCTTGATTTCGGTAAATGAAAGAGTAATTGAGAGAGGGATTAGATGAAAGAATTTTGCAGAGGGAGTTTTCATTCAAGGACAACACTTGTTTTTCTTTTTCTCACACTATTCTGCAGAAAACTTTCATCAACCTTCAAAACGTGAGAGAGGGATGGAGGGGGAGTTACAACTCCCCTTCACATATTAACAAAAAAAATATAATTAATTTAATAATATTAATGAATCAATAATTAAATATCACGTATTTAATTTCATTTGAATCATATTCAAACCATATCTTCTCACATAACCTAATTTTAATATGAATTTTATTCATATTCATATTATTATATATTTGTATCTTATTCAAAACATTATTCTCTCCTATAACTTATAGAATTAATATGAATCTCATCTATATTAATTTAACCTATAGTTTTATATGAATCTCATTCATATAAATAATATTTGAATCTTATTCAAATTTTTATTTCTCTCATATAATGAAGTATACTTTTGAATCTCATTCAAAATTAACTTTATATTATAATATATCTATGTACATTATATTAATTGTATCTTATATATTTAATTCCCTTATTAATTTGAACAATTAAAATTAATCCAAAATTAATTTATTCTTATTTTTACCCTTAGTAAGCTAGGAAGGGGACCTAATTGACCTACAGATTAGAAGCTCTAATGATACGAGATTAATTAATTAAACTTATTAATTAAATTAATCAACACATTCATTAACTGCAAACTACTCCACTAAAGACTCACAATTGTACTCTTTGTACTATAGATATATTTATGTGTCCATGGATATAACCAATCAACAGTAAGTTAAATCTTCACGAATAGTTTGTAACTATAGTTGGGTCAAATTATCATTTTACCCTTGTAGTTATATCTAACTTCTTAAGTACCACTGATCCCTTTGATGAACAAACAGTCAAACTATAAACTTGTTGGGGTTGATGCCCTAAATCTCGTAGAGTTCTATAGTTTGTAAACATTGTATGAACAGACTCTTTACATGTTTAATAAAATATATGATTCACTTTATCTACAAAATATATGATATTTTAGTTGCATTAACCACCACAAACCAATAAACTAACATCCAAGGTTATCAATGTGACTTAAACATGTATGTAGAGACATACAGGTGGATCATGTTTAAGTGATAACCTAAATGGTCTGTAGTAGATGGATAAGGCTGGATATCTTATCCTAGTGACACTGCGAGTATGACTCACTTTGTAGGTATCAAAATTATTGTAAAGTACTACAAATAATCTGATCCTGATCATTCATGTATTAGACATGCGAACGGAGATATTCTATACAAATGAGTTTGTATAAGACTAAATCACGAAATGTTTAGTCTCACTATATAACACTGTTCATAATAAATACTTTCATTTCACCAGGATGACCATAGGCAACATGACCTAAATCTTGAGTCAGTTGTGAACTCTTGCCTATGAGGGCCTTTGATTTGTATGGGTGAGAGTGACCAGATTGTCGACTCAATAAGCCTACCATTTTGGGGATTCGTCTGATTGGGGAATTGGGAACACAACTACACAAGATGTAATTCACTCCTTCCCCAAAGCAGGGGAAAGTAGATAAATTCACTCCTTCTCTGGGTCTTGAACAATGTGGCACCACACCCTCTCCTGACCCGACAAGGGTTTAGTCATAGTAGGACTATGATCTATTGTTCATTAGAGAAGTCAGTGACACTTAAAGAGTTAGATGTAACTACAGGGGCAAAATGATAATTTGGCCTAGCTGTACTTACGAGCAATTTGTGAAGGGTCATCGTACTGTTGATTGGTTATATCTAATGGACACATAAATATATTTGTAATGCGAAGAGTGCAGTTGTTAGTCTTTAGTGGAGTGCCCGACAATTAACGGATGGTAAATCATGTAATTAAAGAGTTTAATTAATTATTCATGTACCATTGGAGCTTCAAGCTACAGGTCCATAAGGTCTCTTTGGTAGCTCAAAAGGATTTAGTTGAGAATCAACTTTTGGGTTAATTTGAATTGTTCAAATTAATAGAGGGATTTAATTATATATGATAGAATTAAATTATGTCAATTATATATGATATAATTGTCATAATATATTTGATACATTATAGTTTAATGGGAGGAAATAAATATTTGAATGAGATTCAAATATATTTTCTATGAATGTGATTCATAGTTATTAAATTTAATATAAATATGATTTATATTAAATGCCATAAAATAGAGAAAAGAAACTATAATTTATATTGTATGTGATACAATATTAAAGACGGGAAGAAGTAAATTCCATCTTGTGTAGCTATGTTCCCATTTCCCTACTTGGACAAATCCTCAAAATGGTAGGCTTGTTAAATCGACGAATCTGGCCATTCTCACCCATACAGATCAAAGAATTGCTCTCATAGACAAGAGTTCATAACTCACTCAAGATTAAGGTCGAGTCACCTATGGTCTGAAGGGAACGGTGAAATTCGATGTGAAAGTGGGGATCGTGTCCCAATTTCAAATCTCACAAAGAATTAAAATTACAAAGACCTAGTTTATGCATTCTAAAGAAAAAACAAATAATTAGAACAAAGAAGGAAGAATAGGTTTTGGAATGTTACTTACTCTTGAAGTACAAAATAATCTTCACGAAATCCTTCTTCAACTGGTCACGAACAAATCATATGAAACTCGATCTCCAAAAATGCAACAACCCAATTTGGCCACCACAACAAGTGAATCTTGTGTATTCTTCTTAAGGTTTGAGAATAATAGAGAGAGTTGTGGGCTTCTCTAATTTTTGGAAGAGGGAAAAGATTTTTCCGAGAGGAGTTTTTCTGAGAGAGAGATTCTATGAGTCTTTTTAGATTGAACAGACTAGACTCACTTTGTGTAAAAGGCAAAAGGAAGATGAAGATCCTTCAACCTTCTACCACCACACGTCTGATTAAAGAGAAAAAAAAAGGGAAAGAAGTTATTTAATAAATCCCTCCCTTAAATTTAAATTAAAAACCAAAATTTAATTTAAATAAAAATATAATAACTAAATTATTATATAACCATATGTTATATCAAAATATAACACATGATCTATAATTTATATTATATCAAGTACAATATAACCTATAGTTTGTATTTCTCTCAATAATGTATGGTATTTTATATAAATCATATTTATACTAAATTTAATTATATGAATATAATTCATACAATTAATATTTGAATCATATCCAAATATTTAATTCGTCTAAAAATGAACTTTTATACTATAATGTATCAATTACATTATATTAACTATATCATATATAATTAATTTAAATTAATTATATCATATATAGTTAATTCCTCAAATAATTTGAACAATTCAAATTAATCCAAAATTAATTCTCAATAATCCCTGTTGAGCTATAGAGGGGACCTTATGAACCTGTAGATTGAAGCTCTAATGGTACTTGGATAATTAATTAAACTCCTTTAATTAAATTATCCAATATTCATTTCTACCGGTTACTCCACTAAAGACCGACAAGTGCACTCTTTGTACTACAGATATATTTTTGTATTCATTGGATATAACCAGTCAACAATGTGATGACCTTTCACAAATTGCTCGTAAGTACATCTGAGCCAAAATTACCATTTTGTCCTTGTAGTTATATCTAACTCCTTAGGTACCATTAATCCCCCTAATGAACAATAAGTTATAGTCCAACTATGACCAAACCCCTCTCAATCCTTTAGAGAGCAATTTATCAACTTACTCCGCGTCTGGGAAGGAGTGAATTTCATCTTGTGTAGCTATGTTCCCAGCTCCCTAATTAGACGAATCCCCAAAATGGTAGACATAATGAGTTGGGATCTAACCACTCTCACCCATACAAATCAAAGGACCGCTTTCATAGGCAGAAGTTCACAACTCACTCAGGTTCAAGTCATGTCATGTATAGTTATCTTGGTGAAATGTAAGTCACTATTATTAATGACTTATATAATGAAACTATTCATTTTGTGGTTCGGTCTTATACAAACCCTTTTATATAGAACATTCCCGCTCAGATGTCTCTACATGAGTGATCAGGATCAGATCATTTGTAGCATTACAATAATTGTAACATTTACAAAGCATGTTAATCTCGTAGTGTCACGAGGATAAGGTACCCAACCTCATCCATCTACTACAAACCATTTAGTTTATCACTTAAACATGATCCACTTGTATGTCTCTACATACATGTTTAAGCTACAAAAGATAACTTTGGATGTTAATTTATTGGTTTAGTGGGTAAATGCTATTAAATGTCGAATAAAATGCCTCATATTTTATTAAATAAATAAACCGTTTGTACATTACAATTAAAAACTATAGAACACACAAAATTTAGAACATCAACCCCAACAATCTCCCACTTGTCCTAAAGCTAGTGGGGTGTACATCATAAAAGTTATACTAATATAAAAGTACAAAAAACAAGAAACTAGGGCATAATACGTGACCAATACAAAATCTCTAATTTGCCCTAGACTAGATGTGACATGTCTTGTAGACCCATACTCTGCAGGTGACCCTCAAACCTCTTAGCATGAGGGCCTTTGTAAATAGATCAACAACGTTGTACGCGAAAAGATATCTACGTGATGATCACATCTCTTTGATGCACAATCTCTCAAATGAGATGATACTTCCGCTCTATTTGCTTATCGCGTTTGTAAATCCTGAGCTCTTGAGAATTAGCCACAACACCACTATTATCACAATAAAAGGTGATGGGCTTAGACATGTCTGAAACCACTTTCAGATTAGTCAGAAACTTCCTGAGCCACACAGCTTCCTTAGCAGCTTCACAAGTTGCTATATACTCAGCCTCCATAGTGGAGTTAGCAATGCACTCTTGCTTGGTGTTCCTCTAGCTTATTGCCCTTCTTTTAAGATTGAACACTGATCCTGATATGGATTTCTTAAAATTCTTATTAGTCTGGAAGTAAGAGTTTGTGTATCCTGTAAGAATCAAATCTTTAGAATCGTACATGAGCATGTAGTTCCTTGTTCTCTGAAGATACTTGAGGGTATTCTTAACGGCGGTCCAGTGATCAAATCTTGGATTAGATTGATATCTACCGACTATCCTCACTGCATAGCAAATGTCAAGTCTAATACATAACATCGCATACATCAGGCTACCAACAACCGATGCCTAGAGACTCTGTTTCATTTCCTCAACCTCTTGAGGTGTCTTAGGATACTATTCCTTAGAAAAAAATAACTCCATGCTTGAAAGAGAGCAAATCTCTCTTGAAGTTCTGCATCGAAAATTTAACAAGCATCTTATCAATGTACGATGCCTAAGACAGGGCCAACATTTTATTCTTTCGATCTCTACAGATCTGAATGCCCAGAACAAAATTCTCCCAAATATTTCATTTGGAATTGGATCGCTAGCCAATTTTTAATTTCAGTTAGTAGACCTACGTCATTCCCAATGAGTAGGATATCGTCTACATACAACAGAAGAAAAGATACTGAACTGTTGATTATTCTCTTATAAACACAAGACTCGTCAACATTTTGATCAAAGCCATAAGAATTGATCACAATATCAAATCTTATACTCCAAGATCGAGAATCTTGTTTCAATCCATAAATGGACCGATTAAGCTTGCAAACCTTTTGCTCTTGACCTTAGGTTATGAATCCCTCAGGTTGCTATGTATATATGGTCTTCTTAAGATTGCCATTAAGAAAAGTAGTCTTAATGTCCATTTGCCAAATATCATGATATGAGGCAATGGATAGGAGTATTCAGATAGACTTCAACATGGAAATAAATGAGAAATTCTCCTCATAGTCGACTCTCTCAACCTAAGTATAACCCTTTGCCACAAGTCTAGTCTTGAAGGTTTGCACCTTCCCATCAGTACCATATTTTCTCTTGTAGATCCATTTACGACCTATATGTTTAACCCCATCAGGTTGATCTATAAGATCCTAAACTGAATTGAAGTACATAAACTCCATTTTGAGATCTATGGCTTTGATCCATTCATCTTTATCAACATCCTCTATTGTCTTCTTGTAAGACAATGGATCCTCAACATCTTTGTCAGCTACGATAGCTAGGGTTTCTGTTAAACCTATGTAATGAATAGGCAGATTCGCAATCCTTCCACTGCATCGAGGCTTTCTCAACGTTTGGGGTAGATGTGACCTACGAGATGAACCAACTTCAACAACTCTTGTTGAGGTATTGGGTTCTTCGATAACTCTTGTTGAAGGTTCAATAGTTTCACTGGAAAGTTCATTTAACACTATCTTACTGTGGGGCTTATACTCCCTCATGTGGTCTTCTTCTAAAAAGGTAGCGTTTGTCAACACAAACACTTTATTATCTTTAGGATTGTAGAAGTAACCACCTGTCGTTCCTTTAGGGTAACCTACAAATAGACATAATTTTGAACGAGGTTCCAATTTCTTAGATTTTGCCTCAAGCACATGTGTTGGGCAATCCAGATCCTAAAATGACATAAACTACCTTTACGACCATTCCATAACTCGAAAGGTATTCAAGTATCACTTTTGTATAGAACACAATTCAAAATGTAAGTTGTAGTCTGCATTGCATATCCCCAAAACGAGTCAGGTAAGGAAGCTTAACTCATTGTAGACCGAACCATGTCCAATGAGGTTTGATTTTTCCTTTTTGATACACCATTCTATTGAGGTGTACCAAGTGACAAGAGTTGAAATATAATTCCATGTTCTATCAAATAGTCTTAGAATTTCAAATCCATATACTCTCTAGGTAAGGAAGCTTAACTCATTGTAGACCGAACCATGTCCAATGAGGTTTGATTTTTCCTTTTTGATACACCATTCTATTGAGGTGTACCAAGTGACAAGAGTTGGAATATAATTCCATGTTCTATCAAATAGTCTTAGAATTTCAAATCCATATACTCTCTACCTCGATCATATCGAAATGTTTTAATTGTTTTATTTAATGAATTTTGAACTTCAACCTTGTACTCCTTGAACTTTTCAAGAGTTTTACACTTATGTTGCATTAAATAAACATACCCATATCTAGAATAATCATCAGTTAAAGTGATGAAATACTCAAACTCTCCTCTTGCCTTAACATTCATTGGGCCACGGAGGTCTGAATGTACAAGTTCTAAATGTTCTTTGGCCTTGTGATCTTTTCTAATAAAAGATCTTTTAGACATTTTTCCTTAAAGGCATGACCCACATATAGGTAAAGAATTTTCTTTAACTTGCTTTTGAAGGATCTCATACCATGAGTTCCATGAGCATGTTCAGATCGCTCCGATCTCACCGTGACTGAAATACAAATGATATACATTCAACACATACAGTTATGCACATAAATCCAATTATTAGCATGCTCAGAACAAAATGAATAACAAAAAAAGGGTTCCATACCAGTTGAAGACTCTCTTCGAACTTCTGAACCCCAATGCAGCGGACCCCTCCAACATTTACCAACACCCGACGGGTACGTCGACTGCAACAACACGATCAACACTAACACGAACGCTGTAGCGCGGACAACACCACCACTAATGAACCCCGGGTATTCTTGGAGTGAAAACCCAAAGAGTGGGCTTTGGTGAGTTTGGTAGAGGACGGAGGACAACGATTCGGAGTGAAAACCCAAAGAGTGGGCTTTAGTGAGTTTGGTAGAGGACGGAGGACAACGATTCGTGTAGACGATAAGCAAGTGAGAGATAATACAGTGCTATCGTATAGCAGAAATTCTTATCGCATAGAGAAGCTACACGTTCGTGTAGGAAAGGCTGAACGATCGTTTAGGAAAAATGTATACGATCGTTTAAAGAAATCGTGAGGTAGACGATCATTTAGAAGGAGAAGCAACTATCGTATAGGCTCTCGGGCGATCGTTTTCACAAATTCTTTTGGGCAGTCTAAAAATAATGAATGCACCATACAAAATGAAAACCACTTTTCATTTTTAACCCATCGGTTATCATAACTGACGATGCCCATTACCCACGTTCGAACGTGGAAAAATTGGTTAATTATCATATAATTAATCAATTAATTAATTAATAAATATAATAATATTATATTTATATCCAATAGTTTGATATCACATTATACTATAATATTTTCTCCTCTAATTGATATAAATCATATTTATATCTAATTTCTTCAAAATAATGTATCTTATACATTTAGCCAATTATATCATATATAATTGAACTTCCTCTTGTCAATTTGAATATTTCAAATTAACCCAAACACTGGTTCTCAACTTTATCCAAGCTATCCAGGGAACCTAATGAACATGTAGGCTCGAAGCTCCAACGGTACATGAATAGTTGACTAAACTCTTTAGTCACGAGATCCACCATCCGTTAACTGTCATTGATTTCACTAAAGACCAACAGCTAGAGTTACCACAGATATATTTCTATGTCCATTGGATATAATCAATCATGAGTACAATGACCCTTCACAGATGCTCGTAAGTACAACTGGGCCAATTTACCGTTTTGCCCCTATAGTTACATCTCACTTCTTATGTACCACTGATTCCTCTAATGAACAATACAACATAGTCCAACTATGTCTGAACACCTCTCGGGCCAAGAGAAGGTGTGTGGCACCACGTCGTTCAAGCCCCGAAATCAGCCTTTAAGGGAGCCATCTATCTACTTACCCCTGCCTTGAGGAAGGAGTAAATTCCATCTTGTGTAGCTAAATTCCCAGCTCCCAAATCAGACGAATCCCTAAAATGGTAAGTTTGAATCGGCGATCTAGCCACTCGCACCCATACAAATCAAAGGACCACCCTCAATGGCAGGAGTTCCTAACTCACTCAGGATTGAGGTCATGTTACCTATGGTCATCCTAGTGAAGTGAAGTCTCTGTCATGAACGGTGTTATATAATGAGACATTAACACTTCGTGGTCAGGTCTTATACAAACTCTTTGTATAGGACGCCCCCGCTCGCATGTCCCCAACACGAATGACCAGGATCAGACCATCTGTGACAAGTTACAACACTTGTGACCATTCCACAAAATGGGCCGCATCCGTAGAGTTACCAGGATAAGATTTCCCTCCTATATCCATATACTATAGACCATTTTGGTTATCACTCAAGACATGATCCACTTGTATGTCACCAAATACATGCTTGAGTCACATACAGATAACCAGGAATTTTATGTTTATTGCTTTGTGGTAAAGCAAATAAAACAATTAACCGAGAAAAATACAAGATGTGAAGTAAATATCATATATTAACAACACAAGTATTCGTACATACTGTTTACAAACATAGTACACAAGACTCATCAACCCCAACAATCTCCCACTTGTCCTAAAGCGAATTGAGGTATACAAAAAACTTAGTACAAAACAATAAACTAAGGCATAAAAGCCCAGTACAAGAAAATCTCCCACTTGCCCTAGTCCAGCCACGGGCTATCATGTAGACCCATGCTCCGTAGGTGACTCTCAAACACTGTAGCCGTGAGAGCCTTCGTAAACGGGTCAGCAACATTGTGCTTCGAAGCGATCTACGTGATGATCACGTCCCCTCGATGCACTATCTCACGGATCAAATGATACTTCAGCTTTATGTGTTTACCACGCCGGTGACTCCTTGGCTCCTTGAAGTTTGCCACTGCCTCACTATTATCAAAATAGAGGGTAATGGGCCTAGACATATCTGGAACAACTTCCAGGGCTGTCAAGAATTTCCTGAGCCAGACGACCTCCTTAGCAGCTTCGCAAGCCACTACGTACTCCACCTCCATAGTGAAGTCGACGATGCACCCCTGCTTAGTGCTTCTCCACACTACAGCTCTTCCATTAAGAGTAAAGACTGACCCTAATGTGGACTTGTGAGAGTCCTTATCAGTCTAAAAGTCAGAATCCGTGTATCCTGTAAAGATCAAATCCCTCGAACCATACACGAGCACGTAGTCCCTCGTTCTCTGAAGATACTTGAGGATGTTCTTCACTGCAGTCCAATGACCCTGGCCTGGGTTAGACTGATACCTACTGACTATGCTCACAACATAGCAGATGTCTGGACGAGTATAGAGCATCGCGTAAATTAAACTGCCAAAGCAGACGCATATGAGACCCGTCTCAGCTCTTCAACCTCTTGAGATGTCTTAGGACATATTTCCTTAGACAAAGTGACTTCATGCCAGAACGGCTTAGGTCCCTTTTGGAGTCTTGCATCGAGTACTTGAGCAACATCTTGTCAATGTACGATGCCTGAGACAGTGCTAGCACTTTGTTCTTACGATCCTGAAAGATCTGTATATCTAGAACAAACTGAGCCTCTTCCAAATATTTCATTTGGAACTGGGTCGCTAGCCAGTTTTTAATTGCAGTCAAGACCTACATCATTCCAAATGAGTAGGATATCTTCTACATACAACACTAAAAAGACTACTGAAGCGTTGATGATCTTCTTGTATACACAGGGTTCATCAACGTTTTGGTCAAAGCCATACGACTTGATCGCAGTATCAAACCGTATGTTCCAAGATCAAGACGCGTGTTTCAATCCATAAATGGACCGATTCAGTTTGTAAACCTTTTGCTCTTGACTTTGGGCTATGAATCCCTCAGGCTGCACCATATAAATGGTCTCTTCAAGATTGCCATTCAGAAAGGTCGTCTTGACGTCCATTTGCCAGATCTCATAATTATAATAAGCTGCAATGGATAGAAGGATGCAGATCGACTTTAACATGGCAACAGGCGAGAAAGTCTCCTCATAGTCGACTCTCTCTACCTAGGTATAACCCATTTCCATAAGTCGAGCCTTGAAGTTCTATACCTTCCCATTAGCACCCCATTTGCACTTGTAGATCCACTTACACCTATAGAGCGAACCCCATCAGGCTGATCTACAAGATCCCATATTGAGTTGAAGTATATCGACTCCATCTCGAGATCCATGGCCTTAACCCATTCTTCCCGGTCAACATCCTCCATTGCCTTCTTATAAGACAATGGATCCTCAACGTCGCCATCTGCTACCATAGCAAAGATTTTCGTGAAACCCAGATAGCGAATGGGTGGGTTCGCAACCCTCCCACTACGTCGAAGTTCCCTTAACTCTTGAGGTAGAACCGACCTACTGGATGAACTCCCATCAACAACTCTTGTTGATGTAGCAGGCTTTTCAACAACTCTTGTTGAAGTTTCAATAGTTTCATTGGAAAGCTCACGCAACACGACTTTACTTCATGGACTGTGCTCCTGATGTGTTATTTTATGAGGTGAAATTATGGAATGAGATGTGGTGATGGAAATGCGTTGAGCAACAAGTTTTATTAGCGGAATCCAAGTATAAACCCCACTAAGTTTCCTGGTAAGTCCAAGGTTGAACACAGGGACTAGGGAAAACAGTATGCAGTGATAATTTCTAAGAAGACCTTGCGATAACCAAATAAATCAAATAGTTGTTTGTGTTGTTGTTTACTGTGTAAAAATAAAGGTATGCGACGGATTTGAGAAAAGTTCGATTATGCTGTAGATACATTGAGTATGCGAAGGAACGGGTTGAGAAGGCGTTTTGCTAGCATTTCCGGGGAATGCATCAAACTATGCGATCATGCTACACTCATGCGACAACATATCATTTTCCAATGCAAATGCGTGCTTCTAGTTCTAGGATGCATGTGTTGAATGCAACAATGTCCATAGAGTTTATTCCTAAGTCTCTATTCTTTTCCTATGCGATGATGCAAGATGCACACAAAGACAAGGTGACTGCACACAATCATATCATATCTCTAGTATGCATGCGATGTGTTAATAACAAATAGCGCTTATTTCTAAGCTTCTATCTCTTGATTATGTATTCTAACCTGACTCTCCTGAGCCTAGATTCTAATCTGACTTTCCCAAGCTTAGATCCTGTCCTTAGACTACCTTCCCGAGTATCTCTAATGAATGAATGAAGCATACATAATACAAGACAATCGCATAGAATGAAGATCCCCAGTTCTACTAGCTAAGTGCTTCTCAACCCATTCAACAGATTTAGCTACTCATGCATAATAAACAGAGAGTGAACAGATATAAAGAAGTAAATTCCATTTCTATAGATAAGTTTGAGTACAAAATGACAATGGAAAATAAGGATAGAGAGCCTGGTAGTAATCCCTTGCTTCTCAAGGCCTTTACACTATCAACTATATTCTGTTCGAAAGATAATCCTGCTTCCGCAGGAGCTGGCCCTCTCTCTGATCTTGACGCTTCCGGCACTCTTCCAAGTTCACCGGAACGATCTATCGGCACAATCTCGCTTCTCTCGCTTCTGCCATGAAATAAAAGAAAATCTAAGAACAAGGCTATTCTAACTATGGAGAAAATTGTCTAAGTATCCGAACTCACTAAACTAGTTGAACCCCTTTTCTGAAGGTTACATTCGATCTTTATAGAGCTCCGGGGTGAAAGGCGGCTTCTCTCTTATGATTGCACAGATGGGATAGCTTTAATTCTCTGATTGATGCGTCGAATATTTGTCACCGAAAAGCTGAGTGTACTTGTTATCGTTAGCGGCTTGTCAACTTAATTCGGATTCAACCGTCATCAGCTTTCTGTCCCATAGTGATTAATTATGCTTTTCACCTAAATACGCTCACCAAGTTGCGCCATCTCTATGCAGCAATCCTTCTTGAGTAGATGTTTGCGAACACAAATCACCATAAAGCCTTGCGGTAACGCTGCGCTCGACCATTGATTTCTTGTGATCGCGCTTTCTGCCTTGCGTCAACGCATATTCTGCATAAAAATACACAAGTTTACTATTTTTATGCGATGGACGCATGCGACCGCAATGTTATGAACTTAATGCTTTTTAGATGCAATCTAACATATTTTATCAACGCCAACCTTCATTGTTTGATAACTTAGCACTATAATAACGTGCATTTCTGCCCGTTATCAGCTCCCTTATATGATCCTCCTCCAGAAAAGTAGCGTTTATTGAAACAAACACCCTATTTTCTGTTGGATCATAAAAATAACCCCCTCGTGTACCTTTGAGATAGCCTACAAAGAGGTACAATCTCGTCCATGGTTCCAACTTCTTGGGATTAACCTCAAGCACATGTGCAGGGAAACCTTAAATGCGGAAGTGACGTAAACTAGCTTTACACTCGTTCCACAACTCCAGAGGTGTTCTTGCAACACTCTTGAAGGGAACACAGTTGAGTATGTACACCGCAGTTTCTTCTGCGAAACCCCAAAACTAGTCCGATAAGGAAGCGTAATTCATCATCGAGCGAACCATGTCTAACAAGATCCTATTTCTCCTCTCCGCTACACCATGCTGCTGATGTGTACCCGACGCTGAGAGTTGGGAAATGATTCCATGTTATATCAAATAGTCCTGGAATACTGAGTCCAAAAACTCTTCACCTCGATCTGATCGAAGTGTTTTAATCCGTCTATCCAATGCGTTTTCAACTTCAACCTTGAACTTTTGAACTTTTCAAAGGATTCAGACTTCCGTTGCATAAAATAAACATACCCATACCTGGAGTAATCATCAGTAAAACTGATAATATACTCATAGCCACCTCGGGCTTGCACATTCATGAGACCACAAAGGTCAGAATGTACTAACTCAAGAGACTCCTTGGCTCTAGAACCTTTTCCAGTAAAAGTTTGTTTAGTCATCTTACCCTCAAGGCACAATTCGCACACAGGTAAAGTATTTCCTTCTAACTCACGTAGAAGTCCATTCCTCACCAATCTCTCAATCCTATTGAGATTAATGTACCCTAAACGTAGATGCCAAAGTTGGGCATTTTCTTTTGAAAAAATTCATTGACGTTTTGATTGAGTTACAACAGTTCTGAACATTTCAGTATTATGGAGGGAATTAATGGCTAATGGCCTTAGTACATACAAATTCGATCCCAAATTTGCTGTGAAAATAATAACACCATCTTTATGAATAAACACTTTATTCAAATCAAAAGAAACAATGAATTTACATTGCAATAAACACTTTAGAGAAATGAGATTCCTTTTTAGTTCAGGAACAATATATACATCTTTTAAAATAAGAAACCTATTTTGTAAAGTTAACTGGAGTCCTCCAACTTCCACAGCTGAGATGACGTGCCCGGTGCCTACTCGCATCGTCATCTCACTAGCCTTCAACTGTCGCCAAGATCAAATCCCCTGAAAAGAAAAACAAACATGGTTAGTGGTGCATGAATCAATTATCCAGGAAGAATCATCATTCTCTACTAAGCAAGTTTCAAGCACAAGTAAATCATATTTACCTTTATCAGCCTTGGCCTTAGCCTTGGTTGCCTTCTTCTCTTTCAGATACCGAGGACAGTTCCTCTTCCAGTGTCCATCTTGGTTGCAATGGAAACACTTTCCCTTAGCAACTTGTGGACGCCTCCTTGGGGTGACAGGTGGTGAGTTAGTAGGTGCCTTCCCTTTTTTCTTACTACCCTTCTTCTTCTTCCCCTTTGCAGAGTTAGAAGAAGAAGGTGCAGACTTTGTTCATGAGGTCGAACCTCTATGGAATGTCCTAGAGGATGAAGCAACATTTTCCTCACCCTTCTGCCTCTCCTTACTTTTCAGTAAAGATTGGTATGTCTACAACTCGTTGAGGAAAGTTGTAAGGTTATACTTCACTTTGTTAAGAATCACATTACTAACAAAATGCAGGAAGCTCTCCGGCAAAGAATGCAGGATTATGCTAACCTAGTTGCCCTCATCGATGCTAGACTCATTCAACTCCGCCACATTGAAGTGGACCATCATGTTTAGCACATTTTCACGAACAGAGGTGCCTTCTTGCATTTTGGAGTTGAATATGTATTTAAGAGCCTCATGCATAAGCTATTCAGACGGTTGTCTAAATATCCCCCGCAGGGACTCTATGATCTCACACACTGAGATCATAAGCTCATGTTTCTTGGCCAAGACTTCAGAAAGACTTGCCAAGATGTAGGCTCGGGCCTTCTCAATTGCCCTTGTCCATCACTCGTATGCCTCCCGAACATTTCGAGCGACATTTGAAGCTAGAATAGGAAGACAAGCCTCCGTGAGATCGAATATGAGATCCTCGATAATTAGGATCATTGTGATCATGTGTTTCCATGTTGAAAAATTATCGCCAGTTAGTTTTTCGGCGCTTAAAAACGATAAGGTGGTTGTTGCCATTTGTAAATGTTGCTGAAAATACGAACAAAACTTTATTCGATTTTGCTGAACCACTTTTCAATCAATCAGTTTTGCAAAATAGTTTCAAGTACCTTAAGTTATAGACTTCTATTTTGCAATGATGCCCCAGTGAGTCAGGACAAACGCCACCGGTGGAGTGATCAGTTGCCCCTTCGCTAGAATGATACATTCTTAACCATTAGGCAGAACCAACTCTTAGAACTGAACCTAACAGCCACCCTTTTTTGGTCCATAATCGTTAAGTTTTAACTATTCCGTGTATGTGTGACCCCTCACTTTCGGTGCTAGAGTCCCGCTCTAATGCGCTTACCATAGGGAAAAGACAGACAAGTGACTAAGTTACCTTATCCTCTTACAGAAGATCAAATAAAGAAACGCGTAAAACTGTAATCCTTTAAAGGGATACTCCCAGGGTGCCTCGAGGCGATGCGCAGTAACTTTATTCAACCTAACGAGGGAGACCGAGGGATATGTTGTCGCACTTCCCACTCCCACTTACTATGAACATTCTCTCCATCCACCTTGATATTGACCTACCCAAACATCATCCGTTGGGGGGACACGCCAAAAGTGCCACGAGGTCGAGGATAGATCTCACGGTGTTGACTATTTAGGAGAAAAGTGAAAGGTTTAAGTGAAGCATCTTATGCCCCAAGTACCTCCCACTGAATGTTCTACCTAGGGATTCATAACCTAGACAATCCGGCTACTAATTTTAGTCTAAGTATTCTTTTTAAACTCTTCTCATAAACAACATTTTTCTATGAAATATGAACAAGTTCAAGTAGTCACATTTAAACGCTTTAATGGATTGTCCTTAACTTGCATGCATGCATAAAATCTATCCAATTCACGTTTCTAGGTAAGTTCCCAAGTAGGGGTGTTACGTTTCCGTCAACTTAAATACCCCAGCCTAGACAGAACCCACCTTAGACAAAAGGTCCCTTATAGATAGATTTGCTACACTTTAACCTTTTATTAGCCAATTTAATCATATTAAACTAATTAAAAGATTAAAGCCTTAGGGTTGCTAATCATATTAGAACCGTGATCTTAAGTCTATGTGATCCAAGTTTTAAACACTTTAAAACCATGAATTAAACCTAAGTGAGCATGCATGTCTTTCTTATTTCTTTTAGTTCTAATTTCTCTTTAACTTTTAAAAAGAAACAACTAAAACCATTGCGCATAACGAGACGTTTATAACATTTATAAAGTAACCTATGTGCCTTGCTTCATGCAATGTTCGGTCATTACTATATATATAACTTTTATATAACGCACAATAACCAAGAAACCATGCTATCATTCACCCTTATACTATAACAATTGTAATATAAAGATGATGCATGTCAATACTTTTTATGCATGCATAAATATAATTCTTATATTATATGATGCATGACCATGCTTTTACATAATTAAAACATGCTTCTCTAAATTATAACAATTACAATAAAGAGATAATGCATGACTATTGCATAACCTAAGGTGAGATTTACTATTTGTGCATACCATATGACATATAAAACATACATCGCATGTAATAAACAAAGGATTAATGGACTGGGATGAGCCTTTACATAAAAAAAAAAATCAGAATGAAAAACCCTATCTATTACATATTTCATCGAGCAAACCGGTTCACAGGCGAACCGGGTCTTGAACCGCCAGGAGGTCTTCATCGTGTAGCAAACTCCAGTAGGTAGACGATCATTCAGCGCGCACTAGATGATAGAAGCATAAGTAAACGACCGCGTAGACGACGACGAGGCTATGAAGCCTGATCGTCCATGCGATCGTGTAGCACGACGATAGGTAAACAATTTACTTTTAGTTACTAATCGATCGTTTAGTCAGTTACTAAGCGATCAAGCTTACTGTCCTAAACGATCGTCTAGCGCGTGCGCTTTAAATAATACGCAAGTGTCTCATCGTCTAATCGATGCGTGCGACTTGGTAAATGATTTACCTTGCGATGCTAAGCGATCATTTAGTCAGTTACTAAGCGATGAAGCTTGCTGACCTAAACGATTGTCTAGCACGGGCGCATTAAATGATACTCAGCGATTGCATGCCCGATCGTCAACCCGATACGACCAACTCTTGATCGCATACCCCATTTTTTAACTGATGCGTTCAACCGCAATCGCGTATTCCTTCATCTTTATGATGCAATGGATAGCGATCGCGTAGAACTTCTTCTACATGATGCAATTAACCCTAGATCGTCTCCTTCCTCGAAGAGCCACAATGTTTGTCCAGAACTTCGATGAACGACTTAAGACTTCAAACAAACTTTGAATGTAGACTCGATAACGATTATTAATGCCCAAAAACGCAGGGGCCTTTACAAATAACCACAAATGTAAAAGGATCTTAAACAAATCGAGGCTATTCATCCCGAAAACATCCATTAATCCAGCACATCCACAACAGATTTAACAATTGAAACAACGTAGAAATGCACCCATCATGAATGTTTATTTCATTCGTTGCAACAGATGAAATCGGAGTATCAGAAACCTGGCTCTGATACCAATCGAAGGATCTCATACCGTGAGTTCCATGAGCGTGTTCAAATCGCTTCTATCTCACCGTGATCGAAATACAAATGATATACATTCTACACATATAGTTGTGCACATAAATCTAATTATCGACATGTTCAAAACAAAATGAATAATAGAGAAAGGGTTCCATACCAGTTGAAGACTCTGTTTGAACTTCTGAACCCCAATGCAGGGGATCCCTCCAATAGATCTACCAACACCCGGCGGGAATGTTGACTGCAACAGCACGATCAACACGAACACGAACGCTACAGCGGGGATGACACCACCACTAATGAACCCCGGGTATTCTCGGAGTGAAAACCCAAAGAGTGGGCTTTGGTGAGTTTGGTAGAGGACGGAGGACAACAATTCGTGTAGACGATAAACAAGTGGGAGATAATACTGTGCTATCATATAGCAGAAATGCTTATCGCATAAAGGAGCTACACGATCGTGTAGGAAAGGCTGAACGATCGTTTAGGAAAAAAGTATATGATCGTTTAGAGAAATCGTGAGGTAGACGATCTTTTAGAAGGAGAAGAAACTATCGTATAGGCTCTCGGATGATCGTTTTCACGAATTCTTTTGGGCGGTCAAAAAATAATGAATGCACTATACAAAATGAAAACCTCTTTTCATTTTTAACCCCATTGGTTACCATAAACGACGATGCCCACTACCCAGGTCCGAATGTGGAAAAAATTGGTTAATTATCATATAATTAATCAATTAATTAATTAATTAATATAATCATATTATATTTATATCCTATAGTTTGATATCACATATCTACTATAGTATAATATCCTCTACTTGATATAAATCATATTTATTTCTAATTTCCTCCAAAATAATGTATCTCGAACATTTAGCCAATTATATCATATATAATTAACCAATCTAATTATATCATATACAATTGAACTTCCTCTTGTCAATTTGAACATTTCAAATTAACCCAAACACTGGTTCTCAACTTTATCAAAGCTCTAACGGTACGTGAATAGTTGACTAAACTCTTGAGCCACGAGATCCACCATCCGTTAACTGTCAATGATTCCACTAAAGACTGATGCGTTATTTTATGCGGTGAAATAATTAAAGAAATTTGTGGTGATGGAAAATGCGTTGTGCAACAAGTTTTCTCAGCAGAACCCAAGTATAAATCCTACTGAGTTTCCTGGTAAGCCTAGGGTCGAATTCAGGGACTAAGGAAAACAATATACGGCAATAATTTCTAGATTACTTTGTGGTAGCCAATAAATTAAAGAGTTGTTGGGTTGTTGTTTATAGTAAAAAAATGTATACGACGGAGTTAAGAAAAGAGTTAATATTACGAAAGATGCGATGAATATGCAGAGGAACGGGTTGAGAAGGGGTTCGGCTAACACTTCCTAGGATTGCATTCATGTTATGCGATCATGCTACACACGTATAATAGCAAATCATCTCTTAATGCAAATGCTACGGCTTCTAGTTCTAGAACGCATGCGATATATGTGATGATGTCTATAGAACCTACACATAAGCCTCTATTCTTATCTATGCGATGACGAATGACACACACACATACAAGGCGACCACATAATACCATAATCTATCTCTAGGGTGCATGCGATGCATGTTGACAAACAAAACTTATCTCTAAGTCTCTATCTCTTGCTTATGCAGATCTAATCTTGCTATCTCAGGTCTAGATTCTAACCTAGCTCTCTCAAGTCTTAGGTTCTTTCTTTAGACTCTCTCTCGAGTAGCTCTAAAGGAGTGATGGGCGCAACATAAGACAAGATGATCGCATGCAATAAAGATCCTAGGTCAAGTTAGCTAAGTTCTTCTCAACCCATTTGATAGATTTAGCTATTCATGCATGTTTTAAAGAGAGTGAACAGATGTAGATAAGCAAGTTCCATTTTATAGATATATAATCGAAATACAGAATGACAATGCGAAATAAGAATAAAGAGCCTGGTAGCAATCTCTTCTGTCCCAAGGCTTTTACATCGTTCTTCTCTACTCTATTCAAAAGATAATCTTGCTCTCGCAAGAGTTGGCCCTCTCTGTTTTTCAACGCCTCCTAGGTTCTCTCTCGACTGACCAGAGCGATCTTCTGGTGTCTCTTCTCTTCTCTCGCTTCGATTTCTAAGTGTAAGAAACTATGAACAAAGCTACTTCTATCTAAGGAGAAAATTATCTAACCGAACGAACTCGTTCACTGAAGGCGGCCTCTGGTATTTATAGAGCTTCAGGGTGAAAGGCTTCTTCTCTCTTATGATTGCACTAATGGGATGGCATTAATTCTCTGTCTGACAAGCCGTTTCAGAATCGACCGTCATCAGTGTTCTGTCCCATCGTGATTTATTACACTTTTCACCTAGATGCGCCCATCAAAATGCGTCAGCTCTATGCAGCAACCTTCTTGAGTAGATATTTGCGAGCGCAAATGATCGCATAGCCTTGTGTCAATGCAATCTCTTAATGCGCTTGGCCGTTGATTTCTTTGGATCGCATTTTCCGCCTTGCGTCAACGCATATTCTGCACAAAAATACATAAGTTAACTGTTTTAAAGCGATGGACGCATGTGATCGTAATATTGTGAACTTAATGCTTTTAGACGCAATATTGTATATTTTGATCAACGCAATCCTGCATTGTTTTATAACTTAGCACTGTAATAACGTGCATTTCTGCCCGTTATCAAAGACTAACAACTGAACTCTTTTTACTCAAATATATTTATGTGTCCATTAGATATAACCAATCATGAGTACGATCACCCTTCAAAGATGCTCATAAGTACAGCTGGGCCAATTTACCTTTTTAACCCTGTAGTTACATCTCACTTTTTAAGTACCACTAATTCCTCTAATGAACAATACAACATAGTCCAACTATGTGTGAATACCTCTCGGGCCAAGAGAAGGTGTGTAGTGCCACATTGTTCAAGCCTTGGAATCAGCCCTTAAGGGAGCCATCTATCTACTTACCCCTACATCGGGGAAGAAGTGAATTCCATCTTGTGTAACTGAGTTCCCAGCTCCCAAATCAGACGAATTCCCAAAATGGTAGGTTTGAATCGGCGACCTGGCCACTCACACCCATAAAAATCAAAGGATCGCCCTCAATGGCAGGAGTTCCCAATTCACTCAGGATTGAGGTCATGTTACCTATGATCATCCTAGTGAAGTGAAGTCTCTGTCGTGAACAGTGTTATATAACGAGACGTTAACACTTCGTGGTTAGGTCTTATACAACCTCTTTGTATAGGACGTCCCTGCTCGCATGTCCCCAACACGAATGATCAGGATCAGACCATCTGTGACAAGTCACAATATTGTGACCATTCCACAAAGTGGGCTGCATCCGTAGCGTTACCAGGATAAGGTTTCCCTCCTATATCCATATACTACAGACCATTTTGGTTATCACTCAAGACATGATTCACTTGTATGTCACCACATACATGCTTGAGTCACATACAGATAACCAGGGATTTTATGTTTATTGGTTTGTGGTAAAGCAAATAAAATAATTAACCGAGCAAAATACAAGATGTGAAGTAAATATCATATATTAACAACACAAGTGTTCGTACATACTATTTACAAACTACAGGACACGAGACTTTAGGGCATCAACCCCAACAACTTAAAAGTCCATTCTTGACTTATCTGTCAATCCTATTGAGATTTAAGTGTCATAATCTTAGGTGCCAAAGATAGGCATTTTCTGTAGGGGAGATTTTCTGTCTTTTATCATGAGTTATTACAGTTTTAAACAGTTCAGTAATAAGGAAAGCTTTAGTTGCTAACGATCTTAGCACATAAAGATTGTCTTCCAGCTTAGCAGAACAAAGTTCTATACCATTCTTAGAAATAAACGCTTTATTCAAAGAAAAATGTATAGAATACAGTTGTTCAATGAAATACTATATAGAAATTAAGTTCCTCTTCAAATCAGGAACTACATATACATTTTCCAACAAAATATAATTTTTCTGTAAAGTAAGTCGGAGTCCTCCCATTGCCTTTGTAGAGACAATTTGCCCAGTTCCAACACGCATTGTCATCTCCCCAGTCTCCAATTGTTGCCAGGAACTAATTCCCTAAAATGAAGAACAAACATAGTTAATGGCACATGAATCTATTATCCAGATTGAATCATCATTCTTCATTAAACAAGTTTCTAATACAAGTAAATTACATTTACCTTACTTGGCCGTCTTCTTTTCTACCAAGTACTTCGGACAATTTCTCTTCCAATGTCCCTCCTAGTTGCAATGGAAATAAATTTCATTTACAGCCTTGGCCTTCTTGCCCCTTTGGGTAGTAGCATATAGGTTAGCTTTCCCCTTTCCATCTCTCTTCTTCTTCCACTTTTTAGTGGCAGGAGAGGAAGGCACACACTTAGTTCTAGAGGTCGGACCTTTGAACAATTTTTTGGAGGACGAGGCAACATTTGCCTCACCCTTTTGTTCTTTGACTTTCCTCAAGGATTGGAAATTCTGCAGCTTGTTGAGTAAGGTGGTCAGGTTGTAATCAATTCTGTTCATAACAACATTGCTACGAGACTGTAGGAAAATTTTAGGTAAAGTTTTTAGGATGAAGCTAACTTGATTGGTTTCATCAATGATAGACCTATTCATCTCAGCCATATTAAAGTGGACCATTATGTTCAAAACGTGTTCTTGAATAGAGACCCTTCTTGCATACGGGCATTAAAGACGAATTTAAGAGCGTCATGCCTGAGCTGAGTGGACTATTGTCCAAATATTCCCCACAGGGACTCCATGACTCATGGGCAATGAGCATGGGCTCATGCTTCTTGGCCAAGACTTCAAAAAGGCTTGCCAAGATATATGCTTGGGCCTTTTCATTTGGCCTTACCCAATGCTTGTATGCCTTCCGAACATTTCGAGTGACATTTTGAGCTGATATTGGAGGACATTTCACAACCAGGACAAATCTTAAATCATCGATGATAAGAACTGTATTAATAGTATTTTTCTAGGTGATGTAATTATTGTCAGTTAATTTATTGGCAGTGAGCATATTTAATGTTGAGGAAGTCATATTGAAAAATTGCTGAAACATACAATTTATTTATATTAGTAATCTATGCATTACCCATTTCGAAAAACCAATTAAATTTAACAAAATAATTTAGTGCACCCTATGTGACATCTATTTTGCAATGATGTTTCAATGAGGCAGGGTAAAAGTGACCGTATGGTGATCATGTACCCCTTCACTAAAATAAGACCATCTCAACCAATATACAAAATAACTCTTTGTTTCTGTAAATATTAGTCACCATTGTTTGGTCCAGAAATTGTTAACCAGCTTAACATTTTTTTGCAATGTAACCCCTCATTTTAGATTCTAGAGTTTTGCCCCAAGAATCCAATCGTAGGGAAAACCCAATTGGGAAAAAAAACTAAAGCAACCCTATCCATTTATGGAGTTTGAGTAAAGAGTCATGCAAATTTCATCCTAGGGGGACATAAGCAAAAGTGCCTCGAGGTCGAGCATGAAAATTTACTACAAACTAATGAAAGAGACCTGAGATGTGTTGACACACGTCCCGCTTCCACTTACTATAAACATTCTCTTCAGTCACATTAGTATTGACCTATACAAACACCACCCGTAGAGGGACACAAGTAAAAGTGCCTTGAGGTCGAGTATAGATCTCACGGTGTGAACTATGAGGGAGAAATGTGAAAAGGAAAAATGAAGTATAATATACCACATTTTCCTCCCACTGAGTATTTTACCTAGGATTAATTTAAAAATAGAAAAATACGACTATTTGTTTTACTAAGTGATCGTTTAAGTGTACCCAAAAGTAACACTTACTTTGGATAGTTAAACAATTTTGATTAATGTTCATTAAACATTTTAACAAACTTTAATCAACAATTTCATACTTGTAGTAAATCTATCTAATTCACCTTCCAAGTCAGTTTTCAGGTAGGGATGTTTCGTTTCGGTCAGCTTAAATACCCTAGCCTAGACAGAACTACCCTTAGACAAGGTCCCTTATAGATACATTTGCTACAATTTTAATCTTTTATTAAAATCAATTTAATCCTATTAAATTGATTAAAAAGATTAAATTAATTTCTAATCATATAAAAATATTATGAACTTAGATCTATGTGAATCATATTTTAAACTATTTAAAAAATTATTTAACCTAAGTTTGCATGCAATTCTTTATTATTGGTTTTAATTTCTAATTTCATTTAATTATAACGATTATAAAATAAATGAAATAAATTAACATTATACATTGCAATTCATGACATATTTAATAAAATTATAACATTTATAAAATTATCTAAAGAAGTGTCATGTTTCATTACTTAGCATACATAACAATTAGATACTAAAGTAATGAAATAAAAATAATAACATTCATACATACATCCAACTATATATTATCTCTCTTATAATATAAATGCTGCATGACAATATTATTATGCATACAAACATCTATTATAACACTTATATTATATGATGCATGAGCATGCTATTAAATAAATCATGCAACTATATTATAATATTTATAATATTCATGATGCATGATTAATGCATAACCTATGGTGGGATTTTACTATATGACATACATTATGACATATAAAACAATAAAATTAACCATACATCAAATGCATAATTTAAATAACTGTTTATGGATCGGGATTGGACTCATAAATAATTAATTAAATTAATATAAAATTAATATTAATGTAATCAATTAAAAAACTAACTATTAAAAAAAAGCTTCAAAACTGCTTGAACAAGGCCAAAAACTTCGAACCAAGCTACAGACTGCTCGAAACAAGCGAATCAGACACGAACTGACTAAACCACGAATTGAACCGGTCGCGAACCGCGTTATTCTTTCTATCTTAAGAGCATTGCAACGTTGTGACCTAGCATGTTGCAACGCCACGGAAAAAATTTTCGTTCGCCTCTTCATAGTGTTGCAACGCTAAGGTACAACGTTGCAATACTGTTGTATAGTTACCTACTATACCGTCGCAAACTTCATCATTTCTACTCTGATTTAGGCCTCGTTTTTTTTTTTTGTAGAAACTCTCATGAATGACACAAGACAACGAATTTCAGACTCGATTGCAATAGTTATACCTAAAACATTGGGCCCTTACAAACCAAATTGTAAAGAAAAGCAGTAAAGCTACAAACCAATCCTGGAAACATCCATAAATTGTAAACCACATACATTTCATACAGATTCATCAACATAAATACATAAAATGTACATAATCCAGCATCAATCTATAATTTAATTCTGAAAATTGAAAAATTGGGAACCAAAACGCCGTTCTGATATCAATTGAAGGGAACGGTGAAGTTCGATGCGGAAGCAGGGATCATGTCCCAATTTCAAATCTCACAAAGATATAAAATTACAGAGACTTAGTTTATGCATTCTAAAGAAAAAAAAAACAAATAATTTTACAACATGTTAGAACAAAGAAGGAAGAATAGGGTTTGGAATGTTACTTACCCTTGAAGAACAAAATAATCTTCATGAAATCCTTCTTCAACTGGTCACGAAAAAATTGTATGAAACTTGACTTCCAAAAATGGAACAATCCAATTTAGCCACCACGACAAGTGAACCTTCTATATTCTCCTTAAGGTTTGAGAATAACAAAGAGTGTTGTTGGCTTCTTTGATTTTTGGAAGAGGGAAAAGATTTTTCCGAGAGAAGTTTTTCTGGGGAAAGAGATTATGTGAGTTTTCTTAGGTTGAACATAGATTACTCTGCGTAAAAGGCAAAAGAAAGATAAAGATCCTCCAACCTCCCACCACCACACATCTGATTAAAAGAAAAATGGGGAGGGAAGTTATTTAATAACTCGCTCCCTTTAATTTAAATTAAAAATCAAAATTTAATTTAAATTAAAAATCAAAATTTAAGTTAAATAAAAATATAATACCTAAACTATTATATAACTATATGTTATATCAAAATATAATACATAGCCTGTAGTTTACTTTATATCAAATATAATATAACCTATAGTTTGTATTTCTCTCAATAATGTATGGTATTTAAGATAAATAATATTTAAACTAAATTTAATTATATGAATTTAATCCATACAATTAATATTTGAATCATATCTAAATATTTAATTCCTCCCAAAATAAACTTTATACTATAATGTATCAAATACACTATTTAATTATATCACATATAATTAATTTAAAATATAATTAATTTCTCAAATAATTTGAACAATTCAAATTAATCCAAAATTAATTCTCAATAATCCTTGGTGAGATATAGAGAGGACCTTATGGGTCTATAGATTGAAGCTCCAATGGTACTTGGATAATTAATTAAACTCCTTTAATTAAATTATCCAACATCTATTAACTGCTTGTCACTCCATTAAAGATCGACAACTGCACTCTTCACACTATAGATATATTTATGTGTCCATTGGATATAACCAATGACAGGCGATGACCCTTCACAAATTGCTCGTAACAACAGCTGGACCAAAATTATCGTTTCGGCCAATAGTTATATTTAACTCCTTAGGTACCATTGATCCCTCTAATGAACAAAAAGTCATAGTCCAATTATGATCAAACCCTTCTCGGGCCACATTGTTTAAGCCCCAGGATCAATCCTTAAGAGAGCAATTTATCTACTTACCCTGACATCTAGGAAGGAGTGAAATCTATCTTGTGTAGTTGTGTTCCCAACTCTCTAATCAGACGAATCCTTAAAATGGTAGGCATATTGAGTCGGCGATCTGGCCACTCTCACCCACATAAATCAAAGGACTGTCTTCATAGGCAGAAATTCACAACTCACTCAGGATTCAGGTCATATCACCTATGGTTATCACGGTAAAATGTAAGTCTATTATTAATGACGTTATATAATGAGACTATTCATTTTGTGGTCCGATCTTATACAGACCCCTTTGTATAGAACACCCCTGCTCAGATGTCTCTGAAGAGATTGAAATTTCCTATAGTAGAAGAAATCGTGGCCCAATTTTAATTTTTACATAACAATAATTAGAGGACGGAAACAATGAATAAACAAAACTATTTTAACACGCTTTCTACTATACAAGACGAAAAAGAAGGGTTAGGATATCACATACCCGTTGATGATCTATTCTTTACGTTCCTCTCCATAACGCATCGTCTTCTTTCGATCTCACGAACTCGGCGTCCACAAATATAGAAACAGACACCACCAAGGGGTCTTCCCCGTTATTCTCAGGGATGGGAACCATGCAAAGTTGTGGGCTTGCACTCAATCTCGGCTTAGGGGGGAGTATGAGAGATTTTTCTAAGAAAAAATTTCTGCAGGAAAAAAGAGAGAAGGAGAGGGAGGAAGGAGATGAAGATCAGAGAGCCTCTTTACTCTTTATCTTTTTTCTTTACATAAAAATTGAGAGATTTGATGGTCGAGGGAGTTATAACTCCCTCCCCCCTTTTTAATTCAAAATTCAAATTCAAAATTTGAATTTTAATAATATATATATATATTAACTAACTTAATATATATAAATATTAAATATATGTTATATTATATATAATATATAACCTATAGATTTTATATAAATCACATTCAAATAACAAACCTTTAATCTAACTATATAAATTTAATATGAATCATATTCATATTAATTTTAACATTTAGTTTCTATATGAATCATATTCACATAATAATATTTGAATCATATTCAAATATTTATTTCTCTCATAAATTTAATATGAATCACATTCACATTAAATTTTAGAATCATACTCATATAATTGATATTTGAATAATATTCAAACATTTATTTCTCTCATAAAACTATAAAAATTTAATATGAATCATATTCACACTAAATTTTAACATATAGTTTTTATATGTATCATATTCATATTATTAATATCTGAAGTATAGTCAAATATTTATTTCTCTCATAAAAATATATCAACATACATTATATTATATAATGTATCAATATACATTATTTAATTGTATCTTATATGACTAATTTTCTTTAATTAATTTGAACAATTCAAATCACACCAAAATTAATTTCATTTCCATCAGTCCTCATTGAGCTAACAATGGGATCTTATGGACTTGTAGATTGAAGCTTCAATGATACGAGATTAATTGATTAAACTCTTTTAATCAAATTAATCAACATTCATTAACTATCGATCACTCCACTGAAGACTGACAGCTAAACTCTTTGTACTATAGATATATTTATGTGTCCATTGGATATAACCAACCAACAGCTTGTTGACCCTTCACAAATTGCTCGTAAGTACAGTTGGGTTAAATTACCGTTTTACCCCTATAGTTACATCTAACTTCTTAAATACCACTGATCCCTCTAATGAACAACTAGTCATAGTCCAACTATGACCAATCCCCGCTTGGGCCAGGAGTGGGTGAGACACCTCATTGTCCAAGCCCCGAAATCATCCCTTAAGGGAGCAATTTATCTTCTTACTCTAATTATAGGGAATTAGTGAATTTCTTCTTATATAGTTGTATTCCCAACTCCCCATTCAGACGGATCTCCAAAATGGTAGGCTTATTAAGTTAGTGAATCTAGCACTCTCATCCATACAAATCAAAGGATCGTCCTCATAGGCAGGAGTTCACAACTCACTCGGGATTAAAATCTAGTGAACTGTAAGTCTCTTCTAACAAAGGCATTATAAAGAGAGACTTAATATTTCATGATCCGGTCTTTATACAAACTCTTTTGTACAAGATACCCCTGCTCACAAGTCTCCACAATAATGATCAGGATCAGATCATTTGTAGTACTTTACAACAATTGTAACAACTACAAAACGAACTGTATCAATAGTGTTACCAGGATAAGACACCAAATCTTATCCATATATTACAAACCATTTAGGTTATCACTTAAAATGATCCACTTGTATGTCTCCACATACATGTTTAAGTTATATTAGATAACCTTAGATCTTAGGTTAATAGATTATTGCACAAGTAATATAAAATTAATCAATCATTGATTCAACTAACATAAAACTACAAGGCTTTAGAGCATACACCTCAACAGTCTCTACATGAATGATTAGGATCAGTTCATCTATAGCACTTTATAACAATTGTAAGATCTACAAAGCAAGCTGTATTCGTAGTCTCACCAGGATTAGATACCTAGTCTTATCCATCTACTACAAACCATTTAAGTTATCACTTAAACATGATCCACCTGTATGTCTCTACATACATGTTTAAGCTACAAAAGATAACTTTGGTGATAGAACACATAAGCATGCAACGGAAGAAAACAGAATCAATACGCACTCTAATTACATTTAATTTGAGTTCTAAAGCATGCTATTTCATAAATTCAAAAGAGGGTTTCAAAAAGAACATACCTTCGATGATTTCTTCT
Source organism: Benincasa hispida (assembly GCF_027475165.1). Classification (NCBI taxonomy): domain Eukaryota; kingdom Viridiplantae; phylum Streptophyta; class Magnoliopsida; order Cucurbitales; family Cucurbitaceae; genus Benincasa; species Benincasa hispida. The sequence continues at coordinate 48,668,057 of NC_143480.1, forward strand.
AAATCCAAGCTGATCTTCACTCCAAATCAGCTCCAAATTGACATGAACCACCAAGAGATCTTCTCTACTATTCTCAGTCTTGAATTTGAGAGGTGGAACTTGAATTTGAGTAAATTTAGTGAAGGATATTGAGGGTTCTTGTGAGGAAGAAGATGAAGTAGTAGAAAACCTTTTCCACAGCTCTTCTATACTATTCTTCTTCAATTTCAGTGTTTTTAATCACTCCAACCATGCAAGCACTTGGGCTGAAGTCAAATGCCAGTAGCAACTATCTCAATTGGAGTGGAAATGTGTGTTTTTGCATGAATTACACATCATGCTAGAAGAAAATGAGATAAACCCACTTTTCTTTCCAAATTTCCCATTTTTCTTTCAATTAATACTGAAATTAATCAAAAGATGATTTAATTAATTCTTAAATTAATCAAATATAAAATTACAAAAAACAATTTCTTAAATTGAAATTTAAAATTTGGAAATTATAATTAATTAAACATAATTAATTAATTAATTAATTTAATATCAAATATCAAATTAATTATACACTTAAATTTAAACATGAATTTAATTCATGTAACTGATATTTAAATCAATATTTAAATATCACTAATTCTCGAATTTCGTTTAATTTTAATAAATTAAACGTTAAATAGTTATATCAAATATAATTGTACAAACCCTAATTTGAATTTGAACTTTATTCAAATTCAAACCTTAATTTCAATTTGAACATTTCAAATTGATATCATTCAAAATTCACTCATTTTAATAATTCATGGTGTTCATGTTTTACGAGCTAGTAGAGGGACCTTATGGACCTATAGATCATGAGCTCCAACGATTAAGATTAATTGGCTAAAACTCATTAGACCAAATTAATCAGTATTCGTTAACTATCAATTTACACCACTATAGCTCGATAGTTCTACTCTCCTCACTGTAGATATATTTGCATCCACATCATTTAACCATAACTAGTAAGTCGATCCTTCACAGGTTGTTCGTAATAATGGTTGGGTCAATATGCTGTTTTACCCCGTTGTTACGTCTTGTTCCTTAAGTTTCCACTGATCCTCTAATGAACAATTGGTTTATGATCTAATCACTAAACTAGATCCCTCTCAGGCCAGTGAGAAGGTGGGGCCTCTTGTTCAAGACCTGGATTCAGTACTTAAGAGAACAACCTTTCTCCTATCCCCAAATCGGATAGGCATGAATTCCATCTTGCACCCTATGTCCCCAGCTATCTACTCGATCTTACCCTTGAAATGGGAGGCTTATTGAGCTGGCGCTGTTGAGCCAACCCTCACCCATGAAAATCTAAGGATAACCCCGAATAAACAGGAGTTCATAGTTAGCTCAAGATTAAGATCGAGTTACCTAGTTCATCTAAGCGAAATAGTCAGTCTTAAATAGTAAACAACGTTATAAAGTAAGAGTGACTCATTTCTTGGTCCGATCTTATGCAAACTCATTGCATAGGACATCTCCACTCCTCATGTCAATACATGAACGAATCTGGATCACTTCGTTTGTAGTATCTTTACAACAACTTGTAACAACTACAGAGTAGGTCACATCCAATAGTGTTACCAGAATATGGTACCCAATCTTAATCATATATTATAGACCGTTTTGGCTATTTACTCGAACTTGATCCATCTCTATGTCTCTACATAAAGTTCAAGTATTCATATAATAGCCATGGATCTTAGTTTATTGGATTTAGACATTATGAATGCAATTAATATATTCAATATGTTTATTGAAGAAATGTTGAATAACATCTTTTATTGATAATAGAAAATGTTTAATTTTTACAAACTTCAAGTTTTAGGACATAAAATCCAACAATACTCCGACTTGAACTAAAACTCCGGTAGATCAATATATACAAATATGTACAATGTTGAGTTACGCCGAGAGAACAAAAACTATAAATACAATAAACAAGGACATTAGATAACCATAAATTCTCCCACTTGCCCTAGTGATAAATATCTCATAGACCTACGAGATTTAGGGCATCGACCCCAATATGGTCATCCTATGAAATGTTAAACTCTTCAATTAACGGTGTTATAAAGAGAGATTAATAATTTCATAGTCTGGTGTTATAAAACTCTTTATATAGAATATCCTCCACTCACATGTTCCACATGAATAATTAGAATCAAATCGTTTGTAACACTTTACAAGTTTTGTAACAATTATAAAGTAGGTCATATCTGTAGTATCACCAGGTAAGGCACCTAACCTTATCCATATACTATAGATCATTTAGGTTATTACTTAAACACGATTCACCTATATGTCAACCATGTACATGTTTAAGTTACATATAATAACATTGGATCTTTCTGGAATGGATTATTGCATATATAACATAATCAACCGTTATTTCAAATAACATATTAACTATGAGGCTTTAGAGTATAAATCCCAACAATCTTCCACTTGCACTAAAGCTGGTGAGAAACAAGCCGATGAGACATGTATCCTAGGGCATACTCTATACCCAATATACTCTCCCACTTGCCCTTGCACACTAGAGATATGTCTCGTAGTCCTAGATATTCTGAGATATCCTCTCACATTTTAGCCTAGAGATTCCTTTTATATAATTCAAATTGTTATGTCAAAAAATACCATATGATCACCACCATGAAGTTTCTCTCATTCTATTCTATTCCTACATCTTGGTGTTCATTAATATCCTCAAACTTAGTCCTCGCACCACATTATCTCATAAATGCGTATTTGAAATAGTTTTCAAACATTTAAGGATATATCAAGACTATGTAAATAATTACTTCACAAGCAAAATTTATTGCCTTGTAGTCCAATTTACACCACTTACGATAAAACATGGATTTCTCTAAATCATGTATGTAACAGTGTATCCCGTAAAAGATTAAATCTTAAACTATATATACTAATGTCTCATTATTTGTAAGTTTTAAACTCAATGATCATACCATTGTTTTAATTGATATAATAACCTATTGTATATTTAATGTTAATTAAGCCTCATGTAAGATTTATATCCCCTTAAAACTTGAGGTGTCTTAGGAACTTTTCCATAGACATATCAACTTCATTGTAGAATGATACACTACTATTGTTGGGTTTTATGTCCTAAAACTCGTGGTTTTTAAACATTAAACTTATTTTAAAAATTCAATAATTTGTTATTGAATATATGAATTGCTTCTTTCATTTTAGTTCACTGTGTTTGTTACATCATCTGGTGCTCTTCCATTCTCCACTGAATCATAGTATTCATTTATTACTAGGGTGGTCCTTTTCCATTTCCTAGCAATACCACTGAAACATTCTTTTCCAGTTGTCATACTTTTGAATTACTTACTAGCTGTGATATCAATATTTGTGTCAACTAGACTTCTCGACCTAACCGAGGGCACTCTTCTTAAGATGTCCTGTCTATCCATACTTGAGAGAAGACATTCATTCTACTATAACATTCCCAACTATGGCTTACTATACTATATACATATGGTTTTCTTAACTATACTAGTCTCTAGCTCAGTCACAATTCAAACTTTGAGCTATTACCTAGAACATCAGTAGATCTGGACCTTTTCCTTTTTGCCTTTTGCTTACCATTTTGTTCCTTATTTTTTATACTCAACGTACCCCTGGTACATTTCGAGTTCACTGTTGCTCATCTTTTCCCTTCTCTTTGGATTAAACTGACTAAGACTTCCTTTAGATTACACCTTTTCCCTAAATTCACTAGAATAGATTTCACGTTTGCCACTAACCTCTGAGCAAACCTGCTAAACATTCTATCTCTAGTGAAAAGTCTATGTTTACCTGCGTGACTCCCGACTTCCCTTCTCGAAGTCTTTCTTATTGAGCCACGAAACTTTATCTTTCACTTACTGGAATCTACGCTCTTTTCGAACCTCAGAGCTTCTAAATGTAGGGTCAAGGTTCCCATTGTTTGGCTGCTTGCTCTGCTTGCCACTTTTACTTGACATCTTCCTTTAACTTAGGTAGTACACATATTAGGGACTCAGAACTCAGACTTATATATAAACTTTTCCCCTTTCTTCTCAAAATCTTTTGCTCTGATACCAACTTGTCATACTCCACTCCAGATTACCCTCTTAACCTGGATGGAGTGGTGACTGCAATAGTTACAAACCCTCTTGCTGACACTTACTGCCTATCTAACCTGTTAAATGAGCTCAAACTCTGAATACGTACATTTCATTAATATACTGAACTAATTAACTCAAAACTTAACACATTTACATTACAGGGTTTTATAGCACTATTTTACATGAATATTACAACTTGGTGAGTCCCATCTAGAATACTAGTCCCTATCTGACAGACACATGTGTACTAACTAATATAGGTCTTCAATTAAGCTTCCTTCAACCTGAATCTTTGAGTGACAAAACAGTACCAAAGAAGTCTTTTGGGAACTGTAACGGTAAAAATGGATTCCTTAGTTATGCATGCACTGTGATGATGAAAGAATGCGATACTATGTCTAAGTATATGCGTTGTTAATGACATGTTTGTAGTATGCGATGTAGTAGTGCTTGTCACAAGTTTCCTTGCACTGAAACCAAGTATAATTCCAACGCAAGTTTCTCAGAATAATCCGAGGTCGAACATAGGGATTGTTTTCGTTAATGAATTACTTTTGTGATACATGTGACCGATTTAACAATGAATAAAGAATTAGGTTTATACAGGAATGTAAATTACGATGAAATAAAATCGCGTTGATAAAATAAAATCCTAAACTAATATGATACAAGATACAAGATACATGATACACGATACTGAGGTCGAGAACTACTGTGAAGTTGTACAAAGATTCGATGTATGCGATGACAAGTCTTTATGGATGAAGCAGAAAGAGAACGAATAAATAGTAGAAACAACATAAGTTTGTCAATTGCGTTAAAGATGCAACTAAGGTTCCGCTTTCCCTTGGCGTACATCTCTCGGTGATCGGCCGTGTTCCTATATCTCTATGGTGAAACAGGGATGAACGTGATAAATGCAAGGTTGTTTCCATCTCTGGAAATACTTCTCACATTAGTTAATGCATTCTTCTAATCTTCTCTCAATAGGTGGAATAACATCTTCACTTCTGCTCTCACGGTGAAGATGCCGTCGAGCATGCTTTAGCTAAACTTAATTATTTCTTTAACACGATTAACTCACTCGCTTAATTCTTTCTATTTACCCAGGAATTAGGAAAACATCATGGAGAAAATGGATTATGGATGAACGGATGACAATGGTAATTATCATAACATTTAATACTACGATTAAGCATCTGATACATGGTATGAATGAAAGATTGAGGGAGATGAATACAAATGATGAAATAGAGATTAGAAACAAATACAGAAAGAGTGTCAACGTCTTGACACTAATTCCAAATGGAGGTTTTGCTTGCCAACGTGTGGAAGTAATGGAGAGGAGAGCTTCCCTCTCAGGCTTGCTCTTTTTGTATAAATGACCTTCGTACAGAGCTTTTTACGGCGGGGATTGGAAGGGTTCCTTGCTCGGAGACTCACCTCTTGGCCTTGTCTCATGATTATCCTGGATCTACTCTGTAAGTCGCTTCAGACCAGTCTCTCTCTCAGAATCGATATATGCACGTCTCTATGTATTTATGTATATTTTTCAGTGAATTTGCAGAAGCTATTTATAGGTGAAGCTTGGCTCTTTGACTTCATGGTCCCCACTTTATGGTTATGGTAGTTCCTGAAATGGCGAAGTGAATATTCTTTCTGTTATGCAATCAACCGTCAGAAATGCACAACTGAAAGCTTTACATTTGTCAGAATCATCCGCAAATGTGTTGCTCTTTACATCTTCGATCGATCGACGTATGCAGTGTTGTTTTTTATTACTACATGCGGTTGAATTTGCGTTGATCGCTAAGCTCTTGATCGATTTTCGCATGCACCGTCATTGTGTTGATCATCTCTTCATTCCTGAATGATGGGTGCAATGCGACGTAGATGTGTTGTTTATTTTATCTTTGAGCCATGAACGCATGCGGTGACTGATTTCCTGCAAAATAGAAATTGAAACATTTTATTCTACCATCGCAATAGTGTTAGTGGTTGTATTGACGACATTTTACAATTCTCGCATTTCTTAGCCAATTTCTATACTATCGATGCAACTTTTCTTTCTTTTTACCGCAATATCTACATAAAACAGTTATAAATAACTTGTATTTCTACAAGTTATCAGGAACTGGCCATTACCTGAAAGGAAAACATTTGAAAATATGAGCTAGAAGCCCACTGAGTGACTAGCATTTAAAGCATAATTTCATACATAAATTTGATATTAAAACTGAAAGCTTTAACTGGAAACATAAATTGGCAATTATTATCATGTCATCATCAACATTATATAGCACTATTTTATGCTTTGCTGGACTATGCCTTAGTCTATCAGTCTAGAGTGGCCCTCTTGCTCACTCTTTATCATCCTTTACTGCATTACTACTTAACTAGGAAGGAACCCTTTTGTTCTCTTCCTAAAAATATAATTTGCAACCTTAGTTGAGAGAGAAACTTTACTCAATTCCTCAACGTCAATCCATAGTTAATGTGGAGTGATCTCTATACTACCAATAACAACTTTTCTTACATTCATGTGATTCTAGTTTAAGTACCGTCATACCTTAGGTACTACTGCTCAGATACCTTATCTATGTACTTCAGTATCGAGCTGCTCGGATACCTTCTTCGTGTCCTTCAGTATCGAGCTATTCAAATTCTAGGACAAAGCTTCAGTACCTTCTCATCTAGTCCTTCAGTTCTGAGTTATTCAAACCTAGGACTAAGCTTTAGTACCTTCTCATCTAGTCCTTCAGTACTGAGCTATTCAAATCTAAGACTGAGCTTCAGTACCTTCTCATCTAGTCCTTCAATACTGAGCTACTCACATTGAACTTGCTTATTCTTATCTCTTAATGACTTAGTTGCCCAAAAGCTTTCTATACTAACGCATCCTCTTGTTCATTGAAAAGCATAGCATAAACATAACATTAATGTGAAATGCGTTGCTTGGTAACTATTTGAGAATAATTGTCATAAATAGCTTTCAGTAAACATACATTGTTGGACATTCATAAGCATGAACAATTTACTTAAAACATTTAAAGCATTTAGAGTCACTCACTGCTCGTCGGGGCTCTTAACGGTTTATATACCTCTCCTAGCACTCTTGGCCTGAAAGGACATAATCCCAGATTAGATTCCTTAGAATTCTCAGCAAAATGCTTCAGGTAGCTCGCTTACTAATGAAACTTTCACCAACAAAACAACATTACTAGTAAGATGATCATCATGAGCGAGATCATCCCCATCAATGGGATTTACCACTTCCAGCGAGATTTGTAACTTTCCAGTGAGATTTGTGACTTTCTTAACTCACTCTCACTCTCGCTCATTTTCTTATCTCTCACTCGCTCTCACTCACTATGGTGAGCTGCTTGCTTATTCTTCCTAAGCAGCTGCTTGTTTATGCATCGATTCCCTATTTCAACTTCAAAAATTTATAACTTAAAATCCAGAACTTTTTTTTAAGAAACTTTCTTCTACAAACTTGTTTAGAATTGAGTTAAATCGGCCCCAAATTCTTATAGTTTAGCTTGAAGCTTCCAATCTTCACTTCGGGCCCTGATTAATTTGAGAATTTGCCCCTTCTGCAAATTCTTCACCTTTCTATTCTTCTCTCCATGAGATCTCTCTCCGGCAAAACATCCTAAAAATCTAGGTTCTCCCAGTTTTCAAATGGCACTGATCTCACTTAATTTGCTCAAGTCGTTTGCGAAAACCTAGCTTCTGAAGTTTCTCTTCCTTTTATACTTCCTGTCGCCTCCCTTGTTCAATGGTCAAACCACCACCTCATCCAGCACTTAGTGCTTCCAGCCCAATTCTAATTAGTGATTTTCTTCAATTAATTTGTTTTTCCTTCTCATCCTTTAAACCCCACGTTAGGCCTTCGCATCATAATATAAATTTAGCGTGCATCGAGTTTCAACGCCTTGTGTACATCGCATACTCCATTGTCTAACGCCCAGCGCGTATCGTCTAGCGCCCAATGTCTATCGTCTAGCACCCAACATCCATCGTCTAGTGCCCAATGTCTATCGTCTAGCACCCAACATCTATCATCTAGTGCTCAATGTCTATCGTATAGCACCCAACATCTATCGTCTAGCGCCCAATGTCTATCGTCAAGCTCCCAACATCCATTGTCTAGTGCCCAACGTCTATCGTCTAGCACCCAATGTCTATTGTCTAGCGCCCAATGTCTATCGTCAAGCTCCCAACATCCATTGTCTAGTGCCCAACGTCTATCGTCTAGCACCCAATGTCCATCGTCTAGCACCCAATGTCTATCGTCTAGCACTTATCGTGCAGCTCATCGTCTAGTATTGATGCCGATCGTGCAGTGCCAATGCCCCATCGCTTAGTGCTACCGTCCAAAGTATAGCGCTAACATTTATCGAGATCCTTCGTATTGTCTAGCGCATCGTTCAGCTCCATGCAATTACTACATGATCGCCTAGCTCCCGCCTACACGATTTCCTACATCATCGTGTAGTGCCATTCATTTACTAGATGATTGCATTCCCAATCATACAGTACCGCTCATCTGTTATACGATCGTCCAGCGCCTTTGCTCGCACACACTTGAGGCTGCCGCAAGCCTTATCAACGCATCATGCCTTTCAACCCATGCGTTCATCCTAAGTACCAACACATAGTTTATCCTTGTCTTCAACACTTAACCTCTACAAGCCTTGGTTGCTACACACGCAACCCCATGCGTCCACACTTCTCTATCAATGCTTGCCTACACTTTGCTTCCATACTTAGCCAATTTTCACTTATTATATTATCTAAAACTCACCCTTGCCTAAGTATTTCTAACACTTAGAATTTTCTTCCTCCATCTACCTACTTTCGTTACCTCATTTTATAATTTTACTTAACATGCTTGTTACTCACTTATGTAGGAAAAATGGAGTACGGGGTTGACATGTTCCCTTAAGTACTGATTCTAGGTCTTGAACAAGGGGTCACACCCTCTCATTGGCCCAAAAGGAACTTGGTTTGATGATCGGATCAAAAACCAATGGTTCATTAGAGGATCAGTGGGACTTAAGGAACAAAAGATAATGTGGGGGGGGTAAAACAACCTTTTGACCCAACCGTTATTATGAACAACCTGTGAAGAGTTAACTTACTAATCATGGTTATATCGAGTGGACACAATATATCTGCAGTTAGGGGAGTTTAATTACGGGCTTTAGTGAAGTAACCCAATAGTTAACAAATGGGGGTTAAATCGATGTAAAGAGTTTAGCCAATTAATCAGGACTCATGATCTGTAGGTCCACTAGGTCCCTCTACTAGCTCATAAACAAATTAGTCTTAGAGTAGCGTGATAAATTAATTCGAAATGTTCAAATTAGAATTAAGGAAATAGTAATTATATGTGATATTTAAATATGATTTAAATATTAAATTCATGAATAAAGATTCATGGTAATGGAATTGGTAACAAATTAATTTAATATTTGATATTAAATTAATAAGATTAATTACAATTTTTAATTAATTTATTAATTTTATTAGAAAATTAATTATTTAATTAGTTTTGTAAAATTAATAAAATTTCATGTTATTAATTGAAGTGTTTTTTGATTTTGGGATATAAAATTAAAATAAGAAAATTAAAAATGGCAAAATGGTTTTTTCCACTTTCATTTTTCAGCAGCTCACACACAAATTCATTTCACTTCAACTCAATAATTCAAGCATGAGCTGTGATTCATGCAAGACTATTAATTGCATGAAAGTCATGTAGTATAAAGTTGGAATTTTGAGTGAAAAACTGAAGTGTAATCGTTGCTGAAGCTGAGAATTTGTGCTAAAGAAGTGTTCTTCACACTGTGAAAAACCAGAAACCTTCTCTCTTTATTCCCTTAATCCAAGCTTATTTTGAGTCCCGCAACTCAATCCAAGGCACCAAGAGGATAGATAGTAGGGAAGTCCTTGTGGTGGTTCACGAGCAGAAATCAAGGAGATTGCAGCTAAAGATCTTAAATCAAAGGTACTTTAAAGGTTAGTGTTGAAACTCTATTTTTAGTTTATGAGCATGCTTAGTTTAAAGCCAAAATTAATGAATTAGAATGCTTAATGATCCTCTTTTACTTTCGCTGCTTGTTTCCTCAATCCAACAACTACTTCATTTGAAGCTATTGTATCAAACATTAAACAACTACTTTGTAAGATGCATAAGACAAATCATGTCCTTAACATCCCTATGTGGATCTTTAATATACAAAATAAATTTCAAATCAACTATTTGAAATTAGTTAAATCATCAAAATTTCATATTGATCTTTACTTCATTCATAATGACTAAATATGAATATAAAACAAATAAATACCCACTTTTCATTTCTTGTCTGTACAAGAATAATGTCATCGATCAAAGTCATGAGTTATGATAATATATCAAACCCTTGTTCTCAAAGATCCAAATTGTGAAATTCATTCTCAAGTGAACATCACAATTCTGCAAACCTTTTGTCATTCAATCTTTGAAAAATTGCTTGAATTTGTGTAAATGCACTGAACTTATTTTCACAAAAGAATTAATTCTTTTTTACATATCTTATATGCAACAATAAATCAAATAATGCATAAAGACTCTCTTATAATAATTAGTGAGAAAATTGACTCACAGTCTATTTTCACCAATATATTCAAGCGTTGGTTTTCACCTTATGCCAAGAGTCTTACTATGAAGATTTCTATCTCCAAGTTTTACATTTTTCAAACTGCCTTTTTGTAGACCATTCATATCCTTTGGGTTTTACCCCATCAAGAAAATCCACAAAAACAGACCAAGATTAAGTACATATACTTTATCCCAAGTTTCATGATATTGACATAATTTCTTTTGTCAACACCCTCCAATTCTTCTCATCCATTCTGATAACTTTGACTTCCAATAAGTCATAGCGAATGTTGAGTCATCTTATAACTCTCCCACTACTTTTAAGATCTATAAGTTTTCATCTTGTCATCTAATATGACAATGTAGACTTTAAGTAAACCTCGGTAAAGGTTGAGTTATCTCATAACTTTCTCAATACGATGAAGACTTATCTGGTTGACAATTAGAAATTGACTTTCAAATTAAAATAAATTGTCAACAATTACTTGTTAACTATTAATTGGTTTTACTTGGAATTAGTTAATCAACACAACTTAACCTTTTTACAGGTTCGTAGCATTTCATTTTGACTTTTCAAATAAAATTAGTACTTGTTACAAAAATACATTATTTTATTTTGGATTGTACAAAAGGCCACTCCTCAAGGACTACTTACATTTAGGTATACTTTTGAACTTTTGTTTTACTAAGGGTTCGTTTTGACACAAGTGTCTCAAGTTATCCAAATACTAAAATATTGTAAACAAGTTGTACAACAATTTCATACTCCAAAATTGTTGCTCAAACATGTTAGAGAAAACAATGTTCAAAATTACAATCTCCATTGCATACCCTTAATGGATTTAGGCATCATGTAATTTTAAAAAGATCAAGGTTATGTTAAACAAAGTACTTAACATGTATTAAGTTTAACAAGGCCACATTCTCTTGTTGCAGCACAATTTCATCCAAGTTGTACCTAAGGTCTTCCTGTTGCAACACAATTTCATCTAAATTATACCTAATGCTTAAAGTTGAGATCTTATCTCATCTCTATCAATTAGGCATACTACATTAAATTTTCTGTACTAATCATTATGATCTGATCAAATGTCATGATAGACTTGCCTAAATGACTTGAACTTCAGTTTAATTTCTTTTGAACATTTCAAAGAAAACAAGACTTAAGTTGCATTAGATTTAGATACTTTCTTTCATAAATATTCATCAATCATATTAATGACTTATTTATGAAGTCAGACTTACTCGTTCAGTCACTAGACCACTTGGCTCAAAATGCATAAGTCAAACTGATTCTTTGATCAGATTGCCTTATCTAATAATGTTAAATGACACATTGCATTAAAAGCAAGACTTTTGATAGGTAATATTAATATTAATTTAACTCTAACTCTTACTGTATTATCCGTAACTGTCATTCAAATGTTACAAACAAGTATCTTCTAAGGAGAAAATAATTTTTCTTCCTTTTTGGATTTATTGATCCTTACTCTCTCTCAATTTAGTATTTAGATTTGTTAACTTTTAACACACATAAAAATGTATTTATTTAAAGCTAAACATATTTTCAAACAAATTTTAAAAACATTCCTTATCATTAAAAATTATTCATACTCTATGAATTATTTAATAATAAACTTTAGAGAAATCAAATTTCTCTTATGGTGATAAAAACACCATATTCAACATAAATAAATCGCATTTTTATGTCTCTCACTACGTTAATTGAGATGAGTTTTTCGTTGCCAACTAGTAGATGCTATTATACTAATTTAAGTATTTTCCAAGAAACACGATTTAATAATAATGATGAAAAGAAAGAAAAATTTTGATAGTGAATTCTTGTTCAACTATCAAGGTATGAATCTTTATTCCCCACCAAGAACTTATCAAATTTATTTTATTTTATTTTATTTTATTCTTACTTTCCTTTTGAGGTATTTCTAAAATCCCTCATCATGTGACATTCCAAGCTAATTTGGAAACTTTTTCCTTATTGGCTCTAGCCACAAAAATTTTCTTGGACTCAAATAAAACTTAATATTGGAGGTCACTTAGCTTTCCATGATTCCAACATACAATATATTTTTGTCATAACTTTATCTTCTTATCCAGATACATCATATGTTATCTAGATGATAAAAGTAAGCTACCTTTTCAATTATAATTCATGAACATTTCATGAATTGGCAACACCCTTTTTGAGAAAATTTCCGAAATCAAAGACAAATTTAAAATTATACTTCTATTAAAAGTTGATGACATATTTCTAAGTAACATATTTATCAAACCTTTTGACTTATATTGACAATTAAAAGACTAAAACTCTTGAGAGAAAATGTCATAACCTTGAAATATATAAAACATGTTATTTGGCTATATGCAATCATTTACCCATTCTTATCCAGCATAGAAATTAAAAATGAACCCAGTATATTTAATATGAATTTCATGCATATTGATTCAAAATTTGTATTGCTATGATACTTCAGTGAGTTAGAACAAGCACCACCAAAGAGTAGTCAGTTATCCATTCATAGGATTGATACATTCTTAATCAATTATTACACCAAAATAACTCTTATTCTTATAATAATTAGTTACCACTGATTTAGTCAAGAAATCATTAACTTGCTTAACAATTTCCTGCAAGTGTGATCCTTCATTTTATATCCTAGAGTTTCGCCCTAATGAGCCAATCGAAGAGAAAAATCGATTGGGGAAAAAATTAAAGCGACCCTATCTATTACTGGAGTTTGAGATCAGTTCCCTACAAACTTCTTCCTAAGGGAGACACAAGCAAATGGTGCCACGAGGCTAAACATGAAATCTCACTATCAAACCAATGAAGGAGACTGTAGGATGTGTTGACACACGTCCCTCATTTACTATAAACACTTTCTCCATTCAACTTGATATTGACCTATACAAATACCTTTCGAAGGGGGACATAAGTAAACAGTGTCACGAGGGTGAGCATAGATCGTACGGTGTGAACTTTTAGGGAGAACGTGAAAAGAAAATGACATATCATATATATATCTTTTTCCTCCCACTAAGTATTTTAACAATTGAGGATTCATAACTTAGGTAAATTAGACCAATAAATTTATCTAAATCTTGTTAAAATTTGTCTAGTATAACTTTTATATTGGATAGCTTAACAATGTATGATTATCATTTATTAAACACTTCAATAAATTCCAATTATCAATTGCATGCTTACAAAATATTTGACTAATTCACCTTCTAGATCGGTTTCCGATAGGGGTGTTCCATTTCTGTCAGCTTAAATACACCAATCCTAGATAGAACCTTCCTTAGCAAAGGTCCCTTATAGGTAAATGTTTTATAAATTTAATCTTTTATTTTCTCATTTTAATCCTATTAAAAAAAATAAAAAAATTATTTTAGATCTATTTTCATTAGAAATAAAATTTGAAGATTAATTAAAATAGTTTTAAACCATTTAAAACAAATTGATTAACATTATCCTAATCGCATTAGGCTAGCATGTGATCGAACCATATGCATCTCACGGTATTATTAATTTAATATAACAATTATAAACTAATTAATAAAATCATATTCCATACATATCATATTCATTAACATACATAATATAACTCTTATAGTAATGTTAATGAAAACTATATAACAGGCATGCTTTTAAGCATCCATTAAACCACATAATATAACACTTATATTATAATTATGCAAACTATATAGTATGATCATGCATGTGCATACTTTAAAAATTTAATCTAAACTTTAAATATAACAATGATATTTAAATATGATGCATAATCATGTCTTTTCATTGATTAATATCTCTCTTATATTAATACTAATGAAAATAGTATACATAGTATAACATTTATATTAAAAAGAAATGCATGACATGCTTATTGAAACATGCAACTATATTATTCATCATTTGTATTAAATATGATGCATGTGCATGCTTATTATATCATACAATCATAGAATATAATACTTGTATTAAAAATGATGCATGAATATGTTTATCTTAAAGTGAGAGTCTAAACTATATGACATACATTATGCAACATATAATAAACATTAAATTAATCATACATCATATATAAAAAATTAAATTTATCAGCAAATATAGACCGAATTTTGGAATTCTAAAACTTAATTAAAATAATAGAATAAAATTATATTAATTTGATTAAAAAAATAAAAAGAAAACAAAATTGCTGCAAAAACGGCTTCACTTAAGGCTTGAACCCACGACCTAGCAACCGCTTGCGCACGTCCCAACCTCGGATTGTAGCAACGCTCAGAGGAGCGTAGCTATGCTGACTTTTTGTTGTTGTAGCGTAACGCTACACTGCCTCTAACGTTGCAATACTATATCTTTCCATGATGGACAGAAAATGATGGACAATAACAACATTATAACGCTGTTACCTAGCATTGTAATGCTCTACTTTACACTACCGCACAAGATACTTTTCTCTGCTTCAATATTTGCTTGCTTTGGTTTGATTTTCATCGATCTCCTCAGCAACTTTTGCTCATCGATCGACAAGGACCTACAGACTTGATTACAAAAATAAAATGCCCAAAACAATGGGCTCTTACATCGATCTCATGCAAAACTGTAATCTAAATGCCAAAATTTGAAATTGCTTATTTTGCAAACTCATACATCAAATGCACAGGAAAGTTACACACATCTTCTCTATTTTTCAATTTAAAACAAAAATCAGAAGTACGATTTGACTCTGATACCAACTGTAGGAATCATATTCCTCAGCGGAAGTGTGTGAAAGCTTGTGTTGTTGAAATTCATTTTGGAAATAAAAAAAAATAGAGAAAACATACACAACAGTACAGGATAAACATACATTTACATATAAGCATGATTTTACAAAGAAGAAGGTATTAGAAGAACTAACATTTGAAGACAGTCTTCAAACAATTCTTCTTTGCAACTCACGAACTCCACTGTACTGACTTTTTTCTCGAATTCAACTTATAAGAATACCACCATTGAGCCTTCCTTGCTATTCTCTAGAATAAAATCAAGGATGTGTGAGCTCCTTGATTTTAGTAAGGAAACAGTGATTGAGAGAGGGATTAGATGATTTTGCAGAGAGAGTTTTTATCGAAGAACAACACTTGCTTCTTTTTCTCACACTATTCATGAACCTTCAAAATGTGAGAGAGGGATGGAGGGGGAGTTACAACTCCCCTTCACACATGGACCAAAAAAATAACTCTTTATTTGTAATTAATTTTTAAATTTATTTACTTTAAATATCTATTAAATCTTATTTAATATATAATTAAATTACCAGTATTAATTAATTAGCAACTCCCATTCATACATCGACAAAATAACTCCCTATGGGTAGTTAATTTTTAAATTTATTTAATTTAAATATGTACTAAATATTATTTAATAAATAATTAAATTAATAATTAAATATCACATATTTAATCATATTTAAACCATATCCTCTCACATAATCTATAGTTTAATATGAATCTTATTCATATTGATTTAACTTATAATTATAACATGAATCTCATTCATCTTATTTAATATTTGAATCTTATTCAAATACATTATTCTATCATATAACTTATAGAATTAATATGAATTTCATCCACATTAATGTTAACCTATAATTTTATATAAATCTCATTCACATAAATAATATATGAATCTTATTTAAATATTTATTGTTCTCATATAATGAAATATAATTTTGAATCTCATTCAAAATTAACTTTATATTATAATGTATCTATATATATTAATTATATCTTATATAATTATTTCCCTTATTTAATTTGAACAATTCAAACTAGTCCAAAATTAATTTATTCTTATTTTTACCCTTAGTGAGCTAGCAAGGGGATTTAATGAGCCTACAAATTATAAGCTCCAATGATATAGTATTAATTAATTAAATTCTTTAATTAAATTAATCAACTACAGGTCACTCAAGAAAAGACTCTCAGCTGCAATCTTTGCACTGTAGATATATTTCTATATCCATGGATATAACCAATCAATAGTAAGTCGACCATTCACGAATCGCTCGTAACTACAGCTAGGTCAAATTACTCTTTTACATCTATAGTTACATCTAACTTCTTAAGTACCAGTAATCCCTTTAATGAACAAATAGTTTATAGTCCAACTATAAACTAATCCCTCTCTGGCCAGTGAGAGGGTAAAACCTCATTGTTCAAGATCCGAAATTAGCTATTAAGGGAACAATTCATCTACTTACCCTAAGATGAGAATGAGCGAATTCAATCTCGTGTAGCTATGTTCCTAGCTCTCTACTCGAACAAAATTCCAAAATGGTAGGCTTATTGAGTAGGCGAATCTGGTCACTCTCACCTATACAAATCAAAGAGTTGTCCTCATAGGCAGAAGTTCATAACTCACTCAAGATTAAGTTCGAGTCACCTATGGTCATCCTATGAAATGTTAAATCTTTTCAATCAACGATGTTATAAAGAGAGATTAGTCACTTCACAGTTCGGTCTTATATAAACTCTTTGTATAGGATGCCTCAACTCGCATGTCTCGACATGAACGATTAGGATCAAATCATTTATAACACTTTACAACTTTTGTAATAATTGCAAAATGGGCCGAATCTTAGTGCCACCAGGATAAGACACCTAGCCTTATCCATATATTACAGACCATTTAGGTTATTACTTAAACATTATCCACCTATATGTCAACCACATGCATGTTTAAGTTTCATAAAATAACCTTGGATCTTTCTGTCATGGATTATTTCATATATGACATAACCAACCATTATTTCAAATAACATGTTAACTATGAGGTTTTAGGACATACACTCCAACAACAACAACACTCAAATAACTAAAAAGTGGTATACTTATGGGTGCATTTGATTATTGATAATAATTGTCTATGGATAATAATTGTTTGTGTTTTAGATGCATAGTTGAGTTGAGTTGTTAATAATTGTCTATGTTTTGGGATGCGTATTTGAGTTACGTTGAGTTATGAATATATTTTTTTGTAACCTAAAAATTAATATTTTTTTTATAGTTTTTTCTTAAAAATTTTTGTTCTACCATCCAACCATACAAATACTTTCCTAAATGTTTAACACTTATTTGACATGCAAATTCAATAACTTCAAATATATTGTACATTTTCTACAAGTAACTATTGCATTTGATGTATACAAAATACTATTTTTTATATAATCAATAAGCTTACATCATATTTGTAAGGAAGCTCATTAAATAATACGATTATCTTCATGTAAAAAAAACATGATGTGAATATATTTCTAAATTTTATCAACGTAATGCTTATAAATACTTTTGTTTTTTTTTAAAAAAAAATATTAAATAAATGAATAAATAGTATTGGCACTTTAAATTTTTTTTGAAAGTACGTGGACTACAATGAAATGGAACTCAAAGTTCAAGGATCAAAATGATATTTTAACCTAACTCTTTTGTTTGTTTGTTTTTTAAGTGATGCAACTTGTTAAAAATTGATTCTTTTAGGACTAAAAATTGAAAATTTTCTTTTTCTTTGACTTTAGGTCAAAGAGTATGCCACTATCAATATTCGTTCCAACTTTAATGGGTCTTAAGTTTTTTAGTTCTACAACTCTTATTTGTGGCAACACGTCTGCTTTGTATCACATTTATACTTGAAGGAAGTAGATTATGACCCTATTAATACAAACAATGTAGTAGAGACATGTGAGTGTTGACATGTCAAGCAAAGATAAAGGGTCAAGAGAAGTGTCGTGGTGCGATCGAGGAGAATGGTGCATCATCCAACATACCAAAATAAGTGGGCAAGTGTGCTAGGTTAAGCAATAAGCAAGAAAAAAAGTATCAGTGCTATTGACAATGTCATCGACAAGCTTAGTGGAGGCCAGATGGGGCACCAAGCCATGACCCTGGAAATCGGGGTTCGGTCACGAATTTTGACGAGCGACTTTAGAGTTAGATGCATATTGATTAGATATGCAAGCACATCGAATTTTGTGCCAATCAAAGTTCAGATGTGACCTTTATATTGGTAAGTGACTTCTCCTCAATTCCATGTGCAAAGGTATCTAAAGTGATTTTGTTCTGAATATACTATAAGGAGAGGCATGATATCAATTCTCTACCACCCCAGGCCTCATAGCTTAAGTGAGCTACCCCATGGCATATACATGTATCAAGGTGTGGACTAGCCTTACAAGGCAAGTATCTTGGGCGTTTTCCATCGAAATTGGGATCTCATGGACAGCGTTGGATGGTACTGGTGTGCCAACATTGTGCCCCTACCCATGGGTCGGAGGTTTTGGTATAACCCCGAGCTAGCACCCAACATACAACTTTGATTCATCATGGACAGGGGAGGTTTCGTGTTTCGATATGTCTGGGAAGTCTCGAGTTGGAAGGTTGACCATGAGTCAATTTACGATGGTTCTTGAGAAGCATGCACGAGTAGAAGACAAAAAACTAATGACATCCTGACATTCAGAATAGCATTTAGAAGCGTTAGTGAGACTCAATAGTTCTGGTTGGCATGGTACTTGTCTAAGTTGTCTTGATAAGCATTGGCCCGATAAAGCCCGGTAGGCAACCATTAAGCTGGTAGAAGCCCAGAAGGCGTGATGTAACCTAGTAGAGTTCAGTAAGCGTTATTATTCCCCAAAAAGTCTCGATAAGTGTATGAATCACCTGGTAATCCCTTATAGAGTGTTTTAAGTCTTTTTGACCCAATGAAGGATCCGAACTCATCCTGGTGAAGTTTTGAAGCGATGTAAAAGTATGAGCTTGTGTTGTAGGGAACAAAGATAATGAAAAGAGGTGTGATGTTGCATTGTGATGAACTTAGTCTTGTATATGAGCAAAGTTGAGCCTCAAGACTTGGCCCCTATTAGAGGCAAGTTGGCTAGAGTCACGTAAGAGAGAAAATACAAATACGGACGATGTGCATGGCTGAATGAAATTTAGTTTTGCATGAATTAAGTTCAGTTGAGGAAGAAAGAACCTCGTTTAAGGTCCAATGAAACTCCAGAGAATCGAGCAAAAAGTAGATTGGGACTTAAAGTTTCCCTTCAGACTGACCATAATCAAGTGCAAATTATGGTATCACACAATTGGAGGAGTACGATTGTGACGCCTTGCACGTAAGCTTATTTTTTTGTTAATCCTAAAATATCCTATTGACATCTTTAATTTCACTATAATTAATTCTTCGAGCTCACAATTTGGACTCCTTATTTCCATTTGGATTCTTAGCATGAATGCACTCTCTCTTTCCATGCGGATCTTTAGCCTAAGTTGTAGTTCAAATATAAAGAATATTCAAACACTATCTAACTTTTTTTTTCTATAATCTTTAAATTTCTTTTTATATTTATATTATTATTTTTTAGATATTTGTTATTTTTTTTCTTTTACATGCTATTTATTTATTTATTTTATAATTTAGATATACCTTTTTGATAATTAGTTCATACAAATTTTAAGTTTGAATTTAATTATATATATACATATATATACACACACATACATACATATATATTTTTTATAGTTCTCTGCAACTATAACGAGTTCAGCTTCATATTTCACATAATTATATTCCAAAACAACCATTATTAACTATGAATTAACTATTCAATTCATACAATATTTAAATTGATTATTGCATTATCTTTATTGTAATTATCAACTTCCTATTTATATTTGAACAACAGATATATATATATCCTTCACTAGAGTCTTTGGATCTTCACTGTGAATGCACTCTATCTTCACCTTAAATTATAGTTCAAATATAAAAATCTTAAAATCTCACATCAATTTTACTTATATATATATATATATATATATAAAAGTACTTTTTAGTTCAAATATATATATATATATATATATATATATATATAGACATCCCTAGCATCTTTATCTTCACTCTAATTAATTATTCATTAGTGATGGTCTTTGCAGAAGTTATTGTCAGAGGTGATTTTTCTTTAATGATCTGAGTTGGTTGTCTGAGGTGATCGTCGAAGTTGGACACCAAATGTGGTCCTCACTGTTGTTGATTATCGAAGGTGGTCTTCGCAGAGTTGTCGTTGAAGTTGATCATCAGAGTTAGCCATATAGCGACTTGATCCTTCGAGACTACTAACAAGGGCAATTACTCATAAGTACACATTTAAAATCTAAATATTTTGACCATTGAGGAATAAATATTAAAACAGTAAAGACAATTTCTAAAACAATCTATAAATTTAATGATAAACAAATAGATAAAAACTTTGTTTGGAGCCCCTAAAACAACTAAGAAAAATAAAAACCAAACAGTTAAATTTCTTTTTACCAACATTGAGTTCCAAATTAAAACTTTTAAATAACTTGAAAACATAAACTAAGCGGAAGCGATTTTCTTGTCCAATATGGCTTGGTCACGGGTCTCACTTGGCATTTGTCAGTTTATTCTTGTCCTTACATGAAAAACATAAAATAGGAAATGATGAGTATGAAATACTTAGTAAATGACCTATTACTTCTAGGTAATCATAGGTAATCATGTTAGCCTTCTTATCAAGGCAACGATACACATCCTATAGCATATCAGTCTTGGGATCTTGAAGGTGTTGAGGTTAATGCCTTAAATCTTGTAGGGTCCTGTAGTTTGTAATTGTATTGTACAAACATTTTATTTATTTAATAAAATACGAGGTGTTTTATTTGATATTTAGTAGCATTAAACCTACAAGCCAATAAACTAACCTCCAAGGTTATCATTTGTAGCTTAAACATGTATATAGAGACATGCAAGTGGGTCATATTTAAGTGATAACCTAAATGGTCTATAGTATATGAATAAGGATGGATACCTTATCATGGTAACACTATGAATACAACCCACTTTTTAGGTGTTACAATTGTTGTAAAGTGCTATAAATGATATGATCTTGATCATTCATGTGGAGACATGTGAGCGGGGGTATTCTATGCAAAGAAGTTTGTATAAGACCAGGCCACGAAATGACTAGTCTCATTATATAATGTCATTGATAGATAAAACTAACATGCAGCGGAAGAAATCAGAATCAATAAGAACTACAGTTACACTTAATTTAAATTTATAAATCATGCTAAAACAAATTTACATAAAAGAGGGTTTCATGCTAGAATACTTTTGATGAACAGCCAAAATTCTTCTTCCCCTCTACGAATTTGATCTCCAAAACACCAATAGACCACCACAGAGACCTTCTCGACTATTCTCTAACTTAGAATGAGGGTGGAATCTTTGAATTTGGGCTGGATTTGAGTGTGTACAAGAAAGGGTTTGAGCTAGAGATATTTTTCAGAATTTTCAGAGAATTGAGTTTGCATGCCATAATAATCTGAAAATTTGAACGTTTTATATATTCAATTCATGCAAGCACTTTGTATTAATGTAATTTGACACTTCAAATTGCATTAGTATTAATGCTTAGGTGTTCAATTTAGTGGATTAATCCACTATCTAGTATTTTTAAAAATAAAATTAAGAAAATCATTTTCAAAATCAAAATTGATTTTCAAAAAATCAATTTTAATTCAATTCTTATTTTCTAATTTTGAAAATTTATTTATTTAAATAAATAAATAATTAATTTAAATAATAATAATTCAATATCAAATATTAAATCAATTAAACACCTAATTAATACTTGAATTCTATTCATGTAATTTAATAATTAAATAAAATATTCAAATATTATAATTTCTCTGATTACGTTAAATTTCGATAAATTAAACATATAATTGTATCGAATACAATCAAACAAACCCTATATTGAATTTGATTACTTCGAATTCAAAATCCTAATTTCAAATATGAACCTTTTCAAATCCGCTAATTCACTAATCCAAGGTAATTTTATGGGCTAGTAGGGATCTTATGGACGTATAGATTATGAGCTTCAACGATTTGAGATTAATTGGCTAAACTCTTTAGACCGAATTAATCAATATTCGTTAACACGCCACTATAGCTCGATAGTTGCACTCTCCTAACTGTAGATATATTTTTGTCCAATTTAATCATAATAAGTAAATCGATCCTTCACAGATCGTTCATAATTACAACTAGGTCAAAATTACCGTTTTACCTATGTAAATACATCTTGCTCCTTAAGCTCTCACTGATCCTCCATCGAACAATTGGATGACTACTTATAAACCATGGCCCTCTTGATCACGAGAGGGCGGGCCCCGTTGTTCAAGACCTGGAATTAGCGCTTAAGAGAACAACCTATCTATAGTGCTACTGGACTACTCTCACTTATGCAGATCAAAAGATAATCCAGAATAAACAAGAGTTCATAGTTAGCTCAAGATTAAGATCGAATTACCATAGGTCATTGAATTTGAATCAGTAAGTTTTAACCGTAAACGATCTTTATAAAGAAAAGTGACTATTTTGAGGTCCGATCTTATGCAAACTCATTGCATAGGATGCCCCACTCACATGTTTCCACATGAATGATTTTAGGATCACATCATTTGTATTAGTATACAAAATAGGCCGCATCTAATAGTGTCACCAGGATGAGGTACCCAATCTCATCTATATACTTATAGACTATTTTGGCTATATACTAAAACTTATCCTCTTTTATGTCGCCACATAAAATTAAAGTATTCATGTTATATCCATGGATTCATTTATTGGATTTTTATAACAGAATGCAGTATCAACAACAATTTATTGAATAAAATACTCAATTATACTTTTATTGATAAATAGAATATGTTAACAATATTTACGAACTACGAGTTTAGGACATTCCCAACGATTCATAGTTGAGACCGAATTAATCAATATTCAATTAACAATAGTCTATTGATTTGTATGAGTGAAAGTGACCAGATTGTCGACTTAATAAGCCTACAATTTTGGGAATCAATTTTGGATTAATTTAAATTGTTCAAATAAATGAGAAAATTAATTATATGAGATATAATGAATTTAATTTAATTATATATGATATAATTACTATAATGTATTTGATACATTATAATATAAAGTTTAATTGAGAGAAAATAAATATTTTAATATGATTCAAATATTAATTATGTGAATTGAATTCATATAATTGAATTTAATATAAGTATAATTTATATTAAATACAATTAATGAGAGTATTAAAACTATAGGTTATATTGTATATGATACAATATTAAACCATAGATTATATGTTATATTTTATATAACATATAGTTTAATATATATTATATGATAAGGTGGTTATTATATATATATATATATATAATAATTTATTAAAATAATTTGTTAAATTATTATATTAAATTAATTTTAAATTTTAAATTAATTTATGGGAGGGAGTTGTAACACCCTCCCACTTTTTCCTCTCTAATGGAAGAACATGAAGTTTTTTCAGCCTTTTCACGTCTTCATCTTCTTCACAGATGACAAAAAAAAAGTAGTTTGTAATTTTGAAATTAATTTATGGGAGGGAGTTGTATGTGACCAATTTTGGAAAAAGAAAATACGTGAAGAAATTTGTTCTTCAAAAGTAAGGTTTCTAAACCCTATTCTTCGTTTTCTTTTCCTAGAATTGCATGCTGTAAATTTTGTATTATGCATAATTTTTGTATTCTATAACTTCATTCTATGTAAAATTGAAATTGGGACTGAACCATGTTTGACTTCACAAGTTCTTTCAGAAGAATCACGAATCAGTTGTAAATATGGTCCCGAAGGAGCACATATCAGTCATAGGCGTGTATCCCAAAGGAATACATATTAGTCGTAAGTGCGATCCTGAGGGAGCACATATCATAACCGTCAAAGGTGTGAACCTGATGGAACAAATAGTCATAAAGAGTACACCATTTGATAAGAAGGCTAATAGATACCATCAATACTAGCATGCATAATCAACCAATAGACCTTATAATTTAATCACAGTCATATCAACAAAAAGCTCACATTCAGAGGGCAGATTATAGACATACTATCTTGTTTCAGATTCAAACAACATAACTCATGAAAATACTAGAGCGCCCGCAGTCAATACATCATAGAATCGTAACCAAACCAATCCATAACATTCCATAATAACACTTAAGATGGTTCGAAAAAAAAACTAGTAGAAGACACATACCTCAAATCTGAGTCCAAATAATATTCCGAGCAACCAAAACCTTCTAATTTCCAGAATCTCGAATCAAATCTTACGACATGAACCAAAATAATATATATAATACCGAATTAATTGGCACCACTCACTTTCTCATGGCCTGAGAGGTGTTCACACTTAGTAGGACTATGTTGTATTGTTCATTTGAGGGATCAGTGGTACTTAAGAAGTTAGATGTAACTATAGGAGTAAAACGGTAAATTGGCCAAGTTGTACTTACGAGCATCTGTGAAGGGTTATCATTTTGTTGATTGGTTATATCCGATGGACACATAAATATATCTATGGTGAGAAGAATGCAGTTGTCGGTCTTTAGTGGAATGTCTGGCAGTTAACGGATGGTGGATCTCGTGGCTAAAGAGTTTAGTCAGCTATTCACGTACCGTTGGAGCTTCAAGCCATAGGTCTATAAGATCTCCTTGGTAGCTCAATGGATTAAATCAATTTTTGGATCAGTTTGAAGTGTTCAAATTGATAAGAGGGGGTTTGATTATATATGATATGATTAAACTGGTCAATTATATATGATATAGTTGACATGATGTATGAGATACATTATTTGGAGGAAGATGATACAAATATGATTTATATCTAGTGGAGGAGAAAAAGACTATGGTTCATATGTTGCATATGATGTAATATTAAACCATAGGTTATAAATATAGTAAGATTATATTTATTTTTTTAATTTAAAAATTATGGAATAATTGTGGTATTTTTTTTCTCCGTATCCAAATGAGTTAATGGGAGGTTGCATTCAGTTTTCGTAATTGAAGGATAAAATGAAAATGGTTTTCATTTTGCATGGGATCAAATATTCACTCACCAATTAGTACACTGCTTATCCCTTAGCAAACCGATAGCATAAACGACAGCTCAAAATTTCTAAACAATCGTGTACACGACCTAGCTCAATTTGACGAAATTTCTCAACAAGGTATGGATCACCTTGTTGTGTATCAACAATCCTCCATCTCAAAGTTAATTGTACTGTCAACTATGTCAACTACGTTGTGACTTCCCCCACAGCTACTGCAATTTTAGGTCGCTCAAAATCATTGCATAAATGTGTCTGGTAATTAAAGCAACTAAATGTGTCGTTTTTCTACTTAAAGCATCTGCTACCATATTGGCCTTGCCTGGATGATACAAAATTTTGCAGTCATGGTCTTTCACTAACTCTAGCCATATGCGATGTCTCATATTTAATTTCTTATGAGTGAAGAAGTATTTAAAGCTCTTGTGATCTGTGAAAATTTGTATCTTCTCTTCGTATAAATAACTTCATGAGTAGGATAGTTTCATTCATGGTTCTTCAACTGGTGGGAGACATAAGCAACTACCTTACTGTGTTGTATAAGCAAACATCCCAGCCTTTTCTTACAGGCATCACTATATATCATATAACTTTCTGATCCATTTAACACTGTAATTATTGGTCCAATAACAAGCTTGTGCTTAAGGTCCTAAAAACTGACCTCATAATCTTTACTTCACACAAAGGAAGCTCCCTTTCTAGTCAGTTGGGTCAAAGGATTGGCTATACGAGAGAAATCTTTAACATATTGACAGTAATAGCATGCTAATCCTAGAAACTACCCACCTCACTGACTGTAGTAGGTCGAGAATAATTGGTATCCGCTTCAATTTTTGTTGGGTCCACAAAAACTCCATCCCTAGATAACACATACCCTAGAAAAGTCACTTGCTTCAACCAGAACTCATGATTGGAAAATTTAGCATGTAACTTATTTGACCTCAAGGTATCTAAGACCTTACGTAATGCTCATCGTGGTCTGCCTCTGTCATGGAATAAACAAAGATGTCATAAATAAAGACTATAACAAAAGTGTCCATTATCAATAAGCAAGAAAACAACACATTGTACCTTTTGATGATCCGGGCACTTCATGTAACGAAAGATTGTCTCTATAGAAGATAACCACAACTCAAATTTGATAGGGTTTTTTAGTGACCCATTAAACGTTCAGGGATTATACTTTCTGAAATCCCTTAAATGCTTGGCTTCGACGAATAGGACTTGGAAATTCTATTGTGGAATAAGGCCTTAGAGAGTAGGAACTTCCTAAGGCGGTGCCTGTTGGGTTAACACCTTCTCCATTATACTTGTAACTCATTCTTCCAGTTGGACTATCATTGCAGCAAGATCAGCTTGGTGACGGGTGCATCAAAGGGTGGGTGTACTAATGTCTGCCCTTCATTCTCAATAACATCTTCAATGGGTGGGTGACGTCTACCTCTTATACCATTTCTTGCTCCTCGACCACCTCTTCTTGCATTTTGATGTAGCGACATTTCCTAACATTCACAAATGGCCTCTTTTAAATTCTTAGTCAAGGAAACAATCTAATATTACATTTAAAGAAAATAGGTAAGGACATGCACGTAAAATTTCAGAACATCTTAATATACATGATGAGGACGAAGGATCCGTAAATGGCCATAAGGGACACATAACCTGTGACTTACATCGTAAGTCTGTTTACAGTACCTAAAACTTAGGCTCTGAAATCAATTGTAATGACTCGACCCTTTGAGACTACTAACAAGGGACGTTACTCATAAATACACATTTAAAACTCAAACATTTTGACCATTGAGGAATAAATATTAAAACATAAAGACAATTTTCAAAATAATCTATAATTTAACAATAAACACTAGATAAAACCTTTGTTCGGGGTCTCTAAAACAACTAAGAAAATTAGCAATCAAATAGTTAAAAGTTTTCAACCAACATTGAGTTCAAAATAAAAGCTTTTAAATAACTTGAAAACATAACCTGAGTGGAAACGATCTTCTTGTCCCATAGGTCACGGGTCCCACTTGTCACTTGTTGGTCTATTACTATCCTTACTTGAAAAACATAAAATAGGAAAGGATGAGTATGAAATATTTAGTAAATGACTCACTACTGGACCCTCTAAGTAATCATGTTAACACTCTTATCAAGGCAACAGTGTATATCCTATAGCATATCAGTCATGGTGATCCTTCGTGGTGATCTTAAAGGATCACAAATGAGTCGTAAACGTGGTTCTGAAGGAGCACATATCAGTCATAAGCCTGTATCTCGAAGGAACACATATCAGTCGTAGGTGCGATCCTGAGGGAGCATATATCAGTCATGGGTGTGCCCAAAGGAACATAGAACAGTTAAAGGTATGAACCCAAAGGAACAAATAGTCATAAAGAGTACACCGCCTGATAAGAAGGCTAATAGATACCATCAATACTAGCATGCATTAGTTAACCAATAGAACTTTATAATTTAACCACAGTCATATCAACATAAACATCACATTCGGAGAGTAGATTACAGATATAATGTCCTATTTCAGATTCACAGCAATAGAACTTATGAAAATACCAGAGCGTCCACAGTCAATACATCATAGAATCGTAATGAAATCAGTCCATAACATTCCATAATAGCACTCAGTCTTAACCAGTCATTAATACCAGAACCACTCTTGCTCCTATAACGACTAACCATCATTGATTTGGCCAAGAGATCATTAACTTATTTAAAAATCTCTCGTAAGTGTGACCCGCCATTTTAGGCCCTAGAGGTCCGCCCCAAAAAGCTAATCCAAAGGGAAAAAATCTGATTGGGGTAAAACCTAAAGCGACCCTATCTATTTCTGGAGTTCACCTTGATTTTGACCAATTGAACAAAACCCATCCGAAGGAGGACGCTCAAAGGTGAAACGAGGGAGTACAGAATGATCTCACGGTGTGAACCAATGACAGAGACCATAGGACGTGTTGACACACACCCTTCACCCACTTACTATAAACACTTTCTCCGTTCACCTTGATATTGACTCATGCAAACACCATCCAAAGAGGGATGCTCCCAGGGCACCATGAGGCCAAGCATGAATCTCACAGTGTGCACATACAGGGAGAAACGTGAGTGGAATCATAGACATATGAGATACATCTATTTCTCCCACTGAGTATTTTATAACCTAGGGTTTAGCTTACTTAGAAAAAACACGGCTAAGGATTTTAACTAGGTGACTTTTAGGTTTTCTCAATAGTAACTTTTACCTTGGATAGTTAAATAACTTTTTGATCATTATCCATTAAACTCTTCAACGGAGTCTTTGACCAAATTGTCGCACGCTTGTTGAAAATCTATCTAATTCACCTTTTCAGGTATAGGTGTTACATTTTCATCAACTTAAGAACCCCAGCCTAGCCAAAACTCACCGTAGACAAAAGGTCCCTTATAGATAGATTTACAACAAATTTAATCTTTTATACCAACCAATTTAATCCTATTAAACCGATTTTAAAAGATTAATCTAGGTTACTAAACTTTTTAGAACCATTTGAACTTAGGTCTATCTTAATCCAATTTCAAAACCCTTTTAAAAAACTTGAGTTCACCCTAAGTCCGGATGCAACTTTTTCTTATTGATTTTAGGTCTAAACGGAAACCAACCACAATGCTAAGCTAACACATGCAAGGCATTCATAACGCATATAAACAGCCTAAGTGTTATGTTCAATGCATTGTCCATTCATTGCTACTTCTTTTATATAACACTTGTACAAAACAACAATGAAACAAGCAAAACATGCTTCCATTCACCCTTAGACTATAACATTTATAATAAAAGGATGATGCATGGTAATGCTCACTGCATGCAAAACATAACTCTTATATTTCATGATGTATACGCATGCTTTCAAGTAATTTCTTCATGCTCGATTATAACATTTATAATACATGATGCATGAATAATTGCACAACCTAAGGTGGGTTTTAAACTATATGTCAAACACTTTGACATATAAGCACCATACATCACATGTATAATAAACCAATGTTGATGAACCGGGTAAAATTGCCTTAAATCACAAAAAATAAAGCTAACTATTACAAAGACAAGGAGCCTCTAGCTGAAACAGGTGAACCGGGTCTTGAACCGCTCGAGCAAAGCATCATGTCTCCAACTATCATGTACTAAACTCCCCACGATTGTCTACACGATAAAACAAACGCTTTGTTCTATCGCTTACCAACGCTCCCAGAGCTAAACAACCGTGTAGTAACAATCATTTAGTAAATACTACACGATCGTTTAGAAAAATTTAAACGACCGTTTAGCTATTACTACATGATCGTGTACCTTTTACTAAGTGATGAAGCCTGAGGTACACGATCGCTTAGCGTGCTCGACACAACGCCCGCCTTCCGCGATCGTCTAAACGACTACGATGCCGTGAAGCACCATCGCCTAAGCGATCGCATAGCTAGTGCCTCCGTATCATATATGCACGATCGTGTAGGTAGTAACTAAGTGATGAGGCTTGCTAACTACACGATCGTCTAGCGCACACCTTTTACTAAATGATGACCATCACATGCTCTTACTACAATCGTCTACCTCCAAGACCTACGCGATCAGGCAACCAACGCTATGCGATACAGTAAATGATTTACCCCATCGCTTAGCATTAGCTAAACGATCATTTAGTAAATAATACACAATCGTTTAGAAAAATCTAAATGATCGCTTAGTTAAATCCCAACGATCGTTTACTTGAGGCTACACGTTACGACCAATGCTTGGTCTTCTTCTTCGTTGAGAACTGCATCTCCATGCTTTGAAACTTCATCACGAACGATTCGACTAACTCAAACTCTTTGAATTACAGACTCGATTGCAAGTTAATTACACCCAAAAACACAAGGGCCCTTACAAATTAAACTTTGTAATTACAGAAAGCTTTAACTAAAGGTAATTAAACCTGAAACATTCATCAACTTCAATCACAAATACACTTAACAATTAACCACAAATGCAGAAACCCACCATGACTGTCAAATGAAGTTCAAAATAGACTTGCAATTTGGAATATCAGAACAACCTGGCTCTGATACCAATTGAAGGAAATCAATCACAAGGATTTCCATGAGTAGCGGAAAAGATCATTCTAAATTACAATCATGTATGAACATTACAAATTATAGTCAAAATAGAAACAAACAATTATGCAATCAATAAAGAAATTACAGCATGAAACAACAAGAAATCAAGGAGAAATATCTATGAACATTTGTAGACTCGTCCTTGCTCACGAATGCTCGAACACAACAACCTCGAACGCTCGAACAACACGACCGCTACGCAGCACGAACAACACACACTATTCTTTACCATCTCCTCGGTCACGAACATACCAACAGCACGAACAACCTCCACAAAACCTCGATGACGTCGAGTTGAGTATGACACCACCAAGAAGGGTACCTTGGTATTCTCGGTGTGAGAATCTAGAGGATGGGCTCTGTTTGGACTTGGATTGAGGCAGAAGAAAGAGGATTCAACAATTTGTAAATGATCGGGCAAGTCAGAGAAGGTTGAACCTATCGTATAGATCAATGCCCAATCGTTTAGCAAAAGCTAAGCGATCGTCTAGCAAAAGCTAAGCAATCATTTAACTCATCGTTAGCTGTGTGTCTATCGTTTACAAAACACTACACGATCGTTTACTAAAACAAGCCGTCGCTTAGTAAATCCGTATTTACTTGACAACTTCTGTGAGATTTCTTTTGCGAGAGAGAAAATCTCAAAATAAATTTTGACAAAAACTTTGCAAAACTTACTAAAATTAAGAAAACAATTTTCCTTTTATCTCACGGTTACCATGAATAACCAATAACCATCCACTCAATTGGTTATCAGAGAAAAAGATTTAATTATCCAATAATTAATATTATTATAATATAAATGATAACCAACTTATCATACTATATTTATAACCTATAGTTTTAATATTTTATCTCATGAAACATATAAACCATAGTTCTTTTTCTTTTCCATGGCACTTAATATAAATCTCATTTACTTTAACCCTCCACTGGATGTATCTCATACACTATACCGATCATATCATATATAATCAAAATATCTCTTGTCAATTTGAACATTTCAAATCAACACCAAGAACTTATTCTCAACTGAATCCATTGAGCTACCAAGGGGACCTTATGGACCTGTAGCTCGAAGCTCCAACGGTACGTGAATAACTGACTAAACTCTTTAGTCACGGGATCCACCATTCGTTAACTGCCAGGCACTCCACTAAAGACTGACAACTGAACTCTCCTTACCACAGATATATTATGTGTTCATCTTAACCAATTAGAAGTACGATAACCTTCACGGATTGCTCGTAAGTACAGCTTGGCCAATAACCATTATGCTCTTGTAGTTACATCTAACACCTTAAGTACTACTGATCCCTCTAATGAACATAAGTCATAGTCCTACTATGATTGAGTCTTCTCTTCCAAAGAGAAGCTGTGGCCACTATATTCAAGCCCCAGAATCAGCCCTTAAGGGAGCAATCTCTCTACTTATCCCTGCTTCGGGAAAGGATGAAGTCCATCTTGTGATTGAGTTCCCAGCTCCCAGATCAGATAAGTCCCCAAAAAGGTAGGCATGTTGAGTTGGCAATCTGGCTACTCTCACCCACACTAATCAAAGAACCACCCTCAAAGGCAGGAGTTCCCAAAACACTCAGGATTGAAGTTGTGTCACCTATGGTCGTTTAGGTTAGATGTAAGTCTCTAGTATCAACGGCGTTATATACAGAGTCTAGTCATCTCGTGGTCTAAGTCTTATATAAATTCTTTGTATAGGACATCCCCACTTGCACGTCTCCACATGAATGGTCAGGATCTACCATCTATAGTAGTTTGCAACACTTGCAAACCTCTACAAAGTGGGTTGCATCCGTAGTGTCACCAGGATCAAGTATCCCACCTTAATTCTTATACTACAGACCTATTTAGGTTATCACTTAAGGCATGATCCACTTGTATATCACATATATATGCTTAAGTTCATATAAGATAACCATGGAGCTTTGTTTATTGGATATGAGTAAATGCCAGAATTAAATAACAATTATTTTATTCATCAAACAATGTGTATCTTTACAAAACAACGAAATTCTGGGAGAATTAGGACACCAATCCCAACAATCTCCCACTTGTCCTAATGATTCGGGAGACTAATGTACAATACAATATAAAAATGTACAATATACAATAAACTAGGGCATACCCTAGTATCATCTCCCACTTGCCCTAGACAAGATGCAGCATGTCCCTTAGACCCAGACTCTCCAGGTGACCCTCAAACACTTTAGCCATGAAGGTCTTTGTAAAGGGATCAGCAATGTTGTGCTCCAATGCGATCTTCGTGACTATCACATCACTGTGATGCACAATCTCCCTGATCAGGTGATGTTTTCGTTCTATGTGCTTACCCCGACGATGACTCCGTCGCTCCTTCAAATTTGCCACAGCCCTGTTGTTATCACAATAAAGTCTGATAGGCAAATCCATATTTGGAACAACTTCCAAAAATGGAAGGAATTTCGTCAGCCAAACAACCTCTTTAGCTGCTTCACAAGTGGCTACCATTCGACTTCCATAGTGGAGTCCGCAATGCATCCTTGCTTGATGCTTCGCTAGACTATAACCCCTCCATTCAGAGGACGCTGGCCAGTAGTGAAACACCAGTTGCTGACATTGGAAAGGATGCTGGAACGGGTAGACGAATGCGATTGTTGGACGTCAGACACAGACTTACATGACTTCACAGCTTAGGTGGCGTTCATGTTTCTTGAACTGTTATTGGAAGCTGTTGGTGCTGAAGAACCCACGAAGAAGGAGAGGATGATGGAAAAAAAGAAATTAGGGTTATTATTTTTTTTCTTTTTCTGCATGCCGCATGAGGAGATATTTATATATATGTTTCCTTTTATTTTCCTCTTCTTTAAACCCTAATTCCCAATATATTTATTAATAATTTCCTTTCCTTCTTAAATCTCAAATTTCCCCATACTTTTATTAATTAACTAAAATTCTTTCAAACCCCCTCCAATATTTTAGATCTTCTATCACGTAAAATTCAAATTGAATTATCTTAATATATTAATTCAATTTCGACCTCCAAGAATCTAAATATAATTCTAATTCATTCAAAATAATTAAATTGAAATCACATTTACAAGTTAGTTAGATTTTAAATCTCCATTAAATCTCCAAACTTTAGAATATACCCAAATAATCAAGGTAATCAACTCAAAATTATCAGTAAAATTTGAGATGTCACGTGCCATGTGAAGGTGGTTGCCAGAGGAAGAAATTGAACAGAAAAATTAAAAGAAAAATATAATAAAACTGGAAACACGAGAATTAACACGGAAAATTTCAAAATGGAGAAAAAACCACAAACAAATAAAATTCACTGTGTGAAAAATTATTACAATGACATCAAATTTTGTCCTTGACTCAATTACAAAGATTGCTCTCTCAAAGCACTATAGCACTCATATAGCTGAGTTAGTAGACCGTGTTTCAAATTGGAATAAGTAGAAACTAAAGACATAAACTTCTTTTGTAGTGTTTGGAGTTCATCACTTTCTTATACTTTTCAGACGTAGGACAATTACTCTTCTAAAATTTTGTCAAGACCTAATATTAAGTTGATGGGCCCAAACATTAAGTTGCTAATTTTTATCAATTCAACCCAACTCATGTTGGGAAGATAAACATCGACAAAAGGATTTGATTGTAACCAGTTGTTTGCATATTCTTAATTAAGTTCTAATTAATAGAGATATAATGACCAAAATTTTGTTACAACAGTGGATCAATTATATCGGTAGGTGCTGTTATATATATATATATATATATATGAAGTTATTAGAAAATTTCCATAGATATATTCAAATTTAAAATTTAAAAATGCATTTGAAACAACTCTATAAAGTGTAAAATATATCATTTTTCTTTAAAATTTACTTTTGAGAAACCGATTTTTTTTTCTTTTAGTTTAGCAATATATGTGGGATTGAGAGTATCAAACTTAATTTTGATATTTTTGGTTGAAGTTATATAAGTACCAAATTTTTTTTTGGACAATATGTGAGGTGGGAGATCAAAATTATCTTTAACTTTAAAGTCAATAGTATATGCTTGATGTTTGTTGATTATGAAGGTTTGGTAATTATTATTAGAGTTTATTGAACAAAACATTTAATAAGCTATATGGGGAGATAAATTAACTTGTCACTTCCATGATGACTATCAGTAAGTTCTAACCTAATTTGTACTTTGTAGAGACCGTGTAGTTAAGTGATAAGACAAATTTGGTTTATTACCATCTCCAAAAGGGACTTAAAAGAAAGTTCAAATGTGAAGGTGGGGATTCAAACATTAATTTGACTCTTAATTGAGATTAAAATGCATTAATTAGTTTAATCATGCTCGAATAAGTGGACACAATTTCAAAGGAGTACACAATTAGTTGACATTTTCATATGTCCATATGAATTCAAATCAACATAAGGAGTAAATTGTATTTTCATTATATAAAAGGTTGATGAAATATAAAATTATAGCAACTAAATGTAATTAAATGTGAATATATTATTAATAATAAGTATCCTAACTAATTAGAAAAGAAAAAGATGTTTATTTGTTAATTTTACTATATATTTTTTCCAAATTTCAAAATTATCCGATCATATTAATATTTATCAAGGTTTCCACGATTTCAATATTTTAAATATTGTTTTAAATATTTTTTTAAAGAAATTTTTGTTTTTATTGGTATAATTATAATTAACTATCATTATTTTAATTTTAAACATCAGTGTTAGAATCATAGATCTCACAATTTTTATAAAATAAATGAGTTACTCTTCTAATTGTAATTTTCAATTAATTTTGAGATGAAATTTCATTTTTGTCTAATTTGGTATCAAAATTTATGAAGCTCAAATAGATATATGCTAAAATTTTTATAAGACATATATGAGTTAAAATTATTCACCGATAAAAATTTAGAGAGCATCTGAGATGCTAAATTAGTTATAATACTCAGCGAGTAGTAGTTTGGATAAAAAATAATAAATAATGTAACAAAGAGGAGAAGAGATGATCATTAGGAAATAGTAAATACGGTAATAAAGAAGAATTTTAAATAGTATTATTGTAGATAATTGTAGGTTATAAATAGTTATACACACCATTATTATATTTATAACCTCAAATATAGAGTGTGCTGTAATATCTCACTCCACCAGATTCAAGTTGGAGGCCAAACAGCTCTTTAAAATGTAAATTGGGATATAAAAGAAATAGGGGTATTAAAAGTTTCTCTTTATTTACTGACCGTTATTATTATTATAAATTGTAAATGTAGACTGTAGCTTTAAGTAAGAAAGAGAACAACTTGAAATTAGGCATTAAACTAACGTTTCCATTTAATTACTCCAAAAAATCCAAGCATTGTGCAGAGAAAGAAACAATGACGGAAGAATTGCAGGTGTTCGGTTTCTGGTCGAGTCCGTTCAGTCTCCGAGTGGAGTTGGCTCTCAAACTCAAAGGCCTAAGCTACCAATATGTTGAGGAAGACATAGCCAACAAGAGCCATTTGCTTCTCAAATACAATCCACTTTACAAGAAAGTCCCTGTGTTCGTTCACAACGGAAACTCCATTTCAGAGTCTCTTGTCATCCTTGAATACATTGATGAACATTGGACAACCAACCCCATCTTGCCCCAACATCCCTATCAAAGAGCTCAAGCAAGATTTCTTGCCAAGTGTATTGATGACAAGGTAACGAAATTTGGACTGTAAGATGTTAAGAATATGTATAAAAGATCAAATTTTATTCTTCAAGCTAAAAACTTTTGAAAATGGTCGTTAATTTGACATGGTGTCAAAACAAGAAATAATCGATATATGGAAATCTTGAAAAGATGTGTTATGGTAAATTTAATTATATCAATACTTTAGCACACTCCCTCATTTGTGGGCTTGAAAATTTGGATTATCTCTTGCTTTGATGTTATGTTAAAATATTGATTGTCCCAAAAGTTTAAGCTAATAAATTATAGTTGACGATGTAATAGATTTTGAATTTCTTGGTGATTTAACATCACTTTCATCATTGGGCAGCCTATTAAAAGTAAAGATCTAAGGGTAAAGAGCCTAAAACATTGTTTGAGTCACTTGAATCCGAACAAACCAACTTTTAATAGTCAAGTCCAGAGTCCAACCGAGCTTCACTCATTGGATCAAAGTTCGACCAAGCCCAACCCATTAAATTAGTCAATTGAATTTTTATTTTTTAATGTCATTTTCAAGTCCACAAATAAGGAAAATAGAGTATTGAATTATTGATATAATTAAATTTATAATAGCCCATTAACTTGATTAAGTTTTATTGTTGATCAATTATTTAACATACAGTCAGAGCAAGAGGTAATTTTGTGTCTGAATTCATGTAATACTCATTTATTTTCCAATTAGTATTGATTTCTACCCATATAATTTTTTTTTCTTGGGCGTTGGTTCAGTTTTTTGGTGCGTGGAGGAAAGCTGCTAGAAGTGGAAGAGAAGGGAGGGACAAGGCTATAGAGGAAGCATGCAAGGTATTGGAAGCAGTTGAGAATGAACTTAAACTTGATGGCAACAATAAGTTCTTTGGAGGAGACAGAATTGGGTTCGTGGACATTGTAGGCATCTTTATAGGCTATTGGGTTCCTGTCATGCAAACAGCTCTTGGGTTTGAGATTCTGAGCAGCCAGAGGTTCCCAAAACTAAGCAAATGGAGTGAAGAGCTTATTAACCATAGCGTTGTGAAGGAGATTCTGCCTCCAAAACAAGACCTTTTTGTTTATGCTCAAACTCTTTATAGAATCAATACTGTGGGTTCT
Source organism: Benincasa hispida (assembly GCF_027475165.1). NCBI lineage: Eukaryota > Viridiplantae > Streptophyta > Magnoliopsida > Cucurbitales > Cucurbitaceae > Benincasa > Benincasa hispida. The sequence goes on from NC_143480.1 coordinate 48,705,836, forward strand.
AAGCTGTGAGAGTGAATATGGCTTCCTAAAAGATGGTTAAATTATATTCTCTCAATCTCAGAAATAAAATTACCATATTATCTTGACGTGTCTAATATGTGAGATAATCTATTAAGGACGCAACATGAGGGTAGCTCAACTGACATATCAGTTGTGTATACGTTTTGTTTTTTTGTTTGCAGCAAAATGAGTTATTACTCATTTTAATTTTTGTATTTACTACATTTTTTTATCCCTTTTGTAGTTTTCCCCCATTTTTAAATGATGTTGTTTATTTCATTTTAAATACCAATGTACAATAGGCCAAGGAGGTTCAACCTAAAGCTCAAGCTCATCAACACTCAGTTTAGTATACTCATTTTAATAATCTGGGCATGTTTGGAATAAATAGAGAAAAAAAGTGTTTTTCAAAAAAATATTTTTTATGATTTTTTTAAAAAAAATTTAAATAATTAGTCATTTTTAATCGTGTATCAAGTGTGTATCAACAGTGTATCAAGTGTATATCAGACATATACTAGTAGTGTATCAAGTGAAGGAACTCTTTTGATAGAGACCTTTAAGCGAAAGCGGATTGTCCAAATCCCATTTCGATTGAACACATACATTTACAGTCAACAAGAACAGATTATACATAAAACTAAATTACAACATGCTTTCTCATAATAAACAAAAGGTTTAGAGATTATACTTTTGAAGAACTATTCTTCAAATTAATCCCTCGATCGTACTTATTCACGAACGTGTCAAACAAGTCACGAATTCTTCTCAAACAGCAGAAAACAGCAACGAGAACTCAAACCAAAAGGAGGACACTAATACTTGGTGACCTTGGTATTCTCGATGTGAGAATCTATGAGTAGTGGGCTCTGGCTAATTTTGATTAGAGGGGAGTTTGGAGTTGGAGGATGAAGACGATCGAGAAGGACAAAAGCTATCATGTAAGCGATCAAGTCTATCGCATAGACTTTCTTTCTTACTCGATCGTATAGTCTCTCAAGAATCGTGTAGTAGTTCACAAGTCATGTAACACTCTTCTCTGGAATAATAAAATCAAATTCTATTTTATTCCATTTTTGCCATAAAATCGAATAACTCCCCATTAAGGGTGATTAGAGAGAAAAAGGGTTAATTATCAAATAATTAATAAATTATAAATAAATATGACAACCAACTTATCATATTATATTTATAACATATAGTTTAAATATTGCATCATATACAATATATAAATCATAGTTTTTTTTCTCTATTTTATGGCATTTAATATAAATCATATTTATTTTAAATTTAATAACTATGAATCTTATTCATGATTCAAATATTTATTCCTCCAATTAATCAATAATGTATCAAATACATTATATCAATTATATCATATATAAATGAATTAATTTAATTATATCATATATAATTAAATTCCTTCTTATTAATTTAAATGTTTCAAATTAACCCAAGAACTGATTTTGAACTTAAATCCATTGAGCTACCAAGGGGACCTTATGAACGTGTAGCTTGAAGCTCCAACGATAAGTGATACTGATTAAACTCTTTAATCACATTATCCACCATTCGTCGGGCACTCCACTAAAAATCGATAGTTGCACTCTTCGCTCTATAGATATATTTTCGTGTCCATTGGATATAACCAATCAACAGTATGATGACCCTTCACAAATTGCTCGTAAGTACACCTGAGCCAAATTACTGTTTTATCCCTGTAGTTACATCTAACTCTTTAAGTACCACTGATCTCTCTAGTGAACAATAAATCATAGTCCCACTATGACCAAACCCCTCTCAAGCCAAGAGAGGGTGTGACACCATATTGTCTATGATCTGAAATAAGCCCTTAATGGAGCAATTTATCTACTTACTCCTGCTTCAGAAAATGAGTGAATTCTATCTTGTGTAGCTGAGTTTCTAGCTCCCCAATCAAATGAATCTCCAAAATGGTAAACTTATTGAGTTGGCGATCTGGCCACTCTTAGCCATGCAAATCATCATAGGTAGGAGTTCACAACACACTCAGGATTAAGGTCATGTTACCTATGATTATCCTAGTGAAATGAAAGTCTCTATTATGAATGACATTATATAACGAGACTAAGCATTTCATGGTCCGGTCTTATACAAACTCCTTTGTATAGAATATCCCCGCTCGCATATCTAATACATGATGATCAGGATCATATCATTTGTAGCACTTTACAACATTTGTAACACCTACAATGCGGGCCATACTCGTAGTGTTACTAGAATAACGTACACAACCTTATCCATATACTACAGACCATTTAGGTTATCACTTAAACATGATCCACCTGTATGTCTCCACATACATGTTTAAGTTACAAAAGTAACCTTGGATGTTAGTTTATTGGTTTGTAGTTAATGCAACTAAAATATCATATATTTCATAGACAGAAGTTAATAAAATATCATATATTATTAATCACAAAAATGTTTGTTCATACAAGGTTTACAAACTACAGAACCCTACAAGATTTAGGACATCAACCCCAACAATCTCCCACTCGTCCTAAAGCTAGTGGGGTGTACAAGATAATCAAATTACAAGTACACAAAATAGTAAACTATGGCACAAACAAGCCTAGTACAAGATCTCCCACTTGCCTTAGTCTAGCTGTGGTCTGTCCCATAGACCCATACTTTGCAAGTGATCTTTAAACACTGTAGTCGTGAGGGCCTTTTTAAACGGATCACCAATGTTATGCTCTGAAGCTATCTTCATAACAATCACGTCCCCGATGCACAATCTCTTGGATGAGATGGTATTTTCGCGCAATGTGCTTGTCGCACTTATGACTTCTAGGCTCATGGGAATTCGCCACAACATCACTATTATCATAATAAAGTGTGAGGGGCTTTAACATGTCTGGAAAAACTTCTAGATCAGTCAGGAATTTTCTGAGCCAAACGGCCTCCTTAGCAGCTTCACAAGCCGCTACATACTCGACCTCCATGGTGGAGTCCACGATGCACCCCTACTTGGTGCTACACCATACTACAACCCTTCCATTAAGAGTGAACACTGATCCTGAAATGGATTTTTAAGAATCCCTATCAGTATGAAAATCAGAGTCAGTGTATCCTATAAGGATCAAATCCTTAGAACCATACACAAGCATGTAGTTCTTTATTCTCCGAAGATACTTGAGGATGTTCTTGACGACTGTTGAGTGATCATATCCTAGATTAGACTGATATCAACTGACTATCCCTACCGTGTAGCAGATGTTAGGTCTAGTACATAACATCGCATACTTTAAACTGCCTACAGCAGATGTATAGAGGACCCATCTCATTTCCTCAACCTCTTGAGGTGTCTTAGGACACTGTTCCTTAGACAAAGTAACTTCGTGCCTGAAAGGCAATAAGACCCTTTTGGAATTTTGCATCGAGTATTTGGTCAACATCTATACGATGCCTGAGGCAGTGCTAGTATTTTGTTCTTACGATCCCGAAAGATCTAAATACCAAGAACAAACTGAGCCTATCCCAAATCTTTCATTTGGAATTTGATTGCTAGTTAGTTCTTAAATGTAGTTAGTAAGCCCACATCATTCCCAATGAGTAGGATATCGTATATATATAATACTAGAAAAACTACTGAACTATTGATGATATTCTTGTAGACACAAGACTCATCAACATTTAGATCAAAGCCATAAGATTTAATCACAGTATCAAAACTTATATTCCAAGATCGAGATGTCTATTTTAGTCCATAAATGGACCGATTCAGCTTGCAAACCTTTTGCTCTTGACCTTGGACTATGAATCCCTTGAGTTGCACCATATAAATGGCCTCCTCAAGATTGCCATTTAGAAAAGCAGTCTTGACATCCATTTTCCATATCTCATAGTCATAATATGAGGCAATGGATAGGAGGATTCGGATAAACTTCAACATGGCAACAGATGAGAAAATGTCCTCATAGTCGACTTCTTCTACCTGCATATAACCTTTTGCCATCAATCTAGCCTTGAAGATTTGCACCTTCCCATCAGCACCTCGTTTTCTCTTGTAGATCCATTTACAACCTATAGGTTATCCCCATCAGGTTGATCTACAAGATCCGAAACTTAATTGATGTACATAGACTCAATTTTGAGATCCATGGCTTTGATTCTTTCATCTCTGTCAACATCCTCCATTGCGTTCTTGTAAGACAATGGACCCTCAACCTTGCCATCAGCTACCATAGATAGGATTTCAGTTAAAACCATATAACGATTAGGTGGGTTCGCAACCCTCCCATTACATCGAGATTTCCTCAACACTTGAGGTGGATTTGACCTACTAAATGATCCTACATTAACAACTCTTGTTGAGGTAGTAGGCTCTTCAACAACTCTTGTTGAAGATTCAGTAGTTTCTTTAGAAAGCTCATTCAACACAATTTTGCTTCTAGGTATGTGCTCTCTTATATGATCCTCCTCAAGAAAAGTAGCATTTGTCGATACAAACACTTTGTTTTCTTTAGGATCATAAAATTAACCTCCTCTCATTCGTTTGGGGTAGCCTACAAATAGGCATAGCCTCGAACATAGTTCCAATTTATTAGGATTAGCCTCAAGCATATGTGTTGGGCAACCCCAGATACGGAAATAACGTAAACTTGCTTTACGACCATTCTACAACTCCAAAGGTGTTCTGGAAACACTCTTGGAGGGAACATAGTTCAGGATATAAGCTGCAATCTCTACTGCAAAACCCTAAAACGAGTTAGGTAAGGAAGCGTAACTCATCATTGAACGAACCATGTTCAATAGGGTTTGATTTCTCCTCTCTGATACACCATTTTGCTGAGGTGTACCAGGTGCTGAGAGTTGGGAAACTATTCTATGTTCTATCATATAGTTCTGGAATTTTGGATCTAAAAACTCTCCACCTCGATCCGATTGAAGTGTTTTAATCGTTTTATTTAACGCGTTTTCAACTTCAGCCTTGAACTCTTTGAAATTTTCAAATGATTCAGACTTATGTTGCATTAAATAAATGTACCCATACCTTGAATAATCTTCAGTGAAAGTGATGAAATATTCATAACTTCCCCTAGCTCGTACATTATCGGACTACAGAAGTCTGACACTAGCTCCAGAGGCTCTTTGGTCCTATAACCTTTTTCAGTAAAAGATCTTTTAGTCATTTTGTCTTCAATGCATGACTCACACCCAGGTGAAGAATTTTCTTCTAACTCGCTGAGAAGTCCATTCTTCATCAACCTCTCAATCGTATTGAGATTAATGTGTCCTAAACGTAGGTACCAAAGTTGGATATTTTCTTTAGGAGAAATTTTAAGTTGTTTGTTTTGAGTTACAACAGTTTTAAATATCTCTATGTTATAGAGGCCATTTTTTGCTAACGGCCTTAGCACATACAAATTATTTTCTAGTTGAGTTGACTATATGTCAACACCATTTTTCGAAATAAAAGCTTTATTAACAGAAAAATTTAGTTGATAATTACATTCAAGCAAAGACTTTACAGAAATTAAGTTCCTCTTTAACTCGAGAACTACACATACATCATTCAAAATCATAAACTTATTCTATAAAGTCAACCAGAGATCTCCCACAACTACAACTGAGACAACGTGCCTGATTCCAACTCGTTTCGTCATCTCACTAGCACTAAGCTGCTGCCAGGAACTAATTCCTTGAAATGAAGAACAACATGGTTAGGCCCTAGAGTCAATAATCCAGGTAGAATCATCATTCTTCACTAAACAAGTTTCCAAATCTAGTAAATTGCATTTACTTTATTTGTGCATCTTTTTCTCAGCCAAATTATCTTGGGCAGTTCCGCTTCCAATGCTCGTCCTGGTTGCAATGGAAGCACTTTCCTTTGTCAACACTCATTGGTTGCCTACCCCTTGGAGTATCTGGTTATGTGTTAGCAGGCGCCTTCCCCTTACCACACTTCTTCTTCTTCCACTTTCTGGTGTCGGAAGAAGAAGGTGCAAACTTAGTTTTAGAGGTCGAACCTTTTTGGAACTTTTTAAAAGATGAGGCAACATTTGCCTCACCAACCTTGTTCTCCTTGTTTTTCAGCAAAGATTGGAAAGTCTACAACTCATTGAGTAGAGTTATGAGGTTGTAATCAACCCTGTTCAGAACAACTTTACTTACAAAGTGAAGGAAGCTTTCTGGTAACGACTCTAGAATAATGCTAACCTGACTGGCCTCATCGATGCTCAACCCATTCATCTACGCCACGTTGAAGTGGACCATCATATTGAGAACATGTTCCCAAATAGATGTTCCCTCTTTCATGCGTGAATTGAAGATGTACTTCAGAGCGTCGTGCATCAGCTGCGCGGACGATTGTCCGAATATTCCCCTTAGAGACTACATAATTTTGTGTGCAGTGATTATGAGCTCATACTTCTTGGTCAAAACGTCGTTAAGGCTGGCTAAGATATACGCTCAGGCCTTTTCGTTCGCCCGTGTCCAACACTCATATTCGTCTCAAACGTTTCAAGCAATAGTAGGAGGTGGAATAGAAGGATACTCCTTCGTAAGGACGAACTTTAGGTCATTGATGATCAAAATCGTGTCAATAGTATCCTTCCAATTAGTATAATTTTCGTCAGTCAGTTTATCAGCGGCAAGTAATGAAAGTGTAGCGGTAGCCATATTAAAATTACTGAAAAATGAATAAACTTAATAAGTTCACTCGAAAGTGTGAAAATACGCTAATCGACGAACCCTGGGAACATCATTATTTGCATATACCACTTTATAAAACCAATCAAGTTTTAGCAAAATAGTCTAGTGTACCCTAAGTGACATCTATTTTGAAATGATGCTCCAGTGAGGCAGGATAAAAGTCACCGTAGGGTGATCAAGTGTCCCTTCACTGGAATGAGACAATCTCAACCATTAGATAGAAACAAATCTTTGTAATTGAATCTAATAGTCACCATTGTTCGGCCCAGAATTTGTTAACATCTTTAACAATTCTGTATAAATGTAACCCCTCTTTTTAGGCCTTAGATCCCGCCCTAATGAGCCAACCTTAGGAAAAAGCCAATTAGGACAAGAGATTAAAGCAACCCTATCCATTACTGGAGATCAAATAAAGAGTTGTGCAAAATTGCCATCCTTTAAGGGGACACTCCTAGGGTGCCACGAGGCGATGCACAAAACTTTATCCAACCCAATGAGAGAGATCGAGAGTTATATTATCACACCTTCCGCTCCCGCTTACTATAAACATTCTCTCCATTTACCTTGATATTGACCTACCCAAATGCCACTCGTAGGGGAACACTCCAGAGGTGCCTCGAAGCCGAGGATAGATCCTCATGGTGTGAACTTTTTAGGGAGAAATGTGTAGAAGTAAAGTGAAATATCATATACCTATTTACCTCCCACTGAATGTTCTACCTAGGGTTCATTAACTCAGAAAATCTAGCTACTTATTTTAACTAAGTGGTTTGTTTAATTTGCTAAAAAAACAACACTTGCTTTTGATGATTAAACAAGTGAGATTGAGAGATTTAAACTTAATTAATTTCACATTTTAGTCGAAATTATATAACTACCAAACTTTTTTTTTTTTGTGGATAATATATGAGGTGTGTGATCGAATCTATAACTTCGAGGTCGATAGCACATGCTTGATGTAGTTGATTATGAAGATTTGATTATTATTATTAGAATTTATTGAACTAACATTTAATAAGCTCTATGCTAGGAAGCTAAATTAACTTGCCACTTCCAGAATGGCTGTCTAACCTAATTTGTACTTTGTAGAGACGTGGTTAAGTGAAAAGACACATTTGGTTTATTACCATCTCAAAAGGGGTTTAAAAAAAAAAAAATGAAATGTGATGGCAGAGGATTCAAACATTAATTTGACCTTTTGAATGAGATCACCATGAATTAACTAGTTGAACTACGAAGAGTAGATGGACACAATCTTGGAGGAGGAAATTGACATTTTCACATGTCCATATAAGTTCAAATATCAATATATAAGAGTAAATTGATATTTTGAATATACCGTAAAATTCTCACAGAATATAAAACGATCGATAGAAAATATAACTAAATATGAATATATTATTAATAATAAGTATCTTAACTAATTAGAAAAGTAAAAGATGTTTATTTGCTAATTGTAATATATATATTAATTTCTCAAAATTATCTGATCACATTGATATTTTATTAACGTTTCCACAATATAATTGAGACTTGCGTCGATATCAACACACTTTAAATCTTGGTTTTAAATATTTCTTTTATAAAATTTTGTTTTTATTGCTATAATTATAATTTAATCTCATCATTTTAACTTTCACGATCTTATATCGAAAAGATAATAAGATCTCTCAACTTTTATAAAATACAAGAGTTACTCTATTCCTCTAACTCTAATTTTCAATTAGTTTTGAGATAAAATTTCATTTTTATCTAATTTAATATCAAAGTTTATAAAGCTCAAACAGATACTTGTTAAGATTGTTATAAGATATATGTGAGTTAAAATGATCCACCATAAAAGTTTAAGGAATATTTGAAGCGCTAAGTTGATTATTATAGTCAGTGAGTTATAGTCTAGATTGAAAATGGTAAATATTGTAACAAAGGGGAAGAGAGATGCTAGATAGAAAATCACAAATATGATAATAAAGAGAGATTTTTAATAGTATCATTATATATAATTGTAAATATAAATAGCCAGACATTAGGATTATATTTCGAACCTCAAACATGGAGTTGGAGTCTGCTATAATACCCTACTGGACCAATTTCAAGTTTGGAGCCTAATTAGCCCTTTAAATTTAAATTAGGGGTATAAAAGAAATATGGGTATTAAAAGTTCCCCCTTATTTATTATCATTATAAATGGCAAGAAAACAACTTCTTGAGCTTAGGCATTAGACTAACATTTCTTTTTAACTACTCAAAAAAAAAAAAAAAAAATCCAAGCATTTTGCGGTGAAAGAAACAATGACGGAACAGCTGCAGCTTTTTGGTACTTGGTTGAGTCTGTTCAGTCGCCGAGTGGAGTTGGCTCTCAAACTCAAAGGCCTAAGCTACCAATATGTTGAGGAAGACTTGGCCAACAAGAGTCATTTGCTTCTCAAAAACAATCCACTTTACAAGAAGGTCCCTGTGCTCGTTCACAATGAAAAACCTATTGTAGAGTCTCTTATCATTCTCGAATACATTGATGAACATTGAAAAACCAACCGCATCTTGCCTCAACATCCCTATCAAAGAGCTCAAGCGAGATTTCTTGCCAAGTATATAGATGACAAGGTAACACAATTTGGATAGTAAAATGTTAAGAATTAAGTGTATAAAAAGATCAAATAATATATTCTTTCTAAGGTAAAAACTTTTTAAAATACACGGTAATTTGACATGCTGTCAGAACAAGAAATCGTAAATGGAAAAGCTTGAGGAGATGTGTTATCGTAAATTTAATTATATCAACACTTTAACACTCCCATCACTTGTAGCCTTGAAAATTTGGATTGTTTCCTGCTTTGATGTCATATTAAATTACTGATTGTCCCAAAAGTTTAAGTTAATGGATTATGGTAAATTTAATTATATAAACAGTTAAACAATTATTTCATCTATAATTTAGGTAATATATAGTTTATTCAGGTAATAGATTTTAAATTTCTCGCTGATTTATCACATCACTCATCATTGGACAACCTATTAAAAGTAAAGACCCAAGATTAAGAGCTTAAAACATTGTTTGGGCTACTTGAATCGGATTAATCCAACTTTTTAATAGTCAAGTCCAGGGCCCAACCAAGCTTGACTCATTGGATCAAAGTTTGGTCAAGCCCAACCCATTAAATTAGTCAATTGGATATTTATTATTTAGTTATATAAAAATATATATGTATATTTTAGATTTTTTAATTAAATATTATTAAGTTTATATTTTTATTAAAGTTATTTTGTATTTTTTTATTTTTAATAAATTTATTAATACTATAAATTTGTATTTATTATTTCATTTTTCAAAATTTAATTAGGTTTAAAATATTTAGAAATAAGTCATATTAACTAAAATTTATGAAACATCAATAATATATTTAAAAAATAACATTAAAAAATTAATATTTTTTATTATATAAAATATAATATATAAAGAACTATACATATACATATACATATTCGACCAAATAATAATTTCAAAACTAGGGCTCAAAAGGAACATGTATTCAAAGCTTTGTAATGATGTCATTTTCAAGTCCACATAAATGAGAAAAAGAGAGCGTTGAATTATTGATATGATTAAATTTATAATAACCGATCAATTTAATCAATTTTTATGATTGATCAGTGATTTAAAATCATATCATGATAAAGTAATTTTATGTTTGGAATTAGTGTAATGCTCATTTTCTTTTGTAACTTTTTTCTTGGGAGTTGGTTCAGTTTATGTGTGCGGGGAAGAAAGCTGCTAGAAGTCGAAGAGAAGGGAGAGAGAAAGCTGTAGAGGAAGCATGCAAGGTACTGGAAGCAGTTGAGAATGAGCTTAAACTTAATGGCAACAATAAATTCTTTGGAGGAGACAGCATTGGGTTAGTGGACATTGTAGACATCGTTATAGGCTATTGGGTTCCTATCATGCAGGCAACTCTTGGGTTTGAGATTTTGAGCAGACACAGGTTCCCAAAACTAACCAAATGGAGTGAAGAGATTATAAACCATAGCGTTGTGAAAGAGATTCTGCCTCCAAAACAAGACCTTTTTGTTTATGCTCAAACTCTTTATAGAATCAATAATGTGGATTCTAAGCTGTGAGAGTGAATATGCCTTCTAAATGAGGGTTAAATTATATTCTCTCAATCTCGTAAATTAAATTACTGTATTATATTGACGTCTCTAATACGTGAGATCATTTGTAGGATGCAACCTAATATATTACATCCATTCCATTTTCCTTACTTAGAAGAAGATTTTAAAAATAAATAAAATCCAATATTTATTAAAAAAAGAAAAATGGCCACGTGACAGATTTTTATTGATGTACTCTTCTATTTCCATTTTTTTTCCTCTCCAATTTTTCAATTTTTAAAGACAAGATGCGGTTTTTGTCATTGAAAATTGAAGACATTTCTAAATCATCTATTAGTTAATTTAACGATTAGTTGATTTAGAGGCCGATTTATGAAGGGATCAGGTGTTAGAGACTCTACCACGTCAGCTACCAAAGAAGAGTAAAAAAAAACACATCACCTGAAGACTGCCATGTCACAAAGGTGAGTCATGAAGGAGAATTGCCTTAGTGCTGAACTTCGTTGATTCATTGATCAAGCCGGATCCTGTAATAGTGGCATTGGCCATAGCTAGCTCTGATACCAAGTTAGGAAATTAAAAGAAGAAGAATTGAAATCGCTTACCTCTTCGTATTACACGATTGCATTGGAAAGGGGCAACCAACCCTAATTTATACACTATTCCCTATTTTAGGGATACAAAAGAATTAAAAGATTATTTAATAAATGACTAATGATATGAGGACACATGGCCCAATACACAAAAAAAGAATATTGTTTGTTATTACCCAATCCTATCAGATTTCTTGCCGCACTAAAGGAATTCCCCTTTATCACTCACCCTTGTAACATGGCAGTCTTGTGATGTGTTTTCTTGACTCTTCCTTAGTATCTGACGTGGTAGAGTCTCTAACAACAGGGAAGCACGTATCCCTTATACTGTGTTGTTATATACATATATATATTTATGTTCTTAATAAATATAAAAAATATATTTATATTATGAATATATATTAATGCATGCCCCAAAATCTAAATTCTGAGCTTAGTTCAGTGGTTTGTTGGTGGACTTTAGTTTTTTTGGCTACCAGAGTTCAAAATTGTGTAGAGGTAGTCGTTATTTCTTTCTTATTAACCAATTAACCAATTTTTATTACTTAAAATTTCAAATACACACATATATAATTTTTAATATACTTGTAAAAAATTAATCCCATTTTTATTTTTTTTTCTCACATATGTGTACATGTTTATATACAAATATTTTTCAAATCTTAAACTTGTTTGGTAACTATTTGGTTATTGATTTTTACTTTTTGAAAATTAAGACATATAAACACCATTTTCACATTAAATTTGTTGCTTTATTATTTACTTTACCAATATTTTAAAATTACATTCAAGTTAGTAGCAAGTAATCATTAGTTTTTAAAATTATGACTAATAAATACATAAACACTACAACAAAACTTAAATGTCATGACATTTAAAAACTATCACAATCAAAATTCGTGGCACTTATTTTGTGTGGTTGTATACCCTATAAAGAAGTGAATATTAATGACATTTTTAAAAGAATGTCGTAATTAAACTTTTAATAACAATAATTAATTGTCAACAATGAAACTTCACTAACATTTATAAACTGACACAATTTTCACATATAAATTTGTTGCTTTGTTATTTACTTTACCATTATTTTAAAATTATATTCAAGTTAGTAGCAGTTTAATCGTTAGTTTTTAAAAGTATGACTCATAAATATCTAAACACTACAACAAAACTGGGATTTCATAATATCTAAAAATTGTCACAACACTTATTTTTTGTGGTTATATCCTCGGTAAAGAAATGAATATTAATGATAATTTTTAAAAAATGTCATAATTAAACGTTTAGCATATTTCCACCAACAACTAATCCTATTATAACACAAAATTGGTACAAACATAAATAAGAATTTTCATATATAATAAGAATGTTGATAATGTCTTTACAAGAGAAACTAAATACAAGGAAACTATCGAATGTACCTGAAGGGACAAGTACAAGCCAACTAATAATCAAACCTTGTAAAAGTTTTACAAAAAAAACTAGATACAACAAGGTATTACCATGACTAACTATATTACAACAAATTTTGTCCCTAGCCAAACGCCAATACTTGCTTGGTAACTTCACAATTTAGTGGGTTTGTTCAAGATTTAGTAAAAAAACAACAAACTTTAATTCTACACCGTGAATCAATCCCTATTTACAACAGAAAGTTTCCAAGAGTTATAAACTAGGTTAAACATCTAGAAAGAGTTCGAAATGATCTAAGTGAAGCTTGTCACAAAAAATTAACAAACAATCTTAAACCTTAATTTAAACACTCAAAATCAATCTCGAATTAAAAGAAGAGAGTAAGAGTTGAATAACATATCACATTTGCACCGTGAATGAAATGTTCATGACCACTAACCTTGAAAATTAAATATTAAAGACTTGTGTTGAGAAACTTAATACATAAAGCCAAATTTAATAAATTAGTCTTTAAAGAAAGTGAAACAAAACAAAGAACATAACATAATGCAAAAGTAGTCTTCCATATCAACATTATACTTGTGACAAACCTTGACAACTTGAAACTTATCAAATACAAGTCCTTGATATAACAAACATAAGAATATGTAAGGAAAATAAGGATAAAAAAAAAAAAACTGTTGTTTTTAAAAGATCATTCACAAAATCTTTGTCCAAACCCTATAAATAATGATGTACGCCTCAAATAAAAATAGTGAAGAAGTCATTCATTTACCTTTTTCCACCATCTCCACTTCTTTCATGCTCCCAATATTCATCAAAACCTTTTGAACTAGAAATTAGTCAAAATAATAATAATAAGCTCAACTAAAATCTAGTAAAGAATTTGATAGAAGAAGAGCACAAAGAGCAACTGAAGTTATATAGTTCAGCATCCCAATAAAGGAGAAGAAAAATTAGAACAAAGTATAAGCAAAAGGACAAGTACTTAAGAAGAAGAAATACAAAAGCAACTTTGGTGAATTGTTTATCTTCTATCCTTCACCAACAAACTCTTTTAGAAGCATTGCAAAATGCATAAGTGCCATTTACACATAAAAGAAACTTTTTTTTCCATACATGTTTATAAAGCAAGAAACTTTGAACTCAGAGCTGCCACACTTCATATTTTTCAGCAAACCCAGCAATAATAAACATGCTATGCAAATATTCATATAAAAACGAATCAAGCATTATAATTCAGGAGCAATAATATTCACAACAAGATAAAACTAATGAATAACACTTCAACCAAACCAAACAAATAAAAGAAACTAGAAATCAACAAAAATGATATAAGAGAATATACCTCGAGATTCTTCAAACCCTAAAAAAAAAAAAAAAATCACAGAGAAATATCTAATCAAAAAAGGTAGAGAGCAATAGAAAAAAAAACATGTGTATGAAGTCATTTAAACTAATTTCATTATGCTCTCATAGATATAGAGTAGCACTAAGGTGCATTAGTAGCGTACTATAACTTCAAGGCCTGCAAAAAAGATTACTCAAATCAAAAGAGAAAAGACAGAATGTTAACAGTACTCAAAACTTTAAAGCAAATGAAATACCACCATCACTCAAGTAAGTAGCAAGACAAAAATACAAGGAATAGCTCCTCTTTAATGCTTTTATGAGCTTTTCTTGTAACAAATAGAGTTAATGTACCATAGCATGCTTAGTGTTGAATAGGCAAGAAAACCTAGAAATCAATAAAAATGATATGATAAAAATCCAAGTGGTTGCAAAAGTAAGGGAAAAGACTAATAAAACTCAAATTCGCTTGGCAATGGCATAGAAATAAACAAAAAGAACTTACAATTAAACACAAACACCTTCCAAACACCTCAATTATCGAAAGGCAACAGATTCTTTGGTGGGTTGGTAAACTTCACCTTCCAAACAGATGGGACAAACATCCTCTTCTTCAATAGGTAAGACCACATATTCTAAACCCTTTGAAAGTCCAATTTCAGATTCCTTTAATGTGTCCACTTCAAAATCTAAGTTGATTAATGTTAAGGTAGAAGACTTCTGTGGAAAACATAAAGATGCTGAAATCCATATAATGCATCGAATTACTTCAGAATTCATTCTTGCGCTACTATTAGCTTCAGTTTTGGGCCTCAAATGATGTAAACTCACATTAATTATCTCACAAACTATATCGGAAGACCACCAACTATACACAATTAGACATGTTGGGAATGATCATAAAGAAATGAATGAATGCTAGGTAATGGCTGCATAGTGCTCACTAACACTAATGAATTTGATTTGATAAAAAGATGACAATAAGCATCTAATAAAAATTCAATACTGACACAATAGTAGCCTGGTGCAATATTTGATTCTGTTCCTTTTGAAGAACAACAGCAGCAACCTCCCATTTCAGCTTACTTATCTACTAGACACACTAGAAACCCACCGATATTGGTTACAATGTCTTCAGAATTTTATGGATTGTCAACTCTGTTACAGAAAACATAATACATCAATTTAAAAGCAGCTTCCCTCTGCACATTTTTTCAGAAAAGACACATGAAGGTTATGAAAGAAAAAAACAAAATAGTCTATTAGGCGATATGACAACTCCATGGCATAAGATAATTGATAATATGATAAAAGAATAATAGATTAACAAAGCCTGTAGCAAATATAATGAACTAATCATAAATTATCATTGGAAGAAGCAGTGACCCGAGTACACTGTGACCTAGTTTATACTCAATATTGGAGTTGAAAATCCCACACTCAGTTATAACCTACACAAAAAGAAAACACAAATGCTATATATTCCTTCTTTGCAGAGGGAAACAGAAATGTCTTCAGGTCAGGCCACAATTGAAGGAAAGGGCAAAAAGTTCAATTAAGAATTTGCACAGAGAAGGAGTGTTACAATCCTGAAACCATGATAATTTGAACTAAGTGATTGTAATTAAGAGAACTGTTGTGATTTCTTGTTAGGATGAAGTGGAATTAACACTCAGCTTCACAAGTTTACAGACACAACAATTTCTCACTTGAAAAGGAGAAAGATCACCATGGCAAGCAAATGAAGGAAGATAAAAGCAATAACCACCAGAAGGAGACTGTTTTACATAGGCAGAAGAACACACCCGATGAGAGTAGAAAGAAGAAAAAAGAACTCAGAGATTTTAGAGTGGTTCGGTCGAATAATGACCTACGTCCACTATTCGAAACAGAAATTTTATTTGTTACAAAAAAAAAAAAAAAAAAAAGTGAAGATATTACATCAGTTCCCTTAAAACAGATAGGGGAAGCCCATTTATACAAATTTATTTAAAGGTAATTAGTGGGTATTAACTGATTTTAATTTCAGTTTGAGCTTTAATAGAAACCCTCCAAATCTCCACCTTGAAATAAAATCTGTTCTTATCTGCTTCTTATATCTGCCCTTCAACCTTTTTCTGGCTGTAATAAACCAATTAACTCAAGACATTGTTCAAGCTTAGCTTGGGTAACTGGTTTAGTTAGCATATTGTTGAATTGGCTGTGGTATGAATTTTATGTGCTTCAATTGTCCCCTCTTCAATGAATTTTATGATGAAGTGATACTTTATATCAATATGCTTGCTAAGCCTGTGGTATTAATTATTTTTTGAGAGATGTATGGTACTTATATTGTCACAATATATCTTTATTGACTTTTGTTTTACTCCAAAATCTTCTAGAAGTCCCTTTAGCCACAATTCTTCCTTTATAGCTTCAATTAAGGTTATATATTCCGCCTTAGTAGATGAAAGAGCTATTACGGATTGAAGAGTAACCTTCTAGCGAAAAATATTTTTGTCAATAAAGAAGATATACCTAGATAAAGATCTTCTTTTATCAAGATCTTCTACGTAATCTGAGTCAACATAGACATAAATCTCATTATTTTCATTTGAATTTTGTTGGTATGTCAAGCTTGCCGCTTGTGAAACCTTTAGATATCTTAGAATCCACTTTGTTGCTTTCCAATATCTTTTTCTCGGGTTGGCCTTGTATCTATTCACCAACTAAATGCATAAGATAGACCTGGGTGAGTTGAAATCATTAAATACATCAGACTACCAACGGTTTGTGTATAGGAGATTTCAGATATATCTTGTTTATGTTTTTCTTCATCTTCCTTTGGTGAATTTTCAGCAGAGAGTTTGAAATATTGTGCTAAAGGTGTTGTGACTAATTTAGCCTTGTCCATTTGGAATTCTTTTAAAACTTTATTGCAGTAGGTGCATTGGCTAATGTACAAAATTCCTTTGTTTCTTTCTCTTAAGATCTCAATGCCCAAAATTCTTTTTAATTGACTCATCGAGATCTGTTATTTCAAACTCCTTCTTCAATAGAGTTTTCACTCTCTTAATGTCCTCTTTTGATTTGTAGGCCAAAAGCATATCATCAATGTACAGAAGTAAGTAAACAATTGAAGAATACTTATCTGTGTTCACATACGTGCAATTGTCATATGAACTATTTTGGAAACTGATTTTCCTCATGTGTTCATTAACTGTTGATACCAACACCTAGAGGACTGTATGAGGCCACATATTGACTTATTTAGAAGACAAACAAGATGTTCCTTTCCCTTTTCCTCATACCCTTGTGCCTGCTTCATGTGAATAGTTTCTGTTAGATGACATGTATGAAGGCGATTTTCACATCTATCTGGTCTAACTCAAGGTCATTCTCAACTACTATTGATAACAACAATCAAATGGAAGTTTGTTTCACTTAAGAAGATTTATATGTAATCAATTCCTTCTCTTTTGGTGAACCCTTTTGCCACAAGCCTCGCTTTGTATTTAGTATCCTAGATTCCTGGTACACCTTCTTTGAGTTTGTAAACCCCTTTGCAAGAAATGGCTACTGAACCTTTAGGTAAAGGAACTAAGGTCTAAGTATCATTAGCCATAAGTGAATTCATTTCCTCGTTCATGGCCTTAATCTATTTTTCTGCATTTGTGCCACGTGTTGCTTCTAAGAATGTGGATGGTTCTTCATTGATTAGGCAATCTATAACAATTAGTGTCATATTGATACTATCATCTTCTGCAAACCTTATTGGAGGAACAATAGTCATTCTCTGTCTATCATGGGCTAATGAATAGTTTATGAAATCCATACTTTATTATGAGCTCTCTCCTTCTTCAGATTCTTCATCAACATCCTCACTAACTTCCTCTATGTTAGGTTTAGGTGAATGAATTATTTAAGTGGGGTGATAGTGTTGGGGTTGATGCCTTAAATCTCATAGGGTTCTATAGTTTGTAACTGTATTGTACAAACATCTTATTTATCTAATAAAATATGTGATGTTTTATTTGACATTTAGTTGTATTAAATTCATAAACCAATAAACTAACATCTAAGATTATCTTGTAGCTTAAACATGATGTAGATACATACGAGTGGATCATGTTTAAGTGATAATTTAAATGGTCTATAGTAGATGGATAAGACGGGATACCTTATCTTGATGACACTATGAGTACGGCTCGCTATGTAAATGTTATAATTGTTGTAAAGTGTTACAAATGATTTTATCCTAATCATTCATGTGGAAATATGTGAGCAGGGATATTCTATACAAAGGAGTTTGTATAAGACCGGACCACGAAATGACTAGTCTCATTACATAACACCGTTCATAATAGAGACTTACATTTCACTAGGATGACCATAGGTAACATGACCTAAATGCTGAGTGAGTTGTGAACTCCTACCTATGAAGACGGTCCTTTGATTTGTATGGGTGGGAGTGACCAGATCACAAACACAACAAGCCTACCATTTTAGGGATTCGTTTGATTGGGGAGCTGGGAACAAAGCTACACAAGAAGGAATTCACCCATTCCCCAACATCGGGGTAAATAGATAAATTGTTCTATTAAAGGCTGATTCTAGGACTTGAACAATGTGGCACCACACCTTCTCCTGGCCTGAGAGGGGTATGTTCATAGTTGGACTATGATTTATTGTTCATTAGAGGGATCAGTGGTACTTAAGGAGTTAGATAAAATAACAGGGAAAAACGGTAATTTTGGCCAGCTGTACTTACAATAATTTGTAAAAGGTCATCATACTATTGATTGGTTATATCCAATGAACACAGAAATATATATGTAGTGCAAAAAGTGCAGCTGTCGGTCTTTAGTGGAGTGTCTGACAGTTAACGGATGATGAATAATTTAATTAATTATTCACGTATCGTTGGAGCTTCAAGCTACAGGTTCATGAGGTTCCCTCTATAGCTCAACGAGAATTAATGAGAATCAATTTTTGGATTAATTTGAATTATTCAAATTGATTAAAGGAATTAATTATATGTGATACAATTAATGTAATCTAATCATATATGATATAATTACTATAATGTATTTGATACATTATAATATAAAGTTTATTTAGAAGGAAATAAATATTTGAATATGATTCAAATATTAATTATGTGAATTGGATTCATATAATTAAATTTAATATAATCGGGATTTATATTAAATATCGTTGTTGCGAGAATTAAGCTATAGGTTATATTGTATTTGATACAATATTAAACTATAGGTTATATGTTATATTTGATATAATATATAGTTTAATATATATTATATGATAAAGTAGTTATCATATAAATATATATTAAAGTTTTTATTAAAATTAATTTTATTTTTTTAAATAATTTTAGGGAGGGAGTTGTAACTCTTTCCCCTTTTTTCTCTATACAATGTGATAGTGGGAGGGTTGAACAGTTCTTCTTCATCTTCTTCCTCTTTGTGTTTTTTTACAAAATGGTTCTATAACTCTTTCAATCACTCCCAATCACTCGATTCTCCTCCTCCTTTCTTCTCTTTCAAATTCCCTCGTCCAGAATAGCCAGAGCCCATAAAATTTCTGGATTCTCACCTAGTGAATACAGAGGTTTCCATCGTGGTGGTGTTCCTATCGGTTCAAGGGATTTCTTTTGAAGATCGATCTTCAAAGGTAAGGGTTTTCTAAACCCATTTTTTTCTTTTGTAAATTTTCTTTAGCATGTTGTATTTTCTTCTTAAATGCATAATAGTTATATTTCTTGTTTCTGTAAAATTCATAATTCTATAAATTTTGGGATTTGGGTCTGATCCCGTTTCCACTCAAGGACCTTCAACGGTTCCTTCAGATAGGGTACTCCACCTCAATACTTGCCTCTTGGTTTTTTAGTTTACATCATGTTTTTTTTTTTTTTGACAACATGTACATTTCAGCTTCCCTGGAGATCACATCTCGACTGTTAACACACATCTTTTCAATACGATGCCAAAGTCTATATCCCTTTACCCTTTGATGAAACTAATAAACGTGCATTTCACAGTTCTTGACTTGAGTTTACCCTAGTTTTGATAGATATAGGCCACACATCCGAATACTTTGAGATTGTCTAACTTTGGAGGTTGATTTGTCCATCTCTCTTGAGGAGTAAGTGTTGGGATTGGTGTCCTAATTCTCCTGGAGTCTCGTAGTTTGTAAACTTTTTACACATTGTTATTAATAAAATAAGAGTTATTTTATTTGTATTTACTCATATCCAATAAACAAAGATACGTGGTTATTATATGTAAACTTAAGCATGTATATGAGATATATAAGTGGATCATGCTTTAAGTAATAACCTAAAAGTTCTGTAGTATACGAATTAAGGAGGGATATCTTTTCCTAGTGACACTACGGATACAACCCACTTTGTAGAGGTTTACCAGTGTTGTGAACTACTACAGATGGTCTAATCTTGACCATTCATGTGGAGACATGCGATCAGGGGTGTCCTATACAGAAAGTTTGTATAAGACCGAACCACGAGATGATTCGTCTCTTTATATAATGTCGTTGATTATTGAGACTTACACCTCACTAAAACGACTATAGGTGACATGACCTTAATCCTGAGTGTTTTGGGAACTCCTGCCTTTGAAGGCGGTCCTTTGATTAGTATGGGTTTGAATGGTCATATTGCCAACTCAACAAGCCTACCTTTTTGGGATTTGTCTGGTTAGGAGTTGGGAACTCAGTTACACAAGATGGAATTCACTCCTTCCCCAAAACAAGGGTAAATAGATAGATTGCTCCCTTAAAGGTTAATTCCGAGCCTTGAACATAATGGCCACATTCTCTCTTTAGAAGAGGTGACCCAATCATAGTAAGACTATGACTTATTGTTCATTAGAGAAATTAGTGGTACTTAAGGAGTTAGATGTAACTACAGGGGTAAAATAGTAAATTGGCCCAGTTGTACTTACGAGCAATCTGTGAAGGGTTATCATACTATTGATTGGTTGATATAGACACAAAAATATATTTGAAGTGAGAAGAGTGCAGTTGTTGGTCTTTAATGGAGTGTCCGACAACTTGTTGATGGTGGATCTCGTGACTAAAGAGTTTAGTCAGTTATTCATGTACAATTGGAGCTTCAAGCTACAGGTCCATAAGGTCCCCTTGGTAGCTCAATGGATTCAAGTTGAGAATCTGCTCTTGGGGTTAATTTGAAGTATTCAAATTAACAAGAAAAAATTCAATTATATATGATATAATTGGTGTGATGTATGAGATATATCAATCGGAGGAATTAATGTAAATATGATTTACATTAAGTACCATAAAATAGAAAAAGAACTATAGTTTGTATGTTTCATGAGATGAAGTATTAAAACTATAGGTTATAAATATAATATGGTAAGTTGGTTATCATATTTATTTATAATAAATTAATTATCACATAATTAATTCTTTTTCTCTAATAACCAATTGAGTGGGAGGTTATTGGTGGTTTTATGGTAACCATGAGATAAAAGAAAAAATGTTTTCCTAAAATTTGAAAAGAGTTACTTCATTCGGAAATAACTCACGGTGATAAGCTATCAAGGGAAAAAGTTTCACTAAGTGATAGCTGACAGAGACTAAACGATCGTGCAACTTTGACTATACGATAGTCATTCAACTGATCGTAGCTAAACAATCGTTTAAGAGTTGACAATATGATCATTGACCTTTTGATTATAGCTAAACGATCGAGTGGCAAGTCTATGCGATAGGCTGCCATTTACTAAACAATCGAGCACATCGTCTATACGCTAGACAATATCTTATCTCCCATTTGCTCGATCGTCTACACGATCATAGACCTCCAGTCTCTTCTTCAAGCCAAAATCATATAGAGCCTGCAATTTCTGGATTCTCACACCGAGAATACCAAGATAACCATTATGATGGTGTCCTCACTCAGTTCGTGGATCGAGTTGGACTTAATTGGTTTCGTGGAGGTTGTGTTTGTTTAGTTTGTGTTGTATATTGGTCGTTGCGTTCGAGTGTGTTATTCTTGGACGATTGGAGATAGATCGAGGGAATCTTGAAGAATGGTTCTTCAAAGGTATGTATCCTCCATCCCTTGTATCATCTTTGAGCATGTTGTAATTTCTATATTTGCATAACATGTTAGTTTCCGTTCTTGTACTGTAATTGTTTATGTTCAATCGGATTGGAATTTGGAACAATCTCTTCCGCTACTCATGAAAAATCCTTGTATTTGATTTCCTTCAGTAAGGCATTTGATGGAGGTATATGGGCATCTATTGAGTGTATAAATAGTATATGAGACAACCTCAGTCCAATCCAAATCTTTATAGAATAAGACCATATGACATTTAAGCTTTTACTCTTTCCATGATAGTTCAGTTAAGCCTCTCAGCTACTCCATTTTGTTATGAAGTATATCAAACTATCTTGTGTCTAGAGATGCCTTGTTGTCTGCAAAATTGGTTAAACACCTCTCCACAAAATTCCAATTCATTATTGATTCTAAGGTATTTTACTTGTCCATTAGTTTAGTTTTCAACCATTTCCTCCCACTCCTTAAAATTTTCTAAGGCAATATCTTTGTTTTAAGAAAATATACCCAACCTTTCCTTGAGAAGTCATCTATGAAAGAAGGAAAATATCTTGAGCCGTTGATGGATGGAGTTTGAGAGGGCCTTCATTTTGGGAATATCCTAGAACTCGCAGTTCGTAAATTTTGTGTTAAACATTCTATTTATCCATAAAATATTATTGAGTATCTTATTCAATAAAGTTGTTGATTTTGCATTATATTATGAAAATCCAATAAACATATCCATGGCTATAGTATGAATACTTTAACTTTATGTGGTGACATAAACATGATCAAGTTAATAGAGCCTAAATGGTCTATAAGTATATAGATGAAATTGGGTATCTCATCCTGGTAACACTATTGATGCGGTCCATTTTGTATAGGTAATACAAATGATGTGATCCATAGATCATTCATGTAGAGACATGTGAATGAGGGCATCCTATGCAATGAGTTTGCATATAAACTGGACCACGAAATAGTCACTTTTTCTTTATAACGACCGCTTACTGTTAAAACTGACTATTTCATATTTAAGTAACCTAGCATAACTCGATCTTAATCCTGAGTTAGCTATGAACTCCTGTTTATTCGAGATTATCCTTTGATTTGCATGGGTGAGAGTAGTCCAATAACATTGCTCAATAAGCCTTCCATTTTAGTGATAAGACCGGATGGATAGCTGGGGACATAGCCCTGTAAGATGGAATTTACTCCTAACCATTTTAGGGTTAGCAGATAGGTTGTTTGCTAATTCCAGGTCTTGAATAATCGGGGCCCTGCCCTGCCTTCTCATGGTAGAGAAGGACATGATTCACAAGCAGTATTATGAATCAAATTGTTCATTGGAGGGTCAGTGGGAACTTGAACAAGATGTAGTACAGGAGTAAAACGGTAATTTTGCGTAGTTGTAATTATGAACAACCTGTGAAGGATCGACTTACGGATTATGGTTTATATGGACAGAAATATATCTACAGTGAGAAGAGTGCAACTATCAAGCTATAGTGGTATGTCTTGATAGTTAACGAATAGTAATTAATTCGATCAAAGAGTTTTAACGAATTAATTACAAGCTCATGATTTGTAAGTCCATTAAGTTCCTCTATTAGCTCATTAAATTGGAATAACAAATTAAGTATTGAGGTATGAAATTAGGGTTATGAATTTGAAATGTTCAAATTCAAAGGGGTTTTCGATTGATTGTATATGATACAATTATAAACGTTTAATTTAATTGAAATTAAACGAAATTGGAAAATCAGTTAATATATAAATTATGATTTAAATATAAAATTGATTTATTGGTGATGTTGATATTTGATTAATTAATATTTAGATATTAAATGAATATTGTTTTAATTAAAAGTTTAATTAAAAATCAATTAAAATTAGTTTTATTTAAATTAATTATTTTGAATTAATTTTATAAAATTAATTTAATAAAATGGTTTTTGAAATCATATAAAGTTAAATGGGTTTTTCCAATTTTTGGGAAGAAACCCATTAACTACATTTGATGGAATATCATCAAATTCCAATTTCATTTTAGTGATGATCTTCAAGCTGGAGCTGCCCACCATGCAATCCTTTACATCACCATGCAATCTTGTACATTTGCATGAATTCTACTTATATATAGAAGCTCAATGCATGAAGAACTATTAAGCATTCTGAATTATACTTGCTGAAGTGATAACCTGAAAACCCTACATACCCCTCACTTGTTCTTCATCAATTCAGTTTGATTTAGTGTTTCCACCACACGTTCCAACTTGAGCATAGTAGAGAAAATCTCGATGGTAGTCCTCTTGAAGTTTCAAGCTCTATCTTGGTGGATTTCAGTTGAATTTGTGGAGGAAATCTTCAAAGATAATATGTGTTTCAAACCCTCTTACGAATATCGTATGAACAACATGCTTAAAACTCAAATTAAATGTAGTTTAAGTGCTTTTTGATTCTGTAGTCTTCCGTGGCATGATACATCATTCCTTCATTAAATGTAATCCAAAATTCCCTTTGATGTATGCTTAACTGTAGGAACCTTCATCTTGTTGTCTTTCCCATGATGCAATGCTCACAAAAGTTTAGGTTATCAGTAAGGCCTTTAGGCAAGATTCCCTATTTAGATTGAAATTGCATCCCTCTGCTGCTAATGTGGGACGATCTCTTATGCCACAGATCTGCTTCTGAGAGAGCTCCATCTAAGACAACAAAAGCTGTTTGGACCGTATGAACATCCTTAATTACATAAAGACCATTAATCTTTTCACCTGTCAGGATTGTTTTGGAGTCCTTTTTTACCACGAATAGGCCATCATGTCCACTATAGTGATAGCCAAGTGAATCCAACATACCCAGAGAGATTAAGTTCCTCTTCAAGATAGGAACATGTCTGACATTCCTAAGTAGTTTTACTAATCAATCTTTGAGTTTTAAGGTAACTGATCCAATGCCTATTACCTTGCAAGTGTTGTTGTTTCCCACATAGACTAAACCACAATTCCACTCTTTGTAGGTTGAGAACTGCCCTTTAGATGGGGTCACATGGAAGGTGCAGCCAGAATCAAGGATTCAGTCTTCTGCCTCTGCAATATCTTTGTTCCTTGAGTTGTGCTGTGTTGCTGCTAGGGCATCTGAATAGATGAGTGTGTCTTCTACCACTGCGGCTTTTGCTTGTTTGGCTTTCTTATTCCTTTTACTTGCTTCTTTTTTTAAAAAGAAACAATCCTTCTTGATATGGCCTATTTTGTGGAAGAAATTACACTTTAGTTTTGATTTGTCACCTTGGTTAGATTTATCTGTTTGAGTCTTGTCCTCTTTCCAATTGTTCTTGCCTTTTCTTTTAGCAAACAAGCCCTCAACATTATCTGATCTTTCTTTATTGACTGAAGTTCAAGCTCTTCGTCTTGAAGGCTGAAATAACAGTTTCTGTAGTAATTCTTTCCCTACATACTTCACATTTTAACTTCCCTGTAATCTTCTGGAATTGAATTTAACAGGAGAAATGTTTCGCTTTCTTCTCCTATCTGATCTTCCAACCATTTGAAATCATTGGACAATCTTTTGAATTCACTAAGATTGTCAGTTAGAGATTTACTCGGATCCATTCTGTAAGTGAAGTATTGTTCTCTCAAGTAGGCCCAATTTGGTAGATCCTTCGAAGCATAGATTTCTTCCAACTTTGACCATATCTGAAGTGTTGTTTCCTGATCTATCACCTCCAGTAACACATTGTCGCTAAGATTCAATACAATCGTACTGTAAGTTGTGATTTCAATGGTTTCTTTCTCTTCTGCAGTCAGAGTAATCACGAGTTTGGTTGGATCTAATAAGGCTTTGATTACCTTTTGTTGCCCGAGAATTGCTTGAATTTTAGCCTTCCACAGCTCGAAGTCTTCTTTACCATCAAACTTGTTGATGTCATATCGTGCGACTGCCATTTCCAAAAGCTTTGATCAAGGACTGTCTTCTTGCACCTTTCTTGGTTGCTTGTGTGGCTGTGATACCAATCTGTTGTGATTTCTTTTCAGGATGAAGTGAAATTAACACTCAGCTTCACAAGTTTACAGACACAACAATTTCTCTCTTTAAAAGGAGAAAAACCACCACGGGCAAGCAAATGAAGAAAGATAAAAGCAACAACCACCAGAGAAAGACTCTATTTTACTTGGGCAAAAGAACACACACGATGAGAGTAAAAAGAAGACAAAAGAACTCACAGATTTTAGAGTGGTTCGATCAAAGATTGACCTACATCCACTATTAGGAAATATTATTGATTACAAAGAAAGTGAAAATATTACATCAGACCCCTTAAAATGGATAGGGCAAGCCCCTTTATACAAATTTATTTTAAAGTAACCAGTGGGTATTAACTGATTTTAATTTCAGTTTGAGCTTTAATAGAAACCCTTCACGGACAAAATGAAACTACAAGATGAAGAAATTGATAACAGGGGGTAGCTCAATTTGTGAAAGTGAACCTCAGTTTGAGGCAGCACCAATGGATTGTAGAAACAAACGGACAATCGATTGCAACTGAAGAAGAACCCATGGTCGACGGTGCTGAAGAACAGTGGATGATCAACGACGGTAAAGAAGAAATGACAGTTGGCGGCATTGAAGGTTTGATGGCGAACGACGAAGATGAAAGCGAACGAAAGAAGGAATGGAAAGCCTAAAGCGAATGAACGAAACAGCTGAATGACTAAACGCAGGGATAGATAGGGATAGATTTTTAAATCTTATTTTATTTTTAAAAAGTAAATAATTAAAATTAATTAATGACATTTAATAAATTACATAAATGGATGGCATTGTCATCCATTCGAATTACACTTGAACATGAACCTGACTATATCTTGTATAAACATTTATGGCTTTGCTTTTCGAACCACCCAAAATGCCTCATACCATTGAAAATAGTTGTCATCCCTTATAAACCCATGATCATCCCTTTATTTAACCGATGTGGAACTTTGATCGCATTCCCACCCAATAGTCATAAAAGAACAACAATTCCGAAACTTCATTTTTTTCCACAAAACACGTGTTTTTTCCATTTATGACACTTTTTTTTCACTCCTCCCTATCAATTTGGCTTTCACCCTTATGTCATAGAAACCCACTTTTGCTGCAGTGAAACTTTTAGTTTAGTATCTTAAAATCTCATAAAATATTAAAAATGCTTAAAACTGAATCGTTGTATTAGCAAACAATTGTTTTCTTTCTAATTAAACCTCATAATTTTAATTCTGTAGCCAATTCTTACATTATTTTTTAAGAAAAAATATATGGTATCATGTATTAGACACACAATTCGAGATGTCAATGATCTAGTATATATTTTTTAAAAGTTCAAGAACTATACATGACATAAATTTAGAAGTTATATAAAGTTGTGTCCCTAACATGAAATTGTAGATTTGTCACTGTTTGTATACCTATTAACTATGCTCACTTTGGCGATATTATATGATTTGAATATTATATTGATGCATCTAAATTTATATTAATATGAACTTGTCTCTCCTTACATAAAATCTTGGATCCACCACTGAGTTGACTAATGAAAACAATGACATGTTAGTTCAGTTGACAAATTTTTTGTGAGGTTTACAAGACATGCTTGTTATCTTTTCTTTTTCTTTTTCTTTTTCTTTTTTTTTTTTCTTTTTGACAATGTGTGAATGGGGGAATAAAACCTCTGATTTCAAGGTTAACAGTACAAACACTATGTCAGTTGAACTATACTCATTTTAGTACGTTCTCATTATCTCTTTAATGATGTTTAGGTAATGAAAATATTGGGATTTATGTCCTAAAGCCTGATAGTTAATTAGTTATTTGATATAATAATTTATTACTTTATATATGCAGTAATTAGTTATCCATTACGGGAAAAATCCAATGTTACTTTATGAGACTTGAAACAGTAATAAAGCCTAAAGGTTCTATAGTATATGGATTAAGATTGGATGCCTTATCTTTGTAACACTATGCATACGACTCACTTTGTAATTGTTACAAATATTGTAAGTGTTACAAATAACTTGATCCAAATCGTTCATGTTATGACATGCAAGTGGGGTATCCTATACAATGAGTTTGTATAAGACTGAACTGCAATATATTCAATCTCTCCTTGTAACACCATTGACTGAAGAGATTAACATTTCATAGAATAATCATGTAACTCGATCTAAATCCTGAGTGAGTTATGGACTACTGTCTATAAAGGTAGTCTTTTGATTTGTATAGGTGAGAGCGGCCCGAGTCGCTGACTCAATAAGCCTACCATTTTGGAGACTTGTTCAAGTGGGGAGCTGAGAACATAACTGCACAATATGGAATTCATTCCTTCTCACACTTAGATCAAATAGAGAAGTAATTCCCCTAAGTGCTGATTTCAGGTCTTGAACAAAGTATATCTATCCTCTCACTGGGCCGAGAGGGACTTGATTTATGGTAGAACCATTAACAGATTATTCATTAGAGAGATCAATGATACTTAAGGCGTAAGAGATAATTACACGGTAAAACAATAACTTGACTCAGTTGTAATTACGAACTACTCGTGAAGGATTGACTTATTGTAATGGTTAAATCCATGGATGCAGAAATATTCTACAGTGCGAAGAGTGCAGCTGTGCGTCTTTTGTGGAGTAACTCAGTTAATAAATGTTCATTAACATAATTAAAGAGTTAATTAGTTAATGTCGAATCATTGAAACTTCTAATCTGTAGGTCCATTAGGTCCCCTTGCTAGCTCACAACGGAAAAACAAGGACCAATAGTTTTGGAAGAATTTGATTTAATCAAATTATTAAAGAGAATAATATTAGTTGTATATGATACAATTAATAAAATGTTTATAGATATATTATCATATAAAGTTATTAAACATGTTGAATTTCTTAGGGGTGGAAATCCTAAGTAATAGAGAGCAAGGAACTTGATGCATAAGTCAACATGACTATAGAATTAAGATCTTAAAGACATTCAACATGTTTAAAGCTAAACCTATCAATATCCCATTAGCTCAGCATTTCAAACTATCAATTAAAAATTCTCCAAATGAAGATGAAGAAGATCATCTAAATTACATGTCACAGATACCCTATTCTTACATGTCACAGGTACATGGCTAGTCCTGGAAAGAGGCACTGGGAAGCCATAAAATGGGTCATAAGATACCTCAAAAAGACTCAACAAGCTAAACTAATATACAAACAGACCAAGCATGAGCCCCATAAAATCTATGGGTATGTTGATTTAAACAATGGAGGAGATTTAGACCGGAAAAGATCTATAACAGTGTATGTGATGTACCCTAAAGGAGATAAAGGAGAATTCTCTCCAAGAATCAAGATTGTTGATCTTTTATTAGAATGAAGAATGTATTTCATACAAGAAGGGAAAGTTCCTATTTATAGAGTTTTACGACAAGTGGGGGTAAAAAGTGAATTATTCTAGAATATTATCTAATTACTCAATTAACCCATATTCTTATTACATCATTCTACCCCTCCAAAAAGAAAACTCGCATTCAAGTTTTAAAAAGATAAAAAATTATGAAGCAAACAAGGAATGAAATAAACTTGCTCAACAGAGTATGACCAAACCAACATCCTACATTTTGAACAAACATATTATGATCAAAGGTATAAATTCGAGACAAAAAAATATAATATTACCACCAAAAGATGAACTTCTCCATCGGGCATAAACCCAAAAAAGATGTTTCCTTCAAGCTCATTCAAAACCGTATTCAAAGGACTAATCACTAAAAATCATATTCCAAAAAGAATCATTCAAGAATCACGTCTTCTTTATCATTCACTTCAAGTTCTTCGGCAGTTTCGTGATCCATTTCCAGCGCAATCACTGTGTTGTTATTCTTGCTTAATTCTTGCTCGGTGTTTGATACTTCTTTTCCATCGTCTTCGTTGGATTTTTCTTCTTCACTCGAAATTATTTCAAAAGCACATCTTTAAATTCTTGTTATTCTTCAATTTTATTGTAACATCCCGAATTTCAGGAAAATTTAAGTTAATTATCTAAAATTATTGAGTTTAAATTTCCCTCTCATTTGGAAACTTGGGGTTAAATTGAAATAATTGAAAAAAATTTATTGGTTAAATTGAATTTAATTGATTAGATATTCGAACGGATTATCTTGAAAATATTAAATTTTGCTTCCCTTTGATTTTGGATTTTAGGGCCAACTTAAAAAAAAAAAAAAAAAAAAAGAGAGAGATAATTAATTTCATGTAGTTTTGAATTGATTTAAATATTTGGAAGGATTTAATTTGTATCAAATTGGTGGATCTTATGCCCTTTAATTTTAGTTTTTGAAACCTAAATTAAGATAATTTGAAAAGTTAATTGATTTCTAAATTTAATAGAATCTTTGGAGATTTTGGAGATATTGTGATAAAATATTTTATTTATCTTTTCAAAATTTGGAAAAAAATAAAAGAATTGAGATTTTTTTTTAAATTAAATGAGAGTGAAATGAGTTGAAAATTGGGGAGGAAGCAATTCGGATTTTCAGAGATAGCTTCCACAAAATTATTGATTTCTAGAGTTTGAACCATTGGATCGTGTTCAAATTTGGTCAGCCTGTTCGAGACATATAGAGTTTCATTGTGAACGGTTGGATTGTTGTTTGAAGCTCTGGTATGTTCGTAATTGCAGCTGAATAAAATCTGTAAACTAGAAATTCCCCTTCTCTCCCACTCTCGCAAACCTGCTCATGCAAGACCCTCCCTACCAGCCGCTAGCCTAAACAATTTATGTCCGACAGTAACACACGCTGTCTATCTATGGCAGCCACAAGTCAACGTGTCGTCGGCTGCCATTGCCCCTATCTTTGTCGGAATTTTGAGGAAAACCTTAGATTCAAGGTTTGGAAGTTTTGAGGCATTGACCATCAAGCTAGATATTATTTTGTTTTGAAGAAAATTAGTGAAGATCGATTAACTAATTAGATCGAGTATTGGAATTTGTCTTGGACAAACCACAACTTTAGGTTGATTCAAGTGTGCTAAAGAAGTTCTAAGGAGATTTTGTTTACGTTTTTTTACCAAGTTGAGGTAAGTAATTTTACTACTGGAACCGCCTTTGTGCCGATAAATTTATGATTTATGTTGGGGATTGTAAGACTAGTTACCAGGATAATTTTGTCTGTTCTGAGATTTAATGGACTATTTAGAAAAGATATATGAGCCTGTGATAATATGTCTGAAGCATGTTAATGTATGAGCATGATTTAGAATTTTATGAGATATATTAAAAGGACGATTGAGCATGACCCTAAATTATGAGTTAAGCAACACTACTACGGGAATGTCTTAAAGTTAGGTAAAAGTTAGAGCATTTTATTGATGTGCTTATTTATGTGATTTATTATGAATGTGTGTAAGCTATATGATGTATTATGAAATTTCAAATGTATGATTGTTTACATGAGTTAGTGCATGAAAGTGATGTACTAAAATGGATCCATTAATACTAGATTAATTACATATGTTGAGGTTAATTAACATGATCAAAACCTTGATCAGGAGATTTTAGAGAATTCATGATTATGTGAACGTTTTATGTAATATGAAGTTAGATGCAATATCTTTTCCTTTCCAGAGTATGTGACTACATGAAAGTGATGCACGTCCAAGGGCACTAGTACATGAAAGAGATGTACTAAGACTGGTGTGTATGAAAGTGTTACATACCTAGAGGGTACTGGGGTATACGAAAGAGGTACATACTCAGTGGGTTATGTGTATACAAAAGAGGTGTATACATAACCATGTGTACGAAAGAGGTACGCATCCCTACATTTATAGAGAGGATCTAGAGTGTACGAAAGAGGAACATACTCAGTGGGCTATGTATATACGAAAGAAGTGTATGTAACCATGTGTACGAAAGAGGTACACATCCTTACATTTATAGAGATGATCTAGGGTGTACGAAAGAGGTACATACTCAGTGGGTTATGTGTATACAAAAGAGGTGTATACATAACCATGTGTACGAAAGAGATACGCATCCCTACATTTATAGAGAGGATCTGGGGTGTACGAAAGAGGTACATACTCAGTGGGTTATGTGTATACGAAAGAGGTGTATACATAACATGTGTACGAAAGAGGTACGCATCCCTACATTTATAAAGAGGATCTGGGGTGTACGAAAGAGGTACATACTCAGTAGGTTATGTGTATACGAAAGAGGTGTATACATAATCATGTGTACGAAAGAGGTACACATTCAGTGGGTTATGTGTATACGAAAGAGGTGTATACGTAACCATGTGTACGAAAGAGGTACACATTAAGTGGGTTATGTGTACACAAAAGAGGTGTATGCATAACCATGCGTATGTAAGAGATTGTGTTTCCTTCGAGATTCACCAAAGGTTGTGGGTCCTATGAGACTTACTAGAGATAATGGGCATACTTAACTACAATAGGATAGAAATAAGTTTTTCATGTATGAATATGTCCCATGAAGAATAGAGCAGTTTATATGTTTCACTAGAGATAGGCATCTAGAGGACATAGATGCCTAGCCTGACCCCAGTAGTGGGGTTACTTATTGAGTATTTTATACTCACCCTTTCTCATGTTTATGTTTCAGATAAGAGTAGAGACGTGCCAGTGAATGACAAGCGAAATTCGTGAACGAGTCATTGGGACCAGTTTTATGCTTCCGCAAATGAGATTTAAACTTCTTTTCATGTTTTTCTTAGCTTTTAATGTTGATGTTTAAAACTTACTATTTAGAATCGCTTCCAAGTTTATTTATTATCATTTATGATTTATGGTACCCTACCGTTGTTTTTAATATTTGAAATTAAATGCAAAGTCTTTTAAATTTACCTTATTTAATTAGCATTTATTTCACCATAACAGAGTGTCGTTTTAAGTTTCATGCATGCATGTGTTCAGTAACGGCCTAACTTAAGTCCTAGGGGGTCAGGTCGTTACATTTATCTTCAAGATTTTCTATTTGGAAATTTTCCAACCATGATTCCTTTGTTTTTTCTTCAGTATATGAAATCAATCCGTTCTTGAACTCTTGCAAATGAATTGATAGTTGATCAATATGTTGAGTCATTTTCCCCAATGAACATTGGATTTCTTTTGTTGTTTCTTTATTTCCTCCAATAATATAGGATCTAAGTAGTCATTTTGTTGGATTCTTGAATATGTTTTAATTTCATGATGGGTATAGGACTCATCCACTGATTCTCTTGAATCAATTTTTCTTGATCGTGTTTCATAACCAAAAGAGTAATTTTGAGTCTTGAACGTTGTTCTTGAGCTGTAAAAATCCATTCTTGATGATTCTTGGTGATTCTTTAATTCATATAACTCTCAATCTTTACGTTGATATCTTGAAAATTGGGTTTGATTGGATCTTTGGGCATTTTTCCGATATTGCCGCCTTCTTATTCCGTCCCAAACTGTCCTTGATACATCTTCGAAATCACTAGAATCACTAGAATCAAATTTCCAATGTGGATAATGATAGGTTATTTGAGAAAATCGAGCATGGACAAAAATAGTATGTTGAAATTGTTCTTCAAAATCACTTGAGTCAGAATTTCAACACTTTTTTTTAAGTAAATTTGATTTTCTTGCCCATACCAATTGTTGTATTTTTTCTTTGATGCCTTCTTTGGTCGGTAATAGTCCATTCTTGCAAAATCTTGAAAAGTCTTTGGCTTCTTTCTTTCTTGGAATTTCAAGGGTTCTCCCTAATTAGATGTGTGTTGTTTGGCAACGAGCACAACTCACGAAGCTCCCTCTTGTGATCAACGTCGCCAAGGGTTTCCTGATCTTCTACCAACAGCAGTCAATCTTGGCCCAGACGGTCATTCTGATACCAATTGATGTAGCCTAAAGGAGATAAAAGGAGAATTCTCTCCGAGAATCAAGATTGTTGATCTTTTATTATAATGAATAATATGTTTCGTACAAGAGGGGAAAGTTCCTATTTATAGAGTTTTACTACAAGTGTGGGTAAAAAGGAAATTAACCTAAAATATTACCTAATTACCCAATTAACCCATATTCTTCTTACATCAGTTTGTCTTCCTAATTGGAAATAACGTAATCAACTGGAAAGCCATACTACAATCTGTAGTGGCTCTTTCCTCCACTTAGGAAGAATATATAGCCTTGTCCAAAGCAATCAAAGAAGCCCTATGACTCAAAGGCTTCCTAAATGACTATGAAATCACATAAAAAAACTGTAAAAATTTAAGTGTCAACCAAAGTGCAATACATTTGTCGAAGAATCAAACATATCATAATAGAACAACCAAACATATCGACATCGAGTTTCATTTCATATGAGATCAAACACACGGGAGAAATTGAAGTCCTAAAGGTACATATCATAGAGAATGATGCTGATATGCTGACCAAACCAATAGCTTGATTGAAGTTCATACACACTATCTCGAGCTTATTGGCTTCACTGAAAAAGACTGAAAAAAGATAGGAAAGGAATGAGTTAGAATTTTTTGTTACTAATTTTCATTTCAAAGGAAAAATTTGTAGAAATTAATCTAAATGTTAATGGTGTGTGAAATTGAAAATCAGTTAACGTAGTTTTCATAACAAACTCATGCATGGCTAAAATCCATAAATAGAAGAGTTTAAAATGCAATTAGATAGAACACTTAGCAGAGATTTCAACCTGTAAAATTCTTCTGAAATTTCTCAATAAAAATTCTTCTCTCTTCATAGTAGATGTAGGCATTTTATAAGCCGAACCACTCTAAGCTTTTTTTGTTGATATTCTCTCTTTTCCTCTCTCGATTACTTGTTGAAATCTCCAAGTGCAATTTCATCATTTACCTCAATTCATCAAAGAATCAAGTAGAAGACTGATAATCAGAATAATAAACAAACTGAAAGAAGCAAAATAACATAAAGAAAGAAGAAGAAGAAGAATGTACCTGAGGAGAACAAGGAGTACCAAAACGGGGAAGAAAGACTGAATAATTTTCTTCTTCATTTTGCTTGTTTTTGTTGCATGTAAAAGGAAAGGACAGAGCACCATGCGTACAGCCAATCTGTTTCCATCTCTGCCCTCGCAATAGTTGTTAAAAGGTAATATTTTAGTTGTTTTAAGGTATAAGAAGATTGATTTAAGAAAAAAAATGTTTTTTAAAAAACTCATTTTTATTTAAACATATTTGATAAAAATTGATTAAAATACACTTGAAGAACTATTTTGAGTGGTTGTCAAACACTTCAATTTCTTTCGAAATGACTTATTTTTAAAATTAAACACTTGAAAATATAATCTAGACACACCCTTAAATTGTCTTAGGTATTTTGGGTTGGTAAAAGATTTATTTATTTTTAGTATAAGGTATATATGTGACGAAACTATGAAGAAAAATAGCATTTTTTAATAGAAGATATAAGTGGAATGCTATGAATATGAAGTAAAGGAATAAGAAATATAAGACAAAACACAAATACCATCGTTATAAATATGAAAAATAGATAATTAATAAAGTATAGAGGGTTTGCTCATTAATAAAGAAGTGAGGTGAGTGGGTATATGGCATATGATAGGAGAATCCCAAATTAGGTTTTATTCTTCGCATATTTTTGCATCCCAAATTAAATATATACTTCTTTTGACATAATTTTTGCAACTTGTAGAGTATCTACAAATTTTATGTTAGGTCATATATTTGTTGTTAATAGCCTTTTTTTTTTTTTTTTTTTTTTGCTTATTTTTAGGAGTTATTTTTTTTCAACCGTTGGTTTACTAAAATAAATCACCAACATTCAATCCTTAATTTGAGGGATTTGTTTATTTTTATTTGAGTTTTAAATTTGCTAATATTTTGGTTAGATATTTTGCTAGGGGTATTTTTGATATTTGATAAATTCTATTAAAAATTCTAAAACAATCATTTGGCCATTTATTCAAAATAAAGGTTTGGTGGCCACTTTTTATAAAGTTCATTAAGTTATGATCATTTGTTCAAATAACCCAAAAAATAAAATGGTAACCCACAATTTTATCACTCTTATTCTCACCCATTTTCCCAAGTGTTTTCATTACTCCCAATTTGCTATTTTTGTCTTTCTCATGTGTCTCTTCACATTTACCCTTATCCTCTTCTCTCTTCTTTTACTGTCTGGTTCGTCTTTCTCATCTTCTCTCTTTGTACTTTGTCTGACTCTATGAGTTTTATTTTCTCTTTTCTTCCACAATTTGTCTTTTCTCTTTTTAAATTTTCTTTCTATGGTTGTAAAATTTCTTTAGCCCAAAATTTTAAATTTTTTTGGGATTTATGTCCTAGGTTTGGATCTGTATGTTTGCATTTTGATTCCCTCCTGTTCTGTTCTTCTTTGCATGTTAGATTAGCCTACGGTTCTACATTTTTTTTTCGAATTTATGTTCTGAGTTTGATTCTGTATGTTTGTGTTTTGATTCTCTCATGTTTTATTCTTCTTTGCATGTTAGATTAGCCCACGCTTGTCTGAATTTTCTTTTTCTTCTATTTGCTCATTGATATTGGGTCGATTTCATGTACAATATTGCATGGTAGATCTGTTGTGTGTTATGGTTTTTTTCCTATATAGATTTTTTAATAGATTTGTTTGGTGTTTAGAAATGGAGAAAAAATATGTTATGTAGTTGAGTGTTCAAAAATTGAATCCAATATTTCTGGTTTAGTATATGAATACTTTGTAGAGAATTTGTTATGTTTTGAGAATAGGAAAGAATCAGATTTTTTTTTTTTTTTTTTTTTGTCTTGGAAAAGTTAGAAAAATGTGTGTATAATAGAAAAAAAATCAACCATAGAAAAAAAAAAAAAAAAAAAAAAAAAAAAAAAAAAGACAAAATCAATTTCATTTAGAAAAACTGTACCAGATATCCCAACTCAACTCAATTTTGCACCCCACATACAAACTTTCCGACTCAATTCAACTCAACTCAGCACCCCAAATATAGATACTAATTACCAACTCAACTCTGCATCCTAAACACAAACAATTTAACTCTTCAGATAATTTAACTTCCCAGATAAAAATTATCAACTCAACTCCGTGTTTTTATTGCGTGTCAAATGCCCCCTTAGTTAAGTACATGCTTAATATAATCATATCTTTATTGTTTTTAAAAAAATAAATATCAAGAATCAAAAGAGAACGAATAGACTTAATTTTAAATACTTTTCGTCCATAGACAACCCCACTACATCCTAAATATTTTTTCTTCCACAGAAATCTCCACCACATAATTGACGTTGAGAAAAAAGTTAGTATGATATATGAAAGGTCAACGATTTGTTTGGATCTAATGGTGTTGTAAACTGCTACATCAAGAAATATTTGATAATATAGAGTTCCATCTCAAAGTTAATTGACAATGAAAAGAGTAGTCAATCTATCTTATTAAGAGTATGAGATCCCTTTAATTTTTCAAACGTGTAATTCACATTCAGGAAAGGCTTATTATGAATCTAAGACCATTAGATTCCACTTGAAGAAATTGAAGCAAATTGTCGACCTTTCGCATCATACTAATTAAGGTTGTGTCATTGTATCCTAATTTTCCATGGTGTAAGTGACCAACCACCCATTTCCCATTATTGAAAAGCTTTTTTGTAGAGCAGAAATTAAAATGGCGGAAGAATTGGAGGTGTTCGGTTTCTGGCCAAGTCCGTTTAGTCTGAGAGTGGAGTTGGCTCTCAAACTCAAAGGCATCCAGTACAAATACTTGGAAGAAGATGTGCTGAACAATAAGAGCGATTTGCTGGCGAAACACAATTCAATTTACAAGAACATCTATGTTCTACTGCACCATGGAAAACCCATTTTAGAGTATCTTGTAATTCTCGAACACATTGAAGAAGCCTGGAAACACAGCCACATCTTGCCCCAACATCCCCATCAAAGAGCTCTTGCAAGGTTTTGGGCTACGTTTATCTATGGCAAGGTACACAAAGACATGCCTGCCCTAAATTTTAATTTTTTATTTCCTCTTTTCAAATTCTTGCTTTGTATTTTTCTACTTTCGCTAAACTTTTGATTAGATGTTTCATCTGATGATCATTTTTTTAAATATATATAAAGCTTATAAAGATTAGAAAAATAATTAGGTGTTGCTTGGACTATATCTATGTTTATGCAGAGGAAAACTCTCAAATAAAAAACTCAGTTTTTTATTTATTAAAAAAATGGTTTTTAAAATGTTTTTCGTTGTGTCTGAAAGAAGGGAAAGAGGGTGTTGCGACTAATAATTGCTCTAAAAGATCACTAGGTATGAAGTTATTTCTTTTGTTATTTACTTTATAACAGGAGTTATTTTCAAATAAAGAAAAATGAACCAACTTATTTACAAATATAACAAAATTTCGTTATCTATTGGTGATAGATCACAATAGACCACGATAGACATTTATCAATGAGCGATAGACTGCTTTAAATGTCTATCGCAGTTTTTTGCCCACTGATAGATATGTATCACAGTCTATCACTGATAGTGATATTTTGCTATATTTGAAAATATTTTAACAATTTTACAATTTAAAACAATTACTCTAATAGTAATGTCTGTTTTAAAATTATAGGTCCAATTTTTTTTAATATAGTTTTTAAAAATAAAAATACTTAGGTGCATGTTAGGCTCCACCTATTTTTGTAGATTCCACCAACTTATTTCGGTCTTAATTTGGCACTTGACAAATTCTTCTTACTTCTTTTTTTAAATTATTTAAATTATTATTATTTTTTTTTTTTTTTTGTCTACTCTTTTAACAAATTGGATAATAGTTGAGATGTTACAAAAGATGAAGATCGTGTTGAAAAAAACCTTCCACTTATACTGCAAGAACAAGTAGAAAATAATTTAAAAAATAAAAGAAAACAACAAAAACAAACACAATAATTTATATGAAAAACTATAAAATGGAGAAAAACCACAATCTACTAGAAAAAGAATCCACTAAATGAAAACTTTTTAGAATTACAATAATACTCTCTCAAAGCATTTTATTAATCATATTTTCTCCTTTCTCAAATTATATATACAAAAATAGGATTTAATTAATATGAATTAGCACACCCAAGCTTTGAAGCGTTTTTAACTACAACAATTGAAACCAAAGTCAAAGGCTCCTTTTATAGTGTTTGGATTGGAGTAATAAAACTAGGATTGAACTAATTTGAACATTTTCAAAGTATTAGGATTGAACTATCTTCTAATATTTTGCAAAAACTATTCAGACCATTATAAAAAAAATGATGAGAACACAAATATAATTTTTAAAATCAAATGGACGGTCCGTGGAATTTGTTGCCTAATTCTGAACCAGATAAAATAATTGTTCCTATTAAATATGTAGTAGTGATAGTATGGATCGACTCTTCCTTATTAGGATTAAATTGGTTACAGTCCTAGTTGGTTTATTTTACCAACTCACCACAACTCTTCTTTCTTCCAATGTTTTAATGACTCCACCCATTGGCCACTGTCAACGACTATCGCTGTCATACTCTGAGAACTAACTCTGGGATTCAACAACCACATCTGATGATAACTCTGACAACCACTTTCGATAACAACTTCAGTGAACAACTCCGAGCTCCGACAGCCACCTCCGATAACAACTTCAGTGAACAACTCCGAGCTTCGATAACCACATTCGATGACAACTCTGGCAACCAACTTTGAGCTCCGACAACCACCTTCAATGACAACACCAGTGATCAACTCCAAGTTCCAACAACTACCTTTGATGACAGCTTCAACAACCAACTCTGAGTCCCCCACAACCACCTCTAATGATAACTCTGGCGACCAACTCCAAGCTCCAAAAATCACCTTCGATGAGAACTCCAGCGACCAACTCTGAGCTCCAACAACAACCTTCGATGACAACTTCGGGCTCCAACAATCACCTTTAATGAAAACTTTGGCTACCAGCTTCAAGCTCCGACAACCACCTTCGATGACATCTCCGGTGACCAACTCCGGGCTCTGACAACCTTCACGTGACCAACTCCGACAACAAATTCTGGGCTCCAGCAACCACTTCCGATGACAACTTTGGTGTCCCAACTCTGGAGACTACCTTCGCGCGATCAACTCTAACGACCAATTTCAGGCTCAGACAACCACTTCCGACAATAAACTCTGATGACCAACTCTGACAACTACTTTCGTTGGCTCCGACCACCACCTCCAACTATAAAATTCAACAAAAAAACACCTTCGATGATCAGTTTCGATGACCACCTTCGAACGAGCAACTTCGACGACCATCTCGAGGCTTTGCTAACTCTAATACCACCTTCATGCGACCAACTTTAGGATTAGACAATCACCTCCATGTTGGGTTTTATTTCCTAAAACTCGTGGTTTGTAAACAATAAACTTATTCTGTTAATCAATAAAGATGTTATTGAAGTTTGATTCAATAAAGTTATTATTGAATGTTTGAATTGCTCATTTCATTTTAGAAATAACCTAAATCCAATAAACTAAGATCCATTGCTATTACATGAATACTTGAACTTTATATGGAGACATAAGAATGAATTAAGTTCGAGTAAATAGCCAAAATGGTCTATAGTATATGGATAAGGTTGGGTACCTTATTCTAGGGACACTATCGGATGTGGCCCACTTTGTAGATGTTACAATTATTGTAACGTACTACAAATGAAGTGATCATGATTCATTCATGTGGATACATGTGAGTGGAGGCATCCTATGCAAAGCGTTTTGTATACGATCGAATCAAGAAATAAGTCACTTTTACTTTGTAACGTTATTTACTATTTAAGACAAACTATTTCAAAACGATGACCCAGATAACTTGACCTTAATCTTAAGTTAACTATGAACTCCTGTTTATTCGGGATTATCCTTAGATTTGCATGATGAGGGTTGGCTCAACAACGCTAGCTTAATAAACCTCCCATTTCAGGGGTAAAATCGAGTAGATAGTTGGGGACATAAGGTGCAAGATAGAATTCACTCCTACCCACTTTTAGGGATAGCAGAGAGGTTGTTCCCTTAAGTGTTGACTCCGTGTCTTGAACAAGGGATCTCACCATCTCATTTGCCCGAGAGGAGCTCTTTAGTGATTGGATCACAAACCAATTGTCCATTAGAGGAACAGTAGGACTTAAATGAACAAGATGTAATCTTGGGGTAAAACAGCTTTTGACCTAGCCGTTATTACGAACAACCTATAAAGGGTTGACTTATTGATTATGATTATATTGAATGGACGCAAATATATTTACAGTGAGGGGAGTACAACTATTGGACTTTAATGGAGTGACCTGGTAGTTAACGAATATTGGTTAATTCGGGTTAAAGAGTTTAACTGGTCAATCTCGAATCGTTAGAATCCATGATCTATAGGTCTATTAGGTCCCCCTACTAGCTCACAAACAGATTAAACCTTAGAATCACGTGATGAGAGAATTTGAAACGTTCAAAATTCGAATTGAGGGAAGCATTAATTATATGAGATATAATTAAACGTTTAATTATCGAATTAAACGAAATTGGAGAATTGAATAATATTTAAATATGATTTAAATATTAAAATTACATGAATGAGGATTCATGTTTGTGGAATTGGTAGTAAATCTAATTTAATATTGGATATTAAATTAATTAAATTGTTTAATTATATTAATTTTATTTAAAATTTAATTGTTTGAAATAATTTTATCTAAAATTGAAAATTTGAATTTCATGAAAATTCAAATAATAAAAATCACTTTTAAATTTTAAATTTAAATTTTGAAAATTTAATTTAAAATATTAAGGAATTGATTTTTAATTAATTAAATTGATTTTGAATCAATTTAATTTGTGAGTAGGTTTATCCCACTTTTAACTTGCAAACTCAATTCCCACTTTAAATCTCAAGTAGGTGGTGTCAAGATATGGTGCAATTAAGATTGCATCAGAACCACATTCTTGAGGTTGTGATTCTATTCATGCAAAATTGAATTTTACTGGTGAGGATTAAAGAAGTGTTCTTCAACTTCAGCTGAAAAACCAGTGTTTTCCTTCACAAAATTCCCTGACATTTCTAATTATTTTGGGTTCACCACCCAATCTAAGAACCAAGAGAATAATAAGAAAGATCAAGTGGTGGTTTATAAGCTTTTGGAGTGAAGCATCAAGCTGACTTTGTGGATTGAAGAAGGTCTTCAAAGGTAACTTCTCAAAACCCTCTTTTTATCTCCTGAACAGGCTTTCTTAATTGCTAAAATTGATTAATTAGAGTGTTGAATATTCATGTTTGTTTTCGCTAATTGCATGCTAAATCCAACACTCCAACTACAAACTCTAACGAAAATAATCTACGATGATCAACTTCAATGACCAACTTTGCGCGATCAACTCCAAACTCTGAAAACCACCTCTGACGACAAACTCTAATGACCAACTGCAATACCACCTTCATGCGAACAATTTCAGGCTTCGACGACCACTTTAGACTACAAACTCCACTGGAAATCATCTTCGATAATAAACTTCGACAACCACTTTTGACTATTATAAGAGTGATGACTATTAAATTATGTTATAGGGTTGTTGATTATATAAATAATAGTATTTTGTCTACATTAAGAGCAATAATTATACGTAAAAATTTGTAAAATATATTTTTATTTAATTGAATTCATATATCAAATGAGTATTAAGAATATTTAGATGAAAAGTATGTATGTGGTTGAAAAATATGTAACATATAATTTAAAAAAAAAAAACATAAAATGAAGATTTTAAAAAAAAAACATTTTCTAGCAAGAATTAGTGAAAAATGAAGATTTTTTCTCTGATGATCCTTCAAATTTGAAGAAATTGAAAGTGAGATTGTTGAAGAAATGTGGTGACATTCCATTGGCTGCTAAGATGATGAGAGAGATTCA
Organism: Benincasa hispida; assembly: GCF_027475165.1. Lineage (NCBI taxonomy): Eukaryota > Viridiplantae > Streptophyta > Magnoliopsida > Cucurbitales > Cucurbitaceae > Benincasa > Benincasa hispida. Next base: position 48,749,047 of record NC_143480.1, read on the forward strand.
ATTAAAAAGATACATGATAGAGTAAAAATATAAAGCAACAACAGAAAGAAGAAGAAAAAGAAGAAGATAATGAAATTCATGGAGAAAAACTAGGAATAAAACATTTTGATTTCTTTTTGGTTTCTCATTTTATTTAACCATATTTTTTTTTGCAAGAAATGTAATGTGTTAATTTTTGTTCATTACCCAAAAAAGAAAGGAAAAAAATATAAGCTTTAAAAATTAAAAGAAAAAATTGCAATCCATATTTTATTCAAACAAAGATGGATAAAATTATTGGATAAAAAAATTAAAACAAAAATAGTAATCATAAAAGAAGATTATTTAAAGTTAAAAAACTACACCAGATAGCCCAGACATATGAACTCAACTCTACACCCAAACTCAGACATATGAACTCAGACCAAATAATTCTACACCCAAAACACAGATATATGAACTCTGCAGATATATGAACTTCAGTCATTCTATCTCAATTCAGTACCCCAAACAACCCCTAAGAGTTGTGTTACCTCTTTTACAAGCTTAATAAGCTTCAAGTAGAAACAGAGATAGTAGAAGAAAAGGGATTTACATCCATGATAGAAGGTCTCTTGATATTCTTTACTGATTTCAAAACCAAAATACAAAGAACAATCAAAGTTGTAGAAGAGAAATTATAGAGTAAATCACTCATTCAATTTTCTTCACACTTTAGAGGAAGAATCAAAGCTTGAAAATGCTCTCACACAGACTCTAAGAAAAAGTAGAGATTAAATGGCTATATGAGCTCATTCGAAAGTCCCTTTAGCCAATCTTCGTCCTTCACTCAATTTTACTAGCACGCTCCATCATCCAATGCACACATGGCATTTGTAACAAATTCAGTGGAGGAAGAATCTATTCTTCCAACTCAACTTCTTACAGCTCAATAGGCTTCAAGCAGATATTGGATCCAATCTTCTTCTTCAGACAAATATGAGGCAAAACAAGCCCAATAAAGAAGCTTAAACCAATTAATTAAAGCTAAATAGAATCTGGCCCAATAGTACTTATGGACCTCAATGTATTAGGCTAACAATAATGCAACAATTCTCTACCTTGCTACATAATACATCAGTAAAAAGATATGACTATATAAGATCTTCTCCAAAAAAATTTGTTCATAATGAACTAACTTTAAGCCTTCAAACAACTCTCAAGTTTATGTGTTCTCAATGATTTTGTCAAAGCATCAGCGACATTTTTAGAAGATAAAATCTTTTCAATTCTAACCTTACCTTTTATTATAATGTCCCCTATAAAATGATACCTTACATCTATATACTTGGTCCTTTCATGATAGGTCTGATTCTTTGATAGAAAAACAACACTTTGGCTATCACAAAAGATAACCAATTCATCCTTCAAACAAACTTAAAACTCTTCTACTAATTCATCAAGCCAAATTGCTTCTTTAAATGCATCTGTTAAAGCCATGTATTCAGCTTCTGTGGTTGAAAAATCAACCACCGATTGTAAGGATGATTTCCAACTTACTGTATTTCCAAAGAACATAAAAACTAGACCAGATAAAGATCTCTGCTTGTTTTTATGTGTAAAACTTGTGAGAACTTCTTGATTGCTCAAGTGGTTTGAATATAACAGCCCATATGACACGGTTCCTCTAACATATCTTAATATCCACTTAACTGCTTACTAATGATATTTCCCTGGATTAGCCATATATCTACTAACAACACTTAAACAATGAGCTAGATCTAATTTGCTACAGACCAATAAGGTACATTAGACTCCTTACAACACTTGCATATGGCATAACTTGCATTTGATCCCTCTCATCGTCAGTTTGAGGTTAATGTTCTAATGATAGCTTAGAATGAGATACAAGAGGTGTTGAAATAGATTTAGTCTCATTCATACTAAATCTTGTTAACATTTTCAAGTAGTATGTTTCTTGGGACAGTTTCATAGTGCCTATATCTCTGTTTCTATCAATATTTATTAATTGTTTTTTTTTCCCAAGGCCTAGATCTTTCATATCAAAAGCTCCTTTTAAATCACTTTTTAGCTTATTCACTTCTTGTCTATCTACACTTGCTATAAGCATATCATCAACGTATAGCAATAAGAAAATTGAATGTCTTCAACTTCATGTCTAAAGTATATAAAATGATATGTCATGCTTCTTTTAAAACCATAGGACATCATAAACGAATCAAATTTGAGATACCATTGTCTTGGTGTTTGCTTTAGACCGAATAGTGATTTGTTGATAAAATAATCATACCATTGTCTTGGTGTTTGCTTTAGACTAAATAGTGATTTTTTGAAAAACAAAAAAATACCTTATTTTCAATTTCCTTACTTGTGAATCCAAGAGGTTGATGCATATAGATAGTTTTTGATAATTCTCCATGCAAGATTGTTATTTTGACATTCGATTGATCCAGTTCCATGTTGTACTCAGGGATTAATGACAAAAGCATTATTTTTTAGGCATGTGTCACAACTAGTGAGAATATCTCGTTGTAATCCACCTCTTCTTTTTTCTTTTTTTTTTTATTAAATCCCTTCGCAACAAGCCTTGCTTTTAACCTTGGTGAATTTTAATCCACTTACATTCCAGCAGCTTTTACTTTTGAGGTTTATCTACCACTTACCAAATTTTGTTTTTAATGAGGGAGTCCATTTCCTCTTGCATAGCTTGCTACCACTTAAAGCTATCTTTAGAGTTCATAACATCTTCAAATGCCAATAGTTCATTATCTATATCTTCTAATTTAGTGCAGAATGCATAATGAATAATATTAGCATCTGTATACCTGTAGGAGGTTTAATCTGCCTTCTTCTTCTGTCTCTTGCCAGGGTATAAGACTGGAGATCTTCTTCTTGAGATGTTTCTCTTTCAGAGTATCCATTTAAGAAACATCCTCTGAACTTATTTGGTCTTCTATTTCATTAGAAGACTGCTTTGGCACCTCAAATTCAATATATATCTTAGATGTTGCCTCTTGACTTTCTATTGTCTTCTTTTCTTTATTGTTGGACAATGCCATTTTTGTTTCATCAAATATTACATCCCTACTTATGATGCATTTCTCTTTTCCTTCTTCAATACACCATAATTTGTAGCCCTTTACTCCTTGTGGATAACCAAGGAATAGACACTTCTTTGCTCGATTATCTAACTTATCTTCTTTGGAATGTGCACATCCAAAGACCCTCTAGTTAGATAGATCAGAAGGATGACCCGTCCATTCTTCCATGGGAATTTAAACTCAATACCTGAATATGGACTTCGATTGTATAAATAGGTAGCATTCTCTAATGTTTCTCCTAAAAAATTCCTTGGTAAGTTAGCATTTGACATGAGACATTTGACCTTCTCTATCAATGTTTGGTCCAGTCTTTTTGCCAGGCCATTAAGTTGGGGTGTTCCTTTGATTGTTGCCTTTGAATGCCATCTCTCTCACATAGAAGCTTGAATTCATTACTCAAAAATTCCAAGCCATTGTCTGTTCTCAACGACTTCAGCTTCTTCTTTGTTTGATTCTCAACCAGGTTCTTCCATTCAACAAATTTTCTGTAGGTCTCAGCTTTGCCTTTCAATAGATATGTCCATACTCTCCTTGAAAAATCATCAACTATAGAAAGAAAATAACGAGATCCACCCATTTTTTGTGTTTGCTGGCCCCTATAGGTCAACATTTACATATTCTAGAATTGATTTGGAAGTATGCAGCCCTTTGTCGAAAGAAAATTTGGTTAACTTACATAAAAGCAGTGTTCACAGATACCCAAGCTGATTTCTGATGTAGTTCCCTGCCGTCCTTGTTTAAAGAGTTGTTTCAAACCTGTCTCACTGATGTGCCCTAACCTCTGATGTCAAATTCGAGTCTTAACTTGATGCTTCTAAGATACAGTAGTTGTGGAACCAACAATTGTGTTTCATTCTAAGACATAAAGTCCATGTTGAAGCTTTCCTTTTGACTTTAGTATCACTCCTTTTATAACTTTTATGGTACCATTTTCAAGTTTGCAGGAGTAGCCAGTAGTGTCAAACAATCCAAGAGAAAAAGATTTCTCTTCAAATATAGAACATACCTTACTGAAGTGAGTTTCCTGACCTGTCCATCAAACATCCTCATAAGTACAATTCCAGTGCCTTCAATATTGCATTCATGATGATTCACTAAGAGTACTTTTCCTCCATCAATTTCCTTAAATTTATGGAACCAATGTCGATTAGGACTCATATGACAAGAACATTTGGCCATTTGAGATTGTTACCCCTTCAGCATCTTGATAATTTTCAATCACATTAGCATTCTAAGTGTCCTCTTCTTTTCTATTTTCATTCTTCCTCTTATTTTTCAGCTCAAAAATTATGTTTTCTAATGTGACATTCTTTGTGACAATAGAAGCTTCTTTACTTTTCCTTGAGACTTTAATCTACCACGACTATTGTTCTTATTGAATTTCTTCTTAGGTCTTCCTCTAACCATCAAGGCCTCAGGTTCTTTCCCTTTTGCTTTTCTCAATTCCAAATCTCTAGATATTAGAGCATTTAAAACTATATCCATCGTAAGACTATCTCTACCATATTTTACAACCATTTTAATTTCATTATAGGAATCTGGTAGAGACTTTAACAATATTATGGCCCTATTCTCATCCGACATAGTTTCTCCAATGTTACTAAGATCCAGCATGACTCGATTGTACTAATCTAGAATGTATTCTAGATCTTTAGTAGGATTCATTTTAAAACCAAGGAACCTCTCCTATACAATTTATTCGTGAGAGATTTTGTAGATAAATTGGATCAAGTTGTTTCCATACCTCAATTGTTGCATTTGCATCATTAACTTTCCTTAAAACATTGTTTGCAAGATGTAAAATGATGTTGCTATATGTTATTTCCTTCATCTCAGAGATCTCTTCAGGCTTCATAGTCATCATTGATAGATCTATCTTCTCATCCAAGGCTTTGGCTACCTTTTATTGCACGAGTAATGCATTCATCTTCTTCTTCCAAATAGCGAAGTCACCCTTTCCATCAAAACGCTCAATTTGAAATTTCGCCGCCATGGACTCCAGTTTCAATTTCAATCCAAGCGACTAAATGCTAAGGGCTCTGATACCAAACTGTTACCTCTTTTGCAAGTTTAATAAGCTTCAAGTAGAAACAGAGATAGTAGAAGAAAATTAGCAGCAAGAAAATGATAAAAAGAGAAAGAACTCAACACATAAAAATTATAGTGGTTCAATCCCATAAAAGGGATTTACATCCATTGTAGAAGGCCTCTTGATATTTTTTACTGATTTCAAAACCAAAATACATAGAACAATCAAAGTTGTAGAAGAGAAATTACAAAGTAAATCACTCATACAGTTTTCTACACACTTTAGAGGAAGAATCAAAGCTTGAAAATGCTCTCACACAGACTCTGAGAAGAAGTAGAGATTAAATGGCTATATAAGCTCATTCGAAAATCCCTTCTACCACTCTCCGTCCTTCACTCAAATTTTGCTATGTATTTTCTAACAAACTTCAGGTGCTTCACATGCTCCATCATCCAATGCACACATGGTATTTCGTAACGAATTTAGTGGACGGAGATTCTATTCTTTCAACTCAGCTTCTTACAGCTCAAATGGGCTTCAAGCTGATATTGAATCCAATCATCTTCTACAGACAAACATGAGGTAAAACAAGCCTAATAGAGAAGCTTAAATCAATTAATTAAAGCTAAATAGAAGATGGCCCAATAGTACTTATGGACCTCAATGTATTAGGCTATCAATAATACAACAAGTTGCTATAAAAGAAAATGGAGCATATTGGTCAATAGAAATATCAAGCAATTTAAGAAAGAAGAGAAAAATGGGAGAAAAAGTGGAGGTGTTTAGGGCACGGTTCAGTCCTTTCAGTCGTCAAGTAGAATTGGCCTTGAAACTCGAAGGCATTGAATATGATTATATTGAAGAATAAATATACAAGAAGAAGAGCAATTTGATCCTTAGATTCAACCCTATTTACAAGAGGAGACTTGGAAGGAGAATCTTGTTTTGCCTCAACATCCTTATCACAAAGCTCTTGCACTCTTTTGGGCCAAGTTCTTGGATGACAAGGTAATACTTTTGGGATTTTATATATTTTTTTTTTTACTTTCTTTTAATGAATTTTAAATTTATTATATGATATTTGAATGGATAAGTTTGTTATGTGATCTACAAATTTTGGTGTAAACAGGTGTTGGGAAGTGTTGAAGCATCGATATAATTAAATTTTATTCTAACTTGTCAGTTTAAGCTTTTGAATTAACTGATATAATTTAGCATCATGTAAAAAGTTTCATGAAATTCAAATGAGTATTCGGTACAAATTTTGAATTTGGTTTAAGAATGGTAAACCTATAAAGATACGATCTTGAAAAGGCAAGTTGAAGATCTCATATTGGAAAAATGACGATCTTTATATATGAGTTATTACTAATTTTATTACCAATTAGTTTTTAGATGAAATCTATGTTTATCTATTATAATCTTTAAACATGCACTTAGGGTTTAGGGTTACCCTGCGTTCTAAAACTAACAAATAAAGATGAGTTGAAAACTTAAATATAGTAGAGAATCGACACACAGATTTATAGGTTTATTAATAGTGTGTTAGCTACATCCATGAAAAGATGGAGGAAGCAATGTTATTATAGATAAAATTTTAGATCACAGTGTTAGAGATGTCAATAGGGTTATAGAGTTTATATAAAACACAATCTACTAAATCCTAGGGCCAAAATCGTTAATAGTGCAAATAACATAAACGAAGCGCCCAGATATCAAATTCAAAGCTATCTAACACCCATCTTCCACACAAATGGCTAATATTCTCTAGACCCCATTTGATGACTAATTTATCTCTAAAAAGTAGATAACACAAAATAAAGAAATACACAGATCATGAGAGTAGTTGCGTAAATTGGGAGAATTTGCTCCCACTCGAAATTTTCAAGGGCATGTAAAAAACGATGATGGATCTTTAATATAAACTTCATTTTTTAAAATAAAAAGCTAAAAACAAAATCGTTACTAAACAAGGTTCTCATTTCTCATTTTATTTTTTTATTTGTTTTTGTTGAATTTTCTCTTGAATACACACACAACTTCTAGGTGCAATAATCAGAGCAAGAAGAAGGTAAGGAAAGAGAAAGAAGAGGCAATAGCAGCTGCATGTGAGGTATTGAAAGCACTAGAAGATGAAATGAAAGGTAAGAGAATCTTAGGAGGGGATTATGGCCCATTATGATTGATATTTAAATGGAATCCCATCACGATTACACCAATTTTCATTATGGATTGGTAGGTGTGACCTTAGTCATTAAAACATATTGAGACAATCATTGTAGATCAACCAGCAACCTGTGGAGCAAGTAATTATCTTTAGATCATCACTTTTAAAATGATTCTCAACTATCTATCATCTCATTCTTGTATTTTTTTTATTTTTTTTTATTCATTTGTTGTATTGTTGATGAGTAAAAAAATATAATTTTTATGAAATCGACAATTAAAAAATATAGAAAACATAAAAAAAAATAGAATCAACACACAGATTTACATGGTTCACTAACAGTGTGTTAGCTACGTCCATGAGCCAAAGAGATAACGATTTTATTAGAGAGAATGTTTACATATTACAGAACAATGTCTCTAAAGTTAGAGAGTTTATATAGTGCACTTCTCTAAATCCTAGGGTCATAATCGTAAATTACCAATCAAATAATGCTAAATACAAATTCTGCTTCGATCATTCAAAGCATCATATAACAGATTCAAGACATTCCAACAAATCTCCACCGTGACTTGAATTCTCTCACACTTTATTAAAATGTATTTATTCATTTATCACTGGTATTATTTATTTTTATTTTATTTAAAAAATATATATATTCGTCTCTAAATTTTAAGTCTAGTATTTATTATTACACCTTTATCCTTTAGTTTTGACTATAATTTCTATTTGGTCCTTAGATTTCAAAATGTTTAATTCTTACATTTAAGCTTTCTATTTTCTTTTTATTTATCTCTAAGTTTCAATATTTTACACTTTTACTCTCGCATTTTCCCTAACTTATATTTGGTTTTTGGCAATAACTTTAAGTAAACTAATTTTAAAAAATATGGTAATTGTAATAGGTATCACTTTTTGGAATAATAATTAAGTGAATAACAACATATTTAAAGAATTGTAAATATAACAAAATCTATCAATGACAAATTTTATTGCTGATAGACTCTTACTAATTATATAATTTATCACCGATAAACTCCGAGAATTGGATCTAAATTTTGGTATATTTGCCATTTTTTATATTGTGCTATATTTATTAATACTCTTCATCTAATTGTTATACTTGTAAATACCCCAAAATAATTATGATGTGATATTTTAAAATTAATTTAAATAGTAAAAGAAAAAAGTTAGAGAAAAATAATTAAGTATAATCAACATAATTAGTTTAAATCAATTATAGGATATTGAATTAAATATTAAATTTTAAAAAAAAAAACGGTAAAGGTAAAGTAAAAGCATAAAAATCCTGAAACCTTAAACAAAAATGAAATCAAAACTTAAAATAAATTAATTTGGAAAAGTAGTTGGAGATCATTCCAATGCTGACGTAGCGGCTTACGACACAGGTAGCCTCCGCCTGACGAAACCTTATAAATTCTAACCATTCCTATAAATTAAAAAGAAATCTCCCGTCCTTTTCATTAAGTTTACAGAGGGGAAAAAAATAAAGATAAAATTGAAACTTTAATTAAAATCTAATTTAATTGTATTTTTCATCCAAACAATGATAATTTGCGAGTATGTGAGAATTTTCACTATGTTCTTTTTTTTTTTTATGAGTTAAATTATGATCTAAAATATAATAAAAATGACTCCACAAAAATGCAATTCAATGTAACAATTTAATTTATAAAATAAAATGAATGCAAAAGAAGTTAAAAGATTGACATACCTTGAATCAACTAATTAAACACAAAAAGAAAGATTTAAAAAGGTTTAACAATATATAAGAACTTTAGTATGTATTGGTAAAAAAAAAATTATAAGAATATTTAAAAAGAGAGGAAAATGGGCCCACAATTTGCCACTTAAAATAGAAAGACAAACCCATTTTTGATACACTGTGATTTTGATGTCGTATTGGCTTACAGCACAAATCAGTTCCACAAAATTGGTATAAAACAAAATAATCCTCTACGAGTTGCTATAAAAGCAAATGGAGCGTCAATAGCAATAGCAAGGAAATTAAAGAAAGAGGAGATAAAAAAAATGTGTGCCAATAAATGACAGCCACGACGGTTCGACGCATTTCCCAGCGGTTTCCAACCGGTCCACCGCTTACGCAGGGGCTTACGGCAGCCTTTAGCCACCGCCACGAGAAATTGAAACTAAGGGTTGACCTTTGGCTTGACATTGATACAACTTTCTCCTCCTTTTCATATTTAAATCAAAGGACCAACCACCAGTCCACCCACCCACTTCCCATAGAAACAGGGGCTCACTTAATCTTAGAAATGGCAGAACAAGTTCAAGTATTTGGTTTCTGGGAAAGTGCGTTTAGTCGCAGAGTGGAGGTAGCTCTCAAACTCAAAGGCATCAAATACCAATACTTTGAGGAAGATTTGCCTGACAACAAGAGCGATTTGCTGCTGAAATACAACCCAATTCACAAGAAGGTCCCTGTTCTTGTCCACCATGGAAAACCCATTGCAGAGTCTCTTGTAATCCTCGAATACATTGATGAAATCTGGAAAAACAACCCCATCTTGCCCCAGCATCCCCACCAAAGAGCTCTTGCCAGGTTCTGGGCTAAGTTTATTGATGACAAGGTATGCAAAATTCTAGTTCTAACCCATCAACTTAAAACTTCAAATTTATAGTTGTCGCTAGATATTTTTTTTCCTAACTGGTTACCCTTTAGTTTTTTATTTTTTGTTTTTAAAAATTGTCTCTTTTCTATAATTTCTTACAATAATTTGTATGATTGGATTTTTAGTCAAATTTCAAAAACAAAACAAATTTTTAAAAACTATTTTAGTTAGTTTTTTAATTTTAATTTGATTTTAAAAAATATGGCTAAAAAATAGATAATAATATAAGAAAGCAAGTGTGTTTATAAACAGTTTTTAAAAATATTGGTAAGCATTTGATTTTTAGTTTTTGTTTTTAAAAATTAAGTTTATTTCATAACATTTTTTATAATGATTTACATCATTCTTAAGTATCATTGTTGAATTCTTTATCCAAATTTCAAAAACAAAAACAACCTATTATCATTCTCAGTCTATTTTAACTATGATCCTACTGTATCCTATCACAACTCTTTCTTTAAAACATTTGTAGTTTTGATTTCTTTCAAAATTAGGTTGTGGTTGCAGTGGTGAAGGCTGCTGGAAGCAAAGAAGAAGAAGAGAGAAAGAAGGCTATAGAGGAAGCAGGGGAGGGATTGGAAGCACTTGAGAAAGAGCTTAAAAGCAAGAAATTCTTTGGAGGAGAGGAAATTGGGTTTGTGGACATTGTTGGGACTGTGGTAGCTGGTTGGCTTCCTGCCATTGAAGAGTGTTTTGGGTTTGAGCTGCTTACAACTAATAACTTCCCTAACTTAATCAAATGGAGAGAAGAGCTTGTTAACCATGCCATTGTCAAGCAGTTTCTGCCTCCAAATGATGAGATTGTTGCCTTTATCCAAGCTAATTGGAAACTTTCAAACTAATTTGGGATCATAAAAAAAATGATAGTGTTTATGTGATTTGTATTTAATTTAAGGAGAATTTGAGATTTATTTCAATAAATTGGGAGATTTAGATTCTTGTTTATAATTTATTAAATCAATTTAATAGGATAATTGATTTAAATCTAATTTCTCAAAAGAATTTGCGAGTTTAATTTAAAAGATTTGGGAATTTGGAATTGGAAAAGGAAAAGGAAAGGGTTGAAGTTGTTATAAATATATTTATATTAGTTAGGAGTAAGGTTAAAGTGAGATTTTTTTAAAAAATATATGTAATAAAATAAAATAAAATTTCTTTCTTCTCTCCTGTGTGCACTGCATCAGACACCTCCCCCCATCACTCTTTGTTTCCTTTTGCGTAACCTAGTCGCTGTCCAAACCAGCCGCCTCCTTCGCTCGATCAACCAGCCGCCGCTCGCGCCTTACACCGGATCTCCGGCCGTTCGGTTCCACCAGAAGGGCTTCATTGATGCCGCCAGCCATGCGGAACCTTCCGTAAGAATAAACAACGTGCATGCGAAAATAATTTGAATATTAAGCACTCTAAATTTTATTAATTTTAAAGATAAAACATGTGTGCAAATAACTTTGAAATTAGGGTAACCTTTGTAGCTTCCAATTGATCATCAATTTCGCTCCAATCTTCTCACGAACCGACTGTCAACCACCACGAGGGTCTTTCCGACTATTCTCCGACCTTACAACGAGATGGTGGGATCCGGTGAATGACTGAATTAGGGATGAATTTAGAATAGAAATTGAGAAAGAATTGTGGACTTAAATTCTAAAACTCTTTTAGAATCTGTAAGTTGCCAAGAAGAATTTGTTTTTCAACTAACTTGAAAATTACTAAAATGGCCAAGAAATTTAATCTTCATCAAAGCATTCTATTTATAGAATAATTACATGCAATTGGTGCAAAATTAAGCTAACCAATTTGACACTTCAAATTACACCCAATTTAGTGGGATAAGTGCCATCTTGTGGAATCACACTTTGTCAAATGAATTACTCACTAATTCACTAGAAGTTGAAATTTTCCACTAGAAATCATTTTTGGATCTTTTCACTAAGTGAAGTTAACATTTTGACTTTTAATTGTTTTGAAGTCATCATTTGACTTTAGTCAAATTTTAGTTAAATACAATTTTAATTCAAAAAAAAATTTGGGATTTCCCACTTTAGTGAAGTCAACTTTTGACCTTTGACCTTCAAAGTTTACTGAAATCAACATTTGACTTTGACCAAATTTGATTAATTCCATTTAATTCAAAATTAATTCAGATAATTAATTTAAGTCAAATTAATATTAAATAATTCATTAAACAATTTAATTAATTCAATTTAATATTCAATTATTTAATCCAACACTAATCCCGATGAATCTTTATTCATAGTTTTGATATTTAAATCTTATTTAAATATCTCTAACTCTCTCTTTATCATTCAATTCCCAATTGAATTATACGTCGTTAATATATCGCATATATGTAACGCTTATTCCTTAATTCGAATATGGACACTTCAAACTCACTCGTCACATTGTTCTAAGGTTTAGTCCGATATGAGCTAGCAGGAGATCTAATGGACCTAGAGATCATGAGCTCCAAAATCACAGTTTGGAACCAATAATCTTCCTTCCAAATGAACACATACTCATGCCCTTTCAAAAATGATATTGTTCTACCATCATATTGAATGTCATTTTCTTTTCTTGTTAATATTTATTTCTGAGATATATAATTGAATCCAAGTCCATAATTTAAGAGTATTTTTGTCTAAACAACTCTGAAAAGCATTTATTGATAGATTTCCGGACACAAAAAATTTGTGTAGATATAATTATGTGTTGTTTAAGTGAACAAATCTAAATATTAGGAGAAGTAAATTAAAGATAATAGTTAGTTTAAAAAAATTATAAATAAAAGGAAAAAATTGGAGACATGAGATATTGAAAAGAGGAAGACGATAAGTATGGTTCATAGATGTGTCATGTGTGTTTATTTTTCTCCACTTACATATTTAGATTTCTTCACACAAGTAAATCTAAATTTTTTTTTTATTATTATTATAAATGAAACGCTAAAGCTTAGAGTGATTAACATTAATGATAATTTTTTACGGTAATTGGGTATCAAGTTTGAACAATTTCACATATATGCAAGTGTTAACCAACAAATATGGAGGTATGAGAATTTGAGCTTTCGATTTCAAGAGAAAGAATATGTATCAATTATAAGTAAATGATGTTTGTGTTTAAATAAAGTGAAATTTAGTCCAAGGGAGCATAGTTCAACTCCACCTCAAGAAATATATGTAACAATTTCTAAATATATGATGAACAATTACATAATGGCTTACGACAACGTTAAACTCCACCTCAAGAAATCGAGATATTTCTACACATTTCGAATATTAAACAAATCTCATCTTTGACAAAACACACGTACTTTCCCTTTCCCTTTCCCTCTTCCTATATATATATATATATATATATAAACAAACCACTACTTTATCATAATTCAAAATAATTCACCAGTTTTTTGTTGCAGAGAGAAATTAATAATGGGGAAAGAAGTGCAAGTATTTGGGGCATGGATGAGTCCCTTTAGCCGCAGAGTGGAGTTAGCTTTGAAACTCAAAGCTGTAGAATACGAATATATTGAGGAAAACTTGAAGAATAAAAGCCATTTGCTTCTCAAATACAATCCAATTTACAAGATGGTTCCTGTGTTTGTTCATAATGGAAACCCAATTTCAGAGTCAACCATCATCCTTGAATACATTGATGAAATTTGGAATTCAGTTTACCCTTTCTTCCCTCAAGATCCCTATCAAAGAGCCCAAGCAAGGTTCTGGGCTAAGTTTATTGATGACAAGGTACACATACTTTCTATTCATCACTCTTTTGCTTAATCATATGATTACTTTAGTAACTTGTTGGATCTTTTATTCGATGATTTCTTTGCGTTTAAATGTGCATATAGATGGTTGGATCAGTTTAAACTTTTGAGTTGAGTGATGGTTTAAAAATCGAATGTGAAAAGAGTAGTTTAATATGTTTTTAATATATCCATTCATGACAGGTTGTGCCTGCTATACTGAAGGCTGCTAGAAGCAAAAGAGAAGAGAGAGAGCAGGCTGTAGAAGAAACAGCGAAGACATTAGAACCACTTGAGAAGGAACTTGAAAACAAGAAATTTTTTGGAGGAGAAAAGATTGGATTTGTGGACATTGTTGGGGCTGTAGTAGCTTATTGGGTTCCTGCGGTTGAAGCTGGTTTTGGATTTGAGCTGTTGACAAGTAACAAGTTTCCAAATTTAAGCAAATGGAGTGAAGAGATTGTGAACCACAGCCTGGTCAAACAGGTTTTGCCTCCAAAATCTAAGCTTGTGCCCTATTTGCAAACTGTTTTAACAACCAACTAAGAGATTGGTTTCTTTTCCTTTTATCTTTAACACAAATCTGGATTGGGAATAAAATAAACCTCTCACCTTTTGGTTGAGAGTGTATGCTTAATAAATTTTCTTGGTACTGAAAAGGGTCGCAGTGCAAATTTGGGGCTCGACACTGGCTTGCGTAGGTGCTTGCGCTTTTTATTTTTTCATCATTCTCCAGAGCATTGCGACGCTGCACTGTTTTGTAGCAAAATTAGCATTATGTCTTATAGCATCGAGGTAACGTTGGGTTGTATTTTTTTGGGAGCGTTGTGACGCTCCGAGTATTTCTGAAATGTGTTGTTTTGCTTTGGCTGAGGGGTAGAAAGGTAATTTGGCGTTGATCTTCTTCTTAAATGATTCTTTTGTCTTAATTGGGCTTGATTTAACTCCAAATTTTTCATGATGACTCCATTGATGTCACGATTGTTTACTTATAATATAAACATTTTAAGCAAAGAATTGAAGCAAAATTGAGGGAATTAACACATAAATCATTGGTTCTTTTCAAGACCTATTTAGCTCTCGGTCATCCCGAGCAAGTTAAAAAGTAGAAATATGCATTTATTCAAGTAAAATATGAATTCATTTATTGTGACTTTTTCAAAGTTATTTTTATTCATAGTTTTGATATTTAAATCTTATTTAAATATCTCTAACTCTCTCTTTATCATTCAATTCCCAATTGAATTATACGTCGTTAATATATTGCATATATGTAACGCTTATTCCTTAATTCGAATATGGACACTTCAAACTCACCCGTCACATTGTTCTAAGGTTTAGTCCGATATGAGCTAGCAGGAGATCTAATGGACCTAGAGATCATGAGCTCCAACGATTCGAGATTAATTGACTAAACTCTTTTAATCGAATTAACCAACATTATTTAACTATCGGAACACCCCATTAAAGCCCAGTAGCTACACTCTCGTAGATTTATTTCTGTCCGCTTGATTTAACCATGATCAATAAGTCGATCCTTCGCAGTTTATTCGTATTTACAGCTTGGTCAAAATTACCGTTTTACCCTTATAATACATCTTGCTCCTTAAGTCTCCAATGATCCACTAATGAACAATTGGTTTATGGTCCTACCAATAAACCGAGTCCCTCTCAGTCATAGAGAATGTGGGGCATCTTATTCAAGACTAGGAACTAGTATTTAAGGGAACAACCTATCTGTTAACTCCGAAATCGTATAGGAGTGAATTTCATCTTGCAGGACTACGTCCCTAGGTATCTACTCAGTCTTATCCCTAAAATTGGAAGCTTATTGAGCGGTGATGTTGACCACTCACACCCATGCAGATTAAAGGATAATCCCGAATAAACATGAGTTCATAGTTAACTCAAGATTAAGATTGATTACCTTAGGTCATCGAAATGAAATAATCAATTTTAACAACAAACGAAGTTATAAAGAAAAGTGACTATTTTATGGTCTGGTCTCATGCAAACATCTTTTGTATAGGATGCCTTACTCGCATGTCTCTCTACATGAACGATTCAGGATCACATTGTTTGTCTTAAATACAAAGTGGGTTGCATCCATAGTATTTCCAGGATAAAGTACCCAGTTTTATCCCTATACTTATAGACCTTTTTGGCTATATACTCGAACTTGATCTACTTTTATGTCTCTACATAAAGTTCAAGTATTCATGTTATAGTCAGGGGTTCGTTAGCTTATTGGATTTAGGCTTTAACAAGTGCAATTTACATATTCAATAACAACTTTACTGAATATACCTTAGTAACATCTTTATTGCAAAATAGAATATGTTTAGTATTTACAAACTGCGAGTTTTAAGACATACAACCCAACACTTTCGAGTCCAGTCGTTTGTGCGTCTCAGCCTAGATCCGCCGATGTCATGCCTCCCTTTGTCTCTATCGAAGTCCACGTCGAACTCCTTCGTTCGTCGCATTGCCTTCTTAGTCACCTGGTTCTACCGCTGCCCAACCCTCTACTCGTTGTCATCGTAGGTTGTCACCGCCAGCACTAAAGGTCACCGGAATCTTAGTATTTTTAGTAAGTTTTGATGCTTTTATAGGTTTTGATTGAAAGTTTTTATTACCCACTAAGAACTTGGCATGGTTTGATTTCATTGTGAAACTAGAAGGTTGCATTTGAATTCTTGAGGGGTTTAAAGTCGTTGTCCAGCAACTTCAACAGACAAGTTTGGTGATATCGGTACTTTTGGATGAGATGTTGCTAGTATTTTTTAGTGGATTTTACTTAATCTCAAATACCCACTAAAGTTTGGCTTGGGTTTTGTTTTCATGATGATTTAGGAAGTTGATTTTGGAACACTTTCTAGTTTGGGCACCTTAATTGAATTTTGGAAGTGGTTTCGGATCAAACTACTCTTTCGTTGAATTATTTTGGGATTAAATTTTGGTTAATTTAGTGATTAGTTGTGACCTAAAATTTGGATATTTGTTCTAGGCTTTAATTCAGGAATTTTTATGGAGATTGTTGTCGTGATGACATTTTTTTGTCTAACTTGAGGTAAGTAATCTTATTACTAGAACCACCTTTATGTCGAGCGATAAGATTAAGGATAATTTTGATGGTCCTAAGATTGTATGAATCATGATGCCTGATTAGAGAGGAAATATGAACATACGACTGTCATGTTTGATGTATGTGATAAGAATGGGCATGGTCTTATTTTATAAGATATTTTACACGAATGTGTCAGCGTGATCTAGATTTTATTTGGCATGTATGAGGATGGATGAGCTTTATGTTATGACTTATGCGTGGGACTTTATTTTGCGATGCATGATATTTATGTTAGCGATGGTTACCTCCTATTCGTAGACATGTACCTACCAGATGTTTGTGTTTCTTACGAGATTCATCAGAGGTTGGTGTTTCCTTCAGGATTTCACCAGAGGTTTGTGTTTTCTACGGAATTCACTAGAGATTAGTGTCTCCTTCGAGATTCATCAGAGGTTAGTGATCTCCTTGGGGATTTCACCAATCCTTCGGGATTTAACTAGAGGTTAGTGATCTCCTTCGAGATTTTCCCAGAGGTTTGTGGGTACATTGCATGTACAGTCGGTCGGACTAAACTATTCACCAGATGGTCATCTAGAAATAGTAGAGGTTATTGCATGTCTCATTACAAGGTTGCATTTATTGGACATAAATGCATCTAACCCCGATAATAGGATTACTTACTAAGTATTTTATACTCACTCTTTCACACATTTATTTTTTCAGACAAAAGAATACGCCGCCAGCGAATGACAAGCAGAATTCGTGATCAAGCCATTGAAACCAGTCAACGCTTCCTCTCAATTTTTTTTATGTCTTCGCGATTTTAAATTTAGTTAATTGTTGGATTTAGAAAATTTTCAGTTTTGATTTTCTTTTTGCAAATTGGTTGTCTTGGATTATGTTTTAATGTGGTATTCTCTTTATTTCATTTTTTTAGGGTACTCTATTAAATAAATTTCATTTAGTTACTTTTAATAAAATTATTAATTTTGGTCTTTTATCTAATCATGGAAAAATGTTGTTTTGAAATGTATGCATGCATGTCTATAGTAAAGACCTAGTTTAAGTTTTGGGAGTTACAAATATATTTCATGGTAGGATCTCAATTTTATTGGAATGTTCAGAAAGGTTCAATTAAATAAAATGTTTGATGATGTTGCTGATGGGCATATTTCTTAAAGTATCCTTAAAGTAAAAGGGAAATTATTTAGATGTGTTTTAGTGGTCCAAGTATTGGACTTGCTTCATGGATAAATAACTTTGTATTGGTATTTATTTAAGTAGTATTAGTACAATTTTTAATATATAATCTTTGATGTTTTCTCTTAATCGAAATTTTTTTATCTTTCTGAAAATTTTTAAGAGAGTTACCGTCTTTAGAATTTTAGAACTTCATGCTTCTAATCCCCAGAGTTTCAAAATAAATATATTCTTGATTTTTAGAGTTAGAGAGCTTCGATCTTCAATTATTCCAAAGATCTCTCTAAAAAGATGAAGGATAGGGCCATTGTTTATAGAATTCATAGGTCTTAAGTGGGCTTGGGCTTGATTGTCCTTTAGGTCCAACAATTGGATTTGGTTTAGATTCAATCTTGTTTTTGACCGAATTTCTACCATGAGCTTGGATTGGGTTGATCTTGGCCCAAGCAACTTAATCTACTTTACAATTTTAGCCCCGTTGGGTCACCAGCCAAATAATAGATAGTGTGTTTGATCGCTATCAAGCTTGATTACATATGTTGTCGTGATTAGATGCTTAAATTGAAGACACATGACATTTTTGTTTGTTATGTGTTTGTCTCCAAAATTCAATTTAGGGATGTATATTAATTCTTTATTTTACCCAAATTTAATAAAATGAGGTTATGGCATGATGATATGTCAAGTTTTGGTTGTATGAAATTCATCCTCTAACATCAAACTCACATATAACAACTACACTATCTTGCTCGACTAGGGAGAAATCGAATCCACGTCATTAAAAATTTATTTAGATTAATAAGTTTATCCACCCTCAATAGCTAAACTTATGATACGATGTTTAGACTTACTTCATTGAATCAAAGTTCATCGGCCCAAAATAGAGACCTTACAAACAAAAACAAAACTATTTCAATTTATAATGAATATTTTACCTTCAGAAATTAATTTATAATTAAACCTTTTTTATTGAAAATAACATTGGTATAAATAAATTAAATTCTTTATAAATCCAAAAAAGATTGGTTGAATCCAGGGACCCACCTAAAAATAATTCTTGGGAAAAAATATACTATTTAGATTCAGATTTTGAGTTTATTTTTCATTTGATCTCTAAATTTTAAATATTACACGTTTATATTTGTATTTTGAGTTTAAATTTCATTTTGGTCTTTGCATTTCAAAATATTATATTTTTACTTTTGAGCTCTAAGTTTTGTTTTGATTTAGTCTCTAAGTCTCAAGAAATTTACACTTTTAAACTTGATTTTTTATTAGATAAACAATTTTGAACCTTAGCGTCAATGTCTATTAATTAATTTTTAAAAATTAAGATTATCTATATATAAAAAAAATTAGTTTTCACTAATTTTTTTATCATATTAAAATTAATAATAAAAATTTATTTAAAAAATGATAGTTAACATCAAAGACCAAAATGAGTAATAACGGAAAATTTGGAAGTAAAAGTGTAAAATATTGGAATCTAAAGATCAAAATTTATAGACCAAATAGAGATTAAACTAAAAAATTAGAGATAGAAATACAAAAGGCTAACTACCAACCATGAATATTTGATAAGAATAATAATGGTTTATCTTTGTAGAAGACAAGTTGATTTTGAATAATATACCCAGTTTGATGTCGCATTGGCTTACGACTTTAATGATCATATTATTCCACAAATTTTAGTTTAAAATAAAGCAAACCATTAGGAGTTGGTATAAAAGAAAAGAATGGAGCATATTAGGTAAGGCAATAGCAAGGAAATTAAAGAAAGAGGAGATAAAAAAAAATGGGAGAAAAAGTGGAGGTGTTTGGGGCATGGTTCAGTCCTTTCAGCCGACGAGTAGAATTGGCTTTGAAACTGAAAGACATTGAATATGATTATATTGAAGAAGAAGTATATAAGAAGAAGAGTGATTTGTTACTGAAATTCAATCCTGTTTACAAGAAAGTCCCTGTCTTCGTCCATGCCGGAAAACCCATTGCAGAGTCCATTGTTATTCTTCAATACATAGAAGAGACTTGGAAGGACAATCCCATTTTGCCCCAACATCCTTATCACAAAGCTCTTGCACTCTTTTGGGCCAATTTCTTGAATGACAAGGTATTACTTTTCCGATTTATATATATTGGTTTATACTCTAATATTTTCTCTCTCCAATTAAATAAAAAAAAATAAAATCTCAATAAATAAATGTATTTTCTCTCTCCAACTATCCATCACACTCAAAGATATTTTAATCCGAATAATTCATTCAATCTTATATACGAAAATATCAAAAAAGTTGGACATTTAGGAAAATAAGTTTTGAAAATAAATTGAATCTATAATAATCCCTATATGTATCTAACTTTTAGGGCCATTTTATTTCATTTGTGTTTTTTATCCCTATAATTAGGTATAGTCTAGATTACATCTAATTCTATAGACTTTATTTTCTTTACATGGTAAAAAAAAATAAAAATAATTCAATCATAGTAACTTTTTATTTAGTGATGTCTTTGTTATACAAAAATTGTAAATTTTTTTTAAAAAAAAATTAAGCTTTATAATCATTACTTTGGCACACCCATAAGTATTTATGGTTTCTTATTAACTTTCTTCTACTACTTTCAAAAACCATGTCAATTTTTGGAATTAAAAATAATAATAATAAAAGAAATAGATTTCAAAAAACGTTTTGCTTTTTAGAATTTAAACGGAAATTTAAGTTTGACCAAGAAAGATAAAAATTATAATTGAGAATTTGGAAAACAATAAATTAAACTTAAACTTAAAAATGATAAACTAAAAACGAAATTGTTATCGAACATGATTTAAATTTTTTTGTTTATGTATTTATTTTTATTTTATCATCATATGTTTTACTTCTAAAATTATGATACATGTCTTAGAATAAATTACATAACATGATATTTTCAATATTTAATTTAAAATTCATAGAAGAAGAAAAAAGAATAAAAATTTACCAAAGAAGGAAAGAATTAAAAAAAAAAATTGATTAATTTATCTATTGGGCTTGTGGTTTTATGTGGATTATATTTGACAGGTGCTGCCTGTATTAATCAAAGCAAGGAGATCAAGGGAAGGAAAAGAGAGAGAAGAGGCAGGGGAGGCATTAAGAACACTTGAAGAACAGCTTAAAGGGAAGAAATTCTTTGGAGGAGAGACATTAGGATTTGTTGACATTGTTGCTAATTTCATAGCTTATTGGAGTCCGGCCATGGAAGAAGCTTTGGATGTTCAAATACTTACCACTGAATTGCAAAAGCTTCCAAGGCTAACCCAATGGTGCCATCACTTTCTTCAACATCCCATTGTTAAACAAACTCTGCCCCCCAAAACTCAACTCCTTGCTTTCTTTAAATCACAGTTTGGGACCAATAATCTTCCTTCCAAATGAACACATACTCATGCCCTTGTTCTACATCATATTGAATGTCATTTTCTTTTCTTGTTAATATTTATTTTTGAGATATATAATTGAATCCAACTCCATAATTTAAGAGTATTTTTGTCTAAACAACCCTGGAAAGCATTTATTGATAGATTTCCGAACACAAAAAAATTGTCTAGATATAATTATGTGTTGTTTAAGTGAACGAATCTAAATATTAAGAGAAGTAAATTGAAGATAATAGTTAGTTAAAAAAAATTATAAATAAAAGGAAAAAATTGGAGACATGAGATATTGAAAAGAGGAAGACGACAACAAGTATGGTTCATAGATGTGTCATGTGTGTTTATTTTTCTCCACTTACATATTTAGATTTCTTCACACAAGTAAATCTAAACTTTTTTTCTTTTCATTATAAATGAAACAGCTAAAGCTTAGAGTGATTAACATTAATGATAATTTTTTACGGTAATTGGGTATCAAGTTTGAACAATTTCACATATATGTAAGTGTTAACCAACAACCGTAGC